>NC_136009.1:15844458-16576958 GCF_048128805.1 Centroberyx gerrardi
TTTTTAGTGACAATTATCTGGAGTTGACTAGTGTTGATTGGAGAGTTGATGGCTGATGTGGCTCTGGGGCAAAATGATCTAAAAGTGTTAAATGACCTCTGATGGGTGTGGGCTTATATAAACACTGGCATTGTGCTGATTTTGACACCCTCAGAGTTAAATTAACACTGATGGTTTTGCTGTGTAGATGATGCAATCACCATCAATTATTGTCCAATAATAATAAGCTTAACTAAAAGGCAATACATTTGTAAAAGCCGTCTACAGCGTGTATGTAAAATAAAGATCAAGTGTACAGTCAATGAGCGAGCTGGCATGATGGAAACTCAGACATAAAGAAGCAGAAGAAGAAGTCATTGACCATGTGTGTGTTTTATTTTATTTTTTTTCAAAAGTTGCATATAAAACAGCCTCATGCTATAAAACAATAATAACCCAGCCACAATAACAGTAAAGCCATTCACTAACAAATAGCACACCATGCTTTTCCAGAGTTTTACAAATCTCTGTGTTATTTCCCCAAAGGACTGTAACTCCAGGCACCATAAAATGCGTGGAAACAGTTGTGTGCATTTAGAGACCATTATACAAGTAAACAGCACAACACACACGCATGTGGGTATGCTCACACATACACAAGACCACACACACACACACACACACTCACACACGACGCACAGATATACACACACTGAATACACTACCACTACTACCACCCAATACCTGATGACCTGTACTTATTTATTATTGTACAGCTGGTTGAATGAGGTCAACTATATGGTTTTATGCCATTAGTTCAAATTTAATTTGTATTATAATTTATTTTACTTTGGGCAAGATAAGAGTATTGTTGCTTTTATCACTTTTTTCTGCATGGTTTAATGTAATATTGATGCCAATACAGTACTGCAATGGACTCAAACAGCATTGGCAGATGAAGAGTTGTTATACTATATTTACTTTTTTTCTTTTCTAGGCTTTATTCAGATGGTATATTGTTCAATTTGCTGTGTATTACTCTAACACTATTGTCATTACTGATAACCTTTATGTGTTTACTGTAACTTGTGTTGGATATTTATGTCAGTGTATTCCTAAATCTTTTCCCCGTTTTCAAACTGGTGACCTACGGCAACCGCTGTTGTCAGCATCCACAGTGACTTTTCCTGGGTGTTCAGCTCTTATAGAAAATAAACAGATATCAGGCGTTGCTCAAGTTGCTGTGGTTCTTGTTCAGACCTAGAAAAAAAAAAGAGGAGGAGCGGTGAACTGACACAGTGCAAAGACTGAGCTTTTAAGGCAAGAGGATGGGGAAACTGATGGGAATGACTCAGTGTGTGTGTGTGTGTGTGTGTGTGTGTGTGTGTGTGTGGGTCAGTCCTGGGCCAAATAGTATTTGCAAATAATTAATTGTGTGTGTTTTGGCCTGCATTAATAAGCAGACGGGTGGGGTTTACCTCATCAGGACAATTTGGGTAATCAATCACCTAAAACTGTACTAAACTGACTTTCAAATAATATCCTCTGAACAAACAAACCATAAAGTATTTCCAAAAACTATTTGACCCAGGTATGTGTGTGTGTGAAGGAGAGAGAGAGAGAGGGGGTTGGGGGGGGGGGGGGGGGGGGGGGGGGGGGTGCAAGTAGCTATGTAGTTATAGCTTTCAATGTCTCTGTGTATCCCCTAACTGCATATATCACCCTTCACACACACCACACCCCATCACCTAAATACCATGCACACGCATACACAGCTACCAGACATTTATTTGCCTTTTCATCCTTCAATGTGTGTGTGTATGGGAGAGAGAGAGAGAGAGAGAGAGAGAGAGAGACAGAGAGAGAGAGAATGGGAGAGAGAGAGAGAGCAAAAGAAAGAGAGAAAGGGAGGAAAGAACGGCATCTAAAACTCTTCTTGTTCTTCTATGAAAAATGCTGTAGTTTTGTGTAGGAGGCTGAATATTGTTTCAGGGGTGTCTGTGTGGAGAAAAAGATGGGTGCAGATGCTTGCGTGCTCTGACACGCACACACACACACACACACACAGATACACGCATCTGCTCCAGATGTTGGGAGTATTTTGTTTCAGCGAAGGTAATGCAGCCTCACATTGCCGAGCAGATAAATCACAGCCATTGGACAGCGGCGAAGACACTTTTAGAGGCCTTCCTAAACCCGTCGCGTTCACCGCGTTCCCACATGGCAATATTCACAGATGCTTTTTGGAATGACACTCATAGACAGACAGTAGTGGGACAGGAGTCGTACACAGGGCCTATTATTTTCAGTGCTGGCCATCAAATTTTATTTTCTGCATGCTCTGAAGGAGAATGTGAAATGGGAATGCTGCTCTACATAACAGGGAAGATGCTGAAGCGATTTGCAAAGGTCACAGCACTATCAGAAATACAAAGACTGCTTTATCGTGAAGTGATAATGGTGTGGTGCGGGGTCGGTGATGCAGTGGTGTGGGATGAACTCAGTGACTTTTTACTGTTGAAGGCAAGGAAATATGTGTTGACATTTAAAATATGCTTTAATTATTACATCTTTTATTTATTATCGGTTGCTGCTTTCACTCTTACCCACTTGAATTCATCTAGATCATAACACCAAATGCTTACTGGAGGGGACGCAAAGTGTTTGTGGGTCAATGGGCACAGATTGGCCCTGTCACATCAAGTAAAAGCAAAGGATATAAGGCAAGAAGACAAGTAATCATTCCATTTTCACTGTCGGTGTGCTAAGGTGTTATTACATTGAAAGCATGTGTCTTAATCGCTTTTTGGGTTCCACTGTTGGAGCTTGCCTTGGCCCTTGAGTGTGTATTGGAGAGCAGCGCTACAGGCAAACTGGAGGGAAACAAACTACTGATCACAATTAATCGTCATTATGGCAAAAACTAGAGGAAAATAAGGCTCAGGTTGAAAATAACCCGAATTATCCTTAAAAGATAGGGAAAGGGAAAGGAGAGTTCATACATCCCCACACAGGATATTACACAATATTTGACATAAGAAAAAGCCAGGCTAACAATGGAGCAGAAAATGTGTCCATATCCTCATAAAACCACTCTGGGTCTTGTTACTGTGGCCACAAAGTCAATCTCTCATTCACTGTCAGAGAAGCAGGATTTCTCTCGGTGACACGATCAAGAGAGTCTTGGCTCTCTTCTCTCTGTGGGGAATTCATGTTCTTAAATCTATACTGAACATCATAGGCACCACATAGAGAGCTGATATATTACTCCCTCCGCAGGATATTACCCTGTATCAGACACTGGTAAAATGGCTTCACATCCTCATTCATGTGGTGGATTCAGAGTCACCATTGTGGTTTTCGTGAATGACTGTGATTTCCTGGTCTTGACCACTGATGTAGTTGTTTCTCCTCTCATCTTGATATGTGTAGCCTTTTGTGCAGGGGAGGTGTCATCAATCACATCTTCATGCGGTCACACACACACACACACACACACACACACACACACACACACACACACACACACACACACATGCACGCACACATAACTTCCTATGTGGTCCGGGTTTCAAGGTAGGACACTGAAAGGAAATTGGAGGTTCCCTAACATGGCTACATGTAAAATGTTATTTCAGTGTATTTCAAGGGAATAACTCATCTAATTTTCCTACAAAGGAAAAAAAAAGAGAGTCATGCCACCATGCCACATGCTATAATTCAGAGCCAGCCTATGAAGTATATTATAAAGCTGAAAATAAAGATGGGAAGTTCATCTTTAGAGCAAGACTAAAGACAAACACACTAAATCATTTTTAATTTAATCAAATTTAAATCAGGTTATTAAGAACTGTGTTTTTCACATGATCAACTTTAACCACATGGGACCTGAATGGACTAAACTGTATCCACCTAAACTGTCATATGCTTTGGGTGGATCCTGCATGAAGAAGACTGAAGACACACTTTGTGGCCAAAACATGCTCTCCTCCATTCCATTCCATAAAATATTATTCAGGGGACATCGAATTAAATGAGTAATGGGTAATCCCTTTGGCCTGGCTGTTGAAAAGTATCAATTGAAAACTGACTGTGCTGCTGGCCTCCTGAGGCGGTCCACTTCTGTCAGAGCCAGTGAATGAGCACCATCTGCTGGTCTAGTAGAGGTAAGGTCTTTAAGTTGGTATTTAACAGCATAAAAACACATCGCTGTTGTCCTGTGAAAACCTCTGAACTCCAGTCCAGAGGTTCTCATTGACAGATTACATGCTTCCTTTATGGGCTGAGGAAATTCAGTGACACTTAAGCAAACCCTTTCAAAACCCTTTGGATGAACTATAAAACACATGGTGGTCAATCTGAAAACAAGGCAGTTTTGCTGAGTTTCTGAAAAGTTGCCATTTTGGAGATTTGCAGTTTTCACCCAAAAGTGACAATATTTAGTCTGTACTGTGTATGTTTTGCAATAAACACGAGTGACTATTGGACAAAGGGACATAAAAACTGCTCTTATATAAAGAAAATGTTCAGGAGGACAAAGTGACTTTACTTGCTGTGACTTCAGTGACATAACTTAAATGGCTCAAATAGTAATGATGTCATTATTTCACTATCACATGTCTGTTATCAAGTTTACACCGACCTCTCTTTATGACAAAAACCCTCCTGTCTGGGCATTTCAGTACCACCATTGTTTTTTGAATGTTGCCATGCATGTAGAACTGACTAGGGATATTGCAACATAAAACATGAATAGCAAAAATTTTAATTAAAACAGGAAAAGTTGGACTTGATGATGAGGATGGCTACATCTTCTCTCTTCTCTGTTTCCTGCTATAGAATGTTCTAGAATGCTCCGTTTACTTTTAGCATGCAAATTAGAGTTACAGTAGATGGAAACCTTGCCGCTTAATTAGTAAAAAAAAAGTGTGTGCCGTCTGCTCCGAGGGGGATATTCTGTGGACATGATGTGACTGACCTCCATGCTTTCAGGCCATTCACACTCCCGCCTCGCTTCACTGGTGGATGTCACAGTGTCACACACACACACACACACACACAGGGACGGGGAGAGAGAGAGAGAGAGAGAGAGAGAGAGAGAGAGAGAGAGAGATGATCAGAAGGCCCTGACATTCCTACACTGGTTGCGACTGACAAACTCTGCATAAACCACACACACACAACCAAGACAAGTAAAAGCATCCTCAGATAGATAAACGGCAAAGCCAAAACGATGCAACTGCCACCCCCCCCCCCCCCCCACATGTTACCATTGTCGAGCCCCTCACCTCCATCCCTCCTCCCCCTCAGTCCCTCCCTCCCTCCCTCCACCCTCTCTTACCCCCCCAATCCCTGCTTGCTGGCCCCGCTCTTTTCTCCTGGTTGTCGTGGCGACGGCTAACAAAGCCATCACTTTTACCAATTTCCTCAGAGACAGGTGCTGGCACAATGGCCGCTTCCTCGCCGGCTGAAAGGGGAAGGGGCAAGAGGGGTCCATGGGAACTCCAGGCGGACACTCTGAGGGCTGTCCAAGTGTCCTCCTCCCCAGGCCCCGCCGAGAAAAGAAGGCTAATTTGTTGTCCCTGTTTTCCCAGGGAGGGGGGATGCAGGAGGAGGGAGGGAGGGAGGGAGGGAGAGGGAGGGAGAGGGTGGAGGGTGGGTGAGCGAGTAAGAGAGAATGAAGGAGAGAGATACACAGAGAGAGAGAGAGTGTGTGTGTGTGTGTGTGTGTGTGTGTGTGTGTGTATGGAAAGGGGTGTCCACCAGTTTTCAAAACAGACCGCCTAATATCAGTCTCCTCTCTGTCTCATAGGTCGCCTTCTCCTGCCAATGGGTGGCGAGGTGCTCCTTTCTCCCCCCCTCTTTCTTCTTCTTCTTCTCCTCTCGCTTTTCTTTTTCTCCTGCTACAACTCTTTGGGCCGGGAGACAATGGCGACTCATGGCATCATGACTGCAAGATGTTTCAATTTAGCTTTCAGCAAGCGTTCACTTCCCTCTTTGTGTGGTGTTTTGCGTGTGTGTGTAGCTATATGTGTCTGTGTGTGTGTGTGTGCGTGTATGTATCTGGATTTTAGGGTTTAGTGACAAATAAGTTAAGCAGAAGAAAGAAAGAGGTTTTTAATTGTCTTATCACTGTAACTTTGTTGTTAAATAAAGGATAAAGGATAGATAAAAATGAAAAAAAAAAAATGAATCACTCAAAAACAAAGTTTGACAAGTGATTTTTCATTCTTACAGTTACGTTTTTATCCCAGATCCAGTGGTATGGGCAACATAATAAGACAGTGTAGAGTTTATTATCTGTTTATTATGACTTTTGTTCCTTAATGGCCATAATTTTCTTGACATTATTGACCCAATTCACACCTCTATTGAAGGTAAGATGATTTATCAACTCTTTCAACCATATATGAACAGCCAACCTAAAATAGAATTCACATACAGTATGTTATACAACCTCGGACAGTTCAGTTTAGGTTTGGGAACGTAAACATGAGCAAGTCTCTACCAAATCCAGAAGCAAGAAAGAGTCCTGACTGTCATGATAGATGGAGCCGCCTCACTGATAGTGAAGTGCATGGAAATGGCCGGTGCTATGGGAATATAGGCACAGTTTGTGGTTCATAAATGTAAGCACTAAAATGAAATAATTGTTTAATGTAATAGTAATAACAGTTTAATGTAGCAGCTTAAATAAACCTTCTATGTCCAGTTCATTGTTGGTGGAGTGGATCCATGCTTTGTCTCTTGATGACATGATTCAACTGTCTAAGTTCATATAAATCAAACATGTAGATTGTTATTTTGGGTGGATTTTTACATTACTACTTGATAAGCTGATGTTTTCTTTAAGTCATTGTTTACTGGTCTCTTTCAGAGGCTGGCTGACACTCTGAAAGAGGGGCTGTCTGTTGGCACAGCTACAAAGTATTTACTGCCCCACTAGGGAGAGAGGCCATGGGCTTTCAGTGGGAGGTGTGTGTGTGTGTGTGTAAGTGTGTGTATGTGTGTGTACGTGCGTGTGTGTGTGTGTATGTCCCCTATAACTGTGTGTCTATGTGTCTGCTCATGAATGTGTGTGTATGTATGTGTATGTGTGAGTGTGTGCATGTGTGTGTGTGTGTGGCAGCTCTTGTTGGAACAGACCATACACACTGTTTTGTTGGCAGAGCAAAACTGTTTGAGGGAGCATGTAAAGCACTTACCTTCTCTGAGGGATACGCCATTCAGCTGCAAAGGACCCTAACGACACTCGCTTTGCCTGTGTGTGTGTTCGTGTGTGTGTGTGTGTGTGTGTATGTGAGAGAGATTTGGATGAGGTTCAAGGCCTAAGCTAGCACACTGACTGGTGTTAATGACACTAAAACAATGTGAAAGTTAATTATGTGGTGCATCAATATGTCAAACTAAAGTTGTTGTATGAAGTATCAAAAATAAGTGGTTAATAGTTGGCTTAACTCTTCTAGGAAGGATTACCATGATACATTATTTTCTCATGGCGCAAAATAGAATAAAAATACTGCTGCTCATATATTAGTAGTATTGAAATGTGCTAATTGTAGTTACAGGGATAGATCAGTTATGCTAGGTACAGCGGCAGCTGGAGTGAATTCTTTACATTTCAACTGAGTGTGAATTTTTCCAAATGTGAGAGCAAACCTGCTATGACAGTAATGAACTGAAGTCTCAATTGGCACTTTTGATTAATTGAAATGAAAGTGGCCTTGGCAAACCTATATCTCTTGGCTTTCTGGTTTTCCTCATCTACAAAAACTCTATTAATAAAAAGTGTCATAGATAGTCCAAATAGATAGAGTATGGCTAGACCCACGGCGCGTGTTCAATTCTATGCGCTGAAGCACTGCGACAATTACCTAATTCCACTAACGTTACTTAAATACCACAACGTAACGTTAAAGTCACCTACCGTTTAAGTCTGTAGGGCAGCGAAGACGAGTTACTGTCTACAAATCCCTTTCATTGCAACAGTTTTTTTTCTGATATTCTGAAGCACAGATCCTGTACAGACCCGTGGCGCGTGTTCAATTCAATTCAATGCACTGAAGCATCACGACATCACAACGTTATCGGTTAAATACCTAACGTCAAAGTTTATAGGGCAACGAAAGACGTGGATGTATGTAAATTAACAGCAGGGAGTGGCTCGATTAGCCCCAAAGGGACACTAGATGGCTCTGTCTTTACTAGCGTCCCAAAGATCTTTATCCAACTCACCGTTAACGAGAACTTCATTTAGCGACGCCTTCCAAATGCCGGTTCCTTACAGCGGTGAAGTTAGTTAGAATGAGATACTCACCGGTTGATGCGCCTTTTAAACGTCAAAAGCTCCGTGTCCTTGGTGGCTCAAACTTACACAGAGTGCCCTTGGGCTTAGTATCATGTACACGCCACCATAAAAGTTTCAATAAAGTCCTCCGCTTTCACAAAACACAGCTTTTTGGAGCCGGGAGCTACAGCTACTGCTACCACGCTGATGACGTCGACTGCACGCACAGGTCGGTCAGCGTCATCAGCGTGGCGATGCGACATCTCACTAAGCGTTACCTGACTGACTGACTGACCGACTGACTGACCTGAATTTGGCTCGTGATGCCCTCGGCTGCGTCGTGGGAAAAATCATATTCAGCCACAAATCAGGGTGGTGTAGTGAGTGAAGAGCACCTGAGTTCATGTCTCCTTGTCGGACAACATCTGCCCTGCTGAAGTCTCATTCAGCAAGCCACTGATGAACACCATGTCATCTCCAGGCTGCTGGGTGTTGCTGCCTGTGGAGGGGGCAAACGAAAAGAGAGTTTCCCCTATTAAATCAATGAAATATGACATTATTAACATTGCTATTCAGTCATTTACTTCCTCCCTAAGTGGACAGCGATGAGAAATAAATCTGACTTGAATCTGTCACACGGTATAATGTATATTGTATCACACATTCTGTCATCATGTATTTGTGCCATTCTCTATGGGACTTCTTCCCACCTTAATTTATTTTTCTTAAATACATTATAGGAGCACACTGTTTCTTTCAATCAATAATCAAAATTATTACTGTATTGAAAAAAATGCATTAATCCACATAAATTCCCAACTGCAAACACCCAAACCAAACAGTTGAAGACTTGTATTCACACTGTTGTCTAACCAAACAGTCTTTATGGCATTTTTGAGGGCGAATGAGTGAAAAGATAGAGGTGAGAGTTGAGAATGACGTGTAAGAAAGTCATGAGTCGGCTATGTGTCAGAAAGCTGCATCATGTGTGCTCAAGTTTTGTAGATGTGATACCTCAGTGATCCCTACAGGGAAATCCTGTTTTCACTTCCTCCTCCACAGGGAGGTCAGAGGTCGGGCTCAGCTGCAGAACAGCGTCACTGAAGCTGGTAGAGATTCAGTGACGCTGAATCAGTGACGCTGAATCAGGGACACTTCAGCAGGACAGAGGCTTGCTGACATGGAGGCTTTAACTCAGGTCCTCGGGTTGAAAAGCGGCTTCCCAACTCACTGCACCACTCTGCTGCTTTTAATTAAATAAAGTCAGTGTAATGTAGGTGTTATTGAGCACCATGCAAATTAGACTGTAAATTAAATTCACTGCAACTCACCTTATTTAGTCGACACTTTACTGCATGAATCATGATATACGTATGGGAAAATTTTTCATGTTTTTTCTTTCCTAAAATTACCAATTTTACAGGAATCGGGAAAAAAAAACAGAGGGATACTTTGTAAATTGTTGCCAAATGGCAACCGATGTCAATCCCTTTTAAGGCAGTGAATTTTTAAGCCAGCCTGTAAATGAAATCTTTATATTAAAGCATAAGGTTATTGACCGGTACAGTGGTGGGGCTCTTTGAAACCTATATTGATGATAAAATATCAATCCAGGCTGGTTTGGGCCCCCGTCCAACCACTATGCTGTGCTTTGAATTAACAGCTTCAATCTGTTACCATTTACATCCTTCTAAGAATTCAGTTTATTAGGAGCTGGAGGAGGAGGGGCACCTCAATAACAGCCGGGCTCTGTGTGTACATGTGTAACACTTTTGCCATGTGCAGTGCTTAGAGGAATTACGGTATGCACTGTCTAGGTGGCACAGAGCCCCATAATGGAGATGCAGTGGGCGCTCATACACCAGGCAGTATGATAGAAGTCAAACAAGCATCAGCCAAAAAAAGCACAAGCGCATTTGTTTCATTTAGGGCTAAAAGGGCACCAGTGAAAGGTTTAGCTGGTAGAGTGACACAGTACGCCGGTAATCAGAGTGTTGCTGTGAGGAGTTGGCAACCAGGAGCTTGGAGTGAAGGCTGAGGTTGGAGTCTGGAAAGGGACAGATGACTCAGGTGACAGAATCCAGGTGGGCAGCATGAGTCTCTGGATGATGCATGTTCCCCATGTTTAAGATTCACTTGAGGAGCTGATTTCTGATGAAGGAAAAAATAATAAGAAAGTTGGGGGAGGAAAAAGATTTCATGTGTCTGTCAGTCTTGATCAACAAGGTTTATGTCGATGTGAATCTGCCTATCAATATTTATACTCCTGTTTTTGGCAGCAAACAGACTAGAAACACTGACAGGTTAATATGTAGCCAGGAAAAGTTCTAGGCTTAACCATGGGTTGTTATGAAATAAACAAACATTGATCATAAAATGCAAAAGTTGGCAATATTCTAATTCATTCTGATGTCTCATTTGATAATTAACAAAATCTAAACAAACTTTATGACCCATTCCATTATTTGTCATACTGAGCCAAACCCCAAACAAACCCCAAAATACAATTACATTAACAATGATCACTCATCTATCTAATATGAAAATGTAGCTGTATGCTGTATCTGGTTAAAATATTTATTTGCACAAGTGTGACAGCCCTCCCACTCTGTGTGCTTCCTGGTTGTGTTTCTGTTGCAGGTAATTGACAGGCAGAGTGGGAGTGTCCCTGATAACGTGGGGCACCTGGGATGGGTGGATCCCAGGCTATTTAAGATGGCTGCTCTCTCTCCCTCACTCTCTTTCTCCTCACCACCCTTTTGGTTGGTTTGAGCTTATGCTCCCCTTTTTGGTTCTTTTCTTGCACCATACAACACCCCCACACCACACTTCACACTCACCCAGGCATTGCATTCACTACTGATGTTACAGACTTACACCCTTATTCCATTTTTGATAATTTATTTAGTTAGGTTACAATAAATATTTTGTTGTATTATTTTGAAACATGTGTGGTCTCCCCTTTTTGTCAAGTCCATTGAGCCTGGGCTGTGACAAAATGGGGGCTCGTCCGGGATCCCGGACTCAAACCAACCAAAAGTTATTTGATTTTCTCATTCATACACATCAATTTTTAAATATGAACACAAGTAGTTTGCATTGTGCTTCCATTGAAAAACAAACAGCAGTACTCCTTTTATTCATTTTTAATGTCAAAGGTCATGACCAGGGTTTAGATTTCAGATCAACAAAAATTCTAGACATAAATACTATTAAACAACATACAGTCCAGTCTGTTCCAACAATACTTTGTTGGGGCAGGAGGTAAACTTCTACGTTTTCTCAGTTTCAAACTCATATATTGACGACTCTTTGGATTTGTAGGGCAGAGAGCAACAAGAGATATGGTGACATTACAAAGCTAATGTACTGTAAGTCTTGGCATTGACTAGACTTCCTCCCCTGCAGATGTCATAGTAGTTTTATGACTTTCCTTGGTTTTTAAATTTGATTTCCCTTTCTATTGAGTTTAGTTTTCAGAGGCTGCTTGTCTTAGTTCAGCTTTTTTTCTTTCAAAACTGCTTATTTCATATTTAGGTATTTTAATGATGATACCCCAGTTGTCAATTATGATGTAAGAAGGCAAAATTTCCAGATGTGATGTTTTGGCAGGGTGTCAATATCTGTCTCATCTTGGCTGACATAACACACATCAGCTGACAGGCAAGACGTTTCTCAGCCGTCAGGAAATCCTCATGTGTCAGACTCAGTTCCCTCGTCTATGTTTAGCTTCCTCTTACCTTCACATCTGTGATATGAGAAGAGAGATACTGGCCTCGTTTCAACTACAGGGTGAAACAGGGCTACAAAGAGCTTAGCCTTTATGAGGAGTGAAACACAAGCCTATAGGGCTTACTCATTATTCTCATCCTTCAACACTATTCATGTGCCACATAACATCATTTCTGTGATTCAAGTGATTCATTTTGCACCCTGTTGCCAGGGGAGATGATTTGTCAGACACTTCAAATAGTGCAACCAATCATGTGTCATAAACCTGTTGAGCTTTCCCTTCCCCTAACAAGTTCCTCTTGGCCCCGCTCTGGGACAGATGTCATCGATACCATTACAGCATGTGCCTTACTTAGACTCGACATGGTTCATCCTCCCTGCAGGTCGTGGTTACTGTTGCTATGAAACCACATCAACACTGACATGACAGGAAGTGATCAATGATTTTCTTGTTAATTTTAGACTCGAAGTCGGCTACTTCTCATTTTTAAACTGATAAGTAAAGCAATGCAAAGCAATGTACCATAAACTAAAGTAAACCAAATTAAAGCAAATTAATTATTTAAGGTAATGTAATGTAAGGTGTGTGATTCAGTGACCATTCATCTTTGATTTAAACTTGAACTAAAACAAACCAAACCCCAAAATAAACTAAATTAAACCAAACTATAATGAGTTATCACTTGTTTGCTGTCTATAGTCTACATGAAAAGATAACTACTTTGTGCTGTGGATGAGAAATCCTTATGTATAATATTGAGCGGATCTAATAGAATTTAGGGCTTATTTATGTATGATAATCCTAAAATGTGAATATGGCTCACAATATTACATGTTTTTTCAAGGTTACTGAACACATGTTACATAGTGAATTTTGACCACTGGAATCTTAAAAAAATAAAAAAATATCCATGCATTAAAATTCATGCATTGCCTTAACACTGTAGTTATGAAAGGTGTTATATCTTCTCATCTCAAACACATGACATTTTACTTCTGTCCAGTAGATGCCAGCAAAACCAAAAGACCAAAAGACCTGTGAAAATTCTTATGTGAAGTAAGCATAGCATTGAATTAACCATCTATCCTAAAGATACCCTATAACTTGTTAGACATTGTTAACATATAGTATTAGCTAATTGTCAAAATCTGCAGTGCTGTTTGAATACAAAACATTTTCCATTTTCCATTCCAGTTAATGTTAACTCCTGTTCCCATCTGAGACTTTGTCACATTCACAAATCTTGACTAGCCATGATCAGAGCAATGACATTATATTTTTTTCCATTAGGGGGCAGCAATAGACAAGGCATTGCCCAGTCTTTGAGAGTGCAGCTGTGCTGTAGGACCACCATCCACCCCCCTTCCCCCTTCTCTCTCACTCTTCCCTCTATTGAACTGTAAATAGACCTACTGAATAGCTTTCCAACTGAAGACAGTGAGGTGACAGAAGACAGTGAGGTGGTCAGTTTTGACTCTTCATCCAGGCCTGTGCACTGATGCATTTGTGATCAAGAACACTCAGTTGTGCACAACTTTGCTCTTCTGGCTCTTTTGTGCCCCATCCTCCTCTGCAGCTCCTGTTCCTACAGTGTGTTTTATTCGCTCCAGTGGTGCAGAACCTGAAAGAGCCAAACGGCAACAGCTGTGGCCAGCTGTGATCGGCTAGTATGAAATGTTGTTGATGAGCCTGATTCAGCTGGGGAACAGCGAGCTTTGAAACACGCTTGTCAGCACGTCATAGTGACTATTCCATAGTAGCCTGTCATCGCATCACTAGTTACCATCATCATTTCTTCCATTTCTTCCTCTTTTTCCCCTCCTGTGCTTTAATGAGAGCCTATGTGCAGAGTACAACTGGCCTACAAACACAGTTTGCTTCCGATGCTGAATCACTCTCTCAGGGTATCAATACTGACCTGTTCACTACTGTCAGTGACCTAATGGCCCAAATGGCAATACATGTGGATACAAGTACACGTGCACTGCTTTGTGAAACATTCATTGTCAAATATGAAAATAGTCTACGATATTAGAGTGAATCTGGATGTTTTCTCAGGTTTTAGTTGGAGTAATACCCCCAAAATCACTGTAGACTGTAGAATAACTGACAAACTACCAGTGTTATACATAGATTGGCATCTTCTATAATATTTCATTGAAGGATATAAAACAGACGGAGACGGATACACACATGCTAAGTGGAAGTGTGCACTGCTGTAGGGAAAGTAGATTAGTGAAATATGAGAATCTCTCCTCTTGAGCTTTTGACATGAGATCCAATTATCTCTACTTCACATATTTGGATCAATAAAAAGCAAAAATGGAGCTGTTTTACTTGTTGTCATTACTGTGATAACTCCTCCCTTCCCTCCCGTTGGTCTGACCCTGTGTTGTAGAGCGATTCATTGACACAGACAGCGAAAGCTAAAATAGCAGCATTCAGTCTCACTCTGGAGATTATCTGTTACCCTGCAGCTCAGTGGCAGGACAGGGCGGAAGTAGTGTAGCACTCGCACACACACACACACACACACACACACACACACACACACACGCACACACACACACACACACACACGCACGTGCCTACACACTGTCTCTCTGTCTCTCTCAAAGGCTCAAACACACCTCATTCCTATTTATCATCTGATATAGTTTATGGAAAATATGTATCATCTGTCTCACTCCTTTAAAAATACTTACAGAATAACAAATTATTATATGCTATAATATCACAATAAACATCACATATTGCCGACAGAGTTGTGACTGTGGTGAATTAGCAGTTTGGTAAGGATGTGTTTGCTCCAGCTGATTAACCCGCAGGCTTACTGTGCTGGATCCTTCCATGGTGATGTAACCTGTGGTGCATTAGTCTGTTTCCAGCCCTTTTCTATGGCCTTTGTGTGTCAAATTTGCCTTTTCCTCTTTGCTTTTAATCTATTCCTATCCTGTGTCAACGGCCTACTTTTAGTTATGCATTGTTCTATTCTGGTAATGTACACAGGAGGCAAGGGATTCACACACAGGCAAGCAAAAATACACATCCACGTGCACAAACACACACACACACACACACACACATACACAAACTCTCAATACTTGCAGAAACTGAATGCCGCAGATGTGAGAAAAGAACATTTGCTTTATTCCAGAGGAGGATTTACTTCACAGGTGCTCTCAGAGAGAACTACGTATGCTTTCAACCAGTCAGTTGACCAAACACAGAACAAAAAGTAGGCCTGCATCTATGAAAAGCTTAGTTGGCTATTCTGTTTTTTAATTATTTTGCTTTTTTAAGAGATTGTTTTCTAACTCTTAACTCCCTAATTAGAATTTTGTGCTACACACACCTACTTGCAGAACAATCAATATAAAAACCAACATAAACACATGTTGATTTGTATGGATTTGAAATAAATCTATACCCAGTAAAAAACCTATATCAAACTCAGTATTGACCTTTTTCAACTGAGACATCAAAAACACTTCACACAGGTATTTTGGCCTCACAGAACCTCCATCTGTCTGCAGGAGATGCTGCTAGTTCACAGAAGTAAACAGGAAGTCTGTGTTGTCTCGCCTGGAAATTTCTGAGAATACCGCCACTGTTTGGTTTTCCACCATGTCATCTTGAGATTTATGATGTTTAGTTGTTCTGATTTTGATTTGTTTGATGTGATATATTCTAGACCCTTCTATGACCCTTGGGATTATATTTTTGTCATACCAGCACAAACTTGTGTCGTTTATCATGGTATATAATGACTGTTTTTGGATGGATTCGACTGAAGCACCATGTAGTCCTTGAACTAAATGCTTCACGTCTATTCATGTACACACATAATTTATGCACAGACTCACTCACTGACTCACTCACTCTCCATTCACTTTCAGTACTAATTTCCCAGGTAGATAGAAGACATGTGGGTAGTGGTGGCGTCATCTATAGTTTCTTCTGATTTGGCGATTCAAAGGCTATGCAAATTTGGCACTGCCACATTAAAGGCCTACACACACACACACACACACACACACACACACACACACACACTGCAACATAGCGGCAGTTGGGGTAGATTGATCACTCTATCAGCTGGCCGTCCTCCAGCTCCCTCCCTCTGTTATTTGCCCACTGCAGGAGCGTGATGAGTGTGTATGTGTGTGTATCTCTGTATCTATGTATAGGTCTGCATGTGTGTGTGTCTGTATCTGTGTACAGGTGTGTGTACTGTTGGATTACAGATTTCATGGAAATGGTGACAATAGAGTTTTCAGTAGAGGAATTTAAAAATGAGCCTATTTTGTGCTATCATGCTTATCATGGCCTGCATCCACTTTGTTATGACTCATTTTTTCCCTGGGATTATATAATAAAGTGTGCAGTCCTATCATTTTTTCAGATGCTTTTACACAATCTGTATTAAAGGCCTTTGACAATACTCGGTGGGATAATTGAGCCGGCCTATGTGCCAGAATCTTGATGGTGAAAAATTACAGCTTTTCACAATGTGCCATCTGTTGTCATTTTCTGGCTTGGATACATCCATTGTGTTGTTATTTAGCATAACATTTACAAGTCGGTTGACACTTTTAGCCAGTGTGGCTCAAATGGTACCACAAGTCAATGCATTTTTAATATGGCTGACCCCAGTGGAGAAAAAAACATCATCTTGGCAGTGTTGCTTCCATGCTCTAACCATGGAGCTACAGAAGGAAAACTTAACCCACAGTGTACTAGTGCCTTGCTTTATCCAGAAGCACTCACTCTCTCACTCTCTTCACACTTCACAGTCCTCCTCTATTATCTGAATACCTTTGAATACAAAAGCAGTTGATGACAATGAGACACTCTTTATGTTATGTAAGACTATAATGTCTGTGTTGAGCTGTTGAGAGGTAATTCAGCTGAGGCTATCCAAGGTAAAATCATAGCAATTCTAAAAGCCTCTCCATCCATTTCATAATGAACACAGTAAAGTGTTGCCACCTCAATGCACAGTTGGACAATAGATGTAACACTCTCTCTCTGAGCTGACATGCACACACACACTGTACTCAGAGGTAAGCATCGTTTGGAGATCCTACTCTACTCTAAGAATACAGTAGGCTAGTAAAGTAGTGAAAGTGGCTAGTGAATTTTGGAAGTGTGTGAACCTCTGTTGCTGGTGGGAAAAAGTGGATAGATTCCTGTCCTGATGATATACACATCTCTGTCAGCTTACGTCCCCTCTTGTGAGTCTGTGCTTCATCAAGAGAGGATAAAGACCAGACTGCCAGCAGACAGGAAGTGTGACAGCATGGCATCTTTCAAACATGGGTGGTTTAGTCAAAAACGCATTACGCCACTTGTGCAGCTCTATTTACTGGACTTTTTCTGCAGAATAAAATTGTCCTATTACTAAGACCCAAAAAATATCATTAAACCACCAGTTTTAACCAGTGCATTAAAGTCTTGCCTGTATTTTTATTAATATGTGAATTTTGGAGAATGATTCTGGAAGGACTTGCTGCAGAGAAATAATGTCTTTGTTAGGGGGAGAACTCAGGGACTGGACCCAAACACAAAACCGGCAGACATAACTGGGGTTACGCAAAAAGCTTTAATAGCTGAACTTACGCAAAATACAAAACAGGCAATGCAAGGGCAAAAACTAAAACTGCCCGACAGTCAAAGGAAACAGAAAGAATCCAAGGCTGGCAGGGATAAAATCTAAGGACTTACAACACAGGTAACAGAAAGCAGGTCTTGGAAACCAACGGAAAAACACAGGGAAACAGCGCTGGTAACAAAGCGGGAGACACAACAGATGAAGGAACACAAACAATATATACACACACTGGGACTAACGAGAATAGGGAACAGCTGGCTGGATGGGAAAGAGTCCGGAAGCTGATTGGCTGAAAGCAGACAGGTGAAAAGGGAACAAAGTAGCAGGGCTAATGGGCTGATGGAAGACAGGTGTGTGTGTGCAGGAGGAGGGAAAGTCCGAGGACATCTGGTGGGTGTCTGGAGGATGACAGGACTGGGGAGTAGAAGTTAAACACCAAACACAAGGGCTAGGCTGGGACCGTGACAGTCTTTGTCACTGTTTACAACCATATTAAGCTGAAATATACATGTAAAACTCATGTGTGTCTGTGACAAACGGTCAGTCCTTTGGATATAATAAGCTCATCAGTTTTAGTCTGAAAATAATGTTGTCAAAGCACTGCAGGAAAACATCTTAGCACCAAAGTTTTCACTATTTCTTGATTTCAAATTCGGCTTACCCCCTCTATCAAATGCTCAGTCCATTTGTGAGTGGAATTATGTCAATTGAGTGAAATAAACATAAGCAGTGTGGCACCATGGGTGGTGCTGCACTCCTGTTCTGGATTAGGCTTTTTGAGAGTGAAAGCATATTGTCGCTGTCGGATGAAAACCTTGTATCACCAAAAGAAAAATAATCTTACTTTTAGCTTGACCACTGTGCACTTGACTTCATCCAATGGGGTTTGAAAGGATTTCAAAAGCCCCAAAAAGGCCCAAAGCCACAATTTCTCAACCCATAGAACATGAAGTCCTTCAATTGAAGTTAAAAACATGAAAAACACCAAAATTGAGTTTAAGAGGTTTTCACGGGATGATGTTAAGTATATTTAGTAAAGATAAACAAAAGTAGCGGACTGGAAAATGTGGCACCACAGGTGGCAGTAGCTGTACCTGGAATGGACTTTTTATTAACTAAATTTAGCCACTTATGGAGGAGCGGTTCGCGGATTGGAGAATCTCATTAATTGTTTTGTGACAGATTAGAAATCCCAGAACAACAACACATCTAATCTGAAACACAGGAAGACAAACAGCCTGAACACTATCGGCAGGCAGCATTACAGAGCAGGGAGTGAGGAGAGCTCACATGGGCAACCTCTTTGTCAAAATAACTGATTGCAATCTGTTGGTGGGGCAGTAACGATGTTTACACACACACACACACACACACACAGTAAGGATGTTTACAGCCCCATTTTAGGCGGCTGCTCTCTGTTCCCCTTCTAATCTCTCTGTGTCTCTGCTGGCCTCTGATCTTTGGCATTTTCAGCATTCCAGCCATCTGTTGGTCTCTCATTTGGCTGCAGCACCACAGCCGACACTAACTACATAGACTGCTAGTGGCCACAGCTTTTTATTTGTCTTCTGCCTGTCTCCCAGATCAGAGAGAAGGAGAGAGAGAGAGAGAGAGAGAGAGAGAGAGAGAGAGAGAGACAGACAGACAGAGAGAGAGACAGACAGACAAAGAGAGAGACAGAAAGAAAGACAGACAGAAAGTAGGAAAGAAAGAAAGAAAGAAAGAAAGAAAGAAAGAAAGAGAAAGAAAGAAAGAAAGAAAGAAAGAAAGAATGCACTCTTCATGCCAATGTACACTACCAGTCAAAAGTTTGGACACACACATTTTTCTTTATTTTTACTATTTTTCATATTTTAGAATAACAGTAAAGACATCGAAACTATGAAATAACACAAATGGAATTATGCAGTGACCAAAAAAGTGTTAAACAAATCAAAACTGTCTTATATTTTAGATTCTTTGAAGTCGCCACCCTTTGTCTTCATGGAAAGACAAAGGCTTTGGAAAGAAATTCATACATAGGATCAACTTCACTATTTATATCTGTCTAAGAAGCAAATTTCAAGCATTTCAGCAGAAGCCTTTAGATCAAAATACCTTTAAGAAAAAGAAAAACAATCAATCAGGTGTGTCCAAACTTTTGACTTGTAGTGTAGTAGCTTTTACTCAAAGGCCATTTTAGTGACCCATTCCTCTACAGGCTGTGAAAACACCACAGAAAGTGATGAACAATGTGGTGTAGGCATAATGACATGGCATACTGGAGAGTCAGTTCGGCTTGTTTCTAACCAAAGGCGTTCTGCGTCTGAGCCGCAGACAGAAGTGTTTTCCCAAACAACATATTAATTTGAAAGTGAGAGTCAGTGGGTTGACATTAATCTGTTTTAATGGGACACCGCTACACCGAGAACACCGCAAAGAGTGATGAACAATGCAACAGCGGGCGTAAGTTGGCTGCCGTGACGTCAGGCATTTTCCATAATGATATGAAGGTTAGGTTTGTTTCCTTTTTATATTTGATTCAAAGGTGAACAGCGCGCTGTGGTTGAACAGGCAGGATGTAAGAAGGTCAAATAGCCTACCAACATAGTGACTCTGTCTTTTTTTCCCCCTCTCTGACATTTTCCCATTTTCACTCTTTCTGCCACTTGCGCAATCTCTCCCTATGTCTTCTTTTTTGTTTCGCTCCATCACTTTATTCCACTCTGTCTCTCTCGCTTACATCAGTTATTTTTTCTCTCTTTTTTTTGCAGTTATTGTTGGTTTGTTTATAGGCTTGGTGACATATGTTTATACTGAAGTCACATACAGCAGTCTCTGTGCTGTGCCTTGGTTGAGAAGAGCCAGTTCATTTAATATGCTAAAAATTCTCCAAAGAAGAGAACGCTGATGAAATATCCACAAAGTTACTACTTGTTAATGGAGTTTTCTCAGAAATCCAGTGAACAAGAGAACCAAGGCACATCTCACTTTAATTCATTATTAATTTAGCATTTTTCTATTTGACATTTAAAAATTTAAAAAGACTCCAATTGTGTTTTGGCCAAATTTCTTAGTGAGTCCAGCATAATAAAAATGTTAGAAGACGTTGGGCGTCTTGATTTTTGAGTTTATTATGCTAACTCCGGTGTTAAAATTAGTAAAAATGACAAAAAAATGTCCCATCAGTAGCAAAAAGCCTCAGTAAACGTCCAGACACAGACCGTAATCAAGGCCAGCTTATCTAAGGCACTTGTATGACAATGTAGTCTGACTATTTCATTCAGTAATAATTGCTATAAGGCCTGGCTAAGGGTACCAAAGGTCACTGCAAGTGATATCTGAATGACACATACTTTATAGTAACAAGGTTGAGACAACAAATACGGAGCTACAGACACACACACACACACCCTCACACACTCCACAACGCTAGATCCGACCACAGGAGCGTCACACAGGGGAGAGTTTGACTTCCTCTGTGCCGTTTACAGCAACACACTGCAGCAAATAAAGGTGTTCACACAGACAGAAATATTTTTATGTCTGTGGGTGTTTGCGCTTTTGTCTGAGCGTGTGTGACATGACATGAGTGTATTTTATGGCAGAAAAAAGTGAGGGAGGTAGCCGTAGAAAGATAGAACGAGAGAGTAAGCAGAGGAGGAACAAAGAGGCACGCAGGGATAAAATGACAGCTTCCTTTTTTACGAGAATCACCTACTGGCATTAAGTGAAGAGTGTGTGTGTGTGTGTGTGTGTGTGTGTGAGAGAGAGAGAGAGAGAGAGGAGTAGAGGAGGGAGAGGAAGAGAGGGAGGGGAAAAAAGGGCTGGGGTTTCCTTGCCTTTGCCTCTCCTTCTGCAATCCAATCAAGGTAATGACGCAGCTAGACAGAGCAGCTACTACACACATACACTCATATGCATGCATGCATGGACGAACAAACACCGGCATGTACACACACACACGCGCACACACACACACACACACACACACACAGCACAATGCAATCACCTCAAACCATCACCCTGCATTTCGCAAACCGCCCACGGCTGCTTGACTGCATCACTCTCTCCTCTGCTTTCTCCTTCCCTCTGGGCAAGTTCCCTCACATCTCTCTCTCTCTCTCTCTCTCTCTCTCTCTCTCTCTCTCTCTCTCTCTCTCTCTCTCTCTCTCACTCTCGCTCTCTTTTCTCTCTCTCTGTTTCTCTCTCTCTATATATCTATATATCTTTCTTTCTTTCTCTGTCTCTTTTTCTCGTTCTGCCACCCATATTGTTCTTTCTCGTACTTTCCGTCTCTACCTTCATCTATCTTTTACCCCCCAACCCTCTATAAAACCGCAATAAATCACTTCCGGTAAATGGATTGTGTGTGTGTGTGTGTGTGTGAGTGAGTGAGCGTGCCAGGCACCTTTTGTTCTGAGCTGAAAGATCTTTATTAGTCAGATGTTTTTCTGTCTGCACGATTCTTAGAAACAGTTGACTTCATGTATATATGCCCACACTCCTCTGCATATGTGTGTGTGTGTGTGTGTTTCTGAGTTTGCACACCTGTGTGTCGTGTGGCACTGCAACCATCCATTACATAACCAATGTACCACATCTTGGCTATAGGACATTAGCAGGAAAACGATTCTCTTGTTTTTAAATGTGGTTACTGGTGTAAAAAAAAAAAAAAAGTATCTTATTGAGATATAGACGCTTGGATGATCAAAGGATTTAAATGAAACACAAATAGAAATCATTTGTCTTCTATATGCAGTGTGCAGACTCACAATCTGCATTTTGATAAAAATGAGGATATTATAGCAAATTATTTATATAGTGATTCAAAAACAGACATCAACCTTTACTCTTGTTTAGCTGGGAAGGCATTTCCCTGAATGTATGTTGACATACAGTCTTTACTATTCAGTGTTATGGCAGTATCACAAGTTGGAAATCTGACATTTTGTGAAAAGTATGATGTCTCAAAATTCAAATATGTGCTCCATGTGCGAAAAGTGAGAGAAATACGTTTCTCACCACAAAAGGATTACATGTAAAAGACTAGAGACAGGCAGCAGTTTGAAATGAAAATAGCACAGTGGAAAGTACAGGTGTTGTGGTCCGAGTGGTGGCTGAGTGTAAACATTTACCTTCAACTCTGGCTAGTCCGGTCCTGTGAGCGAAGTTTTAAATTTAAATCTTAGGTGTTTTCTTATTTAACCATGACCGAAACCTTATCCAAACATTACCAAAGTTGTCTTACTTGCCTGAGCTTAACCCTTACTTTAACCAAAGTTATTTTACTTGCCTAACCTTAACCATTAGCTGACCTTTACACGTGATGAACAGGTGGAAACGGCGTGTCCAATTCATGCTATTGTCACATAATCCTTTCATGGGGCAGGAATGTATGAATCTTCACAGCACGTCATCAGCTGTTCGTACTCATTTCACAATATTTTAGGAGACTGTGTTGAAATTTCCGGACACCAGGTTCGAGTTGAACATGACAATATCCAGACATCAACTGTTATTCTATTGAGGATGGAAGGGTATAACAGGTGACAATGGCACTGACGTACACCTCTTCTGACATGAAATATTTAATGGTTCGGTCTTTTATGTCTGTTTGATGGCAGAGACGTATGACTTTTAACAATAGGTGTGAGTAACGTTGCAACATGCACTGTGGAAGTACACCGTCTGCCCTGTAGCTGTTTTGGGTGTGTCAGTGACGAATGGTTGTTGTGGTATGATTGTGTTGTAATAGCTCATAACATTTACTGTATCCCAGCTGAGTTATGAGCTGAGTTGAGGAGACCTGGGAAAAATGATATTTGATGGAGATGAACAGGTACAGCACTCTAAAACGTGTTGCTTTTAATGTGTCATACAAGATGTGTGATGTTTCCGTCACAACATTCAAATGACAGGCAAACACAGGCTGTACAAACTGTACAAAACGTACACCTGCTGCATGTTTGCTCAACACTCTCGTGTTGCTTTTAATACTTGTAAAGTAATGTATACCTTAAAATGGCCTTTGTGTAAAAGCTGCCACATTTGCATAGAGGTTTGGTTTAATCCCGGAAGTGAGGAAACAATCAAAAGGGGTGAATCACAAAATGCAAAAAGTAGGATAAACATCAGAAACAGGGTGAGAGGGATTTTAAGGAAAGACAAACAATATTCTATCTGGGAATATGCTTTCAAAATAGTACTACAAGCTGCTAGAAATGTACTTGATTCTGATAACGGAGCACTTATCGTATACAGTAGCTAGTGACAGGAAAATTGAGTGAGGGTAAGACTTGGAACAAAGGTTGTGAGTTGCATTCAAGCCCACTACATTGAATGAGAATTTTAAATGTATCTTAGCTCACTGCAACACCAGAACTGAACTTCACATCCCCTTTTTGGTTTAATTTCTGATCGGTCTGAGCTGACCTACTGTACCACTGCTTACCTATTACCCCCATGACTGTTTCCCCTTTTCTGTATTTCCAGATGAATGGATTCAAACAGATTTAACAGGGCGAAACACAGTAGGCTATGTATCGGCAAATGACGCTCAGTAATCGCACAGAGAGAGAACTCCTTTGTTTTCCCCCTCAAATCCTTTTATATAATGTAAAAAGTATTAGTCTAAATCTCTCTCTCTCTCTCTCTCTCTCTCCCTCCCTTTGTCACACTGTAAACTAGTTGCTGCCTGTTAAAATGTTTTATTGGCCTCTTGACTGCAGTGTACCTGACTGTCTTGGAGCGAGTTCAGAGCGTTTTCTATTGCCTCGATAAGATCTGAAACCTACAAATCAGCCGCAGTAACATCTATATTGTAATTCTACAGGAATGTTTGGACATTTATGTTGTAAAAACGTGTGAGAAAGGGGAAATTTCCTACATTAATATTCTGTCTTGAGGGAAACAGAGATAAAAGAAAGGGTGGGAATTTATGGGCCCAGGAACATTAGACATATGGAAACATGAACTTCACAGAGGTTTGGGTCCAGATTTTCAGGAGAACCAAGACACATGGGCTTTGTAGATGTCAGTTTATGCTGATTTAAACTGTACATGCCGTCTTGAAGATCCTATCTATCAGAAGTTGTGTTTAGTAAGCAAATTCAAACGTAGTACACTGGTTTCTTTGCGGCTTTGTTTTACAAAAATGAAAAAACCTAGTCCAAGACCAAGAAATTTGTCTCTCTGGAGGTCTTTGGGAATTTTTAGCCAAAGACAATCCTAGACTAACTGTCAAATTAATTCTATTTTGTTCTACTTACAGGGCTAAACTATGTTTTTAGCACGGAAATCATAGTTACAGTATTTGTCATTTTGGGGAGCTGGGCCTGCCTTTAGAACAAGTACAAAAGATAACAATAACATATTGTATGATTGTGCTGGTGGTCTCACTGTGACTATTTGGGCCAACAGGGGGAGTAGAGGCCAAATCAAGTTGGAGAGCAGAGTTAATGTTTCAGCACAGTTGACCCACAGTTGGTTTGGATTATTTCATTAGATTGAAGACATTTCTTTCTCTGTCAAACTGACTGACAGAGCTGATAATACAGTGACAGACAGAAAGTTTGTGGCATCTCAATACATTAGTTTTGCATTCCATTAGCAGCTGTCAGTGATTTCTATACGTTTGCAATGTTAGTAAAAACTGGGGTAACGAAATATTGACCTACATTGCAAATTGAGATGGAATCTGGAAGTTCCAAAGAGTTTTTCCCATCATATATTTATACCCTTCAATAATTTAGACGTATATTCCCATGATTAATTATTGATATACTCAAAAAACACAGGTTTGGGGCTTTGAAACATCCATATCTGTGTAATGTACAGTACCTGCGACACGTAATTTGACAACTGGATAAGATAGTGTGATAAAAGACAAGGATGCACAGCGAACATTTAGGCTCATAATGTAAGAGAGAAAGAAATAAGGGAGAGTTTGAATAAGTGTGCCTGTGACAAAGTAGACAGCCTTGTGTGTGAGACACAATAGGTCACAAAGTGCTGAATATGCATTGCAACGGCATTGTGCTTGCATAGTGTATGAGGGAGCGGTATATGAGATACATCACATACACACACACACACACACACACACATAAATACACGCAGACACACACACAAAGGGTGTCTGCATTTAAAACAACCGTATCCCTCAGAAGTGTGCCAGAGACAGAGAGAGACAACAACAGCAGAGATTAACCGAGTGAAAAGAAGTTTCCCTCCTCCCTCTGCTCTCTCCACACACACACACACACACACACACACACACACGCACACACGCACACACACACACACACACACACGCTGCCCAGAGTGTTGACCTTTGAGGGAAGGCGACAGATGGGTCTTTTCTCTTTGGCCAGGTCCCTGGTGACAGCTGTCCAGGATATGGGGAGGTGGGTTTGGGGCCGGGGGGTGGGGGGTGGGGGTGGGGTGTTGGTGGGAGGGGTGGGTGCTGCTGGGGGGGGTGCAGGGAGACGGTCAAAGGTCAAACATCCCCCCGGCTGAAAGAATGGAAACACACGCACATTTATGTGGACACGCACAAAGCATAACGCGTGCAGGCCGGCGGGCGCTCACGCTTATACTCACATATTCATGCAGACACATCCATATTCATAAATGTTAACATAAATTTCTCTCTCTTTCTCTGTTTGTGTCTTCTGTTCTCTGTTTGTCTGTCCATCTGCCTGTCTCCTTGCCCCGTCATCATTGTTTGTCTCTCTCTCTCTCTCTCTCTCTCTCCTCTCTCTCTCTCTCTCTCTCTCTCTCTCTCTCTCTCTCTCTCTCTCTCTCATCTCTCTCTCTCTAATCAGGCTATTGTTTTGTCCCAAATGAGTCTGGGCCTGTCCCCATCCGCTCAGATAGAACAGGATATATCCCAGACTGCTGCTATCCCATTTAAACCTCCTAACTCTGATCATATGTGCCGAATATGTTTTAGAACCCTAGTGACTGACAGCTATTCAAAAACCAGTGAATATTTAAATAAAACCACGACTGCTAGTTACAAAAGAAGACTTTCATCATTTTCGACACTGTGGAGATGTGAGCGTTTTCGTCCGACAGCAGTGAAAGAGGAGCAGGACATCCTCTTCAGCCCGCTGACTCATTAATCATGATGCTCCCACAAGATCAAGTGGCTTTGAACTGCAAATCCCCCAACCAAGCACACACACACACACACACACACACACACACACACAACGCAAACACGCACATGTGCTTGTACATACAGGTCAGTCCTGTAATTCAGGATACACACTGCTTCCCAACCATACATAGGGGTTTCCCTTCCTTCCCTCTAGTCTGGACATGTCTGTGCATGTATGAGGGGGAGAGAGAGAGAAAGAGAGAAAGAGAGAAAGAGAGAGGAGAGAGAGGAGAGAGAGAGAGAGAGAGGGAGAGAGAGAGAGAGAGAGAGAGAGAGAGAGAGAGAGAGAGAGAGAGAGAGGATATACTTTTGGTTTCAGTGTCCTAATTAAAAAAAGAAAGAGAAAGTTTTGTTGCCAACATTTCAAACTGTAGTTATTCAGTGCGATGCTTTCTCACTTTCTCCTGTGGAATTAAAATGTTTAACTAACTAGTGTATAACTTATGAATAAAGTTTATCTACTGAGCCACTGGCCTGTAGCATTTTATTCAGCCTACCTTGCATTGTAGGGAAACTACAGACAGTGGCTTTATACAAAGTAAGAAATATACAGTTAAAGCAACCCGTCATAATATTGATCCAACTTTAAGTTACTTTAAGTAGCCTAAGTTTTCAGATGACTGATGTTGTCACTTCTTATTGTTAAAGAATAATTTGAGCCTTGTGTTCATTCATATCTAAGAGGCAGCAGAAGGTATAACACTGACACCCAAAGTGAATGATTCATAGTCTGCTGGATTTGGATAATAAGAATTCAGGGGAAACCCGTTCAGACCCCTGCTGTCCTTTCCTTAAACTCCCTCTTCATCTTGACAACCTGTACTGCTTTGACAACAGAAAGTGACTGACAACACAGTGACTTAAAACACAACTTCTCACAATAAATATACATTTGAAAAGCTTGAGGAAAATGAGCTATATATTTAGGATTTTGGATACAAGTGGAGAAAAGGAGACAAGGGTCATGGTAGAAATGTAAAGCAGAACTGTGCAAGGAAAACTGTAGTTTGTAGTTAAAACTACTTCAACTGCATGGCAAAAAGCAATGTATACTTCAATACTATAGTACTAAGTGTAGTTGAACTAGTTGTACTACATCTTCTTACCCATTCCCCAACACTGCATGTTTTGAGGGCTTGGTGTGTCTACACTAAGAATTTATTTATTTATTTAGTTATTTTTAAGAATTTATTTGTGGAGCGCTTCAAAAAATAGCCACTGCCGCTGCACTGGCTAATGGAAAATCACAAAAATAAAATTTGCTGAACTGCAGGGTCCGACCCGAAGTGCTTCTGTTGACCCAGATGCTTAATATACGGCAGTCTATTTCAACACTCCTTCTCAGGAATGAAAATAAAACATGCTTGAGTCAAACATTTATGTTTCTGTACATTTTTTTAAAGATGCAATGCCCTCCTTTTTGTTTTCACTCTCCCGGGCCATACCACTTCCTTCTTCTGTTTTTACTTTCTAACAGCAAAGTAGGTTAATGTTGAGGTTTCCGTCCCCCTGTTGCTAGGCAAGCTAGTTTCAAACAGGAATAAGCACAGAAAGCATGTGCTTTAACTCTTCTGATTGATTGATTGTTTGATTTGATTACAGTAATAGGTTTCTTTCTTTCTTTCTTTCTTTTTTTCTTTTATGGTGAGTTCTGAACTGCCACCGGTCGTGAATGCTGATCAGCAGCTATACTGTAGGCACACACCACACACACACACACACACACACACACACACACACACACACACCTGTATCAGCAGAGCTGTTAATAGTAAACACTAAGGAACAGGAGTCTTCCTTGAGAACACCTGAGGTGATTTCAAATGGTGTTTTACATTCAGTTATATAAGAATATGTGTGTGTGTGTGTGTGTGTGTGTGTGCGTGTGTGTGTGTGTGTGTAGGTGTGGGTGTGTGGGTGTGTGTGTGTGTTTTGTAGGTGTGTATGTGTGTTTTGTGGGTGTGTGTGTGTGTGTGTACATGTGTGTCTGTTTGCCCACAGAACTGTATTTTAATACAAGGGCACACAATAAAACATCAAGGTTGCACGACAGTATACATAATAACAAAAAAGTGCCTGAGACAGTGCAGACAGCAAAGGTCAAACAAGTTTTAAGCAGCATTTTTCTCACAGAGCAAGGTTGGTACTGGAACACTGACAGGGGTGAAATTGATAAAGCTCCTAAGAGAAGAAGGGAGCAGATTCCAGTGCCAATACATCCGCATTCCTGCTGTGACAAGCTTCAGCAATAGTTGTATGGACCAGATTACTTTAGATGAAACTTAATGATCCCCATGGGGAAACTGGCAGGAACAGGAACACAGAAAACAAGAAAAAAGAAAGTTCCACACTGCAAAAAATCTTAACATCTTATCTGAACAAGTCATTTAGTCCATTATTGAGTCCTAAAATCGTAATTTTTTTAAAATAAGTGAAAAAAATATGCCAATGGGGTTAGATAATTTCACTTGTTTCCAATGCAAATCAACTTGTTTCAAGCATTTTGTAGAATTAAGTGTCATTTTCTTGATAGTAGTGCAGTGATCTGCCTTATTCTGACTTGTTTCAAGACATTGACACTTCTAGAAAATTCCTGAAACAAGTGAAACTGCATTGGAAACAAGTGGAGTATGGAGAATTATGTACTTAACCCAGTTACATGGTTTTGGGTCATTGATGGAAACGTCATAACTCAGTTAGAATAACAAAGCTAAGACCTTACTCTGATTATGAGAAACCCAGTTAAACAGCCTGGCTTACTCCAATATTAAGTGGGTTACTATTGCAACATCTTATTGCAACATCCAAATATCTAGTCCTTTTACTTTTGGTTTTCGCTGTCTGCAAAAACTCACGCAGGGTTATGAATGGGTTGGCGACAACACGGTTCCCCCCTGCAGCTCCCTAAATTATGTGACTCTCATAGCAGTGCTGTACAGTAGGTGCACACACAGAGGGGCGGCATGGCTTCATTATAGGCTCTATAATGCCGCACGACTTGACAAATGAGGCCTGTGACACACAAAAGTTTTCTTTCCATTCTGCATCTGTAAACTCATAACTCTCTCTCAGCCCTCTCTCACCAGTCCTGCCTCCCAACTTTCATCCATAATTGTGATTTGATGAAATGGTGTTATGGTGTTCGGTGCTGGCATTATCAGTAACTTTCTAAGGGTGAGTGCATTTCCAACAGCAACTATAAACTGGTGTTCTGGGTGTCTGTGATTCATTATAATGAACAGTACAATTGCCTGTAACATCAGGTTATTTGTCAGGAGTGTCAGATTGCACAAATTACTTTTTGGGTCATCATTTCTTTCCCATGTATTAGAAGTAACCTACTACTGCTCAGTGGGGAGGGGGTAGCTGGCAGCTGACAGGAATATTTTGTTAATTGGTTGATTCGTGGGACAACAGGGATGTTCAGTCGTAAGATATCAAAGATTTATGTACTGTATACAGCTTAAACCACATAAGTTTGGCCAATAGCCAGGTTACGCATTAAAATGAAGCCATTGCCTCCCAAATGTAAGATAACGCTGAGACCAAACTCAGCCAAAACACTGATCATCCACTGGAGAATGTCTATTACAAAATGGATAGTACAGTACTGGTCCTCAGTTCTGATTGGCCGAGTCATGATCAAAGCCATTGAAAAATACCCAACAAACACAGACTGTGACTGCATTACAGTTAATTTAAATATTAACACGCTACCTGAAAATCATATCACTACTAGAACTATATTGCTTGATGAAACAACATTTGAATGTTATCTTTTTAACTATATTGATTAAAGGTAAAAGATTAATTGAACATTTGTCTTTTTTATTACAATGGTGTGTTAGCACCATTGTATGAAAGAAATAAATCACTTGAACCTGCGCTTTTCAATGATTTTACAACAGCTAAGTGTGTTTAAAACATTTTGCTTCACAACCTCTTATGGCCTATCGCTGAAAGATACACAAGTGAGAGAGGGAAATCAACTTGTTTTTCTGAATTCCTTTGTCTTATGTGTTTTACTGATGTCTATCAGACAAGCGCAACATATTGATTGGCCTTGATCCTGTGTGAACCCCTTGAGGCCTGTCCCAACCTGGAAATCAATACCAGTCGCATTGTACCAGTGGCGGCGCACACAGAGATGAATGAATAAAAAACCCTTTGAATAGTCTGTTAACATTGAAGACACAGAAAAAAATCCCTCATGAATGCTTTTATTTAAGCAGCCGGTTCACCTAGAAGAAATTCCTCAGTACAATGATGACAGGAGAAAAGCAAATAGGCTTTTAAAAGGCTGGAGGGTGGGGGTGTGGTGTTGATTAACATAGAGAACATACAACAGAGAGACAATAATCACTCATAAATCTCTGTTAAATGCAACGAATAGCAGAGCAACAGATGGGAAACAACAGACATTAAAACAGACATTTCCCCTCACGGCACAGACAATTAATATATCCAACAGTTAGTGCACATGCACACACACACACACACACACACACACAAACACTCTGCAGCAGTCAGCATAGACAACCATCAGGTGTTTCCTGCACCTGTGATCCCCCAACTCTGCAGGGTGTACTTCTTCCACAGGCACACACACACACACACATGCACACACACACACACACACCACACACACACATGCACACACAATCTCATCTGTCCTCTAGAAATTTATTGGACTCATAAGACACTTCACTACACTCCTCGCCTTCCCACAAGAGGCATTCCAGTCAAGTAACAGGTGGCTTTTTTGCCAACTTGCAGTTGAAACATCGACTTGTCTCTGCTTTCCCAATTTAGACGAAGAATCTAGACACAGCTTTTTTGTATTTTCAATTTCACGGCCTGTCCAACATTTCCTGTTTTATTGGTCCTTTACAGCTCCATTGTGAACTGTGGAAGTTTAGTTCAAGTTGCAAATTTCATTCAAACATGCAGACAGTTACCGCTTGTTATATTCCCACGCTTTTGTTTGCTTTTGGCCCGACTCTTCCAGCTCAGAGCAAGAATAGTGAGATTGACAGAACTTTTACTTTCACTGGAGATTAAATAAACTTTTTTAGAGTTCTACAGCTGTAGAACAATTTGTATTTTTACTTTTTTATATTGTAAAATTAGAAGTAGCACAGCAGTAGTTTCAGAAGTACTACACTTGACTTAATAGCACAAGAACTATTTTGTAGATTGTCCAGTGTGGTGCATGAACACATTCCCCTGCCTCTTCCCCCTATCTTGTCTTCGTCGGGCCATCCGGCCAGCCGTGCAGCATGCCTAGAGGACAGGTGTGAGCCTATTGCCTCCACACATGCACACAGCCACGGATCAGGATTTCAATAATGTCATTCAGTGGGGCTGAATAGGAGTCAGTAGGGGCCCCGCTCCGTCTTGTGTCTCGGGTTGACAGACGAGCAGCCGCGTCTTTGTGCTGAGCCGAGGGGCCCCGGATCACTCAGCGAGGAGGAGGAGGAGGAGGAGGAGGAGGAGATGCTGGCGGGTTGGTGGAGTTTTAGCAGTGGAAATCATGGGGGCCTCGAGTCACTTAGCGAGGAAAGGAGGAGGAGGAGGAGGAGGAGGAGGAGGAGGAGGAGGAGTGGTGGAGGTTACGGTTTCTAGGGCTGAAATAGCGGCAGCCGTCGAGGCTTAAGGTCACGTGTCAACTCAGTGTTCACTGCTTTTGTCCCAGCAGATGGAGTTTTTGGGTCCCTGTCTGTCTTTCTAACACATTGTCTACTTCTGACACACATTCACTCACATTCCTACCTCTCTATTTTCCACTTTCTGTGTGCATACAGTATGCCTGCGTGTGTTTGTTGGCATCCATGTGTGTGTGTGTGTGTGTGTGTGTGTGTGTGTGTGTGTGTGTGTCAGAGTGAGGGCAGGGGTTTTTCGGTTGATCCCACCTGCTGAGGACCAAACAAAGCTCTGCAGTGTCGTCACAATGGCCCAAAGCTGCTGCTCCTGCTGCTGCCTTGCAGCCTGCTCCTTTCAAGGCTCTTTCTTGCAGCCTATCTGCTGTGACCATAATAAACACTCCTCTAAAAGGATCTAAACCCAGTCTGCCAGAGGTCATATGAATATTAATACATGGCACACGCAACTGCTGCTGTTTGAGTTGTTCCAATGCACCTCCCATACAAAGCGTAGGCTGGTTTTCCTTTGCAGCTTGAAGCACAGCCACCTATCTAGAAAAAAGTTTGGGATATTGAAATCATTACAGCAACAACAATAGTTTCCAATGCTTTCTGAAAGAATGTTTGATACACTAAGGTTACCAGGAATAATTCTAGCCAGTAGGCCGTAAAAACTGTTATAGTAAGTTTTTGCTTCTCTTGCTGGCCTATTCTTACATCTTTTCTCTAACTGCCAGGTAGTGATTGTCAGTTCTTCATGTAAAAATGCTTCAAGTTTTATAACGGTTTTATAATGAAATATCATCTTATACCAGTGAAAGAGAGTTGAGTAATGGAGTAAAGACCTGCTTTGAGTTTGGGGAAAGAACCTGTCAATAGATGTTTTTTTTTGTTTTTTTTACTGCATGGATCATATAATTGGACTACTATTCCAATATGTGATTATTGAGGTTTTAATGTTTTGTATTGTTTCATGTCTACACACACACACACACACACACACACACGACACACTACCTCATCTCTCCTCAAGCAAATATAGCTATAAAATATAACATACAAAAATGTACCTCAGCAAAGTTCAACGTTCGCAAACTTTTGACGAACTTGGATGAGTCACTGTACTTGCAGTGACTCATTCAGAGCAATGCAAACTACCAGCTGCGGAGGTCTCAGAGGATGCAGAGTCTGTTTTATTAAAGTTATGAAATATTCAGACTCCCTGTAAGTGCGATTGTGTCAGAGTGTGGCTTGCCAGAAGAGGTTCGCGAGGACGGAATAATGCATTCTGGGTAATCAGAGTAACAAGGAAAAGTACTCGACTGGCAGTCAGTCCTCCTCTGTGTGTCTGTGTCTGTGTGTGTGTGTGTGTGTGTGTGTGTGTGCGCACGTGTGCATGGTGCAGAGGGATTCGCAAAACCAAATAGCTCTAACAGAAATACAGACAGGCAGGGTGCTTAGAATGAGGAGGAGAGAGAGAGAGAGAGAGGGAAGTCAGGCCTGCTAATGGTTCACTAATGTCTATATTGGCCCTTATACCTTACAATTACGACTTCAGGCAGGAATTACATTTAGACCTCGAGGCCCTGAAATGCATCGAGGTTCCTGGTAAATCAATTGACTGCAGTATAGCATACGGCACGACTTCATCTTCATCATCGTCAGATCTCTGCGTAGCATGAAGCTGTCTTTGCCGTTTGCTGCGATAGCGATGACGACCGCGTTTATTTTCTGCGCCGTATTTACCTTGATTAGGAAATGCATCATGTAAAGAAGGTCAGACGCATTAAGAATACATTGATCCATTAACCAGAGGATGATGATAATGATGATGACAGGTGTTGCTGGGAATAGCGGTAACCCTGTTATGTAGGCAGATCACGTCTGAGCTGTGACATCATTGCGCTGGTGTCTCTCTCTCTCTCTCTCTCCCGCTCACTCTCTCTGTCTCTGTCTCTCACTTGGTATTCTGCTGCCGCTTCTACTACAATAGAGACTGCTCTATTTCCAGCTTGGTTTGAGTCTGGAGAGGGAGCAGGAGAGGGAAGGAGAGCAAGAGAGAGAGTGAAAGAGCATGAATGAAAGAAAATGAGGTGATGGACTAAAGGTCAAAGCGAGATGGGAATAGAAAAAAAAAGAAGTAGATAGAGAGTGGGAACCAGGAGTCAGGAGATTGAATGAGACAGGCGGACAGATAGGCCGAGACAGACAGAGGGGAGAGGAGACAGAAAGACAGGATGTGACGCAGAGAGAGCGGGGAGCGGAGAGAGACAAAGGGAGGGGCTGAGAGAGAGAGAGAGAGAGAGAGAGAGAGAGAGAGAGAGAGAGAGAGAGAGAGCGGTGCTCCCTGGCCTCAGATTTTTATTCACCAAAGAATTACCTCTGGGAACTGCCTGTCTGTGTCTGAATGCTTGGATGCTTGGCTGGCTGGTTGGATTATAGCTCTCTCTTCCTCTCTTCATATCTGCCTGTCTCTCCCTTTTTCTCTTGCTCTCACTCTCGCTCTTGGCGTGATGTACACTCTATCATACTCTTCCTCTCTCTCCCTATATCACTCATGCAATCCTCCTCTTTCTTTATCTTGGTGGCATCTCCCTTCATCCCTCTCTTTCCTTCTAATCTAGCATGTCTGTTCTTAAACGTGTAGCTTTCACCACTGTAGACCAAATGTGGGCTCACATGGAGCTCCAAAGGCCGAGACGTCACTAAGGAGAGTAAAAATGACATCCTTGTGTTTTTAAATAGATATTTAATTGGGTATCAGTTACCTCAATTGGTTTGAAGTGTGAGGATATGCAGATTTTATATAATTACCCCAAAATTCAAGGCACCATCACAGTTCCGTGATTGCGCTCCTCAGTCAAATAGGGAAATGGCTGTTCTGGTTCATTTAGAAATGCAAGGACACTCTACTGCCATATCTATTCATTTAGCAATGAGAGGACACTCTGTCTCAACATCTATTCCTTCAGAAATGTGAGGACACTCTACTGCCATATGTACTCATTCAGGAATGGAAAGACGCGCTCCATCGTATTGTTTCCAGTAAAGGAATGCCTATTGATCGACATGAATCATCCTAACTCAATTTTCGTCCTGCGTAGATCCGCTGTGACAACAGACGCATGACGTACTTCATCTGGAGCTTGTATTGACTGCATGTCTGTTGGTCTCACAGACTATTGATTTGAGTGGGGGACCTCATGGCTTTGCTATATTAGCATGTATTCAAGGAATTTAGCTAAAGCTGCTATTTACACAACTTAAATAAGTGCAAACAGTCAACATTTCTGCATTTCCATGAATGCAGTATGCTTATTCATAAAATGATTGAGAGGTAGAATAGAATGAAGGGATCAATATATAGATAAGATATTTATTAATAGGGGAGAACCTACAAGCCAAACGTCAAATGTACATATGAGGAAGAGGGTTGGGGAAGTGTTCTGTTAGCTGACTTTAAAGCTGAAATTAATTTCCTTTGATGAATGAATAATAGGAATTTCCAAATACAATCATGATGAGTACAGTTAGATTTGCTAAGGGTTTAGGATTAAGGGTTTAGGATTGTGCTTCATTAAAGTCATAATGTGAGGATTGGTTTGATTGTTCAAGCATAGCTAACAAAGTTATAGAATATGAAACAATTGGAGATTGATAAAGAATTAACCTTTATTAATGCTGGGCCAGGTTTGAGACTAATTGAACATTCTTCAAATACCATGACTGAAGTCAGCTGAGCTCCATTGTACGGTGACTACACTTTTTGTTCTCTAAATCTAAAGAATGTGCATGTTGACCCTTTGCACAGAGCCACATTTCTCTTCTAATATTTTCTGTCATCTTCCATTAGCATTGCAGTTGATTCCTTATGAGAACTCATTATTCATCATTTGTGGACCCAAGGAAGATTGGCTTGTTGGTGGCTTGTTGCTAATAACCAATTACAGCACAGGAGAGAGGGGCAGCCATGTTCCTGTGTCTTCACAGACCTTATCAGCTGAAAGAGAGGTCCTGGTAGATTGGGGTGAGCATGCAAACTTATTCATAATGTGATTTATGATGAGATGATATCACAGAAATGTGTGTCAGGAATGCAATTTCAGGACAGAGTTCACACACACACACACACACACACACACACACACACACACACACACACACACACATATTGTATCCCATACTGCTCATACTTTTGCCTTGGAGAACATGGCAGAGACATTCCAAATGCTAAATAGTGGAGATAAAATGTTAAAATATATAAATGAAAACACAGCATAATACTCTTGATAGGGGCATATTGTGTGTTCAACTTTATTGCTCCATGGATATTAAAATAACAACAGATTAAGATTCACAATTATATGATATGGAGTAATTTGGTTTATACCGTAGGTAATACATGCGACAATCGGGCGTTGGTGGCAGAATTTACGTAAAATACATACGTCAGTTGGGTCTGGACGCAGTATGTAGAGTCATTCTCTCTCTCACACACACACACACACACACACACACACATACACAGAGCTCACTGACCAAGTTACAGCTGCTATGGCAACCAGATCATAATCTCCTTTACAGCATTTATTTTTAATTTTTTTATTTTTTCCATGGTCAAGTAGTGGGTGTTTAGAACTGAGGCAGCAGAGGTCCTGATCATCTTTTTACTCTGTGATGCATTTTCTTCAGCTTTATTTTTTTCTTTCTCTGCAGTACATTGAATATTTTCTGCTTTTCATACCAAGTTTTCTGCCTTCTGAAACTTTAACATAATCATTTTTGTCCTTCACCTCACTTCTTCAGTCAGTGGTTTTAGACTTTTTCCTCATTTATCTGTTAATGTTTTGCAAAACAAAACACCTGAGAGATATTTCATAAAGGTGGGTAAGAAAAGTGTAATTTAGCAAAGAAATCCACTTCAGTTAGCGTGATATTGTAGTCTACATGAATCCATTTGAAGTCTTTCTTGGGCAATCAAGCACCAATAAACAATGTTTTCCCCTGCAAATGATGCAGTCACCCTCTGGGCCAATTCGTACTAATATGTTACTTTGTTTTGACTTTCAATTGTAGTGCCGTCCCTTGGACCAATCATGGTCATTTTAAAAATGCCGGAATGCAGCGGTGAGATGCATCATTTCCCCAAGTTTCATCAAAATGTGATCAGTGGTGACTGAGATATCTTGCATGTGGACAAGGGAAAATTAAAGAATCATGTAGTGTTCCTCCTTGATCTAATGCATCAGTGTAATTTTGAAAATGCCAGAATGCAGTGGTGAGATGCATCATTCCCCCCAAGTTTCATGAAAGTGTGATCCGTGATGTCTGACGACCGAACAAACAAACAGATGGAGACCAATCCTCCAAAAATAATTAAACAGGCTCTGTTTGGGAGAAGGCGGAGATGGAACTGCAGGGGCTAACTACTAGCTAGTTGACCTGGGGTGAGTAGATAATGACAGGATTTTCATTTTGGGGTGACTTGTTCGTTTAATCACCACTGTGGTGTTGCTGTCACACCAATTACAATGTGGCATCTCTGCTGAACCCAACAATATGGTGGCCATTTCTTTTTTTTTTTGCGTCTGCACTTCTCTGAGAGGTAAGGCAGACATGACTCACCACCGCTATCATCATCATCATTTCATAATCGTTCTTGTCTTTGACGGCATGTGACATGGAAAATAATAATTTATATAAACCTCCGCTCCCCGGTAACATGTGGATGGACATGAAAGGCCTTAAAGGGACTCGGCCCACCGCATTTCAGCCTTTTCTACAAGCACAGTGTTCATACTTGTCCTATCTCTAAATGCTGTGGGTGTTCATCCTTGTGAAGTGGAGCGTCTCCGCTTCTCAGTGGGCAGGTTGATGTGACTCATAATCATATTCATTATCATCCCTTATCTTGCATATCTTCAAAACACTCTTACTTTCACCACCCTCTTCACAGCCACCGCGATAACAATGGATCACAAAAAGGTTGCCTCCAGAATTACCTCAGCCTCTTCTGATGCAAAACACGTCAAGGGGTTTATTCTAATGGTAAAATGCATGTCATTGTGTTTTTTTGTACGCCCACTCTCTTATCATTTCTCAATCTTATGATGATAAAAGCCTCTTTCCATCACTGGCACTGGACATCCCCCTTCCACCCCTACACCGAAACCTGTACTGAGCTGAAGAGAAACTGGAATATTTCAGGAACTCAGACTGATTTCAGTATCTGGGGAATATTATACATTTCAAACTGATATGTAGTGTATTTCCATTCATGCCATCAATATTCAGTACACTTCCATCTTCCTCAGACCTGCGCCCACCATCTCGTCATATTTGCTGCCTGAGAGAGAGAGAGGGAGAGGGAGTGAGAAGTTCACACCGCTGTGACAAATCACCGACACCAACCCATTCAGATTACCCACCTCAGCCGTCCACTGCTGTGTTCCTCAAGGGGGGCGCACACATCCATCACACTAGAAAAATACAGAATTCCACTGAATCATACTGAGTGCAATTCACATTACAATTACAGCAGCTTTCCACAGCCACAGCCACCAAAATGGGCTGAAATTGTGCGTTTTGATGCTTCATATCCTACCTGTCCCAAGAAACCGGTCTAGCCATTCGCCGATCTCTACCACAGCTTTCCCCGCTGTGCTGCGTTTTACTCGACCGCGTCTCTAATGTCGGAGCCGAGACAGAAATAGCCTTAATAACCAGACGCTGTGTGATTTCCACTCCAGACTCTTACCCATCATCCCGTGCTCTGAGCTGCCTGAGAGAGTAGCTGTGAAGAGTTCACACCGGCCTGCCGCAAAACCATCAGCCCCCGCATGAGGCCAGGCCCACTGTTTCACCCGAGAAGTGTCCAGTACAAACACACACACACACACACACACCCACACACACACACACACACGCACCCACCCATCATTATTAACTCAGCATGAGGTCCAGTGCAAAGTAGAGGGGGCAGGGGCAGACAGCACAGGGGGTCTGGTCTGAAGGGAAAACACTTTGTTTTTGTGGTCAAGTAAAACTATTTCTTCTATTATACAAAATAATATTGTTTTAAATTATTAAATACTCCAAATATTAACATGCTGAAATGATAAAATCACAGTCACAGGGATTCATACAAATAGCAAATTCTGCTTAACCAGTGCTGAAACACGCTGACTGCAGTGCATTTAAATTTGTTTGCAACAGTACACAGAAAACAGGATTTACCAAGCTACTGTTTTTAGCTTTGCACCTGGGACTGTAACACTCAACAAGGAGGAGGATTCTTAGGATGAAACAGCAGGGACCTGGTTTCTGGAAAACACATTAGTGGGAGAGAGGGAGAGAGGGAGAGAGAGAGAAAGAGAGAGAGAGAGAGAGAGAGAGAGAGAGAGATAGAGAGGGAAGAGACAGACAGATATGGAGAGAGAGAGAGAGAGAGAGAGAGAGAGAGAAGAAAGATTGAGCTGGAAAGAATGAGGGAGAGCTAGAGAGAAGCAGCTGGTCACTGGAGAAAACATTAGGAATACTTCTCAACAAAGTAATTACCCCCTTCCCTCACACACACACTCACACACACACACACACACACACACGTACACAACCTATTCCAAAATGAGCCATCCACCATTCGAGAACATTGATTCCTACTCTTATAAATGATGAAGGACATAAAAGTAAAGCCTGTTTTGGATTACCAATTAAGTTAGGAATCATCTTATTGTCGATTTGAAAATTGAACTATGTCTGGTTTTGAAATATTGACCAATGAAATTCAGCTAACAAATTTTTCCAATATGGTATATTTTGCAATTGAACACTTACTTTGATTAGTGTAAATGTAACACACACACACACACACACACACACACACACACACACACACACACACAGGAACCATGGGGGCATATGTAGAAGAAATGAGTGCTCAGTGGATATGAATATGGATTAACACTGGCTGACTCACCAAGACACACACAGGGTATGATTATGGGTTGTCACATTGCCATGGCAACACATCCTGTAATGCGCAAGTGCCTCATTTGCATGTCTGTGTGTGTGCGTGTGTGTGTGTATGTTTGTGTGTTAGTGGGTGGAAGGTGACACTTTCCCTTAATTGCACAGAGTCAGACAGACACTTTCGACACGGGGGCCGCAGTGTTAGGGGCTCATTTGAAAAAAACAAGTGACATTAGCGAAGGCTGTGCAACACGCAGATATTTAGACCACTAATTTGCAGGCTGAAACTGACTCTCAAAGATTTCTTGCATAAACTCATAATCGCACTTTGATATGCTGGTAAATACATGGCTCCTTGGATCTGAATAATGTCAAAATGTACTTTCAGTCTGAACCGACATTAGCATCCCCTAATCTGCTGTTCCTTGAAAGGGTCATCTACATTCAGACACCACACATTGCTCATGCATTTGCCAAGGAGGTGTGTGGGGTGTGTGTGTGTGTGTGTGTGTATGCCCTCCTGAATGTCAGTGTGAATGAAGAATTTCCAAGATAAAACTGTGACAAAATGCACTGCAGCATGAGGCCTGAATATTGAGATGATTGCAGATTTGTCAGCTATAAATATATGTGTGTGTGTGTGTGTGTGTGTGTGTGTGTGTACATATGTGTTCACTGACGTGCCAGCTTGTGATATAAGCATTTTGTGCGTATTTTTGTATCTGTGTGTACATGTGAGTGTGTGTCAGGAACACACTCAGGCTTCCCTCTGAGAAACACAGCTATTGTAAATGCAGACAGCCTTTGCGTGTAGATTTGTGTGTTTGTGTGTGTGTGTGTGTGTGTGTGTGGTCATACTCTATGGGCCGAATGTGTGTGTGTGTGTGTGTGTGATTTAGATGGGCTGAGATGAAACTAGAAAGTCAATAAATTCCACAGGAGTCACGTTTAACAACCTTGGTGCTGGGAGCAGATAAACTAATCACAAGCACACATGCGCACACTTGCTGTTCTAAACACAAGCGCACACACACACACACACACACACACACACACACTGGACAGCAGCAGATGAATATTCACGACAGATCAGAATACAGGCTTTTATTCGGGACTGAGTTAGCTCACCATAAAGATTAGCCTGGAATCCATGAAGCCTCTCAGAGGAGGAGTGCTGATCAAAGATAGCTACAAAAGGCCCATTTTAGAGCTTCACACTGGCCTGAAAAGTCCAGCCTGATCTAATCTCAAAAATTGTACCTAAATCCAAACTCAGCCTGAGGGGTACAGCAAAAGTCCAACATTTCTACTTACGCTACTTTTCAACAGCATTTTTAAAACCAAGCCTTACCCAAATTCAGCCCAGCTTGACCCGTCCCCCTTTACCCTCTAAATGTCAAGCTCTAACCCCTTTCACTATTGTCTAGAAGGCAAACATGGTTTTAAATCACTCTCACATACTAAAACACAAAAGAGACCATATCTTTTTGATTGTAAATACCAAGGCTATGTAGACAGACAATAAATAACGGCAATAAAAATATATCTTTGTTTATTGGGTAATGATTAACTTGAGTAGGTGAAAGCCGTCCTGTTTATTCATTCTGTTTTTATGTCACAAAATTGGTTACCATGACATTGTCTATCAGTGGTGGGTATGTGGTAATGATTATGTAATCCATTGTGTGTGTGTCTGTTTGCTTGTTACTAGGCTGAAATTTTACCTAAGTAGAAGTAAAATTGCCAGTGTAAACAAAATCTACTTAAGTAAACGTAAAAAGAGGTTCATTCAAAATCTACTGAGTTACTCAAAAAAATAATCATTGTTACACATGATCTTCCCCATCCTCTGCAAACAGTATGAGAGTTCAAATGAGGTTATTTTAATTGAAAAGAAGTTAAAGACAAAAAAAAGAAAGTACAAAAACAAAGTAAAGCATGAATCAACAACAATGCAGGAATGAGTTTGTGGTGGTTTCTGTACAGACCTTCCCTCTTTTCTTTAGTGTTTTCAGGACTACAGATTTAAAAGAGCCAAGGCCATCAGTTTGGGCCGGGGAGCTGATTTGGATCTGATGACATTCAGACTTTCCTTGTAACCTCTTCAGTGTTTCCCTCACTCTGTCTTTGCCTCACCCATTGCCCACTCACTTCCCTCAGTCTCTCCCTCAGTAACCCAGAAAGGTTGCTGTGGGCAAAGTTAATTGTGAGTGTGTAGCAGCCCACAGAAATTGCAGGCTGAAGACAGAATAACAAACATAAAGAGAAGATGTGAAAATATGGAGTGTAATTAGCATGGTTATGCTCTGTTTTATAGAGCGGTAAGTATAGCAGCATGAATCTCTCCACCCAAAACTTTGACTATTGTTAAGTTTCTAGAAATGCACTGTTGATATTGGACACATCTTTAGAGACAATTTTGGGCAAAAAATAAGATTCTGAAATGAAAACTAGTTAGACAAACTGCAATAGATGCAATGTTGAGAAGTACAATACTTCTGTCAAAACATGCGTAAGTAAAAGTAAAATTGACTTCAAAAAATACTCAAAAAAGTACAAGTACACTCAAAAGTTACTCAATTAAGTAACAAGTGGAAATATAATGCGTTATTTCCACCCTTGCCCATGTGTTCATGTGTGTGTGAGTTTATATAGGCTATTTATCACAGAAATCAGTTTTTGTGCAGGTTACTTATTTCTTATTTCACACTATAACTACATTATCTGATCAAACCAAACCAAAGAAATTGTGAGAACCATATTACCGCCCACCTGGGCATTACATTGTCAAAGACAATGGTCAGTGATATTCCACAGCTGGTCTTCAGCTGTATTTATCAGCTGTGTCTATAAAGCTAGCATTGACATCAAATATTGAAGAAAGCAAAACAAGTCCAAAGACTTCTGACAAGCAAGTGAGAACCCTACTGTATATATGGAACACAGACAAACAAAACATAGGCAAAACAATACAAAATAAAACAAATATATGAAGTAGGTAGCACTCATATTTAAGTAGAAAGCATCATGTCTTCCTATCTACCTTCAAAGCCAGCTGAGGCTTATCAGCTTGTGTCATTAGATGAAAGCAGACCAATAAAATTCCGTGGGCAAATAAAGTCAGCGGACATTTATGACAGTAAATACTGTCTTATCGTAAACACTTATCTTTCAGCCATCATAAAACACTGCTACACCAACTTCAGCTATTTACAGTGTGTTGTATTATAGTGTGAAGTTCAGATTCACACAGGTTGTGGAGGGTTTCGATTGCCTTTCGACGTGTTCTTCCATTCTGATGACATATGAGTCTTCTTTATGTTGCGTATGGTGAGTTTGGATCGTGCTTTAAAGGTTATTTTCTATTATGATTTGCAGCATTTCATCCATACAGCCCACTGTTTTGTTTAAACCGGGAAATACACAGTCACATGGGTAAACCCTCAAAGGATTACAGTAAACAAAGGCAAACCCCATAACAGCAAGTAGAGAAACCTTTGGTCTGCCAAGATAAAGCACTTGGTTTCTCACTTCAAATTCACCCACACGCCAACACACCGCTCCCCACACACCCCCGCACATACACACACACACACACACACACAGGCACACAATGCTTGGAGGTGAGCTAAAGTTTTCTAGAAACCCTTATTGGAAGACTGAATATGAATACACACACTGAGCTGTTCTAATGAAGGTATTACCCACATGGGACAGCCCCAAAGTTTATCGAAACACATCAAACAACCCTTTGATAAGTAGTGGAGTTCTCTTTTGGGGAGATCCAGAGCTGGGTGAGGGTGTTCTGCTGATTAATACACACATTGTTGTCCCTCCTACACACACTCTTTTTTGAGTGACATTTGTTTGCCTTGCTGTTAAATGACAAAGGGAAATGTAGTTCCTCCCTGTAGAATTTCCCTGTGTCAATAGTGACGGTCCTATAAGAAAGATGCCTCTGTCAATAAAGTTACTGAAACTGTGATGCACAAGTGAAACCGCCTTCAGCTGTGGACAAACATCATCGTAATGAATTAACACTTTAAAAAAGATACAGGTGTAAAGGCGTTTGGCTTTTATTACAGCAGATCTGAACCATCCCCCGTGTGCTGGAGTCAACCTGAGAACCACCCATGCTTTCTATGGAAGACATGGCTGCACTTTACCAGAAACAGAGTGACTTTTTTGCCAACCGCCGATGTACTTTATTGATTCCTGAAGGGAAATTCTTTTCACTTGCACCCTCTTCAGAAAGGTCGGAGCACCGGATCAGCTGCACAACAGCAGCCATTTTGCTCAAGGACACTTGCTTGCTTGAACCGGGGTCGTCCGGTTGAAAGATCTTGTCACTGTATTGATAGCACACACAAAGAGACTTTCAAAAATGAAAGGAAAAGAATAGATCAATAATGTGGTAGACAACCAAAGTGTGGTGTAAATTTTCCGCCCATCGCCTTGTCAGGCTAATGGGAAAATGGATAGGAGTGTAACATGATTGCCTCTGTAAAGTGATTGCTTATAACTGCGCTGACTATTTTGCTGAAGATCTTTGGATTTAATATCGATGTATTTATTTACTAAGGCGGGTATGGACCAGTTTTGAAGGTGCAATGAAAAAATGTAAAAAAAAATCACTAGCATTAACTAGCTTAGCATTTCAGCATTTGACATTCTAGCACATTCAACTCTGGGGGCAACTTCCACTTAGGAGTATGTAACTGGAACCCGCTCTTGGGAAAACTTTTCAACAATATATCAAGTTTCATCTCTCCATCGCCCGACGAGTCAGACCCATGGAGTGCTAAGCTACAGCTCCCATAGTGTCTGACCATGGAAGGATATTGTACTATCGCAACGAGCCATGGGGCTTTTATTTTGAAGTTTAGCTTCCATGCGTGAGATGTTTGATCGCAAATGTTTTGTTTTTTTTAAAGATTAAGTCAATAACATAATGAATTAGCACTGCGATATTCCTAATGTCATGGTTTCACATATTTAAAGGACAAAACGATTGGGAAACGGGAACCAGAAATCTTATTCATTTTATCTTATGGGCAAAACATATAAAGAATCTAACGTGAAAAAAATAAATAAATCTTATACAGGTTATACAGACTGGGCATTCCCCTGCAGATGAGCTCTAGCATGAAAGAACAATCTGATGATAAGAAGCAGCATGAGTAAGATTCTCTGAGAGAAGTGCAACTTCCATGTAAAAAAATAATTTGTGAAAGTGTATCTACAAAATTTCCCAGGTTATTGCATAGCCTATTGATAATGAATGGAAACATAATAGTTTTAAATGACTGATTTAAATCCTGAAGTCATTTCTCACCTGTAGATTAAAGTCTTTTTGACCACATTTTATCTTCAGCAAAACATCCTGATGGCCTTACCACACTATTCAAGGCAAGAAAAGATACATCTCCATTGCATTTAGAGAAATCATGTGATTTATACATGAATTGACCCATTGAAATGATGAATTATGTGCACCAGTTATCCACTACCTTAATGTTGTTATAATATCTTGTCTCTTTAACTATGCTTGGGATGGGATCCAAAATGGTCGGTTGACATATTTTATTAACCCAGGTTTCAGCACTAGAGACTGAATTTCACACTGGGTCCTGGGCAGAGTTTGAGAAGTTCTACTGTAGTAAACAAAGTCATACAACTATTCAAGCTGACGGCACATATAGGACAACTTGAAATATAGCACAGTAATCCCATTATCTCTGCTCCCTGAGTTTGCTTCCAGTCAGCCAGCTTGTGGGTTTTCCCCAACTGGGGGAATCATTTATTTCAGCGTAATTCCTTCTGGAATTAGATTAATCCTCCTTATCTTTTTATGTCTATTGTTGTCAGCTTGCCTTGGTGATTTATTCCCAGACAATAAAGTGGTGTGCTCTCATGATGGCCACCCAATGTCAAATCTGGCAGTCGTTATACGATTCTCTCACAAGGTTTTACAAAGTGTGCGTGTGTTATTATCAGGAAGTCCAGAATATTTTCTAACTATTCTCTGACTTATTAATGGATGTGAATCATGTTGATTTATCTTTAACCAGCCAAGTGAGTCGCTGATTCATTTACCTCTGTATGTTAAACCTTGCCTTCTTTTTACAATGTCTCCATTCTCTAACAAGGTTTTTATTGCAAGTCCACAGATACTGGGATTTATATCAGCAGACCGTCTGCCTCATAATTCAACCGCATCCAAAAGGCAATAATCAACAAGCCTTCTTTCTTTTCTGTAACTACCTATGTAGGTAGGGGAATTACATAGGAGGAACTCCCCATGCTGTAAATCAAACCATTTTCCCTTCATGTTTCCAAAAATAAAAGCTAATGCACAAATAAATCTTTACTCAACTTGAAGTCTGACACATAGTTTTAACATGAGCTTTTCATCTGAAATGAACTTTGTACCACGTGGAAGCTTGGCTCTTGCTGTGTGTGTGTGTGTGTGTGTGTGTGTGTCGGAATGATCCACAGTTGACGGAGTGTGGGAATTCCCCTCTTATCAGTCGGTCTGGTCTGGAATCTCTCTCCAGCACTGATGTTTGTTTGGGTTTGGGGAGGGGAGAGAGAGAGAGAAACAGAGACTGAGAGAGGGGCAGCGAACCAGGGACAGAGACAGAAATATCATATCCATTTCTCGGCAAAGTCATTTTACACCATATCAGTGATCTTCCATTTTTACTTTATCATCGCATCCAGATCATTTAAATTAGTTTAAAGTTATTTTCAAACTTTCAGGTTGTTTCTTCTCTCACCAGTTGTATTCTGTGGCAGAGGCTTGACTTTGAATTAGGACCTAATAAAGCCTCTGGGGGATTTTCAAACAATCCCCACATAGAAATGGCCATGGCACAAAGTGCACCATTGAAATGTGAGAGAGGCCTCATGGTGCCTTACAACAAGCCCTCAGTCTTCAACAGACAGACTGGAGCTCAAACATACTTGTAGTAGTAGGCTTTTCAGTGTCTTGATTGTCAAACAGAAAAACTAGTCTTCAGAGATTGTGCGCTGAAAAGAAAAAGGGCTTGTCTTGAGGCTTACAAAAACACTGCATTGTGAGAAGGGGAAACATTTAGCTGAAAGAGACTATACCTCCAATGACTTTAGAGTCTCACTTTGTGATCTTGTTTACCACGGGATCAAAAGAATACTTATGCAAATTTCCACAGAGCTAGTTTCAGATCTATTCTCATATTAAGGCTTTTAAAGCACTTCATGGTCCTTTGTTGGTAAATGAGTGCAGCAATGGTTACCAATATTTTTTTAATAACATGAAAGATTCAAAATTACAAACAACACCTAAATATCACTTGCTTGGAAATGCCACATCAAGGCTATGGATTATGGATATACGCTGCAGAGTTCAATTTTTATATCAATATATCCACCCACTGTTCTTAATAGTACAGCTTTCTGCATTTGCAGAAATTCAAAAATCTAAACATTACTTCTGTAAAGCACTTCGGATAAAAGTGTCTACCAACAACATATATTATATAAATACATCAGTGTTGCTCTTGAGACTTTTGATGTCTGCGTCAGACAACTTCACTGTCCAGATGGCTGCCAGATCATGTGAGCACAGAGACGAGTCAAGCCTGCAATTGCCACTCACTTGTGTGTGTGTGTGTATGTGTGTGTGTGTGTATGAGTGTGTGTATGCTTGCCAGAGTTGCACACTTACAAATACAGTACACTCATGCAAATACACGGAAACAGAAGAACAATAACTATTTATAGAGTTTAACAAGTCATGGGGCACTACAGTGGGTGTGCACTAGCTCGTGGAAAGATCAACTAAGATCAACTTACATCCTGTGGTACACACACACACACACACACACACACACACACACACACACACACACAAACACCTTCCTGTTTACCAGGTGTAGAGGAAGCCAAATACTGGTGCCCACGCAACAATAAAGTTGTGAGACAGAAAAAACAAAACAAAAAAATTGTCTTCGCTGCAATGTGATTTTTTCATTGGTTCTGAAACACTAAAGATGTTCCGTTCACAGCTGTTGGAAGATTCATGTCACACAGATGCGATACTAACAGGTTTAACAGCTGACTCTCCTACAGTTAAGATGCCTAGTTGTTATACAGACTATGTGATTCCACCATACTTGCTCTGTTTACTACGTGCTGCAAGCAGCTTCATACTAATCCAAAAAAAACTCATATCAGTGCTTCAAGTTGCGATTCTTGAGAAGCACTGTGACATCCTGTGGTACCAAATGAAAGGTGACGTGTACAGTATACTGTATGCAGGTCTACTATGCAAATTTCTGCTGGGAATAAAGCTGGTGAAGGTCTTTTTAATAGTGAGTTCATCCTGTTCACTGTACTTTCTATTGTCACATTGGCAAATGAGTTGTGACTTGTGAATCTTGCATTTGCATATAGGCCATGAGTAGGCCTCGACATTTTCTGCTGGTAAATTACAAACAATAGAACTTTTACATACCTGTTACATGTTCCAAGAACTTGACGAGTGAGACTGGTTGTTAGGGACAACCGCTTGCCCAAGAGAGCTGAGAATTGTTGACACAATTCTTATACTGGTGAGCTGAAAGGAAAGCATACTTCTGAGTTCAGTTGTGGCAGTTCGACATTTACATACATTATACTGGACTGCTGCATTTATTTGTGGGATCAACTTCAATAGTTTCTTTCTTGCTGATAGCTTCCCATGATACAAGTTTTTTTTTTGTTTTTGGAACAGCATGTCCACACCCTTGAATTATGTTGAGACACCTTGTGTGAGAGACTGTTTTAATCCGCTAATGCCTTTGGTACAGAAAGCCTCTGCTGACAAGACAAAAACACACAGCGCCTGGAAAAAGATGGCTTAAAGACACTGCTGCAGAGGATGTGCTAATGCTCTAGATTAATCTTTATAAAGGGATTTCATAGGGCTTATAAACCGTTGATTACTCATATAGCTCTATAGGCAGTTTAAATCAATTATACGGGTATGAACTCAATTACTGTAATTATGATGCTCTAGTGGAGTGATCTGACATTTATGGAGGCCCCTTAAAAGTGTATTTATACTTTTTAAAAGTTCAAAAGTGGAGATGGTATTCCTCAATAAATAAAAGAATGAAATGAAACAACCATTTTATTATGTGAAAACATATCAAGTTAGTATTATACATTTTTAAAAATATCACTTTTTAACTACTCTCAGCACTAGGTGAGCATTATGACAGACTTCAGATTTCACATGTATTGTGATGCTGTATAATAATTAATTTATTTGCTATACTGTTGTTGTTGTTGTACTTCTTGTATTATTCTCAGTACTCTATATTTGTATTATTTTTCATCTATATCCTATTCTCTGCTGCTGCGATGACCCAATTTCCCACTAGGATCATCATCATCATCATTCTTTGTGGAAAACTCAGTGAAAATAAAACTCAGCACATAAAAGGGCACCAGCAAGACAATAATCAGATTGGTCAACAGCACTCTGTCCTCATGTGATAGGAAGCATGATGTGCAGGATGGTCCTATAACTCATCCCATGCTGAATGAGGTCATTGAGAATGGACAGATCAGCAGCCACTCCTCTGCTCATATGATGGCTGAACGAGGTCATTCAGTCCCCAGGAAAATCCCTCATGTGACAGACACCAAAAAAAACAAGCATGGCTGCCATTTGGTCTATAAACTAAAGGTAGGATGAGTTGCCCTGAAGCACTGCTTATGGATCCGTTTTTTGTCCCTGAATCTAAATCTCCATTGTGAGTTAACTGCAAATCTGATCTCAGAAAAGTGTCTGTGGAAAATAAATAAATAAATAAATAAAAAACATTGCTGTAGTCATTCCAGAATTTGCATAGAAACAGTATCTTAACCAGCATTTTATCTTTGCCAGAAGCTCCTGTCCAGACTTCACATAGTGTCCCATTCATTCTGCTTTTAATGAGGGATGACTGGTGAAAAACCATACCAAAAATCTCATTCACCTCAGAAAGCTCATTCAGGGTGATCAGATTTATATGTGAGATTCAGATTAATAAGGCAATCATCCAATCCAAATTCAGTTTAGTCTAGAATAGTTAGCACAAATATCAATAACACAAACAGAAGGCACAATACAGAATCTGTGAAAAATTTAGGTGAAACCCTAGAGGGCTTATAGGTGAAAATCCCCAAAAGGAAGTAGATAAGATGAGAAGATGTCAACAAACATGTTTGAACAAGCATCACATCATCACCATAAGTCATCGGTCTGTGAACTACAAACTGTGTGACTGGTGTTCAGAAAAGACCTCATCAGTGGCTTAGGATACTTTGGAAAATATTTTGGTGAAATCCAGGTAAGTTGTTGCAGGAGGAAAAGTTTAGGAGAAGAAAAATAATGAGATCTAAAATGGGGAAAACAGAAGGAAAACAAAGCAGCTATGGGGGATACCTGAGATGCTGTGAATGAATTGGGAATCATTTTGTGTGAACAGAGGTGCCTCCCAAGGGAGAAATAATTTGCAAAGTGCTAAGGAGATGGATGGGAAAGCCATAAACACGAGAAAACCTATCTGGGGAAATGAATGCGGAGACCTGAACAATGCGTTCGGATGCACCAGGTCTGAACATAAAGTCGTGGGAAGGGAAAGGGTTTGGTGAAACTGATGCAATTGAATAAGAAACCCTTGTTCCTGAGAGGAAACGAGTGTCAGCTAAGAACCCCCTTAACACCAAACCCACCCACGCACACAGGCCTTGGCTTGTGGCCTTGGCTGGGATTCATATGAGGAAACAGCATTACAATGGCCTCTCTTACTCACACACAAATGCACACACATTGGAGGGGACCGGGGGGAGAGAGAGCTCTTGAGAAAACAGAAGTTACTAATTAGGAAGAATTCTCCCATAGCAGTTAGATGTCTGGCTGAATTCCTTCCCCTCTCTCTCTCTCTCTCTTTCTCTCTGTCTCTCTCTCTCGTTCTCCTTCCAGATGTTTGGCTTCAAGAGGCATGGAGTTTGGTTTTTAGAGCCGGTTTGCGTTCTGTTGTCACAGCAGGAGGTATTGTGGCTGATCATTAGTGGGGATGAATAATGAGCACAGCTGAAACACTAAAGAAAGAGAAGAAAGACTTTGAAGACAAACAGGAAACAATACATTAAACAGGACACGAGATACAGGATACAGCCATGTTTTTTGGGGTTTTTTTTTTATGGATCTCCAAGGCCTATATGTATAGAAAATATCTTGGAATAGGAGTCCTAAACTTGAGGAGACCAATTGATGGGTTTCATTTCAAAACTCTATATATCAATTTTGAAAAAGTTTGCTACCTGAAATTAAGGCAATATTTGGAAACGCATAAATTATTTTCATAAAAAATGTCTATTGTATAAGCAAATGTCTTAAGATGACCACAAATGTTTATCTCCTAGTATGTTCTCCTTGTTAAAACTGCATGAACTGCTGCTCTATACTAGTTTTACAGATCATTATGTCAATTCTTCTTTAATGGAAAGTATAAAACAGAGAAATATCTATATCTATATATATATATATATATATATATCTATATATATATATATATATATATATAAAAAGAGGCTGTACTCCAAAGGCTGTACTTCAAACTACCAAATGTTGAGGACATTGGCTTTCTTAAAATCTTTCTCCATATTGGGATTTGGTTGAATCGACTTGGACACAACTTCAGCTCCTTTTATGAATCACTGTGATGATGGCACTGGGTAAACCATAGCTGATTCACTGAAAAATGGATAGAAAATGTCAGTTTGGCAGCATGGGGGAGGATGACATTCTCCCTTTGTGCTTTTAATGGGAAGCAGAGGGAAAATGGTGAAAGGAAACACAGATTTCCTGTAAGCTTCGAGTGTGACGTACGTGTGTGTGTGTGTGTGTGTGTTTGTGTCTAGGTCTAGCTGCGTCTTGGTGTGTGTAATAGATTCACTCTAGCATTAACGGGCAGGAGTATGACATCAGTACCAGGATCCCACGTGGAGAGGAAGCCGCAGCCAATATACACACACACACACACACAAACTCACACACGGTCTTCAGCCAAGGGTCAGTAGAGCAGTTAAGAGGGAAGGACATCCCATCCTTTCCCTCTTCTTCCATCCCACCCACCTCGCCCTGCCTCGCCATTCCCTTCTCTCTTCTTGAAGGATTTGAAAGATCACAGGATAAGAGAGGAATGGCGTTTTGTTTTTTTTCCCGGAAAGTTTGAGGAGAGTAACTATCCCACAAAATAAACAGTCCTCACTGGGACCATAATCACTTCAACCATTCTTTGAACAACAACTGCTCTTAGGAACTTTCTTCAAAGACGAAGTCGCATCGAATTGCAGGAATCACATAGACATCACACACACACACACGCTCGGACACACAAACATAACAACTATACCGCATTGCGCAGCTCACATTTAATTGTTTTTGACACTTTTCTATTTTTCCCTGAGTATAGTGAACAAAGCAGCCTGGAGGAAACCAAGACATGGAGGGAGAAAGAAAGATGGGGGGTTGGAAGAGAATACTCTCTGGTGAATTTCTGTACACAGATACAAGAGGTACAAACATGAGAGCCAGAGGAAAGAGAGAGAGACAAAGACAACAAGAGCTCTCTCAGGTAAGTCATTGGGTTTAGAGGATGGTTTTAACAATGAGGTTTCCCACAGGTGTGAAAAAAAAAAAATGTGAGTAGACTGTTGCGCACTCAAAAGAAAAAACAAGAAAAAGGCTGTAGTCCTAAATCTTTGTACTTCTCCCAAAATGTCAAAGCAGGGGACAGGCGTTTAAGACTGCTGACACATCCTTCCAGTCCTGTACTCCTGTTCCACCTGTTTGCTGGATGGTGAAAAATAAAAGCCAGAGGGTGAGATAGATTTGTAAAACAGATGAAAGGACAGAGAATTGTATGAAAATCTATTTGGAAATGAAGCATAAGAGATTACATAAACTCTGTATGTGTGTGTGCGTGTGTGCGTGTGTTAATGTCTAATTGTGTGTGCTCACGCATATATAACCAGCTCTCACATTGGCAGACCACGCAGATACTGCTAAAGAGGTCACCTGTTCAAATGTGATTAAATCAAATGAAAAATGCATTAATATTGATTTTAGATTCAGTGAAACATAACCCTGCTGTTTGACAGGGGATGAAAGAGGAAGTCTGCTGACTGGATGGCTTAACATCAGGATGGGATGTTTATGGATTGGTTTTAGATTCTAGAACAGTTAAGGGCCAGCATTAGGGTAAAATGTTACTCACAATGAAAATTTTATGCTCATCCTTCATTTGTAGTTGCCTTTAAAAAGGTGCTATGTGCAGCATTTTGACGTCAGTGAATCAGTACCATATCAATTTGCATAATTACCATAAAGCAAACAACAGAAGATTGGCAGCCTGTACTCTTGCATTTGTAAGCCACTGGGTTGGATTTTGTGGGAAATCTGCCAGTTTGTTTTACAACACAAAGGGAGATTGCTTTGCAGCACAAAACAGGAAGAGGGGCGTTTTCATTGCCAACACAACTTTCAGTGGGTGCTTCCCAAAGCTTTCTCACCACTCCTCTCCTACCAGGAAGTAACTTGGAGACAAGGAGTGAGGAAAGTGGAGGCCATTTGCGACTCCATATTTGCTATTCCATCAAAAATGGACATCTGCCATTGAAGTGGCCCAGTCATAACTGCCATTGGCCCAGCCCACAACACAGCTTATAGCCTATCAAGTTTTTAAATTCACACCTAGTGCAAAATATGTGCACGTTAACCTGAAGCTGCTAGTAACATTACAAGTGAAACATCCATGTGTAATGTTACCTATGAGCTGGAAATTCCCCTGCCATGTTTTTTAAGAGTTTTGATGTCATTTTGGGTGTGATTACAGTGAGGTCATTCCCTCCAAAACTGAAGACTTCCTGGGGAGGATACACCTGTGCATCCTCTGGTGCTTCTCTCATCTCTACTGGGACAACAAGCAACATTAACATCTGATTCTAGCTCAGGGGGAAGGAGTGATTTTTCGAGCTTTGGGATCCACCCAGAGTTTCTGGCAATGACAGAAGATAAAGGCCTTTGGAGAATGACTTCCAACATGTTTGTGCTGTTCAGTAAAGAAAAAGAACTGACTGAAGGCCCTTTCCCTTCATGAAAAGCAGTGGGATTTATGGGAAACCTTTACTCTTGAGTCAAGGTATGTTGGTGCTGCCATGTTGCTAGCTGTCCCAATAGAGGATGAGACAGCAGAGGATGCACAGGTGTGTCCTCCAAATCTTTGGGGGTGACCTCACTAATCACACCCAGAATATGACATAAGGAAAACATGCCAGGGGAGTTAACCAGCTCATGTAAGGAATAGCTGAAATTCAGTGTCTCCCTGGTATAGCAGATGCCACAACAGTTACTTGACCAAAAAGAGAAGGTTCTAGTAAATAGATCACATGGCCTTTCCAGTATTTCCTAGCATTAGTGACTACACCATGAAGGTAGTAAGTGAGGTCCCACACTCAGGTAGAAACACAAGTTCCATTTTATTTTTCTAAAGCACCATACAAGGTTAAATTCATGGCCCATCAGTTGAAGGCAGTCTTTGAAGCACCTCCCAAGGTGTATGGTCTGAAATGACAGAGAAATTGTTTTTAAATTGACTGGAATATTCATAGAGAGCCAAATGCACAGGGTGGAGAACCAGATGAATATTCAGGAAATTCTTATCAAAATATAGTTTCCAAACATATATAGTTTCCATCCTAGAAATCCCCTGGCTGGGCTGTATGCCAACCCACTCCCTTTATCATAATTATGGGCTCCACTCACACCAAACCTGAAAGAGACCATTATGCCACATGAGCATATAATGCAGTTTCTTGAACAGGTAAAGAGACATTGACCTGAAGACAATATACCAAAATCTGAAACACCAAGAGAATTAACCCACCCATTTGCATCCACTTTCCTGGCTGCACCTTCACTCTGGGCAGAAGGTGAAGAACCAAAATTGTTAGGCAGGCTGCTTGGGCTGGTAGCTGGGCACCTGGGGCTGCTTGGGCTGGTAGCTGGGCACCTGGGGCTGCTTGGGCTGGTAGCTGGGCACCTGGGGCTGCTTGGGCTGGTAGCTGGGCACCTGGGGCTGCTTGGGCTGGTAGCTGGGCACCTGGGGCTGCTTGGGCTGGTAGCTGGGCACCTGGGGCTGCTTGGGCTGGTAGCTGGGCACCTGGGGCTGCTTGGGCTGGTAGCTGGGCACCTGGGGCTGCTTGGGCTGGTAGCTGGGCACCTGGGGCTGCTTGGGCTGGTAGCTGGGCACCTGGGGCTGCTTGGGCTGGTAGCTGGGCACCTGGGGCTGCTTGGGCTGGTAGCTGGGCACCTGGGGCTGCTTGGGCTGGTAGCTGGGCACCTGGGGCTGCTTGGGCTGGTAGCTGGGCACCTGGGGCTGCTTGGGCTGGTAGCTGGGCACCTGGGGCTGCTTGGGCTGGTAGCTGGGCACCTGGGGCTGCTTGGGCTGGTAGCTGGGCACCTGGGGCTGCTTGGGCTGGTAGCTGGGCACCTGGGGCTGCTTGGGCTGGTAGCTGGGCACCTGGGGCTGCTTGGGCTGGTAGCTGGGCACCTGGGGCTGCTTGGGCTGGTAGCTGGGCACCTGGGGCTGCTTGGGCTGGTAGCTGGGCACCTGGGGCTGCTTGGGCTGGTAGCTGGGAACCTGGGGCTGCTTGGGCTGGTAGCTGGGAACCTGGGGCTGCTTGGGCTGGTAGCTGGGAACCTGGGGCTGCTTGGGCTGGTAGCTGGGAACCTGGGGCTGCTTGGGCTGGTAGCTGGGAACCTGGGGCTGCTTGGGCTGGTAGCTGGGAACCTGGGGCTGCTTGGGCTGGTAGCTGGGCACCTGGGGCTGCTTGGGCTGGTAGCTGGGCACCTTGGACCTTGGCTGAAAGCGTTGGCTCTCTTGCAGTTTTGGCTTGGCCTGATAGCCAGGCACCTGGGGCCCCTGAGGCTGGGACTGGTAGCTGGGCACCTGGGGCTGGTAGCTAGACACCTGAGGCTGGGGTTGGTAGCTAGGCACCTGGGGCTGCGGCCTGGGCTGGTAGCTAGGCACCTGGGGCTGGTGCTTGGGTTGGTAGGTAGGCACTTGGGGTGGCTGTTGCTGGGACTGGTAGCTAGGCAGCTGGTGCTGGGGTTTGGACTGGTAGCTAGGCACCTGAGGCTGGGGTTGGTAGCTGGGCACCTGAGGCTGGGGTTGGTAGCTGGGCACCTGAGGCTGGGGTTGGTAGCTGGGCACCTGAGGCTGGTAGCTAGGTGCCTGAGGCTGGTAGCTAGGTGCCTGAGGCTGGTGCTTGGACTGGTAGCTGGGCACCTGAGGCTGGGGTTGGTAGCTAGGTGCCTGAGGCTGGGGCTTGGACTGGTAGCTGGGCACCTGAGTCTGGTAGCTAGGCACCTGAGGCTGGGGTTGGTAGCTAGGCACCTGCTGGGGTTGGTAAGTGGCAACACTTCCCTCTTGGCGGTATCCACCATGCCAACTAGGATAAGAACCTGACTGGTCAGAGTAACCAGAGCTTTTAAGCGAACCCATTCCATTGTGAGCAGAGGAGCCATCACTTGCAGAGCTGGGCTTAGCAACAGCCAGATAGTCATTAGAACTACTCAGAAAGTCACTGGGGTCATAACGACTGATAGAACCTGAATTTGATCCATAACTAGTAGAAAGTGGCAGGAAACTGCTTAAGGAGTCATCAGAGCCACTGTCATGAGGCTGGTACCCTGAACTACTAAGTGGATTCTCTTTGGCACCAGGCATTACAGAGTAGAACTCAAACCCATCGTAGGAAGCTGCAAACAGATGAAAATTTACTTCACACACATTCCACAAACCTGGGATAAAGCCAAAAACTTAATGTATGGTCTTCAATGTAAAAGTCATTTTCTCAATGTGTGTCTTAAAAAACATACCGCTTGCTTGATGTCCTCCAACAGCTAGCAAAGACAGCAACACCACCCTAAATAAGACACTGACATTTAGGCTCTCAATCACTTCAGAAAACGATTATAAACATTATAAAAATGTTCACATTAAGCATAGAATTGCTTTTTGAAAATTACCGTAGGACAAATCCCATGGCTTCAGGCAGAGTTATGATCAGATGCAAACCCAAAAGCCTCTATCTGTCTCCAAATGACCCACACAACTGTCCTTCCACACTGGCTCAGTGACAATAAACTCTGGTACAGTTACTTTAACCTGTTTTCGACAGCCAATCACTGCTCTCTCTATCTAATGGGCTGATTGGAAACAGGTGCAAGTAAAGGGGCTGGATTAATCAGCATAGGTGTTAAAAGAAATGCTGTTTTTGGAAATACTAATGAAAATACATCACTTCTTCAGCATGTGCATAATTGTAGGACCCTGCTCATTGCTATTTTCACATGAGTTATAAGCTAGTGGGCTGTTTATGTAAATGTGTCTATAGAATAGGGCCACAATATTCTATAATCATCTAAAGTACAATTATGTAATCTTAGACCAGCAGTAGTTGGCCCAATAACCATAATAACTTTAGACCTGTCTGTATTCAGGTGTAACAAATTGAGAGACATCCAGCTTTGAATAATCAAAAACCATTGCTTGATAAAACCGATGATAGAAGATCATACTCATCTCTTTTGGGACTGCCCAAAACTGCAGGGATTTTGGCAAAATCAGAGATTGATGAAATTAGGAAAAATAACACCCCTTGGACCCACTATATTTTCTTTAATATGGAATAGTGTGCAGGATTCCCTATTGATCATTGCCTAAAAAGTACCTTCACTGTGGGGTTTCCTTTGCTTGCTTGTTTTTCTGATGCAGAATGGATGTTTTCTCCAGGTTAATCACATGCTTGGGTCAGTCAGGGAATTCCTCTTCTCTAAGTCAACAGGATTTTGGCAAGCAAAGAAAAGAAAAAGGCTCTTTTGCCCCGTGTATCGTGATAGGCTACCGGATGCCAATGCATATTTGTGTTTGATATTTCATGATGAGCCAACAGAGTGAGAGTGGCTTGTTGGTTATACTGCATTGACGCCACATGGGTATAACCGTCTACAGAGGCGGACTTACTGTTTTGGGGGCCTAGACAATGACAAGCATGGGGCCCCCTGAATCCCAACATTCACCATTTTCAATCCAGATTTTCTATACATTACCTTCAAGTTGGGGCAGAGCAAAGTATGCATTCAATCATCATGATTACCACTATTTCTAATGTTTACTTGCCCTTGGCTCTGAGCATCAGTTGGCAAGGCACTACACTCACCAACACTGCTGGTGCCAGTGGTGGAGCTTGGAAGTAGTGGTAATACTGCTAGCAGCAAACACTAGCAGCAGATGATTCTTTGATGACTCTTTCAATGAAACTTTCAATAAAGATATTGCACTTGAAGGTGAGTGGAATAACCCACTACTTTTTCAAGACATTTCTTTTAAATTGATTTAAAATAAGTTTATATTTGTTCTATTCTTGCCTGATTTGGTCCCTCTGCCTGCCAGGGCCCAAGGCAGTTGCCTGCCCTTGCCTAATGGTAAAAACGTCCCTGGCTATGATTATGTAATCTTGTTTCTGTGTCTTTTGTTTATCTTGATTGTGAGGCACTTTGCAGACTTTGTTTTAGAAAAGCACTATACAAATAAAGTTATGTAATCTGCAAGATCCTCGCCTTTTGATTTGGGTGATATTTTTTAGTGATAAGCAGTCATGCTTGCTATGATGTTTTTGCATTGCCCTTCCCATAGATCACTCACATTCAAATAGTATCACCAGTACTGTTATGTCTTTTTCCTTGGATTTCTGTTGATGAGTTTGAGTTTTTGTAGATATCGGTCTTTTCTTTGTCTGTTCAGCCATGGTGGATATCGCTGCGCATGCTAACATGCTAACTCTTCTATTTATTCTAAACAAATCGTTGCTGCTGCTAGAAACGTAAAAAGTATCGCTTTCTGTGTGCCAGAGGATTTTTGTCGGTAATGACCTACCCGCCTCCGGGGGTTTAGATCAGCAACTGTAAAAGCTTTCATGAACTGGGTATAGGTTGAATGACTATTGTGTTATATAAATCTGTGATAGAGAGTAGCAAGAGCAGATTATTACTGTAAAGTTAATATTACATATTTGTTTGTACTGTTGGTGGAGAGATATGAGCGGGGAGAGTGAAACTGCTTACTTGTACACACACACCTGTCATGGTACTAACCTTGCGGCAAGTCAAATATTATGAAAAAAAACAATTTAAATTTTGTTTAATTTTGGGGATCCTCATACCCCACTTTGTTAACCATAACTCTAAAGAACAGTTTTGTGCAATTAAGAAGGGAGAGACTGAGGCAGGCTTGTGAAACTATTCAGAGTGCAGTAAGCTTTCTTCCTCTATTTGTACATGCCATTAAGAAGAAGAAGAAGAGATAGCATCAGTAATTTAGGAAGAGATAATTAGAGGTGGTTCTGGCTGTCTTTATTTAACATGGAAACTCTCTCTCTCTCTCTCTCTCTGCCTCTCTCTCTCTCTCTCTCTCTCTCACACACACACACACATACACACACACTCTCACACACAAGCACAAACTGCCTCTCTTTCGATATCTGTGTGTTGCTCTCTCTCTCTTGCCGTTATTCTCTCTTCCATCATCACATCAGCACAAGTGACACCTAGAAACAAACCAGCAACTTTCAGCTTTTTCTCCTTATTCAAGCAAATATATATGAAGCTACTTCCCTTGCAGCCAACTGTGACTTATTGGTTGATAATGAATTTGGATTTTACCAGTGGCAGAGGTGTCTACTATGCTCATTAGAATAAACTATGACTGTTAGATTCAAAATGATGGGGCTCGAATCTCCTCATTAATGACTCTACATTTTTGGCTATAAAGAGGTTCACCAGCCCTTTCGTTTCATCAGCACCAGGCAAAACATTTACATATGAAAGCAGGAATATATATATATATATATATATATATGTATATTATCGATCCATGCGGGAAATATTGAGTGTTAGCATAGATCTGTTGGTCTTGATTTGCGGCAGACTATTGCTGTGCACAGAGAATTAAATAAGAACTTGTCATTACTGTGAGAGATTCTCATTTACACTTCTGAGGTAATCACTGGCTGAAGGGAGAAAACTGTAAGTCTCATGCCGCAATTAAAGATGTGGAATCAGCACGTTTTAGCCTCAGAGTCACAGCGCAGCAGTCTTGTGATCTCCTGCTGCTGCCCCAGTTTCCGACATGCAATCAGGAGGGAAGTTTGACGGCATCTCGCTCACTCTCTATGGAGTTTCATACAGTAGCTGCCAAGTGTGTCCCATCTCAGTCTATCACACACACACACACACACACACACACACACACATGCACGCACACGCCCCCACACACGCACACACACACACACACACACACACACACACACAAAACAACACACAAACAATGCTCCATTGGGTCTTATTGGCTCTAACTGTTTATGGTTGAAAAGAGCAGTACTTCACCATAACAACAGCTGAAAATGTGGCAGTGAGCCAGGCTGTGTGCTGTGTGTGTGTGTGTGTGTGTGTGTGTGTGTGTGCATGAGTACAATGTGTATGCAGGCTCTTACGTTCCATGTGCTTGTGTTTGTTGTATTTGCTCTTTCATATTACAGCCCCCTCTAGGTGATCACTTACACCCCCAGACACCTGCCTACGAATAAAACCAATGATAGAAAGCCTTGCCGTGCCCTTTAGCACGTGCAGAGAGCGGTATTATCAGGCTTTTGCACAGGTTTTACCATTACAGCAGTCACATCAGGTAATTTTACAAAGTATGCGGTTGACAGTGGCAGAGTTAATCCTCAGGGCTTTTAGTGCTTTGCTTTTAGGGTTGGTGCAGTAAAGGGCATTATGCTGTACAGCTTGCTAAAGATTGGTGGGTTTCTTCTGGACTAGTTGTTAGGCTGCTATGAATAAGAATTGTACTTTTGAAAGTCTTCTTATAAATGGACACTATTAGCTAATGGAAAAATATGTTCCTTTCCTCTGCTGACAATTTAACTTGCTTGACAAGTTTTAAACAATGATGTGAATCTATTATTGATGTCATACCTTGAAACTATTTTCTCCTTGTCTGAAGGCTCTCAGCTGATACTGTATGCACACTGTGTGCTGTATCTACATAAATATACTCTTGTGAGATTGCCTGGATTTACACAGGTGCAAAAAAATTTAATTATTTTCTATCCTTTCTGATCCAGATCTCTGATTCTCACAGCGCTAAAAAGCTGTTTAAAATAAAAACATCACATATGGGCCATGTAAGGTTAGATTGGATTTTTTACTCAACCTTGGATACATTATAGAATTACCTTCTTGTTTGGATGACAATCATCTTTCATAGTATGTTGAACAATTGATATACCGGTATAATGTATTGAACACATTGACATTGATATTGAGCTAAGTGTTTCCTGTAAAATCTACTAACTGCAATTATTCTAAGTTGGTGTATTCTAAGGTAATGAGGAACGATGAGGTCACTTTGTGTACCAGGTTTCTACCTACATGAATGCAAGAACATGTATTAATGTCCTTAATAGACAATGTACACTATCTTAAGTTACTGTAATGAGTTTATCAAGAAGGGATTTTGACATGCTATTTTCCTGTGGATGCTGTTTGAAGTCATACTAGGCTGTACTGATATGCCGAACTGTCTCGGGGCAAAACAGGCATATTTAGAGTCTTTCATTGTTGAAGGTTTTCTTGCTTACTGATGCTGCGATGAGGAGTTCATCCACTTTAGACTGTACACCCTGTTTAGTTATTGAAGTTATTCTTGCCAGTGTGCAGATGCTTTGATGAGGAACTCACTCTGGGGTGTTAGTGATGTGACCGCTGAAGGCTGCGGGGCAACAAGAACGAGGTCATGTTTAGAACTGCTCTCTATGCAGAACAGTGCGTCTGTTACAGCCGAGCAGTAGAGCTAATTTAGGACTCAGTTGTGTCACATCAAACATGCTCATGCAAATGTCTGTGAAAACATCTACTCTGGCTCACACTGGCTCGCGGCATCTTGGGTTTAGATCCAACACATGGTCTACTGTGTGTTGCTTGTCTCTCGCACCCATCTCACTCTTTACAATACTGCGCGTATGCCATCAAATCCAGCAGAAATTCCCCCAATAAGCAGATAAATGTCATGTCATTCCTCGCTGCCTGAGGGCTTCAGCAGGTTGTCCCACTGACTTCCCACTGTGAAGTCCTGTTGGTAGCAACCCAACCCCAACCTTCTCTTTTCCAGGTTCTACCTTAGTGGAAACAGACTTTATTATCTCTCCTAAGGAACTTGCTTTTGTAGCGAATGATTGAAGACATTTACAGCTTATATTTTAGGCATTTAGCTCACCAAAATGTGTGCATTTCTAGACTGACTTACAATGAGTACAACAGTAGAATGAGTTTAAATTCCTATACCCCCATTAAAAGCAACCAAGAGTAAGGAGGGCATGTTGTACACTCTTCCCCACATAAGTTACATGAAGATTGCTTGTGCTGAGTGCAGTTAAGACAGTGATCTCGCATGCGGAACATCAGCTTACTACAATAAACAACAAATTACCACGCTAATTAGGCCTTGTTCTTTCTTCTGGTCACTCTTGGCTGCTTTATTGTCCTCCATAAGTTTAGAATGGCTTCTGTGCAAAATGTTTTAAATCTATAAGTGAAATAAAATATATTTTGTTACAAAAACTCTGTCATTCAGTAAATTGACTGAAACTGAAAAACTCAGTACATTTTTTTTCTCAACTATCTTGAGGAAAACATTTTCTGAGTGGCATGCAAGAGGCTGGCAGTGCAGTTCTTGAAACTCTATATTTCCTCCCAACAGTTTCTAGTAAAAAAGCTGGAAAGTACCTATCAGACTGGTTCAAAACATTCACAGTCCAGAAACAAACTCAAAACCAAGCTGGGAAGTTACCTGGAAAGAGCCTGTTACAGCTCTGCTTTCTGCAGTCATCTTGGCAGTACTGACAGACACGTTGAAGGATAAGGTGACCGCAAGGAGACCGACAGTCTGACAGTCTGCTATCTGAAGAATAACTGCATTTACAAGCTGGTTGTTCAGCTGCATCAGTGCATCCACTGAGTCTACCATGAGTGAATACTTACTGTATATGACTACAGATTCTGATTCTGAAGCGGTGTGATGCGTGTTGTGTAGGCATGTCAAATCATGCCAAGGTGTGTTCATTGACAGGAGAAGTGAATAACAGTCTTTAACTGATGGATCAGTTGTTGGATTCTTTAAAGCCTGGTTTCTATGGGTTAGCCTTTTCCTAGGGGAGCCCTAATTGACAAGAGTAGCAATATGTTTTCATGAATCCAGGTCACAGGTTAAGAGAATCAATTTTTCCATTTGGGTGCTAGGCTGAAACGGTTTAACCTTGCTCTAAATAAGATCAGACTGTATATAAGCTGTCCAAAATGCTTACTTCCATCGGGAAAGTTCCCTAAGATCCCTTTTGATGATGTACTTTAAGTGCTTCCTCATTGTGGAAAATATCATTCAATGAAGATATGAATAGCACAATTGAAATGGGAAATTTTTATAAGCTACTTTCTGGGTCCAAAGAGATCAAATTAGGCATCGAAGACTATATAATGCCCCAGAGGTTGACCAATATTTGTTACTACAGATAAGTGATAGTTGGCAGGCCAAGACCCCATTAACAGTGAAATGTGTAGCAGTATTGTGGGCAAGACAAGTCATGTGAAGGTGTGCTCATGTGTTCACACTGCCGCCAACCTATCATACACTGTCTGGTGTGGATGGTGATACGTTTCAAGATTGTCATCCACACATTCACTGTCAAATTCATCAAAGTTAGTCAATGAAGTCCAAATTAAGTTCCTTTTCAATAAACTTTATTCTTGTCCCATTTTCCCCAAATACAGTACATAAAAAAGGTGATCAGAATTGAACATTTTCCTTGTGTCAAGACCATAACATTTACACATTAATAAATAAAAAACATGTATAAATAAAAATAAATAAACAGGACATTATGTGCCAAAAAATAAAGATTCTTCTGAACTGGCAGATGGCTTTCACAATGTTGGGTTTTTTGAAAACACAATACTTGTACGTAATACTTGCATTCAGGGTCACAGTTTTTAGGATACAACTCTGGGTCGAGAAAGCAATGTAAACCAATAAGGATTACAGTACAGTACAACGGAGTACAATGTTTTCTTTTTTCCATAGTAGATATTACTGGGCTATATATTTATGATACCAGTTTTTCTAAAAGCTTATACCAGGTAGTGAGACTGTAGTGCTATTGGACATACTTTTGAACTCAGCTCCAAGTAGAAAAGTAAATCCCACCTCCAAAACCCATCTCTAGTCTTGTTTGTATCCAGCTTGACATTCACAAAGGGCTGTTATTGCACTATACAGACATCCCTCAGAAAGGCACTTTATCCCCCCCCCACCCCCTTACTCCAACCAACAGTTTTGTTTACCAAGCACAGTCCGTTACATGTGTGGCACACACATTCACCTACTGTATGTGAATTTAAAAGAGAATCAATTTAAAACAAAAAGAAAATTGCCTTTTGGTATCTCTAGTTAAAAACAAATAAAATATAACAAGTGTAAGTAAAAAGAGGTTTTGCTATTCAAATGAAATTACAAAAACAGATAGTGCAAAATTGTGTTTCTCCCATAGCCCCTTCTGTATGCCGTGTACCAATCAGTGAAGTTTGTTTCTCATCAGTAAGAACCAAAAAAAAGTAAAGTGATGTTGGCGCATCACAGAAGCAATGACTTTCTGCAAAGCCTCTTAGCATCACCATCATCAAATAAGGCCAGGAATGTTTTTTGTGCATGTGAGGTCAAGACCGTAGTGTGATCCTATAGTCTAATAACTGGCTCATAGCTGTAAAAAGGAAAAAAAAAAAAAAATGTTGAATGTGTGCACCATATTCCAAAAAGGCCAGAAACCAGCCAAGGGTAGGAGGGTCTCTCTCCAATCAAAACCCAGTTCTTCGAAAAGAATCTCTGCTGTAAGATCATCTGAGTCCCAGTGCAAGTCAACGGCACAAATTACCTTACTGCTAAAACACCTTTGGAAAACCCAGCCTAAAGGCATTGTAGCTGCAAGATGAACTTTGTCCCGTTGCAAGCGAATGGGACAAAGACAATTTTAGTGTTTAGAGAAACCATGCCTAGGTCATTGGCTATCAGAGGAGGCTGAACGCTGCAGGGTTGGTTGGTTGGTGGCTTTGAAAGATCCAGCCAAGAAGCAGTGGTTTGAGTGAGCGAGGGAAGGGAATTAGGAGTTTGGGTGTTCATGTAGGCGTCTGCCCATGAGGATCCCATCAGATTTCAGGCCAGTTAGGCGTCCCTTGTTTTAGGCATCGATGCCTTCCAGGTGGATACCTTTGAGGCCAGAGAGGCACAAACCCTTGAGGCAGCTGCCATAACAGGCAACTTCCTGACTGCTTGATGTTTATGAAGGTTCTTCCCCCCTCCAGGCATCAATTTGATAATCAGCTGCCACCTGGGCGCCAGTCCAGACAGAATATTGCCCAGCAGAGTTGAGCAATCTTCCACCCATTATCTTTAACAGGCATCAGCCCCTCGGGGCATCTACCTTGGGAAATTGTATCAACCAGTCAGGCTGCCTAAAAAAAAAAAAAAAAAAAAGGTGTTGACCAGTCAGGTTGCCTCCAAGGCATCTGGCAGCCAGGCAGCCTGGGAGGCATGGTGCTGCGGTCTCAGGCGTCAGCATGGTGCTGGAGCAGCTGGACCACGTATCGCAGCCGGTGCCGCAGCTCGGCGGAGCAGCCCATCTCGGTCAGCATGCTGAGGAGGTAAGTGTAGGAGACGCGCTCCCGGCTTATGTAGGTGAGCAGGTAGGAGCCATCGGATGACTTGCACAGGATGACCTTGGTGTGGTCCGTGTAGAAGTTAACCTGAAGGGGTTAAGAAATAGAGGATGAGTCAGTTTTATTCCAGTCTGGAATTGGGTGTTTTGAAGATGGTATCTAGGGACCTAATGGAAGAGGACCAATGTCCACGTATACATAATACTGCCATACTACTACACCCAGTGATCATTAGCCAACTAAGAATTTCTTCAGTCACATGGCCCCAATTGCACACATAAAATATAGGATTTATGAGCTTGTGCGAACCTGTAGAGTGCCATTGTTGAAGAGCATGACCAGAGCATGATCGGTCTTCACCCACTGGAACAGCAGAGGAGGAGGAGCAGAGGCATGTTCCTCACAGTGCAGGTCTCCACCCTGAAGAGGACAGGCAACATTTAGTTTAGATCACATAAGGTCAGGTTCAATAATCAGTTTTCACTCTTACATAATCAATTGTGAAATCTTGTTTTTTGTGAAGGTTTCATTTTTTCTCTCATGGAACAAAAACATTAATGCACGATACAAATGACAAATTAATCCAGCATCACTTTCTGATCGTACCTCCATAAGGTTCTGCTCCATGTAGTTGGCCATGAGCTCGACAATTTGTTTCTGGCTGCGCAGCTGCTCAGGTAGAGAGCTGGCCGGGAAAGTGAAGTGTTTGTTGTTGGTCAAGCAGTAGTGGACCGTCCTGTTTGGAGGAGAAGAGAGAAAACATAAGATCCATGTTGACAGATCAACAGAGTGCGTCTAGCCAGTGATGTGGCTCTGTATTCAGTCAGTATCACTGAAGTACTCACAATCACAGTTAAGTGAAGGTATTAAGACTTTTATGCAACAGTTACTAAAGCAGTTGTGTGGTCTGTTAAGCTGTCTCCAAACTACTGTCGATAAGATAGATAGCTCCCATAAGAGTTAGCACAGCAACCAATTCAATATTTGATAAGGCGTGGCTACCCCGGCTTTGTGGGAATTGCTCAGCACGGTTGGAACACATCTTTGACCAATTAGATAACTTGGCTGAGACTAGTCATTATATAAAGCGGTTACAAAAAGCCCAAGTCCTAAGCACAGTGAGTAAGTGTTTACATGACGCCCCCAGATAAATGCCACGTATTTATTCATAGATCAGAGGGGTTCTTACTTGCGCTGGTCACACAGGCTGAGGTGGGTTCCCTCGTTGAAGAGAACGCCAATGCTTTGGTTGGACAGCTGGTAGCCAAAACCGTACTTGTTTGAGTAGTCGACCCATTTAGTCACCCACAAGAAGGACTGCGGCCGGGACAGAGAGGGAGGGTTTCTGGTAGCTGGAGAGAGAAAGAGGGAAAGAAACAACCAATGTTAGGGAGAGCAGCATAACTGATGAAAGATGACAATAGGGGAAAAAAACTAATTAAAAAAGAAAAACAGTATATAATCAAGTAAAACCATGTGATTTTTAATCAAATCTAAGAAAATGGTAGATGTCGAGAAAAAAAAAAAAGTAATGTTGAGGAAAAAATATTCACAAAGTCGATGAGTCAGCATATTACAGAAAGACTGAAGTTGCAATGTTAAGAAAACTATAAGTTTAAAGATACTCAAGTCTACATGAGTCAGCAGATTTAAGAGGATTTAAAGAAATGGCTGAGGTAAGGAAAAGATTTGTTTTATTCAACTATAATGATTCTGCATCATATGTAATTCACTATAATAGAAAAGATGGTTTGTATTGGGGGGGGGGGGGGAGCTGTGACAAGAGTTAAAGTGAAGCAGCATTTATTCAGTTATATGATGTTATATCAGTTATTATGATGTCTGGACCCCAATTAGTTGAGACAAATCAGAACTTGCCAAGCATTATTCTCAAGCCAGGCGTTGGCCAGAAGTGCCCATGCTAATAATTAGATTAGAAAAACCTTAATGTTAATGTAATTGTACTTTTGCAATCCATTCGGCTTCTAATCAATTGGGCCTCTGCATGAATGCTCACCCTGGATTATGGCACAAGAGATTGCAACATCAAATCCTCATTTGTAAATGCAAAAGGCCAAACGGGGAGGTCAATGGGGGGGGGGGGGGGGGGGGGGGGGGGGGGGGGAAGCCAAGCACTGTAATTTTTCATTACAACACAGACTGCACAATTTTCCTACTGAAGCCGTTGCACTAGGACTCTGTCCAGTACTGTACTCATGTAGTTGGATGTATGGCTGCTGGCTGAGCTCTCCTACCTGAAGGCATGGCCGTCAGGCAGCTGTTCAGAACCTTCATGGCTGATTCAGCAACAGCTGCAGGGGTCAGGACATCCTCACATGCTGCAGAGAGAGAAAAAAAAAAGCAGTGAGGAAGAGAACACTGATTGCACAGACACAAAAATAATCCAAAAGAAAAGGTAATGAAAGAAGAAAGGAAGTGGGAGAAAGAGGGAGAGGAAGGATGAGGAAATGGAGAGAGTGAGGCACAGAATAAAATGGAGTTCCACCACAGAGACTGTCTAGCATCATGACTCAAATGCTTGTCAGACCCACGAGTTTAGCAGTCACCCAAACAACAGAAGGAAGAGCAGACTTCATTATGCCATGTCATCATCATTTTAGTTGGAACACAAGTTAGAATATACTCCACAAAAAGAAAAGTCAACTATAAGTCAACATTATAGCAGAAGCAAAGAAAAAAAAAAAAAAAAAAGTAGTGTGACCTACGTTCAGTGCTGCTGGCCATGGTGCCCTTGAAGGAGCGGGAGATGGACTTCCTGGATTCCTCCTCGGCAGGAGTCTGTTCCAGAGGCACGGAGCTGACCAGCTGGCCGGTGGGAGAGGGAACCTGGGCAGCGGGACGGGACACCATACCATTTAATACACTTCACAAGACACTCTGCAAGTCATCAAGCCTCCTTACATGCATTTACAACCAAGGTAGTATTAGGTGCACAGGATACAATGCTATTTCACATGCAAAAAAAAAAAAAAACACAGAATAAATATAGCTTTCATGTGTTCTTCATTACTGCTTGTACAGTTGTTTGTGAGTCTAAATGAAAAAAATCAAACCCAGCAAACTGGCTCGATTTTTTTCTAAATTCTGCTGCTTTAACTGTTAATCATCTGGTTTCGAATGCTCACTTTATGCATCTTATTGTCATTGCACTGGAGTGAAAGCATTTTTAGCACCACCTGTTTCCTTATGCAATAAAAGCCTAAAATGCAGGTTCGGGGTGTAGCTTCTAAAGTCGTGTCACCGCAAAGCCGCTTTATTGCCCTGATGTGTTTATATTGCGGCTGACAAGGTACTCATGGAGGAGAGTTTAGCTTGTCATTGTTTTTATGTAAACATGTCTACAAAAACGAAAGGTACTTGTGACTATTATTTTGCATAGTAAAAATAAATAAATAAATTACATCCTCCACAGCCAGCTGGTTTCAGAGCATGGGCTCATTACCAGGCCGACAAAGAGATAGTCTCTCAAAGGGGCAAATAGTGGAGTTTCTACTGGAATCAGTGTGGCTCTATAAATAGCCAACTAGACCAGTCTGATTAAGAATTGGCCAACTGAACTCCCTGCTGCCGTTACATTTTGTCTCCGCCCCAGTTCTCAGCCCCTAAGAAAAAATAATAAAAAAACAACACATGTATTCGCAACCTGGCTCTGCTTGCCACGATCCCTCCAGTTTGTCTACTGGCTAAAATTGGATTCTGCCCAGTACAGAGTGACATTATCCTCAGACTCACTCTACAAACGCTGTCCTCAAATAGTCTGGGAGTACTTCAGTTCCTCACCAAATTTTAAACATCCAACAACCCACATAATTCACTCTGCTGCATTTCTTTTCTGAATTTCACTGTCTGCTAAAAACGAAAAAAATAAAAAAAAAATAAAAAAAAGGACCCGTGAACAATATGGCATCTCAGACTGCAATTTCACTGAAACAAAGCTAAATGGTTCAATATTGAACATCTAAGTCCCTGGAAGTACGAGACAATTCCTTTGCAGTGCGCCTGTGTATAATTAACAGCACCATCCACTGAACAAACAGCTCAGTATGGTCGTCTCGTATCCAGGCTGTCTAAAAATGTCTTCAAAAGCTGTTATTTGCAAACGCTGTTCACAGAGGAAAAAAAAATCCTTTCTCAATTGAAACGAGAAAATTGCTTTGCCTCGTAGTTGTTGGAGAGATTTCTTATTTCTCACACACACACGCGCGTTTCCGTTGCTGTGTCATTTACCAGGAAATTACCCCGTCTACATGAAACGCTGCAAAGCTGTTAATTGCTTTGCATCCAAAGTCTTTGAAGTAAGTCTGTCAGTTGCGTAATGGACGTCATCTGCCATGACAATGTGTACCTCAGTTTTAACCCTAGCGGATTTGAGACAAGTGAGAGTCATTTTGGTTCTGGGAGTCGTGGAGCAATTGTAGTGGAATTACCCTATTTTTTTTTGCTTGGGGGAAACAAGGCCAGAGGGTGAAGTAGAAGAAGGAGGGGAAAAGTAGAAGTAGGGGAAAGCACTGTACCTCATTTGGTCCCACTGTTTTGTAGCTGATCTGACGGCTGATGGAGCATTTGACGATGCCCGACACCAGTTTGGAGAGGTCTTTCTCTTCTTTCTCCTCACATGGAATCTTCTCCACTGCAACAACAAGACAGAAATGCTTTAGGGAAAAATTTGCGCTCATTGGAACTGATTACCGTCCAATTCTTCAGTTTCAAACATTTCTCAAGAGACAAAACCAGACTGTCTAGTTGACAGGTATGTCTGTGTTTGTGTAAGGCAATATTTGGGGAGGGGGGAAAAAGACGAGCAACCCAATGACCGCAAAAATGGATGACCTAGTCCTCTAGCTTGTCAGTCACCTGTGTGGCTGCTTACCTTTCGCTTTCTTCTTGCCAAAGAGACTCTTGGCCATCTTAGTGAAGAATTTCTTGGCAGGGCTGGGCGGGTGGAGCTCTGGCACCATCACACAGCTGCTGGGGGGGAGCTTATCAGGAGTGAAGCCCTAGAGGAGAGAGAGGGGAGCGAGAGGCAGACAGAGAGAGCACAGAGGAAGGTGAGGGGGAGATGCAACAGAGGTTTAGGGAGAGACGGGGCTGGCGCACTATTCATTCTGCTCTATCCTCCAGAGATTGTCGCTGTTCACAAGGAGCACGCCATTACTCGGAGCCAGCTGTGCCGAATACCAATATAAAGATTCATCCAACACCGAGACACGTGTTAAGTGCCATCGCTACGTGAGATCCATAAATAGAAAAAGGCAAACTCGAGACTTGCAAACTGGAATCAAGATAAACTAGGATTTGGGAAGTGGATTAAGATTACACATAAACACAAGAAGGCTGATGTGCAAAATGGGTACTAGGATGACTGAAATAGATCAAACTCAAAGTGTTGGCACTGAGCTTATGATTTCTGGCTAATGGCTAAAAAAAAAAAAAAAAAAAAACACAGCCTAAAAAACAAAAAGACACCATTCATAGTTGGCATGTCAAATCCTCATCTCAGTTTCATAGCACTGACAAAATTGGCATGGGCTTTGCATACTTTGGTGAAGAACTCGTGGCTGAGGATTTGGTCCAGGCTGAGTCTGTCGCCAGGGTTCTTCTGCAGGATGCCAGAGATGAGCTTCTGGGCAGGAGGGGAGAGGGAGGAGGGCAGGTTGTACCGAACCTCTTTTATACACTTGTAGGTCTCCTTCAGGTCCAGAGTCTCAAAGGGAGGGTTGCCGCACATCAACGTGTACCTGGGCGAGAGAAAGCGGCGTGTTGGTCAGCTCAAGAGACAATATGATGACTTTTTAAATCTTATTGGTCGAGTACAATGTCCTTCTTTCCCCATTGATTGAGGATTTTCATAAATAAATATCTGAGCTTACGAAAGGAAAACACTACATTTAACCTACATTCTCTGCTTCAGCAATTAACATAATGTAACCTGTGACCCCGCCCCTTAAAGACAAAATCGAAACCGTTACCTCACCACACACGAGTAAACTGTATTTTGCACAACAGCACAAAGCAAACAACTGTGGCCTAACAATCACCAGGGGGAAAACCTGCAAACTCACATGACGCAGCCGAGGGACCAGACGTCGGACTCTGTGCCGTGGCCCTGTCTGTTCAGCACCTCAGGGGCCAAGTAGTTAGGAGTCCCACAGATCGTTCTGGAAGAGAAAAGGATGGGATTGTCAGTATGACTCAAATTATTCAACTTTCAACACATGTCTGTTCTGTCGATGTCTCACTTGGGACAATAAAGTGATACAGTTTTGGTGGCAGAAATATTTTTTTAACGCTTGGTATTATTGCACAAGATGAGAGCGAGCGCTTCATGAAGGCGTCAAACAGGTATTTATGAAATGTCAACGCTACATTCAACCGCCACTTGGAAACCGGTTTAGTTAGGTGCTTAGGTACCTAAGAGCAGGAAAGCTGTGGGAGTATGAAAGTGCTTAGTATCTGATGTAATGGTTTTAGACTAATGCGAGTTATGCAAGCCAAGGAAATAGCTCCAAGACTAAAATGTTTTAAGTTCTTAGCTGAGTAATATATGAATGTATAGTGACCACTGTTTGAGTAGTAGCGTGTGGATTTTTAAAGTTAAATAAAAAAAAATTAAAAAAATGAATATATGAATACAAAAATTAAGAAAACCTGAGTCAACACAATATTAAGAAAATATAAAGAAATTGTTCAATAATTATTTATCAACATGGCACTGATAACAAGATTTTTACTTGCTTGAGTTTTTCATGAATGTGAGAGTTTTGAGCTACTTCCTTAAATAAACCTATAATTTCTGAAATAAATATAATAAAAAAGCTCACTTTTTCCTCTGCTCGACTGTCTCCAGCTTGGCAGCGAGGCCAAAGTCTCCCAGCCGTAGCTCCATGTTCTCATTGACAAAGAAGTTGCCTGAAAGAGACAAAACATTTGTCCAGTCAGCATTCCACAGATAACTTCTGCATACCGAAAGTCACAGCAGATTCCTGGGATGCTTTCGTGTGTGAAATGCTCACATAACGCCGCACCTTTCAAAAAAGAAACTAAAGACCAAATAATATGCAAGAATGACAACTAGATAGGATCTCTGAACAAAATGGGGTTGATGTAAGAGTCCAGTTTTAATCGTCTCGCTGCATCAATAAACATCAGGCTACGTTTCAATCACACACACTCACCTAGTTTGAGGTCTCTGTGCAGGATGCCTCTGTTGTGGAGGTATTTGAGGCCGGATATGATCTGTCGGAGATAGTATCGCACCTCTGGCTCTGTGAGTGTGTGTCTCGCCTTCCAAATGTGTGCCAGGGACTGCAGAGACAGGGCAATGAGTGAACTGTCAACCCCGCATCCATCAATGGGGCTGTACAACACCGCTGTACACACACACGCACAACGTCACACACACACAGCCGCAGCGACATAGTGACAGATTAGAAGGCGTTGTGGTTTAGTGATCGGGGCTGACTGAAGGTGGGTGGACTGGGACCCTGCATATAATCAATTGTGACTTGGCTGAGGGGTCAGGATCTTCCCAGTACACAGAAAGAGATATGGGTATAGTCTGTACCCTTGTATTGCAGCACTGCAGAGCTAGCGAGCTGCGTACACACAAACCACACAGAGCTGTTGAAGCCGCACACGTACACACACACACACACAGAGGTTGTCAAGTCTCACCTTTCGACTGCAGAGCTCAAGGAATATGTAGATGTTTTCTTGGTCTTCGAAATGATGGGAGAATTTCACCACGTGCTTGTGTGACAGGGTCTTGTGGAGCTCAATCTCATTTGTGATCTGTCGACAAAAGGCAATGCGTCAGTCTGCAAATATCAATACGACCAATTATGCTATTCAAGTGACTCATGGGCCCTTATATGCTAGACAGACTGGGATGCAAATTAATAATCGTGATCATGTACCTTGTCCCTCTGGTGGGGTTTGGACACTCTGCTCTGTGGAATCACCTTGACAGCGTACATTTTGTTGTTGGAAAGGTCTGTCATCTCATAGCATCGTGCAAAGCCACCCTGAACGAGACAAAACAGGCAAACAGGCTGGTCAGTTATCAGCAGCAGGTTGAAAACCTGCAATGGCCATATATAATCAGCCTCAATGGCAAGTCTTTGATCCCAGCATCAATAGCTTCATAGCAGCCAAAATGATTCAACAACAATGATATAGCCTATTCTGCAGGTCTGGCAGCGAGGCTGAGGACATTAATTGATCAATGGACAGGAAATAATCCTTTCAGGGCATCTGACATGAACATTAGAAAGGGCTTCTTCAGTCTGATCGTTTTTATCAAGATAATCAATAAGAATTTATCAACATCCTTTGAGGAGGCTCTGGCAAGCTGCTGAAAATGACAAATCAAATCTACATCTCTGATCTGGGATAGAAATGCAAATGTTTATTATTCACGCCATTTTCTGTTGGTCATCAATAGCTTCAGATGCGATCAAGATGACGACCTGAGGGATGAGGCAGACCGGGCTGCTGCATTCATTAACTGTGAAATTGACGAGACGTTTTCAGCTCTGCGGCAGGCAGCAGAGAAAAGACTTGGCTGGCTGCCCAACGCAGCGTATCGATGACGCGCAACATGTTGATACGGTCGCTCCATTCATACACGGCACATTGGAAATGCAGTATCAAAAGCATTACAGCGGCGTCGCCCTGCCTGGTGTTTGTCGGGGAAAGGAATAATGTCTTAGACTGCGATTAATTGCCGTTTGAAAGGGCATAGAAATTGGGTGTTTGCCAGGAACGATCCCATATTAAAAGGTGGCACTATGAGACGGGTTGAAAATCGGGACCTGGTGCGCTCCAGCCGGGCACACCTTGTGCCTGATTCATTCAGCAATGACGCGCACAGCAGGGAAGAGTTGGTCATATCCACCACGAGGTCATTCCCTATGCCCGCACTGGTTAACACACCTGGGCAAAAGCCGAAAATAGCTGAAATGGCTTTAATTCAACAGTTACCGCATCGAGCTATAACGTCAATTCATTTACACGGACCCATTCTACAAGGGACACGAACCTACCATCCAATTGTCGCCTCAGATAAAACGTGCCAAACGCTCACAGATTTCCGTGCGTGATATGAGCACATGTCAAATCGATGATATATACCTTTCCCAAAAGCTTCCCTTTGCTGTAGGACCTTCCCGTCTTGGAGTCCGTCACCACCTGGGCCAGCTCGGGTTTGGTTTGCTCGGGTTTATTCCGACTCGTTTTCACCGGAGCAGCGGCTTGTTGTGGTCCACGCTCCGGACACGGCTTGAATAAATCCGGATTCATGGTGTGGCATGAAATACGCTGCGCGGCGGTGAAACAACCGGTATCCATTTAACACAACGGCGTAATTCTCTGCGTGTGTATCCCCTTCTCTTTGCACTTTCAATAGCCGGTTTGGTGCGTAATGTGTCCGCTTCGTTCAATTGTATCCATCTGGCATGCCCGGGCAGAGAGCTCCCCGGCTTTATATGCGAGCAGCCACGTCACGGGTAGGGGCGGGTGGTAGGTGGCGCACTGTGGAGAAAGACGAGACGATTTGCTCAGGCAGATTCTCAGTCAAAAATGTATTGATATGGCCCCCTTAATGTGAAAAAATATGAATGAAACGGCTCATGAAAAAAGAATTAAGTCACGCCGATGCTGCTCACTCGCTGAAAGACCATTGACAAAATGGGTTCCCAAGGTTTTTCATGTTCAATGTAAGGATACCCAGATTAAACCACAGACACCCCCCCTAAACCACAGACACCCCCCCCCCCCCCCCCCGCACTAGATCGGATTACTTCCACCCACGTTTAGGAAGATTTGTGTTATTAGTAATGGTTTGGTAATATATAGGCTAAAGGCTACTGTAGGTGGGGAGATAACGGTGGAGAGAGTGAATAAGTGTCTGATTGAGTATAGGCCAATTCTCTCACATTCTCTCCTACTGCTAACTAAACAGCTTCACTGAACCTCATTTTGCTGGGGACCTCCTGGAACTCCCTTTAGGACCCCTGGTGGTCCAGCGCCTCACTTTGGAGCCACTGCTCTAACCCATAGGCCTCCGATTAGGCTGTATAGGTGGGATGATGTAGGGATTTGAGAAATGCATGACTTCTAAAGCTGCAAGTGAATAGCTTAGCCAGCTAGAATCAGGTCGAATCAGGTTTTTAAGTGTAACTTCTCAAAGCAGTGCGCACTAAATTGCTTACCATGCCTGTATTATTTATTCTGCCACTGCCAGGCCCCAGATGTCGCAGATAAAAGCAGTGAGCACTTTCCTTAGGCCTCAGTGAGACAGAGTCTCAATATTTGGCTGTTCTTTTCTAAGACAGTGACATGAATCCTGCACGTCATTTATGATGCTGTCAGTTCAGTTTCAGGATTGCTCCATGGGGCCTGTAGAGTAATTCTTCCTTCCATTCCCTATAATAATCCTGATGAGGTTATGAGCATAATGCATTATGTAACTCGCCTGTTGGACGCATTTACACATTTGACATCTCTGGTGACAAGATGTACACAATTTGTATTGGAAATGCAATAACATATCAATAGAATAATGTATTGTACAACATATTATATGAAGCCCAGCCTGGCTTGGCCATGTCTCTTAAAGTTTAGGACCCAAAGATAGATCATGGAAAGATAGATGCAGTGCTTGTTACTCGCTATGTTATACTGACAAAACCTTCCAAAGTCCCTGCAAAATAAAACACCAAAAGGTAGGCTATCTGAAATGAAACAAAACAAAACAATCTTGGTCATAAGTTTTGTTTTTGTTGTTTTCCCTGACTATCTGCAATCCCTTGAGAAAACTCTTGAAAACCACTGGTCAAGGTTGCCACCTGGTGGACATGTGCAGCTCAGAAACCAATGCTCTGTAGCCTCACAAGTCGAAACTGTTCAATGAAAACCCAAAAGCCCCGTTGACAAGGACACAGGCTGCTCTTCAAGACAGATCATGGGCTCTGATTGCATTAACGTGATCTTTCACTCCATGATCCATGATTTTTATTACAGGCCAGCAGGAGCTTTCGTCAGACTTTTATCCTACTGCTTTCAGATCTACAAGCAATACACACTTTTTTTTAAATCCAAAAATATAATAGCAGTATCTGGCCTATGGATCATCTCTGCATATCTATTGATGGTGACATTTAGGTCAAAGCTATCATGTGCAGAGGTGATTCAAGTGTAGGATACAGTATTCATTATCAGGATTCTGGACTACTAAATTCAACAGAAGAAAATAATGAGGGGGAAATTGTATGACAATTGACAATTGACAATTGAAATGTAGCCACTGCCTCCAGCTAGAACATTTTATTCTTGGTGGGTCAGTCAAGGCTCTGAAAAGGCATTTTGACACTACAACTCTACACTGAAACCAATTTCAACAGATTAAATTATTCAAGGAAAGGTAACCGCTACATAGGGTGAACCGCCTTGTCTATTAAGCGGTTGGTGAAACACTGAAGAATATTCACTCTAATCTTAAAATCAGTACACAGATAGAGGCAAATAAGACTCAGTGAAGAGATATATTTATGATGACTGCATGAACAACCTGAGAGCGGGCAACCAGATACATGGTACATGTTAAAAAACAAAAGAACAAACAAAAAAAATTAACCAACTTTTACATTTTCACAAATGTTGGAAGGAAAATCACAACTTGAGCAGTGCTACCTTAAATAGAAAATATGGAAGAAGAAAAAAAGTGCAACACTGAATATAAAAATGCAAAAATTAAGTTATGGAATTTTTTAAAACTATAGGCAAATAATTTTGCATTTTGCAGTGTCACACCTCTTTCATTCTAACAAATGCAGTCTGTACATGAGTAAACTACAGCATCACATCTTAACAAACAGGCCCATGCAGGAATGTATCTCCACATTTATTGGATGTTGTTGTCAAAGTTAAACTACTAGTTTGGAATGATGCAAGAGTAGTACTGTCTCTGCAAGCTTTCATTTGATCTAATGACCTTTTAGGCTAATTATGGAATGACAACGAATAAAGGGACTGTAAATGAACAAAAAAAAAATCCAAAAACAATTGGCAGCTGGAGAGTCGCTCGGTTGCTGTATGCAGGTACGTTCCATTTCATTAACAACTCAAGGAGGGAGGAGGTCGCCTGGCCATCTTAATTAAAAGCAGTTTGAGTCTGGCTTTGGCAAATATATATTTCAAAACGTTTTAAATATCGGCTTACTTGAGCTGCACTTAAGTGAATTCATTCTACAGTAAGACACCATTAAAATGGAACTTCTGAGATCATACATTTCTCACATTTTCTTTTTTGCCATTTTCTCTCATGTTACCCAGGTCCTGCTTAAGTCATGAAGTACAGACAGACTTGGGTATTTGGGAAGACAACTGCACAGTGACCTTTTTACCCTCTTAGTCTGACTTGTCTTATATGAAGAGGTATGATATTATTTGCTGTGTTAAGGTTGCCACCTGGTGGACAGAGCCCCGATATTTGAATCTGCATTTTCCTTGTTTTACTGACTTAGCCCCATGTCTAACTATCAGGGCATCAGCAGCCTGGTTTTCAAAGCAGGGCCATAATGGGGCCATCCAGGGCTTAGACATTATTCATGCCACTCAATTTATAAACAATACCTAATTTCTGTGCTTCATTTACATCTTGTGGAGAAATATATGATTTGTCTATTGGACTATAGTTTCAACCAATAATTTATTTAATCTTGTAGTTATTTCAGCTGCAGCCCTGGCAGGTCTCACTTGGTCCTGCTGTGGAAAAGCCTCCTTGACTCGGGGTTGGGAGGGAGAGGGTGAAATCATGCAGCTCAGAAGTCCATCATGTCCTCGCCCTTTAATTTCTTCTCCTGGGACTCTGTCCAGGCCTTGTTGATGGTTCTCTTCATCTCGTCGTCTCCATCTGAGTAAATCTTCTTCAGCATGCTCATCAGGCCGTCGCTGGGGTCCGCGTTCCCATCCGTGGCAGGTTTACTGTTGAGGACCAATAGGAGGTTAGGAGAAGAGTGTGTGTGTGAGTGTGTGCGTGCGTGTGTGTGTGTGTGCATGTGTGTGTGTAGCGGCAGTGTATGTCTCTGTGAGTTGTTGTAGCCATTATTCTCATCCTGTATGTGTGTGCCCAGATTACATTATTTCACTGCCTGATATTCAATTAACAGTGCCACCTAGTTCACAGATGTGGGACTGCACTGTGAGGGTACTCTCACTTGAAATCGCTGCTTTGTGCATATTCCTACATGCAATAAAATTAATTCATATTTTGATGAACTTACTCTTTCTCTTTAGTCTGCTTTTCCACCTGTGTAAGGCACTCCCACTTCTTGGCTGTCTGCTTCTTGCACATGACCAGGACCATGTCTGTCTTAATCTGTAGAGGGGAATAAAGGTGGTCACACAAAGGGCATTTTGAAGTTCATAGTGCACCACTGGAGTGGATTTGAGAAGAGTTTTTTCAGACTATTCACAGACTGAGACCGGAAAGAGTCTGATTCAGACAGGCACTTGATCCCAGACCCTTCTTAAAATGTTGAATGTTTACATTTAACGTTTGTTTTGTAGAGTAAAATTGTCTCAAAATAAATTTTCTGTGGCAAGGCAACCTATTTTTTCGTATCTGGATTAATTTTGTGAATTAAGTAGGTCTGAGAGGGAAAATACCAAATGTGTAACAATCACTGTCTATCATTACTCAGAAAAGCATAGATAATTGTTTGTATTTATTTAAATTGGGGACTGGGGCTTTAGTCACCTTTTTACAGCTGTCCTTTGTATCAATTGGGCATAGCAGATTGATCATGGTCATCTGATGGTTCTTCCCATCTAGATCCTTCACCAGCACAGAGAATGACCTGTAGGAGAGAGAATGGCCAAATGCAACTGTAGTCAGTGACGTCTGATTGAGACAAACATCAATGTACTGTATGTAGACGTACTACTACTACTACTAATGATAATAATACTAATATACTTTTTAAAAGTTTCAAAAACCTCTAAAACAAAAAAGGAACAAACATCTCAATAAACAATCAGCCATAAGGAAAGATGTGTGCTCCTGACTCCTTAAGTCCATAGCTTGTTAAGGCAGACTCAGGAAAATTTTGAAAGCATATTGGACTCCCAGTAGAATACAACTGCAGCATAATGAGGGCAAATTCAAGTTATCGGCTAAATTCAAGTTAAAAGTGCCAACACTGCTGTACACACAAGTTTGATCTTTTATTTGATAATCATGACTTACTGCTCTTTTTCCGGCCTCTAGAAGTTCAAATTGCTTGACCATATTTCATATTACAAAGACCGATAGCATTTACATTGTGCACTTTTGCACAAGAAACTGTGTTGCCTATAAGCGGAAAGATTACCTTGCACATCACCTTACCTCTCTGTAAAGGTGACCTCCACGTTCTCTGATGGAATCTTGTGCACACCCTTCAGCGTAAGGTAAATCTTGACAAATTTCTCTGATTGGTCCCACCCTGCAGTGAAGATGCAGTGTGAAGAAGTGTGAACAACTTTTAAATAGTTCTTCATCTCTCTTACTCAGATCATAACTCTTGCACCCAGTCATAAGTAACAGTCTAGCCAAATAAAGGCACCATACCATAGTTGGTGATCTTCACTGTGTATGTTGCTTTGGCGGCTGCAGTGGGGTCTGCCTGTCTCCTGGCCTGTTGCTCCTTCTGTTGCCGTTTGGCTGCGATCTCCTTCTCCACCTTCTTCTGCTCCTGCTTCAGCACCTCCTGCACTCTCTTCCTTTCTGCCTTCTCCAAGAGGGACCCCAGCTCCTGCAGGTCTGCCTCCAGTTGGTTGATCTGTGTTGGGGAACAAAAGGGACTGTTGACAAAGGCATAGGCTATCCCTGAAACTTTTGGCATGTGTCAGAATTGCAGAAATTATGTTAAATAAAGGAAAAATGTATCAATATTGTAGCAATCTTTCAATTGCTGTTAAAGAAAAAAAGTATCAATATTGTAGCCATCCTTCAATTCCTGTAATTTGAATAGTCATGGTTGTGGTTATGATAAGTAAAGATGCTGACTACATCGATAGGATATATATTGTCAGGCAAGCAACCCGAGACACTGCTGATTCTCACTGTACATCGTAGTGTTTGGTCTTTTCACTTTCCTTTCCATGGCAGGTGACTGTTAATGTTAGCTGTGACGTAGAATATTCCGGTAACGTTAAGGTTCAGTAGTTCAAGAGTCAAACCTGCTGACAGCTAGCTAGTGACACCTGCCAAGCATAACTAGGTAATATTACAGTCATTATTACATTCTTAAGACCTTATTTTACTGAATGGTTCATATAGCATTCGACCATAGCAGCCGTCAATCTGCTGGTTCACAGTAGTTAGCTAGCCAGCTAGCTAGCTGCCGTTGCTTTCATTATTAGATTCATGTCAGTTCAGCCACAGCAGCTAAGTAGCATGCAAACGCTACTTATAATAGAATCCAATACAAATAGCTAGCAAATTGGTTAATAAAATGTTATGTACCTGCTCGGTTAGGTCCATTTAGGCTTTGTCTTGAAGGTTTTTAAGTCTAGAATTGTTAGCTAATTGCGTAAAGTACGCCTGCCTGCTGTCAGATCATAGAGTAACGTTCACAGTTCTTCTTCTACGTTTGAATTTGTGGCACACTAGACGCTTGCAGGGGTACTGCTGCCATCCACTGTTCATTTAGGGCCATACTACAGGATTTCAATTTTTACTCAATACATACAGTATATAATCAAAGATGTTTAATGTAGACATTGTTAAAAATTGAATTTGTTTGAATGATTGAATTTAAAATTATTGTATTTTCAAAGATCCATCCTTTTCTTTGCAGGCAGTTTGGGACTCCAGTCAACACATCACAACTGACTTGGTTTTGATCATCTCAGCTCAATCAAGCAATTTTGCAGCATTTGAACTAGAAAGCCTCTACTCAGCAGCTTTACATTATTTGCAGGTTTACTCTTCACATTCATTCACTAAATACCCTTTTCACAAAATTACAGCGAATTGGAGGTACATAAAGCTCTACAGTGAAGTAAGTGACAATATTTTAAACACAACTGTCATGATGGCAAAAATTAATTACATATTTTATCTTAATAAATTAAATGTTTTATGTAACTAAAATCCTAAAATGGATAATGATGTTTAAAATGGATACAATAGACTTTTTTTAATCTATAAAACAGTACAACAGTGTTTGCAACAACTTTGCACATATTCTATGATAAACAAGACAATCAAGGCAGAGTTAAGTAATGTACACAGATTTGATTTATTAATGCAATTATGAGGAATTTACATTTTCCTTTATGCGCTGTCAGATAAACATTTTCTCTTTAAATATCATGTAATCTGTAATTTTTCAAATCTAGAAGGGACATAACAAAACAAGTGCGACTTGCTGGCACGGACAAACATCTCTGGAAAGGACAGTTTCAAACTTGGATTAGGATGCAACCAAAAGTTCCCATCCATGGTTATGCAACATGTTGAAAGTGTGCTGCAGATGATGACATACAGATAGACGGAGCTGAGTGGATTTGCCTTATATTGCCAGCACTAAAGCCTTCCAGCCCTTGGTGGATAGTGGTGGAACCTTCTTTTCTTACTTGAATAGCTCTAAAGACCCCACACATATAAAGGCCAAAACAAGTCTGTATGTAATCTTGACGTTGTGTCCTTCATGTCCACTCCATCGGCCATCCAATCCAGTTCTATCATCCCACAGATGCCCAATCACCACCTAGCCCTCAGGATCCCAGACATCTGGTTGTGGTCGGCTAGGTGACGGAAGACGATGCGGCTCAGTCGCCACCTGCGCTTGACTCCCCGGGGTCGGGAGGTCATCACACACCTGTTGCGTATCCTCACAGGGCAGCTGTCTCTGGGCAGTGCTGCGATCTCTTTATCCGCCACCTCCTGCAAGGACAAAAAAAACAACTTAGCTTAATTAATGGAGCCAAAAGAATTCTATCATTCTTTTTAAATAGTCATTGTGTTCTACAAATCAGTAAAACTGGCTGTAATGTTGTCCTATAAATGACTGCAATGGAGCAAAACGACCACTTCAATATTTTTGCATTATTAATCAAAAACCAACATGTCTGTGAATACAAATGACACTGCATACTGACAATGTGATGTCTGCTGTGCTTGTAACAGAGCATCTGATTTGGCTTTGTGCAAGCCACCGTTTCATATTATCTGCACAAAACGTGGTTGACCCCGACAACCAATTAGTCAACTAATTGACCAAGAGCGCCTTCTTCTGGTTTTTCCGGGGTTTGTGTAGAAGTCTTGTATTCTACCTGAAGCTCTTTGGGCAGGATGGTGTTCTTCCTCAGTGCATTGATCCGCAGCCTCTCATCAGCGTAGTCGAAGGCCATCTGTCTTCTCTTGACGTCCCTCAGCATCCTCCAGTCAACATAGTAACCTCTCACCTGCTCCATCGCACCCCAGCAGCTCCTCAGGGCCTGCACAGGACGGTTCACTGGTTATTATTGACAACCAATTGACAACCGTGTGCTGCACTCCACTGTTGTCAATAAATTTGCCAACACATGTTCAGGCAGTCATCGTCAGCTGACCTACGGCTTGCTTCTCAGAGTGACAAACAGAAATTGGCCCTGGAAAAGGGGATCATTACTCACCGTACCTGTACCATAACAATCTGACCTGCAGAGTGAACCAGTCAACCATAGTTTCTTCCAAGATCTGAGTCTATTCTTCTAGTCTTTCAGTAGATGGCGGATCTAAAACACTGGTCACAACATTTGTTCTCCTCAGAGCCACTCAACTCACCCTTGATAAAATGCCCCTACACCCCAGCATAGTACATACTGACCACAGATTGTGTATATGCATCTTTCAGACTAACTGTGATGGGCAGGGAAGGCATACCTAAATGATTTGATGACATCTGCTTTAGTTATTCATCCCACTGACTGGAGGTGTAAGCTTTGTTTCTGAAGATGATTTCTAAAAACAGACTAAAGCCACACTGCTGAGACTCGGGTGAGGGAGGGTCTGGGGTGTAACACAGGGGATGATGGCAGGCACATTTTATTAAGAGCCACAGTTTTAAAAAATGGTCTGAAACCCTATAATTAGATTTCAATTATTCCCAACAAAAGTTAATAAGGCAGCACGTCGGCCTAATACCACGACTGAGGTTTTCGGGAGAGCTGCTATGGGTGTTTGGAGGAGCACTGCCTTCTCACAATATTTGACAGATTTATAATAAAGCCGTTAATATTTTAAACACGTAAAGGGAATATGAAAGCCTTTCGTCTCTTAGCTAATTAGCTTTACCAAGCTAACGCCGGGCAGATGGACTAGCTATCTTGCCAACGTTACTTTCTATTCCCTTGCTCTCGTCGGTGAATTATGCAGACTTAACAGAAAAACTTACAAGCACAAAATACAATGGTACAATAAATTTACCTGCTTTGGGGCGCAGACAGACGAATAAAGGGCATTTACCCCCAAACATGCTATACTGCGGGCAGCCATATTGGATGATTTGTTGTGCAAAACTACCGTGAATAGTAAAACACGGGAAGATACCGCCACCTGGCGACTGGGAGTATAAACTGACAAATGTAGGCGGTGTGGGTTATAGTTGCAGATCAGAAACAAATAATTGGAAGCTGACATGGCAATGTTGAAAGAGACATATGATAAAGGAAAAAACTGCCCAACTAGAAAACTATTCTTGAAGGTAACTGTTTTCTCTTTAGCCAACAATGCAACAAACGTTGTGATTATTTTGCTTTGTCAGAAATGGTGATGAAGAAGGAAGGTAAAGAGATATTATCTGTGGTGGAAAATAGCTATTATTTCAGAATATTTTCCTAATACATATGACAAACTCATTATCTTACCATCAGATTTCAAGATTACATTTGGTGAACATAATGATGGATCCCTCCATGGATGTCTAATAACAATACTAGTTCAGCACCAGCCACCATGCCTTGTTGAAACTTAGGGTTTTGTACAAGTAGATGCGTAGAGAGTATATAACCGCTGAATTTGAGTAATTTATTTTCTACAAAAGCCTTTGTCCAGGATTGACTACTTTTTTTTGTAATGTCTTCACAGTTAGATGATTTAGTGAAAATGTCAATAATAACACATTGTTTTCAGTCCATCATTCAGATTTGCGTGAAGTGAAATTATTGAGCTGTTTCGATCCTGACTAAAGTAGGGTTGGACAATTACTGAGCAAGGCAAAAAGCGAGCTTACCAAATAAGCAGACTTATTGTCACATAAAACAGCAAGATTGTCATGACTCACTCAAGATTTGGACCAAGAGTTTTCCAATAAGAATAATATGTGACTTCAGTTTAGGATGGATTTGCAGAGGGAGGGAGAGAGAGGAGAAAGAGCCTTGTAGGATTACTTTCAAGCCAATGGATGGCAGTGTAGTTCTGTCAGTACATACTTTCTCCTTCTCCTTCTCTTTCCCTACCCACTCAGCGGATGGGCTCCTTCTTCATTGTGAATCGAAACCTTATGTCTGACTCAGCATCATAAATCCTGTCCTTGTCATCTGCCAACACGCAGAGCATCTTTTCTCCCCTGACACCCCAAACAATGCAATTCTTTTGCTTAAAGGAAGGACGCTTAAACCGCAGCGCTCTGTTGTCTTCTTGCAACACATGGTTCAGGAGGATACTGTCCTTAAAAGTTTTCACAGAAAAAAAAAAAAACAATGCCAGCGGATTCCATTAAAGTTTTCTCAGGCAGTCACTATTGTTATGGAGCCTTGAGGGGATGCGTTCTTGGATAAATATTAACACATGACAAACTGCAGACAGGGCCTCCTCCATAAAGAGACACATTATGAAGCAGAGCAACTGCAATTTCTGTACAGGTCTTTGAACATCAAATTAAAGTGGACAGGTAGACTCAATGCGCATCACTGTGGCTCATAGATATCGGCCTTTGTCAACCTGTCATTGAATATATTGTCTTCATACCTTATAGAACAACTTTAATTGAGCATTAACATCTCTTCTGTTGCATGAAATCCAATGTTTTTTACTTGTCGATGAAATATTAAATTGTCTTGTATTTGCTGAGTCAGTAGGCACAAAATCTATTCACACCCGCTGTATAATTTCAAAATTGCGCGGCTGTCACTCAGAACACAGAAGACAGAAAATGTTTTTGCTCAATTCCAGAAACGCTGACATTTGGAAGATAAAGCGTTGTCACATGGCAGCAGCAATATATCATGGTTACATTGCATCTTCCCCTCAGTTGATCTTGGCCCATAGTTCAAACCCCTCAGACGGCTGTTCCAAGATCACCAAGAAGGCAAAATCATTCCCTCTGTATTTTTTTTTTTTTTTTTAGCTCTTTAGGATAGAGATATCACAGACTTGAGAGACTCTGAAAAGTAATTTTCAGTCAGTTTACATATTCAAAAATGGATGATAAATGCCAGGCTGCCAGCCTGTGTCAGCTAGTATAAACCTTTTTGTTGGCTGCCAAAAATACCTTTCTGCTAGAAGAGTTTAGACATTCTTTCAGCAGACCTTAAACAGCTTGATTGAAGTAAACAACGAGCCTCTCTGATTAAATGATGTAAGGGCGAGGAGCTGAGGATCAGTCGACTACTTCTTATACTTCTAGTCACCGGGCCAAATAAAGCCAAAATGTGGCAGCAAAGAGAACATATAGGGAATGATATGAGGGCAGCATGATGGTGTTGAGGTAAGGAGTGTTGGACTGAATGTTTTTACACTATTTTGAAATGACAGTGTCCACTGTTGCCCCTGAGCAAGGCATCTTTCCCCGACTTCTCAATATGAACAGCTTGTTGTTTGACAGTGTGGAGAATGGGACTTTGAGGTTTACTGGCCAGACGCTGTGAAAACGGCACTCAGCAACAGTCGAGCTGTAGTGTTTCAACCTGTGAGTGCTTGGTACTCAGTATCGAGGGAGCAATTGGGAGAAAAATTTGAGTGTCCTCCTTGAAAATTGGAGGTTTGGACATCCTAGCGGGATGATACAAAATACTCTACAACAGCAATCCAGTCTCTTTCTACTTGTCAGTCGGCATCAAAGGAGCAATTAAGGATAAGTGGCTGTTGTAGACTTGTGTCCTAACAATAGTGTAGCAGTGTGCTTTAACGGGGATCAAAGCCTCAAGCTGGATCATAGCAAAGACTACAAATTATCGACCTGTTCCTTCTTTGCTCGTTACTGAGCATGAAGGATTTGGGGACAAAGCCATGCAATATGCAAGTGATTTATCACTGAGGTGCACTAAGATTGCTTAGTGACACAGCGCCTGCTTCATATAAACGAAAGCAGAGCAGTGCGCAGTCAAAATGTCACAGCTGACGCTGGAGGGACTGGCTGCGTTGGCCACACTTGATTGTCGCAGCACCACATGGAATTTTAAACAGCGTGGACGGCACTACAGTTACATAGACACACGTCTGTTGAGGATTGGCTGAATAAAGAAGAACTGGAACCACTGGCCAGTTCTGTGTTTTTTTTCCTTCTTGTTGGGGGGATTTGGATGGCTGAATTTGCCCAGAGTGCCGCTAAAGTACTGGAGCTTTCAGGCATGAAAAAGATCATCATGAAAGCACGAAAAGCATGAATGCCGAGGTACATGGACTGCACATGTGCCACACAGAAGGCATGAACCAGACATAAGGGTGTATACCATGCACTCATGACGTTGTGGATTTTCGTCTTAATTCTGACCTTCATCATAAGCTGTCATATCTATTCTGTCACTATCTACTGCACATATCATAATGAACCAAAACTATCAAAACAAATCTCGTGCTAGTGGGTGTGCTAGTGTCCTCTTAAGGAGACGTACAGTCCTTGTACGTAAAGTTGCACATGCTAGAGAAACAGGAGACGGGCCCCTGCCCTCTGACACATTCTAACTCAAAGAAAGCTCTTTACTTCCACTAATAAGGACCAGACTGCCAGCCATCGGCAACTAAAGTAACCCCTCTGTTGCTCATCAACAATACCTTCTGCTAGAGTGGTTCAGGCATTCTTTCATCTCATCCTAAACAAGCTGAGTGAAGTAAACACGGATCCACATTATACTGATCTAAATCTACCACTTAGGGTTGAAAATGTGAGAAGAACGGCATGTTTTCTATCTGTGTGGTTATTTGCGGGTGTTTGTTTCTGAAACTGTGGGATTCAGAGGATGAGAAGGTCGGATATTGGAATTTGAAACCACTGTTCATGTACAAGTCACTGGCCTTTCTTATCTGACAACTGTAATGATGACAAAATGTAAGAAAGATGCAGGCGCACCAGACACACACATACACACACACACACACACTCATCAGCAGAAATCAGCCTTCGTGTCTGGTAGACATGACCACATCTCTCTCCTCTGATCATGATGGCATTTTTATAGGCGTAATTCATTGCTTATAAACAAGCCACTGCCTTTCTAGGTGGGTGGGCATTCCAACTTTTGACACAATGCACAACATGATCTGCGAACATAAACCATAAACAGCCCACACGGTCAGGCCACATTGGGCAGGAGCAAATAGCAATGAAATATATGTTAAATACTTTATGAAACTCGATTTTGGCATTTTGGAGAGAATGTAATCTCTTCTGAGGCTGCTGAAGGCCAAGGTGACTGTATAGCATCGCTTGTGCTCCTCCAGTAGTTCAAATATTTGAAACCAATTTTTAGGTGCATTCATGTCCAGCTGCCAAAACACAATGTTCCCTTTATTACTATTCCATAACAGTGGGACCACAATGTGATGGAATTTGGCACAAGAAACAGAACTGCCATGCCTCTTTGGACAACCTTGGGCCATCCGTTCTGTTGATCAGGGGAAAGTGTTGTAGCTTGGCCATGCTATTTTCAAAATGATAGATCTTGGTCCTAATTTCCAAGTATGACAAATGTTTGTAGCTATTATGTTTAGAAGCTATGTCATGTGTCTTTACTGCAAATAATCTCCATCTTAACACGCAATTTAATTTTGTTGCAGAATTTTCTTGAAGCAAGTAAGAATATCTGCTGGTAGAGAGAGAGATGAATTCACCTGTTTTGTTGCATTTCGACTTGTTGCAATTCAACAAGTATTTTCTGGAATATGTTGAATCGGATGGAGGGGCTGAATTTTAAGATATTACCATTTGCTTCTAGAAAATTCTAAAACCAAGCTGATTGCATTAAAACACAAGTACAAGGGCACTTCACTAGCAGATATTTATACGTTTTTCATGAGAAATAGGATTTTAACAGTCAATGCAATATTACATTATATGTTCAGATGGAACATTTTTTGCAGTGTAGTTCTTTTATTTTCACTTTGGGAATTTTATTCAGTAATGGAGTGCCTACCTTTGTCTACACCTCACAACTCAAAGTCACCAACTATATACAGGGTATTACCTCTTGAAATAGCAGTTTATACAAATATGGTAGTGATTACCCTCATTTTTAGTCTAGAACGTTCAGATGAAACCGTAACTAAATATATACCGTACCTGCTGTAATAGCCAATAGGAAAAACGTAACAGTGAGAGAGTGAGACATTTCCTGTATTCTTGTTGCCTGGTAAAACAAATATCTCTCACTCCTGGAGAAGTCGTAAACTTCACTAGCGGAGCCAGTTTTCAGGCCTTCAACTGGCCCTTTATTCCAGTCCGGATGTCTCTGACAAACTTTTCGCCAAATGAAAGGAACTGAGCACATGCTATTTATAGGCGCCTCAATAAATCATTGACAAGGCAAACCATTCATACTGTACTTTTGATAATGTAAAACGCCTGCAGCCTTGCAAGCGCTTAAACAAACCCTCTGCAACAATTGTGCTTTGATAGAAAATGAGGCAGCAAAGTGAAGAAAAATGAGATTTTCACTCCTTCCAACATGTTTTAACTTAACACCCTACCTCCATTAATACTCCTACTGCTGTTCTAGTGTTTCTTTTTATATTGCATTCTAGTTTACTATTTGCCTATGCTGCCTCGGTTGATAATTCAGTATGTAGCCTATGTTTCTAGATTTTTACAACTGCATATCGCCAACACTTTAATGTAGGATTTCACCAAAGTTTGGAAAGTTAATGTTAGCTTATTTTCAATACCCCTTGTAGCAGACTGACGCATACACATAGATGTTAGGCACCAGGAACTGAATCGGCAACCATGCTGCCTCCTTAACCATGACACGTCAGCATGGGAAATCCCTCCACCCTTAGTAATCAGTGTCCATTTGAACCAGCTCATTTAGCGCGGGGCCATGACCTGACTGACTCAGAGGTCCCTGCTTCCCAGACCTTAGGAATGTCTAGCATTCCCCCTGGAGAGAGAGAGAGAGAGAGAGAGAGAGAGAGAGAGAGAGAGAGAGAGAGAGAGAGAGGGAGAGAGAGAGAGAGAGCTTGGTCAGACTCATATGCACAATCACGCATGTGCGCATGCACACACGCACACACACTCGTATGCAGGCCACAGCAGGTATACACTTCTGCGAATGAATGAGCGCATGCACACATCTGAAAGCGGCGACACCCACACAAACGCACACAAACAAATACAGGCCTTTCACGAGTTTAAAAGAAAATTCTCCTCACTTCCATATATTCAGCCTGGAGCGTGTTTTTTCAAGAGCGCACAGGACAAGACCTTTCCTGGAAATACGATAGTCATGATGCCTAAAAGCGGCGCACCACTGAATAGAAATGAGCTTTACTTTATTCAGCTTACCACAGAGATTTGTCTTATGCTGATCCAATACCCCAGAAAAGAAAAAAAAATGAGAGTACAACCCAATAGACAGGATTTTAGGGCTGGATGCTGACTGTAGGCCTGTTGAGACCCAAAAAGACACTTGTACATTCTGGATTTTAGTATGTACAATATATACTTTTATTTTTGTCAAACGTCTACAATAAACTGTTAGTGATCAGCTTACAGTTAACTGAAAGTGATGTGACATTGTGTTTATCTGTTTATCAGTGAAATGCAGTAAATGGCAATGACAAAAATATTTGTATGTTGATGAATCTGTCAGGCTGCACACACACAAAGCCATGCAGGATGAGCAGAGGAATGGTTAGAAATGAGCAGTCAAAGTGCTTGTTTTCAGTGATAGTTAAGCAGTTTTAATGCATTTCATTCATAACATCAACACATTAAACCTAATCATTAGACCTTTCATCCTAGCGTGTTATGAAATACTGGGAAAATATTGTGAAAGCGTTAGTGTTGTCAAATCACTGGCCAAATAAAAGCTGCAGGAGAGGATTATTCCAGAGTGCAGGTATTTGCTTCAGACTGCTCAGTGTTGTAAAAAAGCTTCCTCGATATTGGAAACAAACATCTACCAACGAGTGGAACTCTCCTGTAAACATTGTTATGAAACACTTCTGACTTTAGCCTCGCTCAGGATGTATGTAGGCTTATTAAAGTTTAAAAAGTGTTATGTATCTAAAGGTGGTGAGACTACAGCGTTCACAGCACAACATGCAGCATAAAAATTACATATGAAGGTATGAGAACAATTAACAAGTGTACAGTACAGTACCTCACATAATCATATATCTATACATGCCTCATATCGTAGCAGTCGGCTTAAAACCTTTTTATTTGTATTTGCAACCTTTGTATTTCCAAAGCATCAACTTTTCAGGAGCTAAGAAAAACAGCTTTGTTTTTTAGCTTGACCACAATGCATTTTTGAGTCTTTCCAATGGGGTTTTGAAGGGGTTTCTTCAGACTAAGGTTTGTAGATTTTTTTCAACCCACAGAGGAGCATGAATTCCTTCAACTGAAGTGAAAAAATAAACGAAAATCACCAAAACTGGAGTATACTGCACACTGTATTGTGTGTACTGTGCTCCTACAGAATATCTCACCACACATACAAAGATGCATAGATGTATAGATATAGAAGTATGCATACATATATAATTGCATGCACAAAAAGTCAGGTCTAACCCAAAGAAAAAGAGATTTCCTCCTTTTCCAGGCTGTAAAAAATGATAGATTTGTCTGACTCCTTTCGGTTTTTGCTTTGATTTACAATATGTAATGTTTCCAACAAATTGTCATATAAAGTTCAATAAAACAAAAAGCAATTCATTTTCAATATTTGGAAAACCGCACGCATCGTGCACATTACCTTATTAAAGCTCAATACTATGTGCATCCGTCTGATATGTGATTGTCTGCTAGCATCTGTTTTACCATTTTGCCGTCATGACAGATAGATTACCAATGTAATAGTACCAATCACAACATCCCAATACTTGGAACTGAGTCTGTGGGTTCAAGTCAAAAATGATGAGTCCCATCCGCAAGGACTTGGTATTCACTGCGTGCCTTTTGCTCTGCGGAGGGGAACATTTTTGTCAAAATCGACAAATTCGTCCCCTCACATTCAAGTGCTGCTGCACTGTTTGTGCACAGCTTGAATCAATTTTTTGACACTTAACCTCATAAGCAAATCCGTTAGCTGGGGAATGTTTTGTCCCACAACTGTTTTCCCCATCACAGAGGGTATAAAGACGTATTAGTGCGGCTTAACTCACAGCCAAGCATCACAATAAAAACCTATTCTCCCTTGTTTTTCTGGTTAGCTGTTAATGTCATCGTCAAAGGCAAGAACAATGGTACTTTCAGATGGTGAGATTTGAATTCAAATGATTCTTTGGAGGGAGATGGGGGGAGAGAGAGAGAGAGAGAGAGAGAGTGAGAGAGACATCTGTGATTATACTTAGTTAGTGGACCACCAAGACTCTAGGAAGTTTAGTCCCAAAGCTTTGAAAACAAATCTTTCTTGACCCAGGAGAATCAGGTGGAGGGTAACTCTCGGTGCTGTTTTACAAAGCTGAAATCATTTCCTTCGTGTCGGGGTTTGAGGAAGTGTTGGTTCAAATGATCCCTTTTTTCCATGTCGGCATTCAGACCATACCCATACAAGCAGAACACAAGTTATTTAAAATTCACTACACATACAAGGACAAGAACACAACACCAGGTATTCCACTGTCTTATTTGTCACTGTCACACTTGTTGAAAATGGGTCCCCGAAGGTCTTGACCTGACACTGTCAATCAGATGTTATCTAAACTTTGTTTTCGCTGTCAGGTGGAATCAGATATTCTCACCATATTTAAACACAGAGCTGATTTTTCCCTTACTGCCTCAAAAGATAAAATCATGCGGAGTCACACAGAGCTGCATCTGTGTCTAATTCAAAATGTAAAAGAAATTGTCTCTCAAAGGCGGGATTGCATGGGGTTAAATATGTTTTGAATATATTTTTTTTTAAAATCCTTTTATTTATAAATAAAAGGAGTTTTTTTAATCATTTTTTCATTCAAATCTAGCCAAAGTCAAGTCCCTGCTGTGTGCCTCTATCATGCCCTTGAGTCGTCTCTGGACTGCAGTTGACGGAAGAATCAGTTATGCCTTGATACAAGCAGTCCCTGAGTGTATAGTGTCTGTTCCATATACTATCTGTTTGTTCCAACATGTAAAATGAGAATCAGCCACCAGCCGAAAGTTGGCAGTAAGTGATGTAATTTTACCTGCTCAGAGGTTGAGTTTTTTTTAATCCCATGGCTACTGTGGCTAGATTCTCACCTTGTTTCTGTTCTGTGGACCACCAGTGTGTCCCTGAGATCAAAAAGAGCGAGGAGTGCGGGGCTTTGTCAGCCGGTGGAATGGGGGTCAGGTCTCCACACGGCGTCCCATGACAGGATGACCCGACCCCGAGGACTGGTATCCACATCAGCTCAAGGGAGCTCTGTAACAGCTGTTGACACCGGCTCATCTGTCAAACCACTGACTTGCTTTGTCTCTTCCAATTAACTTATTTGGCATTGTGCTGCAGCACTGCCTCTCTGAATATCAATTAGGATTCATTGATTGTCATTCTAATGTGTCCTTTTTAGTTGTTTTTGTTTTTAACTTTGATCCGTAAACTAAAATGACACAGGAATGAACTCTTGCTTAGCTTTATCTTACTTTGTGTTTGTCAGTTTTAGTATAAGTAAATGCTGATTACACATGACTGACATTGTTTTGTGAAAAGATGGAGACAACAAATGTATTCACACTTTGCGGCAAACAGTTCCCGGTTTTGCTGCGATCTAAAGCAGATGTGTCCTGGTAGCTCAGTGGGATATGGGCCATACAATGAACTGTACTGATGACGTCATGGGTCTGAATCCAGACCACAACCGTTGTCACATTTCATTCTCAGATCATTGTTGTTGGTCTTTACTGTGTGCTGTCAAACAAAACAGAAGCCACATAAAAATAATCAGAAAAAAAAAATCTGAAAGCCGGATGTGTTGACTGTTGGCAGTAGTTAAACAGTATTAGCAGATACACACAATGCAGACTCACAATTACTCCACATATGTTGCCATCGCTATATATCTTTAAGTCTGCGTGTGGTTGACAAAAGAACATTAGAGTCAATTGTGGTATGCATTAGAGATAATTGGAAACATGGCAAGGGCCTTAAAGTTTATGAGTGTGTGTGTGTGTGTGTGTCTGTGTGTGCATGCCCATGTATACGTATGTGTCCATTGTGGTGGGCATCAAAGAAAATTGAACACATAACAAGGGCCATAACGGGAACACACTCACCAAACCTCCATGTGGCTCCGGTTTGTTTTCCCTTAAGTGACCGAGGCTTTATCTACACTGCAGGCCCCGATCTGATTTGTTTCCACCAAAGTGACACAGGTCCAATTTACACTAGTCCAAAAAAAAAAAAAAATGTCTCCAAGACATTTAGTGTAAACATGCAGAATGTGGCATTGAAGCCAGCTTTGGCCTGCTTCCTCTGATCTGATCTTGTAATTTCCATGTAAACACGGAGAAAACACTTTGAATCTATTTTTTTCATGTTTAGACGGCAATGGAAAACTCAACTCAAAAATCAACTTTTTGCCACGCTGATGGAAAATCGTCAGCTTTGAGTTGGCAGTGTAAATCTAGCCTAATACCCTACAGACAGACCAGACGTTTAGTCGGTCTTTGAACATGTTTCATGTGCTAGATATCTGTGGGTGCTATTTGGATCCGTCTGTCAGTTCAGATTTTGCACACAGCCCCTCAGCGGAGCTCCCCTTCTGATCAGATCTGCCCCCTCAATCAACAGTTTCCAGATCCACAAGGAAACATGCAATCAGTGCTGTTTCAGTCCCCCCTGCCGCAGTTGGCCTGTGGGTGATTAAATGTACCCCATCTGGTTCAAAGGGTATAGCTAATGCGCTTCTTGTATATTTAGTGTAAAGACCAAATGTGATTTCAAGTTTATGTCAAGATTGAAAGTGGTTGCTTGAGCGTGAGTAGACATGGAGATGAAGTTATAAAGGGCTGATGCAATCAAAATGTGTTTAACACTAATGTGGTTAGTACTCAGAGAATGTTAAGTGGAGAACTATTTAGCAGATGGACTGAAATCGAGCGATCTCCAGCTCTGCTATTAGTGTTTTAACGGTGGATGGTAAAGTGTGTTTAGGGGTACAGTGCTGAGTCTTAAACTTGAAACTTGAACTTAAACTCACAGATGCATTCTTACAACCTGAGAGCTGCCATCAGGCTTACAACAGTATATATCAATATATATAGTTTTGATGTATCGAATATATAGAATTGGTGTGCTAATAAATCATTAAGAAGTCCAACAATCCTTACTCCTCATCTTCATTTAAATGTATTAACATTTTCTTGAGAGTATGGTTTGCTTACATGATAATTTGCAACGGGTCGACAATGACTATTGGCAAATCTTGGTTATTATGTTGTCATGGTGGCATCTGCCTGCATGTAGACACAAGAACAATACTGTATATAATAGAAATTTCATTCTTACACCACAGGTTCCCCCTATACAGTAGATGATCTGATTCGATTTTGAAGCACCTTGCTGCATAAACTTGCATATTAATGAGGAAAAACAGATTTTCCTGAAACTACTATAATGTATACTATACTATAACTTCATGCTTTAAGTCAAGTCAAGTCAACTTTATTTATAGAGCGCTTTAACACAAAATAAGTTTGTTCCAAAGTGCTTTACAGTGCACTCTTTAAAAGTGCTGTACAGAACAGAAAGGAGAATGCAGACAAAGCATATTAAGCCAGCGTGCAATTGCACACACACACATACACACACACACACACATACACACATGAAAAGATGTACAGTAAAATGACAAAACAACAATTCAAACACAATAAATCCAGAGAGAAAATATGTTTTTAGTTGTTTCTTAAATGAATGAACATGTTCACTTGATCTGATTTAAGAAAAGGAGTTCATCTTAATACCGTCCATGTGTTATGTGAAGACAAGTATGCTGACAGAAATATTTGCTAATTAATGCATTAATTAGCTTAATTAATGACCTCGTTAGCATAACTGGTTATGTTTGATATATCATGGTGGATATGGCAGGACATTAGTCAGCTCAAGTGCCTCTTGTTAACAACGCTCACAAGTTTTCACATATGGTTGTCCTGACTAGAAATGTACGAGCATCAGGAGGGCTGCTATTTATCTTGCCTGGGAGGAAAAACAAGATGATAGGAAAGTGCTGCCACAAGTGTTCAATAAATTACTTCCTCTATTTAGCAAGCTTTCAAACTCTCATTCAAAATCTGCTAGAGCAAACATGCTGAGAGGAAAGATCAAGATGTGTCGGCAATGCTTAAGGCTGCGTTAGTTCAATCAATAAAACCCTGGATAAATCAACACTTTACAGAATATTAATGGAACCGAGTCAAAAGGATATTGAGTTTGATAGTTTTTTCTCCACATGATAATGAACCTTTGATAAAAGGTATGAGAGTTAGAGAGGAATCTACTGGAAAATGTTATACTGAAATGAAATCTAAAACCCATCTGACCAAGACTTTTCAACCTTACAAACACGCTTGAAAAATAGTTTGAAAACAGCGTGGCCTTTTGCAGTGAAGTCATACAAGTATATTGAAACTGTATTCACACAGTTATGCAGGCATTTAATGAAAATCTCCTGCTGTTATATGTATCGTTCCTCTCCCTTTGTTACTGCTCCTCTCCTTGCTTGATAGAAGAGGATGTGACCTGGTAAGTCTTTCAACAGGTAGTCGTCCGCTAAAATGAGCAACAGTAGTAGAAGTCCAACAGGTCCTACCTCAGTTCTGCAGGAGTTTTCCAAAATCCTACTTGGGATCGAAGCAACTTTGCAATGACCTGATAAAAAAAGCAATATAAAAAGCAGCAATGTAAAAAGTGGGACATCTACAATGGCCACATTTCCATAACCAGCTGAACTGAAATCTGAATTCAATCACAAGTCAGAAGCTGATATGTGACCAGGACAGAGTTTCCTAAAAGCACCTAAGTTTGTTCATCTTTATTCTGCTGTAAGACAACGGGAGAAAAGTAAGGTCTACAGGGTATGAGGAGCACTCAGTAAGGGTGAATTTTGCACGTAAATTAGATCCATTCAAAGCCATTCTGATGGATATCCTTCATTCAATGCCAGAGCATTTCTAGCAGTCTCTTCAGGATGACAGCTGTCCTTGCAGCTTGAGTGGGCGCTGAATGGTTTAAGGAGAAATATGTAAACCACATGCCATGGCTGTCCCAGTCACCAGATCCTAACCTAATTGAACAGTAGATGCTGAAGCGACGCCTGAGGCTGCGTTTTCCACCGCCATCGACAGAACATCAAATGATTTAATTTCTTATGGTGAAGAATGGTGTTGCTGTACATTCCACCAATCATTTCCAGACATTTTGAGAACTATGTATTGAGGTTCCTCTACGTTTGTGGCGACCCAACACGCTATTAAGACATTTCATGGGACTGTCCAAAATTCTGATGCAGGTTGTTTTCGTTATTGGTATTTGCTGTTTGGTTTGTGTTGGAACCGAGCCCTGGCTTGAACACAGCACTGGAAGGCCACATCTCGTATATATGTGACAGTGGCATAAATCTCTAGGTCCAAAGCCCAGATTTAAAGTGGGGACTGCATGGGAGCTATCATCACAAATCAGGAGAGGCAGGATTTCTTACCATAAAGTTTCATCTTTGGAAATATGCTCCTCAGCTTATTTGAGTAAAGTGTAGACATCGTTGGATTAAAATGCTGCTCTCACAGATAAAAAAAAATACACATCTTGGGCTTTATCGGAATCAGCAGATGTCTTGCTCTTTTCTCGAACGCTGCCTTAGCCGTCACATAAGAGAGGCTGATAGTGCACAAGTGTCAAGGAGTAAGGTATTCAAACTTTAGAGGAAAGCATCAGAAGGGACAGGATGACATTTTCTGTCCTATCTCATTCTCTCTCACAGGAACCAGACCACCTCTGCTCCATATGCAGATAGTTACCATCTCCACTTTAATGAGGGCTGTAAGGAGAGAGAGAGAGAGAGAGAGAGAGAGAGAGAGAGAGAGAGAGAGAGAGAGAGAGCGCTCTGATCCACACTGCTGAAATCGGCATCCGTCTGTAAAGTACAGGCCAAATCGATGGGATTAGCCGGGATATCCAGCAATTGGCTTGACCTTCAGGCTTGTCATGTTGCATTTTGTTGTTGTCAAACTCACCTTCAGCCAGTTGCCTTTAAAATTACAGTGAACTTACAGCCCTGCAATGTTAGGTGAACACAGAAAGAGAACAGGGATAAATAACAGGGGAAGTAATAGGTGTGCTGGTGCTACTAATAAGGCTTCGGAGACAATGGGCCGTTGCTTGGCCCAGAGAAGAGATCCAGAGAGCAGACATGCATCACATTAAAGGGAATGCAATATAAAGTCGCCCCGCTGTGAAGGGTCCTGCTGGATCTGTAGCGTGGGGTACATTTCCTGACATGGCTTAAAACTAACAAGCATTTGCAGCGGGGAGCAGTCAGACGTCCACGAAAATATAGCGACATGCATGATATGTTTTCTCATTGTCCCATGAAGCACTGTAAATGTCATCATCACATGTATCACACAGCCGCGCAGTCTTGACTGCGTTTACAAATTGAATGAAATGTGCTGATTTGACATGATTGTGTATTCTTTATGTACATTGAAGACAGATTGTCCTTGTGTTAGAATGAGGGATCAATGGATGTGTTAAGTTAAAATGAGAAGGGAGAGGAATAGATAGATGCAGGAAGGGATGGGTAGATGAATGGATAGAGGAATGATGGTGATGGATGGCTGGACAGACGGATGGACTGATGGATGGATGGATGGATGTTTTTTTTTGCATGAATGGAACAAGTGAAGACCGCCTTTCTGACCATTCGAGACCCCCCACACTGTCCCTATCAAAACATTTTTCTTTTTACGATGGCACACTGTGTTACTCACTACTGAATTAACGGACTAATTAGAGGAATGCAGGAAGTCGTAATTTCACAGAACAGGAGACACATTCTGGTGGACTACGCATTCATTTCTAGTGTATTCACTTGGTGCATTTATTTTTCGAGGATGTAATGTGTCAATATGTTCAATCAAACCACAAAAAGCCTAAATGAAACAATCTATCTTGAGATAATGCAACTGTTCATCTTATTTACAAATGGCAGGATAGTTCCCAAAATTAGCAGTAGCACCTGTGAGGGAGTTGTATAAAAGTGAAAAACTGAAATAGATTCTTAAGTCTTGTTGACGTCATGCATTTTGAGTGTTTGTGTGTGTGTGTGTGTGTGTGTGTGTGTTCACTGCATTCCTGTCCTCAGGATGCCCCTGGGTGCTGATGTGGAATCGGTTTACCTGCGCCAAAATCCCAGAGTCACTAATTAGGTATAAACATTCAAAGCTGATCCAAGATAAGCAACTAGCGGCAACTGTGGCCCGCTCACATTCCTGCACACACACTCACACACATACATACGCATGCAGGGGCACAGACATACATGCAGATACACACACACACACACATAAGAAAACATCTTGCCGCTTTACCTCCTACTGTAGATTTATAGATTTTATGAGGAATGTTTGGCTGTTGTTCAGTCTGCCTCCTGCTTTATTTAAAATAAGAGTTTACCTCTGTAGGTGGTCTATGGACCTACAGACATGATGCAGTTTCTATGAAATGCAACGGCATGTTACAGATAATCTTCAGTGGTTCATTTGTTAAAATTCAAACCAGTCAGATGATGAAAAAAACAATCTCTTTGATCTCCCTATCATCATCTTTGATTTCTTCCATAAAGACCTGATTCCAATTGTTTCTACCCTCCGCTCTGACACAGTTAATGAATACAACTTGCTGAGTATGAAAAAAAGAATTGAAAAATAGATACAGTAGGTTACTGGAGGGCCACATAGTTTCTGACAAAAATGTTACGGCTCAGTACTCGAGGATAAAAAGAACCTTTCAACATGATAAAAAAAAAGAAATTCAGAGCACTTCAAATTCATTTTTAACGCCTTTATTCTCTAGTTATAATATAAATGAAAGTGCCTTGGATTCAATATTCTCTGATAATAGAAATCAGTCACTATATAATGGGTAGAAAGCTCTGCTGTTGGAGCACATCAGAGGCTGAACATTAAAGACGGTGATGTGGATGTTCCACAGTTACATCTTAATGTCTAGAGGAAGTGTTAACTGTCTGTAATGACTGTGTCATTATGGAGCATCCGGCCGCTCATTCATCCCTCTGGCTTCCTTCTAAAGACATATCTGACTTAAAGCTGTCTACACACAGAATGACAGAAATGAGCTTCCCAGAGCCAACCAGTATCATCTCTTTTCTCTTTGCTATTATTGGCAATTATACGATTTAAAAAAAAACCCATCTCAGCTCCATCCCATCATTTTCATCCCCGCTGCATCGTCAGTGAGCACAAGAATAAAATGACCACACCTTAAAGTAAAATGTGGCAGAAAGCTACAATAAAAAAACAAAAGTTAGAGCAGCATTTGTCCTTTAACCACCAACACCTGGCCTCCCAGCTTCAGCTCCGGTTTCACTTGAACAATCCCACTCTCCCCTCTGTTCCCACAGTAATTTGAAACCTTAGTTATATATTTAGAGACAAACAGCCCCTGTCAGCGTAAACTATTGCTAACCTTGACACCTATGGGGTCTTTAGTGATGATGATGGTGGTAGTTGCTGGTCTGTGTGTGTGTGTGTGTGTGTGTGTGTGTGAACTTAGTTGATGTTGCACAATTTCAAGCTGTGCTAAATGCGATTCCTGCACAGCAGAAACCAAAAACATATCGCAACACAGCTAAATCTGATAACAGTCACTCAACAAAAGAGCGGTATTCTCTTTGACTTGGTGCTCTCCAAGTGTTCCATAATAGTATCCGAGGGGGAATAGTTTTGAGTAGTGAGGCTTGTGGTTTTGATGCTGGCTTGGAAGAGTTGGCCTGTTCTGTTTCTTCATGGCATTTTCTGTATTTGCTTGTTTTCAGTGGAACAACGTGAGAACATTTCACAAAGAATAATATGCAAACTTCAAATCGAATCAAGATTTTTGCGTCTCTAACTGCTACCCATCAAAACATGAAAAGAAAAAAACGTCTTTTGATAAAATCTGTTTCCAAGGGTAGGGCCTCATACCACCATAGGATTTTTTTTTTTTACAAAATGTCTCTGTTTCTTGCTCTTTTTTTATTAATTTTTTTATTGTCTCCACCTCTGACAGCGTCTGTGCATGCCACTGCTTTACTGTACTGCATCGCTGTCATTTAGCTGAATGGAAGCTCCTACCTGTATTCCAATCCATGTCTTTAATCAAACCATCATGTGTATTCAGGTGTATAATTTTGATTTTGGAGTAAAATAAAAATGCATTTTCTCAATTTCAAATTCAATTTCCTCCACCGACTCCAGGTTTGTCTTGGCTTTGGTCTGGCCCCCGTCAATCCAACCTTTGTGTAAGTCCCTGCTCCTTCTGCTAAAGAGATTAATTTCGTTCTTTTCTCCTACTGTAACCGGAAACATATAAAGCAAAAAGAAAAAAGAAAAAAAAGGAAAAGAAAATCAGTCATTAAAAAGTGAGAAAAAAGTTGAGGGGGTGGAGAGGCAACCTGAGAGAGAGGGGGAGAGAGAGAGAGAATGAAAGGTGTGTGTGTGTGTGTCTGTGTGTGTGTGTGTGCCTGTGTGCGTGTGTGTGTTTACAAAGGGATTAACTCCAGAAAAAAGAAGGGAATGCTCCTCATTATCTCTCTCTTCTACTCTCCCTCTCCCTTTTCATTCCATCACTTGAGGAAAGGAGGAGAGGAGACACTCCCAAACTAACTGCCCATTGGCCTATAGGCATTTAGGAGAGGTTTTAACAATTGGAGGGAGGGAGGGAGAGAGAGAAAGAGAGAGCCACTGGTAGTGCAGGGGTCTTCAAATCACTGGCCTTAGCCGTTCAACAGGTGGCAGAGGGAGAGCAACAGAGAGAGAGAGAGAGAGAGAGGGGAGAAAAGAGGAGAGAGAGAGACAATTAAAGAAAAACTGCAAGGGTAAGGCAACTTTTTAATTTAGTCATTTCTCTCAGTGTTTTGTCATTGAGCTTGATACAATGCAATATCTTTATTTACTCAGTATTGGATATGCGTGAGAGACGTTATTAACCTAAAAAAAACTGTTGGTGTGCGACTGTTTTAGAAGTTTCATTTGTTATGTTTTGTCCAAAGCAATTAAATGTTTGAAATCATCGATTCTTACGAGAGTTTCTGACTAACTAAAAACCTCCATGAAGTCACCGGGAGTAGCGATTTAAAGTGAATTCCACATAATGTTTCGAACATTATTATTTACTATTTGGTCACTTTTATGGATTGTGAGGCTAGGATATGACACATCAGGATATATAGTAAATTAAAGCAATTTTCGATCCACATCAATAGAAAAACTGTGGTGCCAGTTGTTAATTCAGGGAGACGTCAAGCCCATCAGTTTCTGCTCTGCTCCCTTCTCTTGTTTATTTCTGCATGATCTCAAATGGTTATTTTGAAGGAAGCAATTACACTGCATTATTTCCTTCCCTTCGGCTATACCCTATCTTTCTCTCTCTGTTTCTGTCTTTCTCTCTCTCTCTTTCTCTCTCTCTGTCTCTCCCTGTCACACTCTAAATTCTGTCTTTCTCTCAGCTACTCTCCCTTTCTCGCTGTCCTCTCTAAACTCCATCTTTGTGTCTCTCAGCCCTCTTTCTTTCACTCTGTTCCTCTTTCATCCATTTCTTCCTCTCTCTCCCACACCTTCCTCTCTATCTTCATTGCTCTGATATGATGGATAGCAAGGCATGAATGTCCCCCCCCCCCCCCCCACCCTCACCCCCTTGTAATATAAACGACAATTAAAATCTACAACTTGAGAGCTGGTATTTATCATGTGTTTCAGGACTGGAGATTTTCTTATCTGAGATTGGCTTTGCCTTGCCGCTCTTTATTTATGAGAGAGTTTAGGAAATCCTGGTCAGTGATCATAGATCTGTACTCCAATTTTGGAAGGCTTGATGAATATTAGTTATTATAGAGATATGGCGTTACGGTCATGGTGTTTGATACATTGAATGAAGTTATTTGAGTGGTTGTAAGGTTTTGTTACTGTAGGTGTTCAGTATTTAAGTCCTTCATGACTTCTGGAGTCAAAAGAAATCAGCAAAAATTCTGTATATTGTATTCTTTGCATATGTGCATGTGAAATACAATGAAAATATCTTCACCTACATGTTTATGTGTGCGTGTGCATGTGTATTAGTGATCAGTCACTGTCTCACATAGCCATCATCAGCCTATCAATGACTGTACAGCTACAGAGAATAAAATAATAAATAAAAAGTGAATAGTAAAGCAGACTGTGACAGTACCTACAACAATTTTTCTAGGGATAAGGGGACATTTTCGAACTTGAAACTGATAACTGGTGCCACTAAAAATTTCACCAATATTGCATTAGTCCACAAAGTCAGTTTCTCTTGGCTTTCTCTGGCTGTGTTGGCTAGATTTCTACCAATGGGAGAAAGTTGTTTATATTATGATTCATATATTCCTTTGATGTGTCTTGTGGCAGTGCACCACCATCACGGCACCATCAAATTAACAGTCAAACAATAAAAATGATGATCTTATTTTTTTCTGTCAACAAACCTGCCAGCCCCACTTCCCTTTAAGAGAACATATTTTTTAGACATAATGACTATCTGCTGGTGTGTGATTCACACAGCGCTACCGATCCAGTAGATTTACCTTTAATGCTACTGTGCTGGCTCAGGGATTACACAGAAGCCCCGACCAAATGAACTACAGATGTAGGACCACAGCCATGCAGAACGAGAAAGAGAAAGAGAGAAAGAGAAGAGAGAGAGAGAGAGAGACCCACAACTCTGAGTGGGTGGCTTATAAAATGTGTTTGGATTGCATAACACGGAGCTGGATGGAAACCTCGCAACTCCAGTTACGGGTTATTGTTTTTTTTTTCATTTTCTTACTCAAATTGAAAATGTGCGTCGTCCTTCACGTGCTGAGTAGGTTCCATGACCCCGGGTCACGTGAAACCTACTCAAAACACATTTTTATTATTTCAAAAACCCACGGTTGTCTGAAATTAAGGTTATTTTATTAATCCATGGAAAAAATGGGTTAGGTTTTCATCTAACTGAGTGGAATGGGGTGTCTGTGACCCTGATGAAACCCCTTATCGAGGTCTCCTTGCAGTCTGGATGGCAGCGGGAGGCAGACAGAACCATGAAGATACGAGCTCCGTTCTCAGACGATAATTGCTTTCAGCTTCGTTCTCTTCATTTTCGTTTTCCCTCCTCTGCCTGCAAGCTGCTGCGAGGAAGGGGAAATTCAACAAACACCGCAGAGTTTGCAACCGCACATAAAGACAACGCAACCTGCAGTCCGAGCCCCTTCTTTTTTCCACCCTCTCCTCTCCTCTCCTCTCCTCTCCTCGTCCTCGGGCTTGTTGGTTTGGCCCAGCGAGGCTCGTCCTGAGCTGAAGCCTGCTGAAACAGTTGGCCTTTTGTCTGACGCTTAATGGCTCTCGAGAGAGGATGGGGCAACTGCACGCAGTCTGACCGAGCCTTCTTCTCCTGCCTCTTTCTGTTTCTGTCTTACTAATATACATTTTCCTCCCGCCGTTTCTCTCTCTGCTCTCTCTACCTGATGTTGATCGCATTCACAGTCTCACAAAATTCACAAAATGGGAGCACTCTTGATTCCTTTGTATCAGTTGTTTCATTAGTTGCTGGACCAATATCAATAGAGATGGTATTTAAAGAGTGATTTTTAGAAACACTCATACACGCGCACACACACACACACACACACGCACACACATACTAGCAGGTCTCACAGCTTGTCAACCAGCCGTCAGTGAAAGGTGTCTGTGGGACCAGACAGTATTGTCTCTAGGTGATTAAATTGGTGTTGTTACCTTTAGAGAAGTCCCTGTTAGCCATAAACTACAAGCTACGCACACATATGCACGCACACACATACTCACACACACACACACTCATGGGCACAATCACACTCACTGCTGTCCCCTTATAAAAGAGTGAACACACGTTACACATAGTCAACAAACTTTTTACAGGCTCATTGACATAGCTCTGCTTTGACAAGGAAAAGTTATTATCAGGAAGGAATTTTTAACTGTGTTTATGGTCATGTTGAATTTTACTTGAGTCCGTCTGAAAGCCAGGTTGAAATTCTATCTGAATGGACCATGTGCAGAGAGACAGTGTCCCCTGGACTGAAGACATTCTGTTTTCCCACTTTATCCCACAGTCCAATGCACATTCAGCATTTTAGAATTTGCTACAGTGGCTAATGACAGTCAAATGCCTGATTTGATTTGGAGTGTGCTGGGAAATGATGCCAAACCAAGGGTTCACTTTAAGCATTGGAGAAAATACAATAAATCCCCCTTGTTTTCATAATAATGGAGCGGAAGCTCATCTTATCTCCTTTGTCTCATGACAGCCACTTTAAACCGGCAACATCAAATATTTCTGTGGTTCACAATCTGTCCATTCACCAGTCAACCCTCATCTGCTCCATCCACCCTAGAGGGGTATTTTATGCCATTACCTGGCATCTATAATCATCTGAGTCCGAGTTTTTTTTTTTTTTTTTTCAAGAATATGGATAATAATGTATATTACAGCGGTTCTCCTCCACCCAGAAATGTATAGGCCATTTAGGAGACTTGATACATTGGCAAAATGAGCCACTGCTCTGATTGACTGTACTGGGGGTCCACCCCCCTTCTCAAGCCCTGATTGGTTGGTTTCACTTAGCAACATCTAAATGGCCTTAAGAGGTGACTATATGGTTAGCAACTATGATAAAATGGCAATGACTATATTTCAGCTTTTCACTGTTACTTCTGTACATCTGATCGCACTAAAATATGCCAAATAAATGGAAAATGCCACTCTCAATGATATCTCCCCTCTAATACCTCAGCCCCCATCCTCAACCCTGTCCATCCATCCACTATCTATCCATCAATCTATCCATCTATCCGTCCAGCCTTCCATCCATCCATCTCTCACTAAGCCCCATTCCTACTTCTCAAATCTGACTATCCCACTTCCCTCTTTTCCTCATTTCCTCTATCCATTTATCCCTCCATCGGTCCCTCTCTCCCACACCAGGACATTCTTAGCAGCCCTCTGCTATGCTTGGAAGGTCACGGTGCTATCTCCTCCAAGAGAAATAAGAAAAGGACTTGAAAATGGCGAGCATCAAATAAAAGCCTGACAGGGAGCTATAAACATACTCGTTAAGCATCACTGCGCGCCAGCACTCTGTGCCATTCCACACGGCTAGTATACTGTCTATAATGTGGCTTACTGCTAGTCTGTCATTGATTCACACTCTCTCCATCATTCTCTCTCTCACTCACTCTACCTCTCTCACTCTCCATCTCTCTCTCGCTCTCTCTCTTCCGCTCTCTGGTTTGCCCTCCTAACATATGTCCTGGCCATTGATAAAACACCTATTAAAGTCTAATTTAGTGCCACCACATAGGGTCAAGAGGGCGTTTAAAGCAATTTGTCGGTGATGTCATAACCTGGATCTCCACCACTCTCCGACCTCAAGCTTTTTTACTAGCAGAAATGGAATAGACAGCTAAAATAAGCAAACAAGGTCAGGCATATTGAGTTTGGACAACTTAGACACAGTTCATGGTAATTACATGTCTAATCGTCTCCCACAAAAAATGACTCTGGAACATTGCGAATTACACAGCTGCTTGAATTACGTCCTGCGTAAATCGTCGGAAGGAAGCTTTTTAAGCCAAGGTTTATTTTACTGAAAACAAATTGCGTCCGATTGTGTAAGTGAAGGAGCTTAATTTCCACGTTAGACATTTAAAATGCCAAACATTCAAGTCCTTTCCATACCACTCTGAATGTCAGGTATTCTTGCGTACTTAAGCTCCCTGCTGAGAAGCTCTGTTAATCTGATAATAGTATCATTACGGTGACTGGAAGATTTGCAGGTTTCAGGTCGACTTGTTGACATTTTAATGTTCTGGCCACTGCTCACGCAGTGTCCAGTGGGATCTTCAGGATCTGTTTCTCTCTACATTTTTTCTACTTTCTCCATCTGCTTTCTTCGTCTTTGATGCTCAATGAGCCATGTTTTGATTTCAGGATTTCCAACTGGCTAATTTCTCCTCCTCAGAAAGTAAGTTGAAAGCTGTGTTAGGTTCACAAACTGAGAAAACAGCTCAGTGTTAACAGATACAAATATGTTATCCAGCTTTTATAGTTGCTAAAGTGATGTCCAGCAAAAACATAACATTTGTTTTGTGCAAAAAACAGGAAAAAAAGGAATTTCCTGCTATGATTCTGAGGAAAGGCTTTCTTGGATCCAAACATCATCAATAAATCCAAGTCTGTAATAAATTCAAGACGTCATAGACATTAATAGATCATGGACTCAAGCTAATATATATTTCTGTTTCTATCTACTATGGTTATCTATACAGTAAAGTAACACATTTTTGCAGTGCATGCATATTCAATTGACCAACACCATTTCAAACTAATCCAACCTTAAAGCAAGTATGCTATATTACTATGCAGTTTTCCAGTTGTTAAGCATCACAGTGGGGGCCCCCATCCATTTTATTACTAGGGTTAAAGTCGTTCTATTAGAGGTTTTCTGTTTCCATAGACCACACAAGTTCAGGACAGTTAGACCAGAAGTTCCCTCTGCTACCGATCTATTTAAACACTTTTACACCAGAATGTTTAATACTGATTCTAATACTTGGTGAACGAATCACTTTTTCTCTTCACCTCTGTGATTTTTGAGGTGAAAAAAAAGTCTGAAAGAGCCTTTTGAAAGCTATATCAGGCCTGCTATTTTAAAAGCATGTAATTTGGCTTTCCTGGGGAAGCCGCAGTGAGGATTTTCGGTCATACAGTATGACATCACTGTCATTAAACACAATGACATCATCACTGAGGACAAAGTTCCGTGCTCCTTGAAGTTCCTGAACGCCTGACTGAGCACAATTAATGGTTTGGAGCAAAAGGGCTTCTGGCAAAGTGATGACTGCTCACTTTCTGCTGCCCTTCTGTGGCGTGGGAACGTCACACACACACACACACACACACACACACACACACGACAGTGACATAATGGTTCAGGTTTCCCCAGTTTAAATATACAGTAGCCTGCCCCACTGAATGTAATGTAACTTATTCATCATCCAGATAGTATTTCTGTCTTCAGCTCCCTATAAAACAGTGACTGGACCCATAATTGGGCAGCAGGGTAGGGCGACCTTCTTTAAAGGGGTTCATTCCACCATGACAGCAAGCATCTGCCATGCTGAAGAGTCAGTATCACAAAAAAGTTCGTCAAGTTCATGCTAAAAATGCCATCTCTAAGAAAATCTATAAACCTACAGTGAAATTTGAAAGAAATGATGAAGGGGGAAACATTTAACCATCTCTAAATGAAGCCTTGTCTCATGCCACCCTGTCTAAGAGACTGGGAATTGAAATTGGTAACTACTAACAACTCAGTCAGCAGTGAGGAGGTTGATTATGTCCTGATTGGTGCACCCCCTTTTCAAAAATGACAAATCTGTGTCTGGGTCACTTCTTCCACCACAAAAGAGAATATTTGGCCAATACCACTGTTTAAATTCAAACATCCCCAAACAGTGCCACATCAGACTGGAGCAAATATGATTGAATGAAGTTGAAAGACAGCTCTAGTTTGCTAAGCTACACTATACTCAGGCAATATATTTAAATATTTGTGTGGTGTGTGGTGTGTGTGTGTGTGTGTGTGTGTGTGTGTGTGTATGTGAGCAGTGTGTAGATGTGTAGATGCTGTGTATATGCCTATATTAGACAAATGTATTAGCTAAAATTAGATTGAGAATACTTTGTGAACATTTTTGAGCATCGCCTGTCTGTCTTGTGTGCGTTGCATGTGTCTCTTGGAGGTTTATGTTATAAAAGAACATTAATAAATGTTTATGTAAATGAACAATAACCTCTCTGCTCTTATCTCTTCCTCCAGCCATGACCACTAGACTCCTCTGGAGGGCCCTGTGCCTGTTGGCCCTGCTCTGCACCATCTCACGCCTCAGCTCTGCCGACAGCCACCCGGCCTCCTCAGCCCCCGAGAAGGGAGTCACCTTCAGCCACGTCTATAAAATCGACATCCCTGGGAGCTCCAGCTGTAAACTAGAGAGCCTGCCATCCCAGGACGATGCAGGTTAATATGAGAATAAAAAACGAGAGTGAGAATGCAAATGAGAATGAGTATGGCCAAGAGTAAGAATATGAGAATGACTATTTACATATACTCCTACTGCTGCTTTATGTATACAGGAAGTTGTTATGAGAAACATATTTGGATGTGGGAAATAATCAGAATAAAAATAACATGATAAGTGAAGTGGAAATGCTTTTTGTGAGACATGATGGTGAGAATTAAAGTGTTCTTTTTCACGGAGATTGACAACCAGAAACAGAATCAACTTACATGTAAGGATCATTATGTAGAGATAATATAGCTTGGTGTTAGAAATACTCATATTCGTTACATATTTTACCCAATACATGTAAATTTCTTTATGTTTATGCAATAGTTTATGCAATATTGGAACCTATTACAGTATATGTGGTAATCAACAGGTTGAATTTTGTTGTATTTTATAGGTGTGCAGACAGGTGTAGAGAGCACAACCTCTGTGGATGGAGAGAACGACATCGTCTTCAGACACAACATCAGGCTGCAGACTCCCAAGTGTGACTGTGGCGAGTCAGAGAGCTTCAAGTCTCTGCTGTACAGAGTCAACGGGCTGGAGGAAGAAGTCAACTATCTGAAGACCCAGTGTACTCAGGGATGCTGCGGGACAGGCGGTGCCGCAGGTAGGCTGTCACACCATAATAGGATTGTCTGTATACACAAATTATAATTAGTTTGTTTGCTAATTGGTTAATTAAGCAGAATTTGTAAATGTTTGCATGAATTATTGTATGAAGTGCTGGTGTTTTCAGGGATGAGATGGGAAAGAAGGAGCAGCAGGTAATTTGATGTTACAGTATAGCTTGATAACATTATGTATTATGATTGTTGATCAATGAGTTGGAGAAGGTCAACTTTTTACCCAGTGTTCACAAGGTCAAAAAGTGGCAAGGGGATGTTGCAGGAAACACAGATCTATCTATCTATCTATCTATCTATCTATCTATCTATCTATCTATCTATCTATCTATATATCTATATCTATATATCTATCTATCTATCTACTTACCTACCTACCTACCTACCTATCTACCACACATTAGACACCTCTAATTCCTCCCCTCTTCCAAGGTGTGGACACAAGCTGTAGCGGCCACGGCACCTACCAACACGACACGTGCAGCTGCCTCTGTGACCCGGGATGGGAAGGGCCGGACTGCTCCGTGTCCTCCTGCCCCGACGAGTGCAACGACAACGGCCGGTGCGTGGATGGGAAGTGCGTGTGCCACCAGGGCTACACGGGACACGACTGCAGCCAGCTGCTGTGTCCGGACAACTGCAATGACAAGGGACACTGCGTGGACGGGAAGTGCGTGTGCTTCCCGCACTTCACCGGCGAGGACTGCAGCGTGCAGCGGTGTCCCAACGACTGCATCGGTAACGGCCGCTGTGTGGACGGCCGGTGCATCTGCGACGAAGGGTTTTATGGGGATGACTGTTCACTGGGTAAGCTGGTTCAAATACAAAATAAGACAAACTTCTATGTAAAAAAAAAAAAAAAAAAAAAAGTTAAAACATCCCTGGGAATCACTGCTCACTGGGTAGGCCATATTATTAAGTTTTAAGTAGAATTTGTAGAGTGCATTAAATGTATTAACTTTATAATTCATGGATAGATGAGGTAAAAAAGACAATAAAGCTGAGCCCCAGCGGTGATATGAATATTCTTATGACTATGATTCTCAGGACGTTTTATGGCAATATGAATGGGAAATTCAGCCAGAAAATATGACCATCAGTAAATTTTCCAGTCATTTTGTTCCTTCCAGACAGCTATGTCCATATTCATTTTGTCTCTGTTAGCAACTCTTATCCCAGCTGCCAGCAACACTTTCTATCAGCTTTTGATGAGTTCTGTAGAGATGACTGGGTAAGCATATGTTGCCCTGATCTCGTGTGGGTAAATTATATATATATGGGGTGCAGTGTCATAACTTTTATGGCCCAGAATTACATTTAGGTGAGTCTGTGTGTCTCGTGAGATTTAAAATTCACAAGTCACCACTTTATTTCCAGGCACCTCTGTTGACTCTGTTGGCAACAAGCGGTGAATATTGGCGTTATCGCACGGAAAACACAGATGCTGCAAGGAATTCTGGGACCCATAAAAAATATGACACTGGTCCCTACTGTCCAATTCACCTTCACATCATTTTGCCTTCATATAATTTAGTCAATATTTTTAGGACCTGCCTAAATAACTGAAGCCTTATAGCACCTAAAGTTATGGCAGTTATCCTAATGGCCACAGTGACCTACTACTGTGGAATTCAAAGCATCTCTCACACAGTTATTTTTGCTATAGCAGCTCACAGGACCGGATTAGTGGGCGACTCCCAAGACCTGTGTTAGCAACTACGGGCCTCCTGACAATTTATCAGGCGCATAATACCACAGGGATATAAGAACACCCTCTGGTCTTTTGGGTCTCCCTGTAGCTTTGGCCCTCTTGAATAATCACCACCTTGCCTGCTAAACTCACAGCACCCCAGGTACTGTTACTGCACCACCTAGGGAGCGCGGTGCCACTTTGCACTTTGCAGCACTTTAAGCACAGGCGAGCAGAAAAATGAGCAGCGGCCCAGCACTGACAGCTTAACGCAGTGAGTTCACACTTGGCGATTGTGACAGTAATTGCTAAAAGCTTGAGAGATCTTGGCTATTTGGCTGCAAGTAAATGGCTCTGAATGTTTCACTTTGTCAAAGTCCAAGTCTATTTGGCCCCAGACGAAGGGAGAGACGCTCACCAGACTATTTTCAAATAATCTCCTATGGCGACATCCCTGTCTATGTTTCTCTTCTACTGCATTTAACCCAGCAAGGCACATACTTCAAAGCTGGGGATTTTCAACCGCTTCATCATGGGAATCATAAAACCTTGTTGCAGCTTTTGTTGTATGCAGATCCACCAAAAGAAGGCCCACAACCCATTTCAGGTCCTGACCCATAGTTTGAGAGACTAGAGCAGAGTGTACAGTCTGCACGGTAGCAGGTCAGCTATCCCAAACCTCCTGATGGAGGTTTAGGTTCTTCTGGCTGTGTTTGCTCTGCAGAGGTAAAGGGTTCGAGACAGATTTACAGCTGCGTGTGTAGGAGCTGTTGAATGGATTCCAACAATAGCAGTGGCACCGTGTCAGAGGAAAAGAGAGGGAGGACGGGAGAGTGGGAGGTAGGAAAAAGATAGATTGTGTTGATTTTAGGTGTTAGCGAAAATAGTAGTAATAAGCACCAGGAGAAGAAAAAGTGCAAAAGCAAAACAGTCAAGACATTCTTTGTTTTATGTGGCCAGCGTCCATTTCAACACCTGGTTGATGGACGTCAATCTGCTCCCAAGGTGATGACATTAATATGATTCTTGAAGTGATGCTTTAAAATTTACATCAGGCCTAATGCGCTTTCACTTCATGCCATTGACATTAGCAATGTAGCTCTAATGTTATTATCCAATGGCAAATATCAAAGGCAGATGTCATGGTTTTGAACTCAGTGGTGCTTTAACAATAGTAGTATTTTTTAGCCTGAACTCTTGCCTGTGTGTAATTTCATAGCAATTTCATGATGATAAATAGTAAGAGGACAGTTTAGTGCCAAATCTAACTGGGATTATATGGGTAAGATTAAACTGAGGGAACCGAGTGATTTTTTTAGAGCCAGATCAACACAGTGCAGACGCTTTGGATTTAATGTTGTTACTGTAGGCTTTCTGACTGTCTCCAAATAGTTTTCTTTCAATTAAAAGGCACATTCAAAGACAAAATGATTAATGCAGGTTGCTTTATCAATGTAGGATTACAACATGAAGTTAACTGGGTCTGTGTGTGTGATTTGTCTCAAATGACTTTATTGAAATGTCTGATATTAAAATCAATGCTGGGATGCGAGACTTTATAAAAAGAATCCATGATACAGAGGAAATAATAAAAAAAACAAAAACAGAATATGACTTGATTGAATTCCCATTCCATGTGGCCCGACAACGTTAACACAATACTGCTGTTTCCTTGGCTGCATATTTACACCCTGCCTTTTTTTTATGAGGTCCAAATATAACTCTTTTCAGACAGTAATGTTCTCCTTCAAAATGTTTTTCTATCACTTTCAATCAGAGAAGACACAAATTTCCGTCTGCTTGGTCTTTTTCCGATCTTTATATGTTAATTTATTCGTCCCGACGGCTGTTCTGAAATGTTATTTAAAGTTAAAGATTGTTGCTAGTCGTGCCTAGAGTAGCAACAGGGGTATTAACTGCTACTGGGTGGAAAAGCTCCTGCTAAATTTGAGGAAAACATTAAGCTTCCTGACTTTGCCTTGTGGAACAACGTCCAAACCTGATGTGAATTCCTTGCCGGTTAAAGTGATGGTGGACTCCTTTAGCACCCACTTCACATTTTTCCCCTAAAGTATCCTACTGTTTCTTCTTTCTACTTTGCTTTAGTTCTTTGAATTCACCATCTACCATTTATTTCCTCGCACCACAGAAAATACCTCTCACTCGTGGAAAGCCCGACTCCCCAACACTGCTGACTTGCTGTCTCCTGTCTCTTGGCTCATGTTTTGTTATTGTACTCCCCCCCTGGTTATATACCTTCTTATTCGCCCCCCTACCATATTTTTTCCATCATCTCAATTGAAAGACTCTGGCCTTGTATCGCACTGTAACCACAGAAAAGCAATATCTTTTCCCGATTTCCATCTCAGGTTTGGGAAGAAACCTCATAGTTCAAAACAGTGCTTTTCTTTGGCCTCTCCTCTCTCACAGGGTGTAAGGGGGACAGGTAAAAAAGAGACCGGAGGCCTAAATGTGAATTTTCAGAGTGTGTGTAGGTGTGTTCTTTTTGCATTTAAGTGAATGTGTGTGAAGGTGTGCACATGTGCCTGAGGGGGATAGACGGAAAGATAGACAGAGAGATAGGGAAATGGAGAACAGTCAAGAAAGCAATAGAAAGAATAGATCATATCACAAAGTTATTATATCACAGCCTCTCTCTCTCTCTCTCTCTCTCTCTCTCTCTCTTTCTCTCTCTCTCTCTCTCTCTCTCTCTCTCTCTCTTTCTCTCAGTCCTGGGCCCTAAGGGTCTGCAGTTGGTCCGGGTGACTGATATCTCTCTCCTGGTGCAGTGGGAGTCTGTTCGCGGGGCGCAGTACTACGTTTTGACCCATCACCCCAAGGATGATGAGAGTTCCCTGGAGCAGGTATGTTTTTTTTTTTTTTTTTGTTATTTATCCACAAAAACAGTATGGGGCCACAATTCTTTTTAAAATGTTTAATTATTTTTTTTATTTATTCAAACAAACATCAATGATAGAGTGGAGCAAAACATTTAAAGCTGTATATACTAGGCAACTTTGCATGTTCGGGTACCAAATGGTAGTGAGAGATTGTTGGAAAACTGCTGGAATTATTGACCTTATTCCCATTTTGAATTTCCGTCACTCACCGTTTGTCATATAAAACTAGCGTTACTTCGACAAATAAGAGAGGATAGTAATCTTGGAAACACCTACAATGACTGCTTGAATTTAGCATGAAAGTTAGCTAGCTTTCTAGCTAGTTAGCTACTAGCTACAGTATATTACCGTATCCCTCTGCATTATTGAGATCCATTTGTTTTAATGTTTTTCAGTAGGGAATCTGATGAATGTTTTTGATTTCCGACGTTTGTAAGATGTGCATTTTACAACATAGCTGCATGGGCTGTACTTGCTCTGTGCGCGACAAGCGTGACATAAATTCAAATTGGCTAGCACCGCCACATGCTCATGTTTAGCAACCCAGCCTGTCTATTGTTGATTTATACCAAAGGATACCAAAGACGCAAAAGATTTAATGTGGTGAGTCCAGCTTTGCGCTTAAATTTTGATTCATCACTTTATGTGGGTGAAGAAGTTTTCCCGCCAGTGTCCATACCCGACACCAGCATTTAATTTAGGCAATGAATCTACTGCATCTGAATCAGGGGGAATGGGACACTATTGCAGCCTCAATTTGCAATTTAGGCTGATAGTGTATTTCTACAGTAAACTCTTGTCTAGTGCAGTTTTACAGCTCACTGATTGGTTTACTCGGCTCAACCTTTCTGCATCCTCAACCTAGGTGAGGGTGCCCAACACGGAGAACTCCTACCTGATCACTGGGCTGACTCCAGGCGTCACCTACATTGTCCAAGTATACGCCGTCATCAACAAAATCCAAAGTGAAGCGGACAGGATTGAAGCGACTACAGGTCAGGACAGACAGCTGCGATCAAGGCTGCTGAGTATAAACCTCAATGTGGCCTTAAAATGTGTGTTTTTTGATTAAATAAGCACTTTTCAGGATAGAGGCCACTACCGGTGAAAAGAAATGGGTAGAGTGGGTTATGTTGGCTTTAAATGCGTCAGTGGTTTAATGGGAGAAAAAGCAGATGTGACCTATGAAAGGTATGGGAGAGCGGCCAGGTGTGGCCCGAGGCCCGGTGGACTGAGGTTTTCTGTGGATTAAATGGCCACATTTTAGGTCAAATCTAGCCTTGAGAACAGGCATGAAAATAAATTAATGTCAAGTATTTTTAGCGAAGGGAGGTGTGACATGTTCTGGCTTAAAATGTGTGGAACATGCAGGTTAAACAACCACATTTTAGGGGAGAAATAAGCACCAGATATGAGAATAGGGATGTCAATTTTACTAGCCTTCCAGCTTGTTGCAACTATTTTTAAGCCCAGGATAGGGCCATGCAAAATTGTACTCAGTAGCCAAATCCTGAATGAGAATTAATGGATAAAGAATAGTAATGGCGGCCAAATGGAAACACCTCAGTTATTTTTATATTATCTCTTGAAAGACAGGCACATTACATGAAAAATGTGTGTAACATAAAATAAATATTCATGGTGTGATTGGATGGACAGTCAGTTCCACTCATGCTAAATGACTTACAATGTACTTGTGTCCCATGAGGCGAACACATTTTTTCTACATTTACATCTCCATCTACAGTTTATTCTGTTACGCAAATCCCAAGCCAAGAGGTAATGAACAAGCTGAAGCCTGTCATTACAAAGTGTTTCATTAAGCCCTGGTTTGTTTACCATTAAATTTAAAGGTAATTACATTAGTCTGTTTAATTACAAGGAAATGGCTCTGCGGATGTGTTTAATGGAAATCGGACGCATTCACAGATGGCAAAAGAGAGAGACATGAAGAGAAAGAGATTGCCAGACATGATTGGTGAAGATGAGAGAGAGAGAGAGAGAGAGAGAGAGAGAGAGAGAGAGAGAGAGATTGGGTTTAACTCTAATGTGTGGTTAGCCATGGAAAACCTCACAGAGCATGGCATTCCTCTATTGGCATGAGAAAGCAGCATCATCTGGCATCTGGTTGTGTGACGAACACGCAGCATGAGAGACATTTCTCTGGTCACATGCTTTTAAACTTCAAACAACGATCTGCTTCAAAAGGGGTTTTGAATGAATGTTTTTCTTCCCTGAGAAAAACACATAGCTGACATTTAGAATTGCTAACCCTTTTCATTTGGTATAATTTGTTTTGTTTTGGTTTGTTGGTACACTGTGTTTTGTCTGTGTTTTCATTGGACCTTCAGTACAGTCCAGTGGAAACACAAAGACAAAACACAGTGACAATGTGCAAAAAGTGCAAATGTTGACATCCCTACTGGCAATACCAACATCCTAAAGGTGCTTACCTGTACATACAAGCACATGCACTATACTGGATACACCTGGGACTGACAGTATCAGAAAGATAGGTTGCACAAAGGATTCTGTCTTGGTGGACTGGAACAATCCAGTCTCTCCTTTTGTCATGGAACATTATAACACTCTTTTACACTTTAAAAAGTTGTGAGGCATGGGCCAAAACATGAAAAAGAATCATTTGATAATATAATTTGGACTATCATTCTATTACATGCCATTGTATTCCATCAGTATATTACGAATATGATTACCTGCGATTGATTATTTTTCATTTATATATCAGATTAGCAATCGTTTAACACTAACATTATTATATTCACTCATTCACAATGTCTCTTTACCCTGACATGATAGCGACTGATCAATGATTATTCTATGCTGGTATTTATGTTAACATGCCTTAAACCCCATTATCTCTCCTGACATGTCAGTGATAAATGGTATCTGTGTAGCCTAGAGACAAGAGTCAGAACTAGGGCTGAAACGATTCCTCGAGAAACTCGAGTAACTCGATTACTAAAAATCATCGATGCAAATTCTTTGCATCGAAGCTTCGTTTAATCCATATAACTATATACACACTCAGTGTTTCGCACGGATGATTATTACTGTTGCACAACGCGCTGGAGAAAGAGAGAGAAAATAGCGAGCGGCGAAGAGAAGAGACAGGCCAGAGAAAACGACAGAAAGTGTCCAAAGTTTCGGATCCAGTGTTGCCAACTTGGCGACTTTGTCGCTAGACTTAGCGACTTTTCAGACCCCCCTGGTGACTTTATTTCTCAAAAGCGACTAGCGACAAATCTGCCGACTTTTTCTGACCATGGGAAGCAATGTTAATGTGTTGAATCCCAAAGCATTTGGCAATAAATTGGTTCGGCTGATGCCGGTTTTCTCTACTTGCTTGTCTAATCCAGAGAGGTCTGACGATCACAGCGCTTCCCACACACAGCGTAGCCCCCTCCCTCCACTGAGAGCAGGGACTGTAGGATAGGGTCCACTTGTAATTGCTACCGGCGTACGCCGAAACTGGCCGGGTGGGCGGAGTCAGCACTTAGTATTAAAACGGGATGAGATGAAGGCTAGTAAAGAATGCACGTTAATTATGGCTATATGTAATGGGTAGTTAAGAATGTAAATCAATATGGTGGCTAGTTATGATGTCCCTAAGTTAGCTAAGTTTTGCTCAAGAAAATAACCACAGAAAATAAAATGCTGCAGTCAATTTGTGAAAGCCTGAGCTTCATTCATGTTATTATTATGATAGTCACACACATACACACACACACACACACACACACACCCACACACACACACACACACACACACACCTACTCCCCTCACAGTGATGCATAAAATACCCCAGAAAGCAAAATATCAGGTGGTGTAAGTAGCAATTGGAGCCTAAAATGCACCAGTCCAATACAGCAGGTATATTCAGTTTAGTTTGATTGCAGTGAGTAGGGTCAGCAGGTGTAGGGCAACCCTTCAACATAGTAAATAAATGTACATTAGCCAGTCTTATGAACTTGTATGATATTTAGGCCTAGTAATAAATATCAATAATAATTATTATTTCACCTCGTTTTCAGTAAATCACAGTGTCGTATGGACAGCTTCGTGCGGACAGCTTTTCTCTTTTGTATATTTACTATTGCTCTTTAATAAAGCAAAAGTATTTCTTATCCGATTACTCGATTAATCGATGGAATAATCGGTAGAATACTCGATTACTAAAATAATCGATAGCTGCAGCCCTAGTCAGAACTAATGAGAGTAAGGACAATGTAGTATCCTTAATTTGGCAGAGAGAGCTTTGTCTCTATGGCAAATAATACCAATAGTCCAATATGTTTTTGTGGTATGCTCTTGAGAGCCAAAGGGTAAATCCTCTTTTGGCTTGACCCTGTCCCCCACAGGGAGGTCAGAGGTCAAGGTCAGCTATAGGACAGCAGCCCTGGAGCTGGTAGGGTTTCAGTGTCTAGCTCAAGGACATGTGGGGGCGGGGCGGGGCGGATGCCTGCCATCGCTGGGGTTTTAACCCGGGCGTTCCAGTTTACGAGTGGTGTCTCTACTTACTGTTCCACCTTGCTTCCCAATTATTAATGAGTTGTTAATGTCATGAACATTTTTATTCTTCCCAGATGTATCAGCTATTGACGATATCCAAGTTATTGGCCAGACGGAAGTCTCTATTCAGGTGGACTGGAAGAACCCAGAAGCTGAGGTGGACCACTTCAGGCTCACACACGTTGACCCAGCAGGACAGGAAGAGGAGCTGAACGTACAGAGCAGCCAGGAGGTCCGCACCAAACACACTATTGTGGGTAGGTCATGTAACAAGTGTGCACAGACATAAATACACACACACACATAAATATGCAGACACACACATGCGCACGCACAGACATACATACATACATACATACAATCCATTAAATTTATATCATATTATATCATATAAAATTTTATAAAAAGTTCAATTGAACAAATAAATTTGAGTATCATACATCACATCATATATCATATCACATCACAGATATGGGACAATTACCTCTCTTTTATTCTTACTTTAATGCATTTAAATAACAGACATTTTTTATGATAACATTCATTTATAATAGCACTTGAACAGGCTGCATTTCATGAATCTCTGCCATTTCTGAGGTTCGACTAAACGATGTGTCCACCTGTGTTTCTGCAGGTCTGCAGCCAGGAACAGAGTACCAGATCACAGTGCAGGCCATCAAAGGAGCCACTGAGGGAAAATCCTCCTCCGTCACCGGTGTCACGGGTCAGTGGCTCTACTTCAGTGTTCATGATCCATTTAAACCTAATGTGGTAATGTGCTGTTCAACAAGTGATGGTCTATCTAACTTTATCTAGTTATGTCAAGTAGGTGCACACACATTGACTGATACATGGTGTACATCGTCACTCGTCATACAGTATAAACAGCTGGTTGTCTGAATTGGGTAACACTTTTGATTAGAGCGATATATAGTAAGTAAACGTGAGTAAATTCAGGTTCAGATCAGCCACTTGCAGAAATGAAACACATGAAGCAACAGCTAGGATATTCATATTCCAGACCATTTTGAGTTGGATTCGGCATCAAAGACGCCTCCTATCCCGTGTCAAACCATCTACAATTCCACAGTGGTCAGAACTTAATAGAAAACACACATAATCTGTCACATACAATATTGACATACCATATGACACAACCTGGTATTACCTTTCACACACAGCCAATGATGATAGCATAATGAATACAGCCAGCAAGAGGCTATGATTGTGGGTTAATGATGGAGGGCCAGAATTTACGGCTTAATAATCTGGACAGGTTATAATGGCTGTGGTGAACATGGTCATTGAGGAGAAACATGATATCAATTGTGTAACCACTCAGAGATCCACCATGATGATTGAGGTGAGTACGGTCCATAATTTACCGAATCCATCTGGTGCTGTTGAGGTATAGCGGCGAGGCAGTGAGTTATCCTTATTTGGTCTAACCGTGAGTTGGACTGCTTTCAGGACGTGAGGAGGAATTCATTGAAAAGCTTCACTTTAACAGCTGGTCTGGACAGACAGTCACTTATATTCTTATTATCTGACTGACTGTTATAAATGATCCATAATGGCATGATAGGTCTTCAGCTACTCCCATTACTCTTCTCTTTTGTGCTCTCTGTTATTTTCTATCTGTCTCTGACTCTCTCTCTCTCTCTCTCTCTCTCTCTCTCTCTCTCTCTCTCTCTCATCCCACCCCAGCTGAGTCAGTTCAAAAGCAGTTATGTCTGGGTTGATGGCACTTTGTTTTTCTAGACCCTGCGGCAGCCAAGTTAATGGTTTTTATTCATCAGTGTTAGCCAGGTATTTTCAAGAATCACCTCTTTTCTTTTGAAGCCAGTCAGGTACTCAAGACCCTCTGACACAGCTAATCTTGTGTGTGTGTGCCACCTACTTGTGTGGTGATTGCACGTGTGTGTGTCTGTCAGAGTGTGTGTGCGCTAATCTACACCAGGCAGACAGTGGCTTGTCTCCACTTCAGTAGCAACAATCCTTCATTTGAGGTGTTGCACAAAAAGGCTTACAGGTGAATTAAAGGGATAGTCCTTAGCCCTGCTTGTCCACTGCAGCTGCTTGGATATGGTAATAGTAATTGGTATTGGCTCACGATGACTGGCACGGTGCAACAGGGAGGGACAGTCACGTATTATCTCAGGAAACCTGCTGTTACCCTTGGGCCAGTGTGGTCATACATGGTGAGAGATAAGGGGACAATAAAGAAGAAATATGGAGAAAAATACACTGAAAACCAAGGGCCAATCGTTATAAAATAAGGAGAAAATAAAGGAAAAAGAAGACAGTAAAGGGATAGTATGGTCACACCAGGAAATGAGGGTAAAATTCAGAAGAAATACGGGGGGAATGATGTAAGAACACAGAGACAATAAGGATAAAATGAGAAAGTAAGCTATATATATGAAAATAAAGAGAAAGAATAGTAGGGGTAAAAAACAATAGGTCACAGAGAACAATCTCATTATGTCATTATGTAGAGATAATGCATTACTGTCTAGCTACTGATGTGGAATGAAACTGAGCTTTGTCCTCTGAGGCCGGCTGCCTCCTGACATCCTCCATTATAGAGGCTCCATTATAGCAGCATTTTCCTACATCTCCTCCTCTTCACCTTTACCATCGGTCTTTCACTGTCTCTTTTTTCCTGTTCTCACTCCTTTCTTTCTCTCTCTCTCGGTTTCTTTCACAGTTCACTCTTGGCATCTATTTTCACATTCGTTTCATGTTCTCCTTCTCTTTCACTCCTCTCTCACTTGCCCTTTCTCTCTCTCTCTCTCTCTCTCTCTCTCTCTCTCTCTCTTCTCAGAAAGAAAAGAGAAAATATTCCCCTCTCCTCAGCAACTTATGAAGTACACTTCTTACCTACCGAGATCAACAGCAATGTTTAAGAGATGGCTTTTCAACATGGAAAAAAAATAAATGTTGAATATACTTGAATCTTAAAAAAAAAAGAGTGATTGATTTGTCTTGAAGAGTTTGAACACTTGAGGCTATCTGGGAAGATGACACAAGTAGCCCAAAGCTTTGAAACCCTATTCAGAGAGAAAATGTTTTGAATGGTGCTGAATATGTAATAGGTATTGAATATGGAATTGCAACTTGTTCCTTGAAAAACAATGTGAAGGCTGGAATGCATAGTCTGCATACCTATTGAATGCCATGATATTTTTAGTTGAACTATTTATCTCCAGTGTGGCTGTACAGTCACAAATCATTCTCTTTCGGACTTTTGGAATATGTGTGTGTGTGTGTGTGTGTGTGTGTGGCCATGCTGTGTGCTGTCATATTATCGCCATCAGTGAAATGGGTGAAATGATTTACAGTGATAGTATGGACGGCTAGCGCTTAGGAGAAAACCACAATCGATTGAATCTCGCACGTTCATAGTCAATAACCTGCCAAAAGATTATAAGGCCCATAAACGCAGCATACTGCCACTGGAGATTCAGATTCAATAAAGTTTACACCGAGGGCCATATAACAAAAAGCAGATGGGCTTGGCATAGGTAAAAGGGTTGAATGTTGAGTCTTTGTGTTATCTGGACACACTGAAGGGAATCCTGCGGAGCTTTGGCCAGACAGCTTCCAGCGGGAGTTCCCTGCCTGCTGAGACTCGTCCATCAGCGCTTTTTTTGAACTATCTCTAGTGTCAGGAAAATGACAAGTGAAAATGTGAGAGAGAGAGAGAAAGGACATGAATGAAAGAGTCATGAAAGGTCAAACTCAAACTCACAGTATCTGATTTCAGCCACTCTTTGTCCATTGCTACATCGATGTGGTAAGAGATGTCTCTGATGGCGTGTTGAAATGTGTGAGTTTTCTTTTTGTGTGTGTATTCCTCTTTTCTTTTTGTGTGCATAACCTCTACATATCTACATCCTATGTCAGCATCATCCACTTAACCATTTTTCTACTGATTTGCTTCATATTGAGATGTAATACACCTCAGTTGACTGATATATTGAAACCTGTGACGCCATTTTGACAGCGTTAGGCTATTACAACCTGATGAAAAATGAAGACTCTGTTGGTCTGAAGGATTGTCGATCAAAATAGAGGAAGATGTATGTCCATCAATACAGTAGTCGGATGGTGAGAGGACCATTTATTGTGGCAGGGAGAGTGAGAACACCCATAATCACTGAGTTACAGCGCCAAAGACCCATGAAAGACCCCATCTCAGGCCAGTTTGGTTACTTCTAGATGTGGCAGAATAGCCCAGGAAATTCTGTCATAAAGACTTATGAGCTGCTTATAGTGCAAATGGACTTTAAAAAAAAACAGTGCTAGGGCACTGCACAAAGAAATGAATGTCATGTCACACCTGACACACTGTACTCACTAGAAGAATGACACCCTACTGACACATATCTTCCTCTGGCCCCTCTCACAGACCTGTAGCTGTCAGTAGCAAGGCTGCGAGGGTGTAAATGATGAAAAACTGCCTGTTACTGTAGGTCTTGTGGTCTGCACTCTGCTGAGCATGCCACCCATAATGAATAAGCTGTTTTCCACATGGCCAAAGCCACAACTGTTTTGTTTTTTTTGTAGCTCGGTAGCCACTGTCGCTGCGTAGCTAGTGGGGTAGAACGTCTGGTGTAACTCAATCCATCATACAGTGCAAATGCAAGGCACCCCCCTGAAAGTAGTGGTGCTCAGAAGAAATCTAATAACATACTGTATTATGTCACGCCGCCAAGATAGCTTTGCAGAGTAACAACTACGCCACCTTGGTTAACAGCCCCAGGAACTCCAATACTTTTCTGTTCACAGGGTAACACTATAACACCAAGTTCTCTCTGGGAGGGAGAGCAGTGTTCAGAAGGAGGCCGAGGTTGGAGTAGCTTGAATGCAAGTTTTATTGAAAAAGGTGCAAACAAAATAACCACCACCAGGGTCCATTGGTTGTAAGGGATAAGGGGAAGAACTGATAGCTGGTGAGACCGATTCTTTTAACTAACTCTATTCTTTTTGGCTGTCCGACTAGTGATCGATTCACGACCGATTCATTTTATTCACTTCTGTAAAAATGACAGTTTCATAGCCAACAAAACTCTGGACTACCCATCCCTATCAAAAGGTCTGCAGTAAAGGATAAAAAATATCAAGGATTGTTCTCAAATTGCCTGTAGAATAAAAGTTAAACCGTTCCCACTGCATATATTTGTGATAAAGGGTAAAAACTAACCAGCAGTTCTCATCTAGTGTATTTGCAGTAAAAGGTAAAAAGCTAGCTAAAGTTTGTCCCCTGTAGTTGGTCCTGAGCAGCTCCTATTCGCAGGTTAGCCTCTCATTCCAGTGTTTTCACTGGCGACATACTAGACTGAAAGCACTGGTGAGTACATTGTTTTAGGAAGGACAGCCAATGCCACCAGTGTGGGTGTTAAAGGCTATTAGTGGGTCACCCTACTCACCGCCAGTAACTGTAACCCACATTTGAGGTGGTTGTCTGATAATAATTCCATGCAAATGTGCAATTGGCAAGTTTAGCCTGTGCAAACAGTGCCACAGTGGCTATAGGCCTACTACTTGTGCAACTTTGCAAAACGTAACTTTATCTGCCACCACCATGTCCACGGAACATGGGGGTTACTACTGGGATCTGGACCACCAGCACACGTCCCAGTAGCTGACACGTTACAAATCACACAAGGCTACTAACAATCTGCCTACTCATCCATGGTGTGTCAAACAGGCCTCGGTGGGTAACAGGAGCCCTTCTGGCTTCCTGCTCCATCAGCTCAAACACAGCTTGACGTGATGGCGCAGAAGAAGATTCACCTCATTCTCCCTCTGCCTCCACTCATAACCCTGAGTGAAGAAAACTGGACACTATTGGCCCAGAGGGGAAGCAGCCACAGTCCTCATAGGCTGGTCTGTCTGTCTGTCAGGTCCCATTACTGTAAGAGTTCAGTTGTGCAACAGGGAAATCAGTAGTTGTAATGGGAAACGTTTACTGTCTGAACTGACATACAGCATGCAACGCAAATGCACTGCAACCAAGGGTTAAGCTTGGCAAAACAGCCCAGCCTGTACATTATAATACTTTATGGTCACAGTGTACAGAATATCACTACACACAAAAAGATAAAAATGTCATGTAAACAGCACAATGTGCAAAATACAGCTGTGTGATACTTCATGCTACATAATATACTCTGTGATGAGCAAACCAAATGCAAAATATCCTGTCACAAACTCACTTATTTTAGATTTAGATTTATTTGATACAAATAATGTGATCCAAAATGCTGTTGACATTTTGTACTGGGAGGTTAAATTACTTTTACAGTATCCAGAGTAACCACACCATTAGGCTCTCCATAATTGCTGATATGTTCACAACAACAAACTTGACCAAGCGTTTAGATGGATGGATACAGGCTGTGGCACTGTGGCTGTCTACATTCTTGATTCGATAAGTAAGATGGAAAGCTAGACGCTCTCTGAGAAGTGTCCATTTTTTATGCTACTGAAGTGTGTCTGTGTGTGTATCTGTGTGTCTCTGTATGGGTGTGTGTGTGTGTGTGTGTGTGTGTGTGTGTCCATGCATGATGGGCAGATAGATGGTTCCTGACAAGTGCTCCTGTAGCAGGCCACTGAACGATCTCTCATTTTTTAGGCCTTGGAGACGACACTCAACCCTAATAAAAAAAGAGGCTATTATAAATTGCGTCTGAAAGTGTTTTGGCTCTGCAATGTCAGCTGCATTTGGGGTTTAACCTATGAAAGATTGTCAAGCACTAAAGCCACAAGGACAGAAAAAGAAAGAGAGCATGAGAGGAGAGAGAGAGAGAGAGAGAGTTACGCAGTTCCTTTCTCCTTCTGGATGCATCATTAATCAGTTGTCATGATGCGGATGGCGCGGTGACACAGGACTGACCTTGACCGAGCCACAGAGGAATTACCCTAAATGATGATTGCTTTTACATTTCCCTTCACTTCCTCTCTGTCTCCGTCTCTCCTTGTTACTATCCCTCTGTGTGTCTCTCTCTGTGTCTCTCTTTCTCTCTCTCTCTCTCTCTCTCTCTCTCTCTCTTTGTTCTCTTTGTTGCTGTCTCTCCCCTCTTTTCTAAGTGATGGTACTGAGGCTTGACTTGAACTAATCCCTTTGCATCGAGACTAACACTCCTCCCCAGACACACACACACACACACACACGCACCACCCACTGTTCTGGCTGCTTCTTCCATATGTCTCCTCTGATACCTCGGGCCCGCTGACTTCACTATACAAACAGAGGCCCTGTGTTCTCCTCTGCCCTGGCGTCCTGTTCGTTTTGCAGCTCGTCCTGCGGAGCTAAATGGATACAGCAAGGCCATGAGTGGGGATGTGTGTTAGGGATGTGTCCATTATTGAAGAGCTTCACAGAGGCGGAGGTACAATGAGACTGTCAATCACCTTTACTAGATGTTTAGGCGTTCAGTGTACTGCAAGGTTTTTAATAATGTAACATAATATGTTATGTTATAGAAGTTGGGATCTAACACTAGACTTTTAACTTCTGAATGAATGAATTGTTGCTTGAGCTGAAGTATACATTTCCACTGATTCCTTTGTCGTCTTCAGTACCCACACAAAAACAAAACTTGTGGTGGACCACAATTACCAAGAAGTGAAACTCAATGCTGGGGGTACAGTTACAGTTAGTTTATTGCCCTGCAGAGTTTCTGGAACAAATTTCGGATGGACTGGATAGAACTCTATCCTCTTGCCCCAATCTGGCTTTTCTTTACTTTCTTGCCTCTCTATATATCATCTTTACCAACATCTTTCTAATCTTCATTTTGGTCAGTGAGTTCATTTTCCCCAAACTTCACCAACCTTACTCATCTTCCATTCTCTTCCTCTATCTTCTTCTTCTTCTTCTTTTTCTTCTTCTTCAAACAGACATTGATGCTCCTACCAACCTGGTCACCGTTGAGGAGACAGAGGACACTGCAACAGTATCGTGGGACCGAGTCCAGGCAGAGATTGAAAGCTACATGTTGAGCTACAGCTCTGCTGAGGGCTCAAGTATGGAGATCCCAGTGGGGCCTGACCGCACCTCTTACAGGCTGATTGGCCTGAGACCCGGAGTCCTCTACACTGTATACATCTGGGCTGTGAAGGGAGACAGAGCCAGCAGGAAGAGTTCAACAGAGGCCGAGACAGGTAAACTTTGAACTCGACCTGGGTTCATTACAGGGGCGCTTGATTTATCTGACCTTTTGTGTGTGTCAGCCATTGAAGAGCTTCACAGAAGACCCTTGTGTAAATTCTGGACGAATATGTTTCAAATGTTTGGAAAATGAAATCCTGATGAGTGCTTGTTGAAAAACTCCACAAAAGGTAAGACACAAAAGGTAACCTGCTAACCCTGTATCTCCCAGGACACAGTGGTGGGCCTGCAGTGGTGGGCGTTCGATGTAAATAAAAACGTCTTCGTCCTCTGTACGCTCAAATTTAATGGTTAAACATGTGAACAGGATGACCTGTGAGTCCGCAGTTCCTCAAGTGCTCCCAGGCGTTGTATTTCTTTTGCTTCTTTGATCTTTATGGCTTGTGAACAGACAGGAGGAAAGATGGTTCATGTTTCGCTCTTTCTTAAGCTCCTTTGTGCAAGAAACTCTTACCTCATATACCCTTAATATACAATGGACAACCACTTTCTTTAATCGTTTGTGTGTAGGTTATTTTTTTGTCATCTTCCTTTTTTTCTGGTTGCAAGTAGTTAAAAGAAATGAGTGTAGACATTCACCATCAGCACACTAACCTCTCTTCGCCTAACTGCCAAGTGGGAGACTTTCACTCTGTGCTGAAGAGGGTATTTAACATAATTAGGTTGGACACCTCATTTAAAGGCGGTTTAGCTTAGCCTGAGGTTGGATGTCTGTAAGAAAATGTTGCTTAGTCACCAAAGCCGGCTCAAAGGACCCATTAAATTCAGTTGAACGCAGTGAGCAAAAACCTTCAGAACATTTAGGAGTTGTTCCACCCACATAGCCTATCCTATATACAACAGAAAAGAGGCAGCATCTTTTTCACATTTGTATTGATGGTATTTAACAGATGTCTCAGCACAAACTTGACAAGGCAGCGAGCAGTAAATCCAAATCTATAGTCCTGCCTAGTCTGTAACATAAACTATTATTCTCACTAGAGAGTTTTGATCTTTCCAATCAAAATTTATACTTTAATGTACCTTAATTTACCTTTACATTTTATCCCATTAATTTATCCCATTGATACTTTTCGCGGTGCACAGCTGTACTGCTGCACGTTATGGTATGATGCTATGATTCTATTTTTCTACACAATTGCAGTCCTTCCTCATACACCTTTTTGAGATTTTTCCTGATCCCTTTTCACGAGGGAAGCAGACATGTTAGCTCCAATAACACGACTCATACGTCAAACAGTGGGAAACCTACTTGGATGCAAACATCTGAAACAGGCTTGAAATCCGCTTTACTCGCTGGTGGTGTCAGCAGGTGTTCTCTGCCTGAGAAATGGCTGTCAATTCCTGTTTAGGTGTGTGTGCGTGCGTGCGTGTGTCCTTTTGAATTGTTGATCGCAATAACTGTAACACAATGGATATGGTAAGCAGCAACTGTTTTCTACTATGATGAGAGAGAGATGAGTAGACAGTTCACTCCCCTTTTTTTTACACAGTACAGACGCTAAGAGAGATGTAGAGCAGCAAAGACACAAGATGGAGGGTTCTGGTGGGATTCATCTTGCAGCTAGTAGCAGGAGCCTTAACGACTACACCATCTATTGGCACAGATCTGAAGCATATTAAGGAGATGAATGAACCTGGATCAGCCATGGCCCATGTGGTTAAGCCAGCCACATCTACTGCTTGTCTAGAAAGATACTGAAGACTACTGAGTCTCAGTAAAGGCTACACTGTAGTAACGCTACATAAAATGGTGAAAAATATTATTCTCGTGGGACACAGCATTACTGGTTCTGGTTTCTTATAAAATGCCTTCTTTATAGCAGCATTTTAATGTTTGCAATCGTGGTGTGCTACATTTGCATGTTCTTTGATTAACATAGCTCATAGGATAGTACTTACTGTAATTCATAGTACCTATACTTACATTACATAACCATGTGATATGATATCAAACTTTGGTTCAAAAGTCAATGGAAGATGTTTCAAGTAGGTTCTTATTGGTTAGTCCTACTTGATGATTTGAGCATTTCTAAAAGAACATATTTTTCAACTTTAGTCTGTCAGACAAACAAGGACAGACACAAAACCTGTTGATGGGAAAAGGGTGAGATTTAACTAAAACTCCCAAACTCCATCCACCCATTTTGATCCACGTTTGATATCTTCTGCAATGTTTCTAACCTCTTACACACTGACTGAAGGTGGTTGGTTTGCATCTTGCTACAGTTTGCAGTAGTGGTGTGTAGTTACCTTTGTGTTTACATAGGATGTAGTAATGTGCTTTTGTCGTCTACACTAACCATAACTCCCCATGCAGAACTGGACGCTCCTACTAACCTCTTGGCCAGAGATGAAACAGAGTCCAGCTTCAGCGTGTCGTGGGACCGAGTCCAGGCAGAAATTGACGACTACATGCTTACCTACAGCTCTGCTGAGGGCTCCAGTACGGAGATCCCAGTGGGGCCTGACAGCGCCTCTTACAGGCTGACTGGCCTGAGGCCTGGAGTCCTCTACACTGTCTACATCTGGGCTGTGAAGGGGGACAAAGCCAGCAGGAAGAGCTCGACACAAGCCGAAACAGGTCTCAGACAGTTTCTGTTAAATCCAAAGCGCTGATCTAACCAACTAAGGCCAAATTTGGGTTGAATTGTTCATCCTGAAAATGTGTGTTTGGGCCTATGTTTCTTAGCATATCAGATATGCTAAGAAACACACGCTCCCTTAATACCACACTTGATATCAGACTTATTTTGACCAGAGAATTTCCACATCAAACTATAAAAGATAGCATAAAAGCATAAAGCAGAAAAAAAATTCTTAATTTAAAGTCTCTTTCAATTTCCTACATGATAACCTAACCAGAATCAATAGTTGCACTCTAGTTCTATATAACTCTAGTTATATGATTATAGAACTCTTGTTCTATGATCACAAGCCAATAAAACCCCTCTATTGCCTCAGCACACTGAAAATTTGGATGCGTTTGAATGCTCAGCCAATCAGGATGAGTCTATACAACCCTATGGCGCTCTGCCCTACATAAGGCGAGTACACCTACACTCTGCGTCCACTATGTCTTCAGTGACTCGTGGAGCAGTAGGTTGAGATGTTAGAGGGCTCCGCCTGTGATCATAGAACTAGAGTTACCATGCGTAACTATCATTCTATTTCACACAGGCTCCGCCCTCTAACAGGGCTCTATTGGCTTAGAGGGCAAAGCTGTGTCCCAGAATTAAGCACAGACCTGGAGAAAGACCCAGACACATCCAACAGATAAAACCTGATGAACAGACAGGGCATCGACCATGACGCTACGAATCTCCTTCACACTTATTCCACTGAATAAGGCTGTTGACGCTGCTACACTTCATGTAGAATGCGAACATATAGCCACTGGAGGGTCTCTGCCCACGAACACGTAAGCTTGTGACCACAAAGCCAGTGTCTCTGTTTAGACAGGAGCTTGCCAGCCATTCTGTCTCCATTGCACGTAGGTGTATGCTCCATATAGCATGCCAATGCACACACTGGGCATAAGCAATGCAGTTTCTCCCCTCTCCAGCATGGGGAGGAGGATAGAACACATCCAATTGAATCGTCCTAGACCTAAAAGAACTTTTAATGTTCTTAGGTGTAAAGGATAGGTTTTGTCTGAGTGTATCGCCACTCACATCTCCTCTCGGCAGTAAACAACTGGGGTGGACGGATAGTGTCACAAATCATTCACTCTTAGCTGAAGCAAATGATGACAACTTAAGAGCGATGTGCCTAATAGGCTTGAAAGGCTCTTTAGAGAGGGCGTTGAGAACTAAAGGCAATTCCCATCACTGGATGTTTTCTCCTAGGCCCCCAGCAGAAAATGTTTTAGGAGAGGGTGGCCGAAAACTGACCTCTCTCCAAAACCTTAATGACAAGATGAGATCTCTGACGCATAAACTTTAAGAGCAGAATGTGCCAACCATTTCTCTAGCAGGTGCTGGAGAAAGGAGAGAATAGACCCAATTGAGCAATTCAATGGATCGATATTCCTTTCTCCACAACACTTTTGGAAACCCAACCAATTTGCTTTATAGCATGAAATGATGGATTGTGCCCATGAGCCCCGGATAGTCTGTACAATGGCTGCAGAAAACCCTGCATGTATCAGGCAGTCCCTTTCAGGAGGCAAACCTTAAAAGGTTTGCCCAGATTGGGCATCACACCTATTGCGCTGTTCGCATTGCCGACTGGGCCGCTTATCCCTGGTCTGCAGTGGAATAGGCTTCCCACTCCCTGACCAACTAGCAGAGCCAGTAAGTGCGCAGCCGGCGCGTTGTCCAGTGGGGAGCGGTAGAAATGGCTCCTGACTGCTGGGCTCCATGAAAGGGCCTGGCAGTCGATGTATCCGCCATCCCCAGAGATGCATGCTTGGCGCCGAGGTACTTGAAGCATTGCTGGTTGTTGGGACTGATGGCGGTGACCAGTCTAGGGTAGGGAGTGTCAGACAATGCCGTCCTCGGCAGTGGTGTCATCTTCAGGCACTGATGAAAAGTGGATGCAGAGTGTAGGTATGCTCGCCTTATATAGGGAAAATTGCCATAGGGTTGTATAGGCTCGTCCTGATTGACTGAGCACGTGCATTCAAATTTTCAGTGCACTGAGGGAACTGGATGAGTGCTTAAGCCAATAGAGCCCTATAAGGGGGCAAACATGTGAAATACAACAGCTTGTTTGTTAAAAGCAGTTTTCAACCGTAGTATAATTGAACTATTCCAATAACCATGACTTCATATGCAGAGCTGGATGCTCCTGCTAACCTCCTGGCCCAAGATGAGACAGAGTCCAGCTTCAGTGTGTCGTGGGACAGAGTCCAGGCTGAAATCGACGGATATAGGTTGAGCTACAGCTCTGCTGAGGGCTCAAGTGCAGAGATCCCTTTGGGGCCTGACAGCACCTCTTACAGACTGACTGGCCTGAGGCCTGGAGTCCTCTACACTGTCTACATCTGGGCTGTGAAGGGGGACAAAGCCAGCAGGAAGATCTCGACACAAGCTGAGACAGGTTGCTACATTTGATATTGATAAAAAATAAGAATAGTTAGGCCTGGTCCATTTGTCTGGGGAGTATCTCATTTTTTGATGATCAGATATCTTTTTGTTGAAGATCAGCTCCAATGGAATCAAAAGAAGAAAATTCTTTCCATGTACTCACCATTGTATAACCTAATATTTTTTAGAAAATGCATGCGATGCATTCTTTCATTTCCATTTCAATGGAAATGAAACAACACATCTTGTAGTTTGCATCAGTAGTGTAGTAGTGTATTAACCACCTCCACTAACATTTCCCTCTAGAGCTGGACGCTCCTACTAACCTCTTGGCCAGAGATGAAACAGAGTCCAGCTTCAGCGTGTCGTGGGATCGAGTCCAGGCAGAAATTGACGACTACATGCTTACCTACAGCTCTGCTGAGGGCTCCAGTACGGAGATCCCAGTGGGGCCTGACAGCGCCTCTTACAGGCTGACTGGCCTGAGGCCTGGAGTCCTCTACACTGTCTACATCTGGGCTGTGAAGGGGGACAAAGCCAGCAGGAAGAGCTCGACACAAGCCGAAACAGGTCTCAGACAGTTTCTGTTAAATCCAAAGCGCTGATCTAACCAACTAAGGCCACATTTGGGTTGAAATGCTCATCCTGAAAATGTGTGTTTGGGCCTATGTTTCTTAGCATATCAGATATGCTAAGAAACACACGCTCACATAATACCACACTTGATATCAGACTTATTTTGACCAGACAATTTCCACATCAAACTATAAAAGATAGCATAAAAGCATAAAGCAAAAAAAAAAAATTCTTAATTTAAAATCTCTTTCAATTTCCTAAATGGTAACCTAACCAGAATCAACAGTTGCACATGGTAACTCTAGTTCTATATAGCTCTAGTTATATGATTATAGAACTCTTGTTCTATGATCACAAGCCAATAAAACCCCTCTATTGCCTCAGCACACTGAAAATTTGGATGCGTTTGAATGCTCAGCCAATCAGGATGAGTCTATACAACCCTATGGCGCTCTGCCCTACATAAGGCGAGTACACCTACACTCTGCGTCCACTATGTCTTCAGTGACTCGTGGAGCAGTAGGTTGAGATGTTAGAGGGCTCCGCCTGTGATCATAGAACTAGAGTTACCATGCGTAACTATCATTCTATTTCACACAGGCTCCGCCCTCTAACAGGGCTCTATTGGCTTAGAGGGCAAAGCTGTGTCCCAGAATTAAGCACAGACCTGGAGAAAGACCCAGACACATCCAACAGATAAAACCTGATGAACAGACAGGGCATCGACCATGACGCTACGAATCTCCTTCACACTTATTCCACTGAATAAGGCTGTTGACGCTGCTACACTTCATGTAGAATGCGAACATATAGCCACTGGAGGGTCTCTGCCCACGAACACGTAAGCTTGTGAAATGCCATCACAAAGCCAGTGTCTCTGTTTAGACAGGAGCTTGCCAGCCATTCTGTCTCCATTGCACGTAGGTGTATGCTCCACATAGCATGCCAATGCACACACTGGGCATAAGCAATGCAGTTTCTCCCTTCTCTCTCCAGCATGGGGAGGAGGATAGAACACATCCAATTGAATCGTCCTAGACCTAAAATAACTTTTAATGTTCTTAGGTGTAAAGGACAGGTTTTGTCTGAGTGTATCGCCACTCACATCTCCTCTCGGCAGTAAACAACTGGGGTGGACGGATAGTGTCACAAATCATTCACTCTCTTAGCTGAAGTGACAACAATTTAAAAGTGATGTGCCTAATAGGCTTGAAAGGCTCTTTAGAGAGGGCGTTGAGAACTAAAGGCAATTCCCATCACTGGATGTTTTCTCCTAGGCCCCCAGCAGAAAATGTTTTAGGAGAGGGTGGCTGAAAACTGACCTCTCTCCAAAACCTTAATGACAAGATGAGATCTCTGACGCATACACTTTAACAGTAGAATATTAAAAGCAGTTTTAAACCGTAGTATAATTGAACTATTCCAATAACCATGACTTCATATGCAGAGCTGGATGCTCCTGCTAACCTCCTGGCCCAAGATGAGACAGAGTCCAGCTTCAGTGTGTCGTGGGACAGAGTCCAGGCTGAAATCGACGGATATAGGTTGAGCTACAGCTCTGCTGAGGGCTCAAGTGCAGAGATCCCTTTGGGGCCTGACAGCGCCTCTTACAGACTGACTGGCCTGAGGCCTGGAGTCCGCTACACTGTCTACATCTGGGCTGTGAAGGGGGACAAAGCCAGCAGGAAGATCTCGACACAAGCTGAGACAGGTTACTACATTTGATATTGATAAAAAATAAGAATAAGAATAGTTAGGCCTGGACCATTTGTCTGGGGAGTATCTCATTTTTTGATGATCAGATATCTTTTTGGTAAAGATCAGCTCCAATGGAATCAAAAGAAGAAAATTATTTTCCATGTACTCACCATTGTATAACCTAATATTTTTTAGAAAATGCATGCGATGCATTCCTTCATTTCCATTTCAATGGAAATGAAACAACACATCTTGTAGTTTGCATCAGTAGTGTAGTAGTGTATTAACCACCTCCACTAACATTTCCCTCTAGAGCTGGACGCTCCTACTAACCTCTTGGCCAGAGATGAAACAGAGTCCAGCTTCAGCGTGTCGTGGGACCGAGTCCAGGCAGAAATTGACGACTACATGCTTACCTACAGCTCTGCTGAGGGCTCCAGTACGGAGATCCCAGTGGGGCCTGACAGCGCCTCTTACAGGCTAACTGGCCTGAGGCCTGGAGTCCTCTACACTGTCTACATCTGGGCTGTGAAGGGGGACAAAGCCAGCAGGAAGATCTCAACACAAGCTGAGACAGGTTAATGCACAACGATTAGGGAGGGTTTTCTTCTGTCAATATTAAAGCCCCCTTTCCTCCTGAATTTTTTATACTTCATTTAACATCCAAAGCAATCCAGAAATTGATGTTAATGAGATACCAAAGTAAAGAGTTACTGGCAAAATTGCTTTCTTCCTTCACTACCCTCAAGATGAAGAGGACTAGGTCTAATTCCATTCATATGGTGATGATAAGAAATCTCAAGATGTCAGTTTATGCTAAAAAGCAGCACTGAATTGCGATTTGGGCTCCAGGAGTGGAGGCAGGTCAGGTCACTACACTCCAGAGAAAAAAGGGAGGAGTGGACAGCTTTGTTACAGGGAGACTTACGTGACGATCTGAAATTTGCGTGTGAATATCTTTCATTTTAAGTGAGTAAAACACACCATTGTATATGTTGTAATTGTACCCCCTTTTCTTGCTCCCTGTGACAATACTGTTGACTTCTGTTTTTTTCCTTTGAGGCTACACTGGGATACACAAGGGTCGGGGGTTAAGCATCAGGGGTTAGGAACTGTATGGGCAGACATCTGGGTGTTTGGGTTTGGATGGAAATGCCTTTATGATGCTTTGATCATCTGTTATGTTCTGTTATCTTATGGGAGTTGTAAGTGAATGTAACTCCCTTTTCAATTAGTCAGTTTAAACCTACAAAACTGCCTATACTGTTAGTAATTCAGTCAAATCATGAATAGACCACCAGTTTTTTGAGACACCTGAAAACCATTTGGACCTGAGGATAGGTTTGTATTCTTTATAGCAAAACCATGCAAATGTTGTTCTTAAATATAGTCAACAAGTAGTAGACAATAATTTAGAACATGATTAAAACACAAAAGGACCACTGCAAAAGCAAAGAGATAAACTTGTTAATCCATCTTTTTTCATTTTCACGAAGACAAGGAAACATGTTGCAAGTACAGCTTCCTCAGGTTCACTCTGCATAGTAAGGCTATTATTTTATTTGCACATAAACAAATCAGCATCCCAGCATTCCTCTTTGTGGTATGACCTTTGGCGTATTAAATTTTATGTTTCTTGTTTTTGCCTGCACCATGACCAGCATACACACTGCTGTTCATAGGGCACTCAAAACTCTTTCAGTCTAAACGTACTCTCACGAAGCACTCCTGTACCGGCAGGATATGCTCCCCACAGGCCGCGTTAGGTCACTGGGCGCGTCTCGTAACTCTGTGTGGGGTAAAAACAGTAGCACCAGCACATGGTGGATGAGTTAGAACAGGGACGTCTTTGTGTGAGCCAGATCATCTGTGTAAAATCATCTGGGAGCTCTAAGTGAAGGCTGCATCTTTTTCAATTAGGCAGCAAATGGCCGGAGTTTTGGATTATAAACTTGTCTCGTCGTAACTCATCGGAAGCCATCAATGCTACAGGCTTGGTGCTGGGTTCAAATAGGAAAGTCATTGTGTCAGGAGAAATCACCTGGGATGCATCAAGGCGAGTGTTATTACATTTGTGACTTTATTGGTCCTAATAACAGGCACCATTAACGTGTCAGTTAAAACTTTCTCAAACCAACATCACCAAGTTTCACAGACTTTTTCAAAAGTAGTGCTTTCCACTCAAGAATATGCAATATTAAATTAACTAAATTAAATTTAGCCACTCTTCATACTATTTTGTGATTTTAAAATATGTATAAGTAACTCTTGATTTGAATGAATTGATTGTTTTTACTGGCGTTGTACCTAATTGTAACACACAGGCTCACAAGACACTTTTCTCTAACCTCTTAAACCCTATGGGAGATTAAGGCTCCATTACAGCAGACCTCTTTGTCTCAGACAAGTTATCTTCCCTGGGGCTTCATGTTGACAGTCAGTGTCTGTTTCAGCTTAATCCCCCATACCAGTTAAATGAGAGAGACGATGACTGGACAGAACTGACATTTTGTCTGTGGAGGCATGTAATAAACAAACAGAAAAGAAAAGAAATAATCATCTTTGGTCAGTTGACAGGGCTGTTGTTGCACTTCAGGTGGAATGACAGCCGTGTAGTTCAGGCTGACAAAGAGTAGAGGTCTATAGTTGTCAAATACTTTAATGTGCCATTTACCATTTGAGGTGGATGAAAGGAATAAGGAGGGATGAATGCTGCACAATAAAATATTTTTTTTGTGTTTGAAAAGCATTTAATTCACATCTCAGGAGTGAGAGAAAGGTTTGTACTCTGAAAACTGGAGCAAAGGTGCAACCTAAAAATAATATGGACAGGGAGGATTTAAACAATGATTTAACAGAAATATTAAATCATGAGGTAAGTTCAAACACAGAGACCTTCATCAGACAATACTCCACTTTAGGGTCATTTACAATTGGTCCCCACTTTTCCCTCCACTCACAGTTGGCAGAAACTGTGAGTGGAGAGATTGTCATAGTCATCTCGAATTTATTCCAATATTGCCATATCAATGAACGAATGAATGAATGCATGGGGTTTTTGTTGTTATTTTCTCCATTTTTACTAAATACAATTAAGTAAAAGCAACACCAAAACCCTCTACTCACCCAACCCAGTGCTGAGTGAATGAATGAATGAATGAATGAGCGAGCATACGGATGCATAAATGAATATAAAATACACACCTTACTCTTCTGCTGTAAGCCGCTCTGATCTCCGCTCTGACCCACAGACATCGATGCCCCCAAGGACCTGAAGGCTACAGATGTGACTCTGGAGTCTGCCTCCTTGATCTGGATCGCTCCGCTGGCTGACATCGAGGGTTACATCCTCACCTACAGAGCTGAGGACGGCACCGTGGAGGTATAGAGCCGTGTAGCCTTAACACCACATACACACACATGCTTACACGCATAGATCATTTTAATGTAGGTAGGCTGACTTCAGAAGTTTTGTGGTACTCCTCTTGCCGAAGAGAAGAGAAACAGATAAGCAGTTGCAAAGAGATAAGACAGCATGCAAGGGATTCAAACTCTTTCTGTTGTTGGCTGCATTATGTGCATTGGCAGAGTGAGCCAACAGTAAATCTTCAATCTTCAGGCAGGAGAATATAGCCTCTATACAGGCAACATGAGTTTTCCTACACTGGCTGACTCAGATTGATTCCTCCATGGTTTCTTCCTCACCTGCAAAATGATAATGACACCGCTGAGGTATTACACTCTTTGTCACACCATTTGGAAATATAGAGATCAACCCTTATGCATTTATCACTATAGAACTGGAACATATGAAGGATCCACCCTCATCTGGAAAACTGAGTTTGACGCTGCAGTAAGCTGCACAAAAAAACTTTATTCTCCATTGGGTAAAAGTAGAGCTACAGTCGCTTTTAGTGACCCGTGGTAAAAGCAGGGTAAGGAATTATATAATGCTGCATTTTATGTCCTCTCCTTGCCTATATAAGCATGAGAATACCATTTGTATTATATAACACACTGTTAGGGTTTTTACTGTTTAAAATAGAGGCTGGAGGTGCATACATCTAAGCTCTGTAGAACACTGACCTCTTGTGGCAAAAAGTAGCAAATTAATCTGTAAAGTAGTAAAGTTATGCATAAACTGTAGATGTGGTCATTGATCTATTCCTGGAAATCTCAAGATTTCAGAAGAACTGGTTATACTGATTTCTTGCCTGTGTACATGACAGGTTTAAGGAATGATATATGATCATCATTCATCAATACTGTAGACTTGGTCACAGGCATTTGTATCATGCCTTAAACATTTTACTTGGTTGAAATGGTAGTAGCATTGCGTGCTCAGAAAGATTAACTGTAACTGTTCTGTATTGTGGTCAGACTGTTGAAAAGCAGCTTGGAGCCGGGGAGAGACGTTTTGCCGTGTCCGGTCTGGAGATGGGGAAGAGCTACATTGTCACCCTGATTGCCTACAGGGGAGCCAAGAGGAGCAAGGTGGTGGAGACCGTCTTCAAAACAGGTCAGTACACGCAACTGTATGGTGCCTTCAGTTACTACTGTTATCTTTTATAGTATTTGGCTGTGAGGGACCAAGTCCACTGAAAAAGTGCATGCTGTCCTTTTCTGATCTATTCTGTTCTGCTCTTTTCTCCTTTGTCATATTTTATGGTATGATATGATATGATGTGAAATTATATGAAATTATGTGATATAATATGTCCACCTTCTTAGTGGATCTGCAGTGGATTGTATGTCACATCATGTAATATCATAGCATTGCACGTCATATCACATCCTATCACGTCATGTCATGTTACGCCATGGCGTATCATATCACGTTACACCATGTAATATAAAATATATATATAATAAATATATGTCATTTCATGTGAGATGATGCCACCTCATCACAACAGACCATGACATCATTTCATGCTACATCCTGTCACAACATATAATGTGACGTCACGTCACCTCACCTCACCTCACCTCACCTCACCTCCTCTCCCCCAGTTGGCCTGCTCTACCCGTTCCCCATGAACTGCGTTCAGATCATGAAGAATGGCAATAAGAAGAGTGGCATCTACACCATCTATGTTAATAATGACCGCTCCAAACCAATCGAGGTCTTCTGCGACATGGACACTGATGGAGGCGGCTGGCTGGTAAGCAACGATATTGATATAGTAGCACACAATAGTTCCCCCAGATAAGAATGTTAATCATTATCAATATTTTGCAATTAATAAATATTATGAATTATAGTCATGGTAATTGGTGGTGGCATTTGATAGCTGAATCAGAGAATGGGCAATAGCAACAACCAAAAGACACAGATTTGTTTGAAACAGCTTTCAGTGACACCTCCTGCTCTGTCTCAGGTGCTCCAGCGCCGTAACACTGGCAGGCTGGACTTCATGAAGCGCTGGAGACAGTACATAGCCGGCTTCGGCAACATGACAGACGAGTTCTGGCTTGGTGAGTGCTGGAATGTCTTTGCTCTTTTTTTTTTCAGAAATTGAAACGCCAATGTATTGCATTAGATGGAGAAATCGAGTGTTTCCTCTCTTTCCCTCTCTCTCTCTCTCTCTCTCTCTCTCTCTTCCTCCCCAGGTCTGAACAATATCTATGAGCTTACAAACACTCCCACCCAGTACGAGCTGAGGTTTGACCTGGGCCTCGGCTCAGAGAGGGCGTTCGCTGTCTACGACAACTTCAAGATTGCCCCGGTCAAACAGAAGTTCAAACTTACAATCGGCACATACAGTGGGACAGCTGGTGGGACATTTGTTCCTTCAATTTTATTCAAACTATAGGAATTATAAATACTGAGGAGACAGTGTCTGAGCCTTGGCTTTGAAGGCAAGAAAATACAACGGCACAGCTGGTGGAAGGATTTTTTTTTTTCCTGAAACCTTGTTCAGACAGCAGGAATTATAGAGAAGGATAGAGGCAGGGGAGCCAATGAGACAGACAGGGGTTTCAAGCAGTGGGCACCTGGGCCCATCAAGCTTAATTATCCCTTCAAGAGTAAATACTAGTCTCCATCCTCCATGAAACGATCACAGAACATCGTCACTATTCAGTTATAGAAGGGGGTCGATGAAAAATTCTTACACCCAGGATCATTGTAACCTGTCTCTTCCTTTGAAGCCTGGCAAATACAGACGGAGATGGAGCATTTGTTTCAGAAACTTGTATTCAGTCAGAGTTATAGACAGAGACCGCATAGGGAAGGCAGTATCTGACGAAGGCGGGGATTTAGTAGGCTTTGAAGCCAGACAGATATAGAGGCACAGCAAGTGGGGCCATGTGTCTACACACGCCACAATATGCTGAGATAACATATCTTTCTTAGATTTTGGCATTTTATTAAATTTCTCCCGTCAGGGAACAGATGGAGACAAAAGAAGTGAGAAGTGAGCAAATTCTGCAAAAATGTATTGTGGGTGTTGGGAGGGGGGTTGAATCATGTACAGCCTGCTGTTTATATTTTTGAGAAGTATAATTATTGTTGTTGATGGCTGTTACTCCTTCCCTAGGTGATGCTATGACCTACCACCAGGGCCGGCCCTGGTCTACTGTCGACTCAGATAATGACATCGCTCTGGGTAACTGCGCCCTGACCCACCGCGGCGCCTGGTGGTACAAGAACTGTCACCTGGCCAACCTCAACGGCAAATGGGGTGACAACAGGCACAGTTTGGTGAGTGAGCAGGGAGGCATCTCTGTGTTGGTAATTTGTGGTTGTGTGACAGGTGTTATTTGGATTATGTGCACAAACTGTGATTTCCTCTCATGCAGCGGTATGTAGCCGACATGCTGAATCTTGGTTTAGCTCAACCAATGTGGGGGTAAATGGGTAAAGAGAAGAGCTTCAAATGGTTTCTGTAACTGGTTTTGCATGGCAGTAGACACATGTCTGCACACACGCACACACACACACACACACACACATACACACACACACACACATATGCATGCACATTCACATGCACAAAATGAATTCTTAACCTAAGGTGTCCCAGATCATACCTTTATGTAATTGGCGCAACATTAACAAAACAAAAGCTAAAAATCCAGGACATGTTATTGAAGTAACTTGGGCTCTCTGGTGTAGTGTGCATTAACACCAATAGATGGCACTGATAGTATTATATAACGGCAGGTTTATACTAACCCAAGCTAATAGTCAGGGTCCTGTAAGGCAGTGATGCTCTGAATCCATCACCTTCCATAAGAGGACGGATTTCTCAAACTTTGTATAAAATCCTGGTATTTAAATCTGGCTCATAAGGTAAGATAAAGCGTTATTGTCTGAGGAAGACCGAATCTATCATTCATGATACTGAATAATCATACTAATGGTTCCTAATGGTTTCTCAGTGTTTGCCACTCCGGTGCCCCTGCAGCCCAAATTTCTTTGTGGCAAATAAAATATTCATTGAGTGCTGTTCTTGATTAATTCAACAGTTATTAGAGGACTCGGCACACAGTTTTAGTTAAGAAGTTGAGTAGAGTTTTGTTTTGTATATTTATTTCTCATTGTTTATTAATAATACTACTGACAATACTACCAATATTACTACTAGTATAACTACTTCTTGTAGTAATACAACTACTACTACTCATAATACTGCTACAACTACTACAATTACTGTCAATAACAACAACAACAACAACAACACAAAGATGATTATTGTAATAATAATTATCATAATCACAATCATAATCATAATATAAACAACAGCCTTCATCATCATTATCGCTAACATCATCTTTTCTAAACAGCTACAAAATGGAAAAAAAACAAAAAAACAAAATGCTGCTACAGTACGACAAAGCAAGGATTTGTGGGAGGGAGGCAGTTCCCTGGTCAGCAATCAAAGACACGCTTCACCCCAGCCTACTTTAAGTTGTTTTGTTTGGATTGTTGAGGTGAAGCTGAAATGCCCCGAATCCATCAGCACTGATAAGAGAACACATTTCTCACACCCGGTATAAAACGTAAGTGTTTTTTTACCAGGCTGATAGGGTAACAACAACAGTTATTATGTCTAAGGGAGACTGATACCGAAGGAAATGCCAGGGGATTTCTCTGCTCTTGTCGAGATTTCATCCATAATATTGCTGCTCCAGATATCTCCCGCAATGTTTGTTGATGAAATGCAATAACAGTCAAAACAAGTTTGTACTGTCATGAAATGAAGCTAGAGGCTGGTATTTATTAGTGTTTGTCATTCTGCCTGTCTGTCTTCCCGCCTGCCTTTCTCTCTCTTTCTCTCTCTCTCTTCCTCTCTCTCTCTCTCTCTCCTCCCTCTCTCTCCCCCCTTCCTTTACTCCCCATCTCTTCCTCTCTCACTCTTCTCTTCTCCCCTCTGCCAGGGAGTGAACTGGGAGCCATGGAAGGGCCACCTGGTGTCCCTGGACTTCACCGAGATGAAGATCCGACCCTTGGGAGCCTTGTCCAGCAGGAAGAGGCGGTCGCTGATGGCCAGAGAGAAGAGCAGAACCACAGCCTCGCAGGAGAAAGACACAAACACCTCCCTCTAGAACCACAGCACACTGCCGTCAGCCGCTTACTCGCCATCACGCTAGATTTGGGCATTTCTCTGCATATTAGTGTGGCTATAAAGGGATTCAGCTTGGATCACCTGTGTCTGCACCTGTGAGTCTCAGGTCTTGGACAGTGAAATGCAAACACACTTCTTTGGGCATCATAGGAAATCGTAACTTATTAGGTGTTCGTTTACAATGAGTATCAGATCCGAGATCAGACATGATATCAGAAATTCCTGGGTTTAGTGTGATTGTGGGAAAGCGGCCAGTAGAAAACTTGCCTTGGAGTTATTTTGAAGTCAGTGCTTGAAATGAAGTAGCATTAACAAGAGTTTAGTGCATCGGTCAAAATGTTGTGATGGAAATAAGAATTGTAATGGAAAAAAAAATAAATCAAACTGACCCCAGTTTGACTCTGGTGGAAACTCCAATTTCAAACCAGGCCACAGTAGATTTGAGTGAGCTCAGAAAAACCAAGAACTCTTATCTTCATTTACTGCATACCTTTTACTTTCTTTTTATCCTAAGGCTGCAGCCTGGGTTAATTGTATTATATTTGTTTATTTCATATTCTATGTTGCAAGTGAAGAGCAACTTTCACTGTGTATAGTAGTATTATCATAATGGCAAAAATGTAAAAAAAAAAAAAAAAAAAAAACTGAAAGAAAAAACAGCTTGTGTTTTGACTGAGAGAGTCAGGTGTAGACAATTAGCGAGTTAGAGCCCCGACTTTATTGATTATGAAGCTGGCTGGCTGTGTCACATAAGATTGTCACTGTGCCACAAACACTGTCAGATCACATTAGGCTCTGCAGAACGAGCAAGAGAATAACAATGAATGGACGTCTGGAATGGCCATATTGCTCCTGCTTTACTTTTATATGATAAGGACAGCGCATATCAATCAATGTAATGTGCCATATCGTATGCCAATAAGGCTGAATTTCATTGAGGTTCTTGCCTCATCCTCAGGAACTTAATGACCAAAGTGTTGTTTTCATTCTGGACAGCTGACAAAGGTTATTAATACTGCTTTGACTTTGACTTTATTACTTTATTACATTTTTACACTTTTATTACAAACTTTATTAGTTTATGTGACAAGGACAGAGCACATCAATCAATCTTTCTGCTAATGTGCCAGAATTAATTTGTAGCCCCTGCCCCTCATAAATTTTGCGTCCCCTAAAATTTCTTTTTAAGCCTTCATGGCCCATAAGGTTTTACTCCAGCCAATCCTCAATCAGGAATTCAAGGTTAGAAGTCACAGTGGAATTAAAAAAGGCTATAGGCTTCATGAATATCCTCTTCAATGATTGTATTTTCAAACGGATATTGTAGTTGTTGTATCCTACTAATGCCACACATTCACAGAAAAAAAATAAAAGCCATGTGACATGAAATATTTCTGGCACTGATGTCTTTTTTCCTAAATTGAGGATAGGTTTGGCCTCAAGAGTATTTGCATCACTGGCAGCCATGTTAGCTCCGTTATCTTGTTCCACTGCTGTTGATAATAAACTTGTGACTCTGCTAGCTGAGAGTTTTTGGAAAGTTGGAGATCTCACCATTGAAATATTATGTAGGATGTTATTATATATTTTCAAGAAATACTAATTAGTTCTGCAGATATAGCACAAAAAGGCACATAGAACAAGTTAGCCATACACTATCAGTGGTTTTGGTTTGAACAGTCTGCATGTCCTCACAGTGTTAAAATAGGTACAATATTGTTCCACAACACCTGAGTTTGCATGAGTGATCTGTTTCAAGAAGCCCGAATGTTACTTCAAAGCTGGTCTTACAGTAACGTAATGTGATAAGCATGAAAAGAGAGTAGGTTGCATGAATAAAGCTATAAGCACTTGAATGTTGGCACTCTTTTTAGTTGAATTTTAGCTGAATCTTTTTTCAAAAGTGCAGCAGTTTCTCCACATCCAGTACTTTCGTCATACTGAGATGAGCAACTACTCCTAGGAACAGATGAGTGTTTGGTGTCTGGTTTCACAACATGACCTACAGTATGGTTTTTCAGTTTCCCATTTGCTGTCTGTCAGTCTGCTGTCAGCAGCACACTGACTGTCTGTGCAGGGACCACTTATGCACAGTGCCTAAAACTGTATGGAGAGAATATAAATGGTATATATACACCGTTAAAGCACAAATGATACAAAGAATGAGATATAATCTATTCAAAAACAACACGAACACTTTTCATGAACATATGAAAAGAGAGTCTGAGAGTTTTTATTCATGCACATTTCATACCCGCTTATTCCTATTCAGGGTCACAGGGGGCTGGAGTCTATCCCAGCATGCATTGGGCGGAAAGCAGGAAAACACCCAGGACAGGTTGCCAGTCCATCACAGTGCAAACAGAGAGACAGACAGATAGACAGCAATTTAAAGTCTCACACCCACCTGACTTGCGTGTCTTTGGGCTGTGGGGAGAAACCGAAGCACCTGGAGGAAATCCACAGGAACACGGGGAGAACATGACAGCTCCACACAGGAGGGACCGGGGCCGAGATCCAAACCCAGGACTTTGTTGCTGTGAGGCGACAGTGCTGCTAACCACTGAGCCACTGACAGCCTTTCTATGTCAAAAATCAAATACGAGTAAGAGAAAGCCACTGCATAAAATTTGGTGGCAAATATTTCTAGCGTAGAATTTCATTTCAACTTTGAAATGAAATGTCTCACAAAAGCTCATTGATGCGGAAGGCCCTTTCGGCCACAGTGATTGCAAATTACTTTAAGGAGATTGGTTCCTGCCATTGCACTGCGGGGCAAGTGGCTTGCTTAGTGGCAGGATAAACACAATGGGGAGAGACAGTATTATGCCGCCCAACCCCCCCCCTCTCATCCCAAACACTCATTCTCTCTCTCTCTCTCTCTCTCTCTCTCTCTCTCTCTCTCTCTCTCTCTCTCTCTCTCTCTCTTTCTCACAAATGTGTTTATGTCTTAGCCTTTTTCTTCATGCATGCAGCAAAGCACAGTTGCAACACTTATGGTGGGGGAATGATAACTATCGCTCGCTCTGTCTCTCTCTTGTCTTGTCTCAATGTACTAGAAAGGAATGTATAATGTATAATGTTTTAAAAGTATAAAAATGTGTGGTGTGTGTGTGTGTGTGTGTGTGTGTGTATTTGTGTGTATGCTGCTTTTTTGTTGCTTACTGTCCTTCAGTTTGTGTCAAGTTAATACATAGTGAGTGGCAAGATGCCCTGGTTCCTCCCTCTATGGCCATCAGACTCTTTGAGATTTGGGGTTACTCACCTTTTCAAAGTAAATGTTTGTATTTTTTTTTTCATATTTTTGGAATGGCTCCATCCCAGCCTTGCCTGCTGAGCTGCAACAACATATTCAGTGCATTTGTTTTGATTGACAAGATGTTTCTCCCCTTGTGATTGCCAGCAACCGGTGACTGAGAGTGTTTTGGTGAAGATCTCTCTCTGACTTGTATCTTTCACAGTAGAGAACTTTTGTACCAAATCACTCTGTTGTATATCTATGAGTTTTGGCTCGTATTTTTCTAGTTTTCCAAACTGGAATTTGATAAAATGGTGCTTGAAATTAGTGTTAGTCTAAGATCAGGGGCTTCTCTCTCTCACTCTCTCTCTCTCTCTCTCTCTCTCTCTCTCTCTCTCACTCTCTCTCTCTCTCTCTCTCTCTGTGTGTGTGTGTGTGTGTAGTGTGTATGCGTGTGGGCATGCACATTTGTCTGCATGTGTGTGTCTGCTCACTTGGGTCCACACTTATACCTAAGGCTCAGTGTGATGCATTTTTTCCATGGGAGAGCTTGGTAATGTTGTAACAAGGGAGTGTTTGTTTAAAGGGGTGGAGTGTGAGGGGTTGCTGTGTCATGGAAGGAGAAAAGGAAAGACCAGAGAAGAGAAGAGAAGAGAAGAGAAGAGAAGAGAAGAGAAGAGAACAGAACAGAACAGAACAGAACAGAACAGAACAGAACAGAAGAGGAGGACAGAACAGAACAGAACAGAACAGAACAGAACAGAACGGAGAAAGTTTTTGCAGCATGTTTGACTTTAGTTGGGTTGTTCACAAGGTTTTTTCTTTGGGTGTGGAGAATTAACCTGGTATTAATGTGTTTTAATGGCATTAATCATAAGAAAATGTCCCCCTTAACTAAATTTGGTTCTGTAATTAACTTTGAATCGACAAAAGATCCAAAATATACATAAATGTAAAAATAATGTGAAATGGAAAAATAAATCACTACTGCTGATTTACCCCAAGGTCAAGATGCAAATCCAAGCATGGCATACATTATGGAGGAAGTGCATGTTAACTAAGTGCTGAGATGGACACTTTCCACCAGCGATTCAAAACATGAGTTTCTAAGCATATTGATTATTGTTTCCAATTGATCACGTCTTGGCTAAGAACACCAGCGATAAAAAGGATTTGTCAGGGAGTTGGAAGTATACTGATGATAGCTAATCTGAAGCAAGCCGCCTGATTTGTTTCCTCCATGTCATGATAACGAGATGACAAGTGGTAAATGATAATTGCCAAAAACACCTCCTTAGGCCGTAAAGACTGACATAAACAAACATGTTGTTTGATATAGCCACATTAGAGACAATGCTTTTCCAACTTTGATAAACAAATGAAACATCTGAAGATTGCTAAAAGCTCAGGATGCATGAGCCAGAATACATAAACTTCCCGAAGTATATGCCTGCAAACTGTTAATATTGTCTGAAATGAATTGTTCCTCAAGCCAGGATGATTTCATGCATCCAAAATTAGTCCACTATGGCCATCAAACAGATGATGAAAATTGCATATTCATGAAGATCAGTAGAGGCAGAGCTGCTGACTGATTGCATTGTCTAACCAAATATTTTTGTTTGTGTGGATGCAGTATATACTGTAAGTATCCAAAACCAATGGCATTTTTGCAATCTAAAATCTGCCAATTCTTCATGTTGTGCCCATGTGGTTTTATAGTACATGGAAGAAAAACATGATAAGAAATGTTTTAAGTGCCATTTAGAACCATACACAGTAGATGTGTGAATGCATTAACTGATCCCAGCTCTTTTGTGTTTGTTTTTCTAGCAGTGTACAGTATAGTTGCAGTTCTCCATAGGTAGAGTCTCTTAACAGTCTGTAAAAAATGGTTAGGGGCTTTATTCCCATGGGGGGGCTTGTATACTGAAAATAAATGCAGTGACTGTATGCCTCCTGCATTTTACTGAGTGCGCTGTCTGAGTCTTGGCAGCCATGCTCAGTGGTGCAGCTTGTGTAATATGTGACATGCTTACATGTAAAGATAATGACTAAATGTCAAAATTCAAAAGCTCTGTTAACTTCAATTTATATTAGTAATGGAGAAATGAGATTCAACAAAGCTAGAAAAATACTTTATTTCTCTTCCTGTCTTCTTCCACATTGTGTTCTCCTTCATCACTGTATCACTATATGTCAAGATAAATTATGCATGCAGTGGAACCAAAACAAAGCCTGGCCAGGCATATAATTAAAAAAAAATAAAAATAGAAAGATCACCTCAGCAATTTTTCAACTGTGTAACAACAAAAAAACATCCTAAATATACAATGTCATGCATAATTGGGTGGGATCAAAAAGAGGTGCTATCGTATAGAAAAACTATCCAGGAAGGCAGATTTGTTGTTCAGACAGATGACAAATCCCCCGCCTCTGTTCCCTCTGATCACAGCAAACTGGCAAAGGGAAGCAGTAAAAAAAAAAATAGATTTCCCACCCCTTGACTTGTGCAGCTGAATCACATAGTCCCCAGCAAATCAAATGTGATGGGTACACAGTAAGGGAAGTCTAAACATGGTCTATTTCGACATTATAAATAAAGCCTAACAGGTGTTGAGAAGAAAAAGGGTGAATGGTGCGAACATGATGACAAAACCACTCCAAGCAAGACAAACCAAGACAAAGTGATCTCATGAACGCAACCACCAGTTCAGCATATCATAGGTTAATAGCATAGGGTGGAAAAAGTTATGGAAAATATCATCCAAAATATCATATACTGTATAGTGGATTTGAACACTGATAAGCCATGGTAACTGAATATAGCCAGGGAGCCAACTGCAGTGGGACGAATGCACAAATTACCAAATGTATGGCCGCATTAATGATCATTTTTAGTAGAAAAGGAAAACACCAAATTTCCTTCCTAGCAAGCCTTTACTTCTGAATATGCTGATAGAAGTCTCCAGTGACAGTGATGGCAAAACTCAATAATCTGAACTACAGGACCTGTGTTGTCTGCAAAACCAGAGTGCTGAAAATCTATAATCAGTTTGAATTTCAGATTCTCATGAAGGGAGAACACTGATGTTGATGACTGAATGCTGATGACTAAAGATGATCTTACATGGGCAACATTTCGAGGGAACTGAGGAAATTTATGGTAAATGTCAACGGGGACAAAATCTCTGCGGGTAAATCAAGATATTTAGTTTTCTTGGCAAAATTCCCAATCTATCTTGCTTTATATTGTTCATTTTCTATAATGGCCTTAGTGCTACAATGCTGTATAGGGAAGCCCAGCCCAGGTCAATGATAATGGATCAGCAGTCTCACTCTGACAAATACAGACTATACTGTGAAAACAACAACAACAAAAACTGCTTCCTCAACAATAAAACATCTGAATAGGTTGATGGGGTTGTTTCTTTGGAAAGCCCCCAAGTCAGAGCTGTAGCACTGATTGGTGATTGGGTAATGCTGCTGAGGTTTCATTTTACACTGCAAGCTCAATTATGCAGCACAAGTGTGATTTCCCTCTCTCTAAACATGAAGGACAGCAGACAAACCCTAATTTCCACGTGGGAGGTGTCCGTCTGAACGGTAATGGAATGAGTGGGGCCTGTTTTCCCAGAAGCACTTGAGGCGAGAAGATCATAAGCAGATGCATAAAGATGATCACACTGCTAAGATGCTTCTGCTTAATTGGGCTTTGAGATGTCACACAGTTAAAAAAAAGCGAGCTGCCAGTGCAATCCACTTGAAGTCCAAAGCATTTGATTATCTCAGTGTTTCACTCCTCTCTCTTCTAGGTTAAAACATTTGAAAAATATATGTAAGTTGAAATAGCTTTGAATAGTTCTTAAGGCTCACCGGAAGAGTCTCAAAAAATTGAAATGAACATATAAGTAGGATAAGTGCCCCTCATGTGGACTATACTGTATTCTAATTCGGCTATGAATCACTCTATTAAGTAGATAAAGCGAGACCAGGAAAAGAATTCAAGAGGATAAAAAGAGTTATAGATTTCATTCCAAGTGCACCGAGTTCAACTTCTTGGAGCTCAATGGCTTTAAACTGGTAGGAAATGAGAGTCATTTTCCTATCAGGGAATCACAACTGTAGATTGCAACCTGAATGTAAGAACTAGGCAGTATTATAGCCGTCTGAGCGCTAGGCGGTCCTTAAATTGGCTCTATCTCCCAAATGTAGAGGCAATGAATTTCACATGGAAGCTCTAGGAACAAAGTGCTCTCACTAACACTGTCCTCCACTCTCTCTCTCTCTCTCTCTCTCTCTCTCTCTCTCTCACACACACACACACACACACACACACACACACACACGCCATCATTTATATGTCTCTAATACCTCATGTGCTTCTGTGTAGCATATGTCTTCCTTTATGTACCATGCACTAAAAACATCATAACAAATGTAAACATTATCATAACAATACTACATCATATGAATACAAAATGACAAGTCTCTGTACACTGTTTACATATTTCAACCAGATCTGTGTCCATTATAAGTTGAAGTCCTTTCCACTACTCTGAGCAGTTCTGTAAGCCTCCTTTGAGTCCAGCACAGTTGAAGTTTGCACTTTTGAAACAATCCGTTCGCTCCACTGCATCAGTCAAGACCATCTGATCCAGGAACAGCAATTTCAAAACTGATCACTACACCATGGCGAGGGCAACCCTGTCAGGAGTCATCGGCCCGGTTTTGACCGAGATCCACAAGTCCTCAGTATTCGCCACATTTTTCTTCTTCTTCATCTCCGACCTCGCCGTTGCCGCTGTGTCTCCGCAGCAGCAACAGCAGCAGTTGGCATGGCGACAGCAGCAGCAGTGGCAGCACACCACCAAGGATGTGAGAAGGACCAGCAGGGGAAGAGCCAGCAGGACCACCAGGCAGACCGTGTTGTAGACCCCCTGGTTGTGTTTGTCCGTAGCAAAGCTCCACAGCTGATTGAAAAAATCCACGATGCTGTCTGTCTTCCCATCCATGGCTTCAGGACATGAAGCTGTGACTGCTTTTATTGAGTCTGCCTGGCACCAGTTGTAAACCTTCAATAAATCCTTTATTGGGTTGTGAAGTTTATAATATTGTAAAAGGACAAATGCGCGTATTAGGCTGCTTGTGACATCACACCTCCACCAACGCAATTAAGACATGCTGTTAATTAAACTTGAATCCCCTTTTACTTAATCTGGCTCAGGCTATAAAGTTTTATAGTCTGAATTTTTTACTTTCAGGTCACCCTGGATTTTCAACTTTTTGATGTTGAATAATAATTCCTTTTAACTTTAAGGTTTATTGCCTTACTAAGTAATCTGAGGTTCAAGATTACAACAGTTTTAAAGAAAAGGACTGAAAGAGAGAGGTTGTTGGACCACCCAATCGGACAGTTTGTTGACACACTCCTGATTCCGTTAGAAAAGTTGGATAGAATCATCAAACATCCACCAAACCAAACAGTTGTCAGGTCAGATATTTTTGCTGGTGACTCACCCCTGACCTCAGATGTGCTGCTGTTTCCTACACCAGCACTCTTAGCCGGGACCAGCCCACTGATTGGAGTTCAGATAGCCTCCTGTCAGCGCAGCAGTATCTGATGGGGGTATGATGCTTGTGTATGCGCTTGGGCTTGTGTTGTTTGTGTTAGATCAGAAAGCTGGAAGCATGGGGGCCGACTTCACACACGCCTTCTTCCTTAAATGTCTCGTCCGGGGGGTTCGAGACCAAAGCATTTTTTAAACAAATCCTAGAGGCCGACAGATCAATTGTTTATGAGAAGATTGGCTTTGAAATCCTCCACTTATGGTGATTCTGATCTTGATGCAGGAAAGGAAAAAGGGCCTATAGCACGGGTTCATCCAAGTTTGTTTTTTCGCCGCCTGACATTCCACCTCTCGTTCTTTGTTCTTTGTCCTTTGCAGTCTCCCCTTGTTCTTTTGCCCTTTCTTTCTCACTTTAGTTTAATCCAGCTGCTTGGTGTGTTGAGAGGTGATAGACTTAAGGTGTTTCTGTGGAACAAAAGAGAGAGAAAGTGAATATGGACTGAAGTTTGGTCTCCCACAGACACCCCCGCCCCCCCACCTCCTTCTCTTCTTCCTCCCTCCCTCTCTCCCTCCCCCTCCCTCCTCCCATCTCCCCCCCTCTCTCCCCTTGTCAGTGTCAGCTTCAGATTTTCAGCTTTCCCCTCATTAATACTGCAGAGGAGTCATTCAGGATTCAGGGCAGATCTCTCTAAGAGTCCCACTGAGAAAGAGGGAGCGAAGAGAGAGAGAGAGAGAGAGAGAGAGAGAGATAGAGAGAGAGGGATGGAGGGAGATTGTGTCTGCGAGAAAGCGCGACAGAGAGAGAGAGAGATAGTCAATTGCTCTAAGAGCCCCACTGAGAGAAAGTGTGACTCAGTGGCAGAGAGAAAGAGAGAGGGGAGGTAGAAAGAGAGGGAGAGGGGATGGCTGCAGGAGATTCATCTGAATATAGCAGGCTAATGGTTCCCATTGGGGGAGACTGATAGATGGGACGAGGCGAAGGACTTCATAAATGTCTGATTGTTACATTTTCCTCTGCCCTCAGATGAAATCTCCCCTTCACACCTCTCCTGGAGGAGAAGAAGACCCGCGGTTAGCTACCTGACGAGGAGAAGTAGCTCTACAAATGATTTCAAAGAGCAGTCAGCCTGAGAGATAAAAGTGCAATATTGTTCCTTTTTCTCTGAGAATGTGAGCTGTTTGATTAAGTCTGGGGCTTTGAGGCGACGGATAGTGTTTTTTATTGTTGAAGATATTGCATTGGCCACTTTATGTGTAACATTTAAATAGCGTAAAACAACTATAGCTCTCCAAAGGATTTCAAACACCGTTTGATTAAGTCTGTCCCTTAGAAGCTCTTTAGCTCACATCTATAGAGCGTCTTTGTATTCTGTATGCAGAGGGGAGGAAAAAAGATATTAGTCAGATTTTCATCTCACATTTGGCTGCTTCTTAGGCAGAGCGAGGAAGATGCACCTGCATGTGGAGAGCAAATAGATTTGGCGTGGTTGTCGCGGTGCGTTGCGTCTCATGTGTGAAATTGGTTTACCCGCAGTCAGCCTTCCAACTTCCCTCCTGCTCATTTACTCAACAGGAAACTGAGCTCTGAAAGCTAAGCAGCAAGAGTCAGCTGACACATCATACCAAGAGTTCAGAAACCGTATTCTCATAAATAACGTCTACACTGAGAGATGAGGTGGTTTCTATTTTTATTGTCATTAGGGGAAATTACAGTAAAGTTGAGACCCGAGGACAAATAGGTAGACATTTAGACCAAGCACTATGTCAAACAAGTATTCCACTTGGGCTTTAAGAGTCTTTAAAGCAAAACAAGCTTTATTATTTGGTTGCTGATCTAACTAGCTAACTTTTCTGTTATTTTATTCTTATTTAGGCATAATATATTGAAGATTGTACACATTGTTGGAAACCATTGTATCAGACATTGCCCTTAATGACATTATCTGCTGTGATTACGGGTTCTTTTGTAATGCTGACAGTACTTGGCCGAGCTGCATCATCAGCGTAGGGACACTCTCATAGGATGAGGACAGAGTAAACACGACCAGCCAAAGAGTCAAGAGTCAACAATAGGTAGGAGTCAGGAGGAGAGAATGAGCGAACAGCATAAAGCCCAGGAGAGGGGAATAGGTGTGATCAAGCTGTATAAAAGAGATGACTAACAAGGTGTTAAGGTCACTGAAAGGAATGGAGAAGTGACTAACTTATAACAATAATAGTCTCTGGCCAGGAACAATGAGATGATTGTAAGCCATCCCAAAACATGGGTGAACTATCAGACAAAGAGTGTGTATGTCAAAAAAAAGGTTTGAAAGCTTCTAAGCGTTCGTCTCAATAATATTTACAACATCTTTGACCCTGTCAGGACCATGTAGAGCCCAGTGTTGTCATGTGGAGACCCACAAGACGATCGAGGGCCTATATCCGCTTAAAGTCACAGTGAAACCGCATTCTGAGATCATCTTACTTCCTTAATAAGATGTATTTCCTGTTAAAACAGGATATTGGGGCAGAACATAACATGGAGGAGGATCATTCGAAAGTGTAAACCAGTATCAGTTTAGGGAGAGAAATATAGTTTCATTTGATGGGAGGGGCGGGATTGTTAAAAAATCTGTGATGGTTTTATTATCAATCATTTTTAGGTACGCCTCCTGGTATATGATGAGGTCCACACTAAATATAAAGTAAAACTAATGAGATTTTCATAGAAAAATGCAATAAAATAACAAATTAGCATTTCAGTGTGACTTTAAGTCCGTACCAAGAACTGTGTTCACAGAAAGGTCTTACCAGTGTGCATTAGTACAAATTTATGTCAGACTAGTTGTTTATAAACTTGATTTGGAAAGTTCTCCAGCTCAGTGCCAGTTTCAGACATGACATACTTCTCTTGGTGGTGGTGCTGAAGGATACACAGGAGTTGCCAGGATTGCGGTGCCAAGAATCCCTTCCTCAGCAGGGTCTATTTACAGTATATGTCAATGACACTAATTGAAGGTGTGCACACCGTAATTGTTGAGCTTGTTCATGTGTGCTTGAGCTGGAGGTGGCTTGTGATTTAGGGAAGGTGTAGGACAGAGGTACACAACTAAAAACAAAAACAGTTCATTTTCTAAATAAAGCCACATTTTAAGAAATTGTACAGTCAAGTGAAAGATGAAATTCAAAAACATTTTTATATGAAGCCCCAGGCTTTAAACATTTCAGTGGTTCATTTTATATTGCTGAAATGTTCCTCACAGACAATATTGTCATTCTAAGACAAAGCTCCGGCTGGGTACTTTCTCATGACATTGTGTTGGCCTAGACCCATTCATATACAGGAAAAGGCCATTTCAGGGGCACACAAAGCCAGGATGGGGCTGAGAAAAATGTTATGGTTGCTCTCACTTAGCCCCCGCTGCTTTTTAAGGAACATGTGCGACCCAAAAGACAGAGCTGTGACAGAAGGCAAGGCAGGAATCTTTAATGACTCGCCCCGAGCACACGGTCAGAGCAAACCCTCCTCAGTCTCTCTTCATATTCTGACTGGGACATGTTCAGTTACGCTTCCCCTCGCCCACCAACTACTGCCAGCTATTTAACAGTCCAAGACTGTTCTTAACTGTGAATCAGTCAACGTTTAGTAGCATTATCCATATCTCTTGGCAGAAAACATTGAATATCTTTGATCACTGATGCCAGCAGTTCCAGTTATGGTCACTACAGGCCTATTGATAGCTTGTAGAAACACACTTCTCTACAGCGAGCAAGACGAAAGAGTGCCTTAGCCCATTACAGGTCAGGCTACTGTAAACTTTGATCCTGGCTAAGTGAAATGAGCCAAATAATAGAGCAGAGTACAGAGTCTGTGCAGGACAGACTATCAAATGAAATTGTTGTAATCTTTTTCAAAAGCCGTCATCACCAGAAGGTTCAAGTCAAAAGATGTTTTCTGCGCAGGTCCATTAAACTGAGCTGCAGAAAGCCATTCTTTGGTTGACAGTAAACGTAGAGATTCTAACAAATGAAATAAAGTTAAACTTTTTCATGTTTTAGTGTCAGTCTGTGGTTTCCAAATGCAGAATGCAAATGCGTGAATCTTGTCAAAGTATCATTGCAACTTCCCCAACTTCCTGTCAGATCTAACCAATGGAGCGAATTGCCAAAACAACGTTTTTAAAAAAAAAATTATTTTTTTTTTTACAGAGCCTGCCACAGTAATATAAATTTTGTCACTCCTCACCCACAGCCACACAACAAAAAGCACCAAAAGCTATTATAAAAGAAGGTTTAAAAGTATTTCAAGTCGCTGCCACTCAACAGATGTTTGAAAGAGGCACCTTACCCACAGGCACTTCTGAAGTGGCAGGCCAGGTCTCCCCTGTCTTATCCAGTCAGCTGCTGAAAACTTCTGTTGTTGCTGTTTTGGCATCTGGCTTCTGCTCTATTCTGGTCCCTCTCACCCAGACGTCTTGACAAGTCCTCACTTTCTGTTCCTGTTTCTCCCTCTCCCCTCCTTCCCCTCTCTCTCTCTCTCTCTCTCTCTCTCTCTCTCTCTCTCTCTCTCTGTCAGTCTCTCTCGGCCGCAGCGTCACTGCACCCTGCCCGCCCCGTGTAAGAATGGGCCCTCTGTCTATGCTTATGTGCTCCTGCATGACGTGCCGCTCGCTCTGAATTCTTGTGGTTACTTTACACACACACAAGCACTGAATGATGTCAGAGAAAGAGAGTGAGAGAGTGAGAGAGTGTCAATGAGGTACACTGAATAAGAGAATGTGAATATATTACTTCAGTCAACAGTAAATTAAATATGTCTAAAAACAAATTTCCCATTGTTAGAACATTAAAAGAGAGATGCCTTCAGATTTGAAGACCTTGCAACACAGCAAAGCACTCTACTGTAACTCACAGGCAGTTGTTGTCACTTCTTGTATAATAACCCCAAATTAGTAGCTTAAACAAACACTACTCCACCCATCTAAGACTCAAAATGAGAATAGAAAGGAGAAATGAAAGCTGTGAAAGTGTGTGAGCCCACTGTACCAGGTGAAGCAGATAGATGCAGCGATATGTAACACACACACATACACACACACACACACACACACAGACAGAGTTCACTATGCCTGCAGGGTAGTGGTCAATGCCCTTTCAGTTCAGTCAAGCAAAAGAGGATTTTTATTCAAGTAAAAAAAAAAAAAAAAAAGTATTCTTTGGACATTAAGTAGTGTACTATCTACTTTCCGTCCCTTGAAAGGACGCAGGAGTTAAAAGTGACTGTGCATTAGCTTGCATGTGCGTCCTCACACATGTTTGTGCTTGCGAACGTCGTGTGTAATGCATCAACTCACACAGCAATGTGCCTGGGCCTGAGTAGTCAGGTCACATGACTGTTTCATTTTAGTAGAACAATTTCTTTTTCTCTGTATTGTTCATTGTCTCAAAATGACCTGTCCAAGAATTTGTAAAACACAGAAAAAAATGTGGGTACACACCATGTTTTGGCTTTCAAAATGAAACAGGGACTTCAGTACAGATGCGGCCCGAAGCCTTTATTGGAGGCTGAAATTTCATGAACTCATACTAGAGTATTGGTACTAAAAAGTGTAGTATGTCTTTCATCTGGTATAGCTTTAAGACAGACAACTTTTTCAGGTCATTACTGCTATTTTTTAATGAACCACAGCGAGATGAAAACGTTTTGTGGTGATCTCGTCAAACACTTCCTGACCATCTGACTGGATGAACATGCAGTGCATTTTTTTTATAATAGCTGTGGGGCATGGTTTCGTGGAGATTGATGAGACAAGCCTCACCCTGTCTGCAGGTGTGTCTGTGACAAGTACAACCCCCCCCACACACACACACACACACACACACACACACACACCGCCAACACAGAGGGTGTTGGCTGAATGGCAGGGTGTGTAGTCATGGCGCGATACAGTAAAGCAATATCAAAACAGCTGCTACAGTGTCCAGTCACCTCATGCAAGTGTTGATTAATGCCCTTTGTATAGTTCCAATTTCCGTGATGGAAACCCTTATATACAGCAGTTTATATGATAATGATTTCACTATGCATTCCATTTCCTCCTTTTGATTTCCCGTGCAGAAGTCGATCTTTTTATTGCACGCCTTGCATAGAACAACGCACAGCTACAGTTTTATCTGGAGGAATCATTTGGAAAACTCTGATTCTGTCCTCTTTTCACCCATCAGAAGACATGAGGAATGATCTGGAAAACCACTTGTTACAGAGACTCATCCTGTGCTACAATATGCCGATTTAGGTCTACTGTACATTCATCCAGAAAGTGTAGGCTGCTACGGTGCGCATGGAGGTGCATGATGGGGGATTTCTGCCATAGCAATCTGTCATGATTGTAGTTTACATTATTTGCCATTTCCTTGATGGAGACCATATTCTTCACGTATATTATAACAACCCTATACCTCCCATTTCCTGCATGGAAACCTTATTCTCAATTTACACTGCAGTGACCCTATACTGAATGGATATACCGTATTCTCAATTACCTGCCTATGAGGGAAAGCTAGAACAATGTATCCCTTTTCCAACTCTGGTCTTTAGCTTGCCAGGTTTCAGGAAGGACTCACATTGGATCACCGATCATATGATCATGATAACAGAAAATATGATCATGACATTACCAGTGGCATTAGCTGAAGACTCGTGGAATGGCTGGGCTGAACAAAAGGGCATTGCATGAACTTGCAAACAAACAGCTGGTTCTAGCAGCTTTGTGAAGGACAGACACACACACACTCACACACACTCACACACTCACACACACACACACACAAGCAGGAGCGCAGTATGCATGTATGTGCACTCACAAAGAGTTTTTGAGTGCGAGTGTTAATGAAAAGTGACTCAAGGGTTGCTATATTGGAATCTGACAACTGTCCAGAAATAATGTGCTAATATAACCAGTCCCCCAGAGGCAAACCCAGGCTGTGACTCAGGCCTGTAAAATGTTTGGGCCCGGCACTATGAAAACAGGCAGGAAGAGAGAGAGAGAGAGAGAGAGAGAGAGAGAGAGAGAGAGAGAGAGAGAGAGAGAGAGAGAGAGAGAGAGAGAGAGAGAGAGAGATGATTAGTCTATATAAGGAATTGCCTCTCTATACTCGCTCTGAAGAAAAGCCATCATTGAGAAGCTATTGGTTGGCATGTAAACTTTAGGCTTTTACAGGGGACCTACTCGCACATTCCAACTATGAAGTCAGTCCGAGCTTTTTTTAACACACTGCACTTCATTTAAGTAATAAATATTCCCAGAGTAGCTATCATATGACGCCGGCGGTATTTTGGGAATAGATATTTCACTATTCATCCTCGGCTGGTGAAGAACAGAACTTATCTTACTGAATAAATAACCAAAGGGTGATATTGTCAGCTTAGTACATAAAGAAACACTACAGTACTTTTCCAAAGTGCTTAATCTGAATCACTGGGGATTTCTAGGTTCCTCTTTGCTCTCCGGTATTTCCAAATACAGAACGAGCGCAATGAGACACTGTGGGAATCAAATCCCACTCAGGTTAGACAATAAACAATATTTTGGGTTGTCATGGAGATTCTAAATGGTGAGATAGTTGAGTTCAGGGTGCGTGGGGAAAAAAACCAAAAAAAAACAACATCAATCTAAAACTCACAAAAGCAGCTGCCTATACATATCCAAGTTGATAGATAGATAGATAGATAGATAGATAGATAGATAGATTGATTGATTGATTGATTGATTGATTGATTGATTGATTGATTGATTGATTGATTGATTGATTGATTGGACATGTCTCTGAGTTCGAATTTGTGTGGTCAGTTGAAGCTATAGAATAATTGTTGTTTCATTATCTTTTAACAGCAGACCTTGCCTGGTGTTTTCCACATATAGAACTGTCTAATAGACAGTTTTACAAGAAAGCAGACAGTGTCGCGACCTTATGTGCTCATGAGATAACCAAGAAGTCTAAGAATGCTCTTTCCTGTTTCCTTCCCTTTTCTTTTAAAATGACATGACTTCACACAATGTCTCCACTGTCTTAAGTAAGAATAATAATAGAAACGCAGACTGTTACTTAATTTCTCATTGGTAGCTCTGCAGGAAATATTTTGACACAGCAAGCCAGTTCAGTTAGTATTTTTCAGCCTGCCAACAAGTGAAAAACTCTGCAAACTCTGTTCAGCCTCAGTTTTCTCACTGTGATTATTCCTGTTGCTATTAGTTGGGCCTCTCCTGGTAATCATTGTTAATCAGTGTGTATTGTTGACAGAACAGCTTCCATTGGGTGGCCACCTTTGTCCAGAACACCTTACAGTGCAATAAGTGGATGTTATTTTGTATGGGCAGCCCCAGTGTGAAAGAAAGCTCTACCTTTAACAGCAGCATGCTCTGCTCATTGAGCTACACAGGAACAGTGGAACAGATGCTGAGCCCTTCATCTGGAAGCAACCCAAGCTTGTGAAAAATTAATTGTTGCTGTTATTCTTTGCAGCTGTCATAAAAAGACCAGGAATAATATCCTCAAGTTGTATCAATGTCCATTACCTACAAATTTATGTGTTTATGTGAACTGCATCCTCTGTTTTCTTGTGAACTATTCCTAGTCATGCTGCCATACTGTACACAGGCTGTAAACAACATGCACACATGCCTGTATATGCATGTGCATGTGGATCCCTGACTTGTTTTCAGAGTTGGGGTGTAACTAAAGTTATGATCATTAGCTAAAAGCATTTTCTCTGTTACATTTCTTTTTTTTAAGTGTTTTTCCTATCAGGCATTGGGGTTGGCATTCCTGACATTCCTTGTTTATTCCTGAGCCTAAAATACTTTGTTCTTGGAAATGAATCCCTAAGGTTTTTTGTGAAAAATTATAAATATTGACAAACCCGACTCACATTACAGCATGATATCACGGGCCTTGTAGAATGTACAAAGTAACCATATTTGGATATTCAAAGAGCGATTGGCAACTTCTCTCGTGAAACTGAATAAATTCACGTTGGCTTGTGTCATAACAGAATACATAATAGAATATATACTACCATATTTGATGCCATCCATAATTATCATATGATAAGGACTATGCTGTGAGACTTCTGAAGTGAACAAGGTATGCATGTGTTGATTGATGATAAGAGAGCTCATATATTACCACTTGCAGTCATCTAAATTGCTTCAAGGCATTTTGGATTGAGCTGCATCAGCCTGTGTGTGCTGCAAGAGACAGAAGTGAACCTGAGAAAGCTCTGCAAGACGTCAATCTGTGCCATCTACTGACATCTACTATGTAATGTTCCGCAGTTGCAAGACTGTCTACTAGAGATAACATCATAATTGTATGGGCTGTTGCAAATAGGGAACCAGCAGTAATAAATCAACATGCTGCATCTGTTATAGTAAAGATGATATAATTCAGGCATATATCACCCATGTTCCCCATATCATCTCAAAGTAGAAGCACAAAACAGAAGTTGTTAATAATTTATGTATATTGAGTTTGTCTCTCTATATCTCATTCCAGTGTCGGGGAAGTTATTTCCAAAAGGTAAAGTGCATTGTTGAATATTTAATATTCAAATATTAAGACACATAATTTAGAGCTATGCTTTACCCATTGGCATTTACCACAACATTTTTTTTACTTAAATTGTGTGTTTTTACATGATGAAGAGGTTCAGCGAGATTGCCTCAGACCTGCCATCATCCTTAGACAGAAAAATAAATACAACAGTTTGTTTTGCTGTGTGAAAATACATAAAACTGGGAGAAATATGATTCTCAAGGCAGCCTCACTTCACTGAAATGATAACAGCACAGCGCAGTAGTGATACTAATTTTAAAAAGTAATGCATCACTCATTATTCACAGTTACTCATTAAAATAATATTATTACACTAACTCATACATAATGGATCACTCCTTTCACTGCTATCAGCAACTTCTGACTGAGCTCTCAATTTATTTCCCTTCTTCTCCCCTGATTGTCTCTCTCTCTCTCCCTCCCTCCCTCTCTCTCTCTCTCTCACACACACACACACATACACACACTGTACACCCCTGCTTGCACGGTACCCTCTGCAGTGAATCACTATCCAAAGTCTCCGGGACGAAGCATTACTTATTTTCGAGGTGCTCTGAAAAAGCCCTGAACACACTCTCTGCCATGCTCAGCCCTCTGGCCCCACAGCCTTAAGAGGCACTTTCATGTGTGTGTGTGTATGCTCTGATATGTGAATGCATCCTGAGGTCCTGCGTATAGCTCGACTGGTGGAGCGGGGCATTAAGGTGCCAGGCTGGAGGACTGGAAAAATACAACTCCAGTCCCTATCTGGCCTTAAATCCTCAATACAAAATGGCAAAGTATTTCTTCAAAGCCAGACACACAAAGTAGAGGCAGATCCTGACATAATCCAGCCCGTGACCTCAGTTGAGCCATAACTAGACCCACAATGTCCAGGCTACCTAAAGAGGAGAGAATTTATGGTCACCACACGGTAAATAAGGCTATGAGGAGAGGAGAGGAGAGGAGAGGAGAGGAGAGGAGAGGAGAGGAGAGGAGAGGAGAGGAGAGGAGAGGATTAACAGTGTTTCATAGATGCTCATATTGGAGTAAGGAAAGCGTGATAAGAAGAGAGGAAGTGTGGGTCAGCCTTCTGAAAAAATAAAAGAGAATAATAAAGAGAATTAACTGATCTCTCACTCCATCTTTTGTTCTTGGTTTACTCTTCCCCTTAAATCTCAGTGTATCTCATATCTCATTACAGCCTCCTCATAACCACCATTTTTCAGTTCCTCTCTCTCTCTCTCTCTCTCTCCCAGTAGCCCAGCTGTCAGTCCAGCTGATTTTCTAGGCATAACCTCGCTGGCTGAACAGTGTCAACTCACATCGAAACTTACAGACCAGCCCGTACGAGAGAGAGGAGCAGGGAAGTGAAAGAGAAAGATACATTTATATGGGTTGGGTTCTGCATGGTTTACGCCTTACTGTAAAAAGTACAGGGTTATTTAAAGGGGAATTTAATTTGGAGTATATTTATGAATACACATTTTCCAACTGTACAGATTTTTATACATTTAATTGCATGACTCATTTTGTCTTATATTAGTGTAGAACATAACTAGGGTAATCAGTCACAAAAAGAAAAAAAAAACCTCTTATTTTGCGGTATGTAGGCACAATACCCTCCATGCATTCATTCATAAATTGCTGGTGTGCAGTGGAGTGGAAACCCTCTATGAACGGTTAGACACATCGCCCCAACCTCTACACAATAGCTATTTTGCTCATCATTCACTTGTGATCCCTCACTAAAAGAAAAAAACAGAAACAGAAACAGTAGAAGTAGTAGAAGGTGATGATCAACCAGCACAACAGTTCTTACCTTTCCTTCAGCTCCACTGAGGTTGTGAATCCTCAAATCTTCATGTCGTCTGCTCATCTGTTGTGTGAGGCCCTCACACTCTCCGGCTCCCCTATGCCAACTCACGGAGCTTTGAGCATCAATAAACGCCTGAAGAAGATCAAGCCGTTCACCGGCCGGTTTGCCCAATTAAGCGCCGGTGTTTACAACGCTATCACAGAGAGATTCTAACTGGGAGATCTAGGCTGCACCTCCCTCTTATTCAGATGCCTGCCAGGGCCTGTTAACTTTCTGGGTTCAGTGAGATGTAAAGAGACTCTAGGGCCGCATGGGAGACTGGGGATAGCTCACACCGCCGCTTTTCATCAACTTCACCCCCTCACCACTCTGCACTGCATCCTGTGGAGAGATATGGAGAGATTATTAGATGGATGGGGAGAGGAGAGGAGGAAGGGTAGAGAGAGTGAAAGAGAAGAGGAGACAGGCAGAAGCAGATGACACACAAAAAAAGGCATTTGATGCCTTCTGTTTGCTTGACCATGAGATACTCGGCATTTGTGCTCATTTAAAAAGCTTGTCTATTGTGATTAGCTCATGAATGATGGTGAAATGCAAAAGTCTTGACAGTATTTAGTATTTTGTTACTGCCAGGATCAACTTGGTTATGCCTTATCTGGATTTACGCTGCACAGAAACAATGCATTTTCTGACCATGTGTGCTGCAAATTTAATCTTTTCATTGCTGTCTAAACAGCGAAACACATAGTTTTGGAATTAGATTTGTATGTCTCAAATTCAAATTGAATTGTTATATTTTGCCATGTGATATTTGTCTGGACATTTGTTGTTTTGCTAAAGTTGTATTTAAAAAAAAATGCCCCTCTGAAACAAGCCAGTGAGAACATGGTCAGTTTGTGAATCCTGACTTGCAGACTGAACCCTCAAGGGCCACGTCAGCAACGTGTTGAGCGTAGTGTGTGAGCGTGAGAGGGTGTGAGGGCTTGAAATGATATAAAAAGGAGAAATGAAACGGGCTTCATGAAATCACACGTTGCCTTGGTTACAGCAACACAACTGTCTCATGTGGAAAGGCCACATGTACTTGATCATGTATTCTCATTGATCGGATGAAAACGTTACGGGAACAATATTCAGTGCACCTTTTTCTGAAGTTGCAAACAACTGTACACAAATGCAATAAAATATTAAACTAGGAAGATAGATATTTACATTTACAGATAAACTTTTTCCTACCAACACCTGTCATGCTCGATGTGTTGACAGTTTTTTAGACATTTCCCCAGTGTCCTCATTTGTTGAGGTCATGCTCTGATTATGGGCAATTCCCCCTGAAAAACCTGCAGGTTTGCAGACTTGCTAAAAGTCTGCATGGAAGGCTCCACAAGTTCACATCAGAGCCTTTAAGCACCGGGTGATTTTGCAGTGAAACAGGCCTAAGCACTGGGGCCTTAGCTTGAGCTCACCTCAAAGTCCATGAAGCTGTGAGACCGGACATTGAGATGCAGCAGTAGAAAGCTGACTTTACTGGAGTCGACCAATCATCTGACGTTTAGGGCAAGGGCAGAGGGGCGGACCAACCAATCAGAGCAGTGGCTTTTTCTGGATGCTAGAAACAGGCACAAGGGGACTTTTGTTCCCTGAGTGACGACTGGAAGGCGGTCCCCTCCTCCAGACTGCCAACGGTGGGCTGACACTCTTCACTCAGCCAACCACAAGCCATGTGGCACCGTGCCGCTCCTCTCCACAGCCAATGATTTAGACTTTACATTTTAATGGTGGCTAACTTTTTTCATGTTGATAGAGACCCAAATCTTGTAATTTTATGTTGATGGATGAATTGTGTCGAGATCATCATATCAACTTGATAAATGAAGCTAAAATTGACTGCTGCCTAAAATACGTGAGTATGGCCTGATAGCTGTTGGGAGTGGCTAATGGCTAACTACCTTTCTGGGCAGCTAAATGTTTGGGAAAGTGATAATTTATATGATTTCTTCCAAAATAATTGTTGTACCCCTCACTGTAATGATTATGCATGCAAAATATTTCAGTGATATTCAACACATTGCGGTGGGCCAAGCTGTGCCCAAAATTAGAGGGACACATAAAAATGTTTCTACATTATTTTCACATGAAAAAACTTCACAGGTGTTTCTTAGACTCAAGGTAATGACCTAAAATTATTAATAATAATAATAATAATTAATAATACAATACAGCGGAGAGGGAGGACAAGAGTGGATGAGTGATGAGGAGGATTTGAGGCATAAAGTAGCAGAAAAGGGGAAAAATAAATTCCCCCCTTTAACAGAGACAAGTAGGGGCAAAGTTAAGATCGGTCAGTGGGCACAACATAAGGTTTTTTTAGTGTCCATCCAAGGAAAGCTACAAAGCTACAAATAACCAATAACAACAACCTATCAAATCAAAGTATCAAGCAGCCTGTATGTATGAATCCATTATCCTTGTTCATTTTTATTTCACACAGCACTACAGCATGATCAAGCCAAAGTTGGAGCAGGCTGTTTTCCAAGCAGCTCCAATGATGTGTTTTGTTTTGATAAAGACTGAACATGGCAGAGCCCGTCTCTCTGACCTTTCCCACACTTTAAATGCTGTGTTGCTTATTTATTTGTGTCTGACTCTCTAATATATTCACAAATTTCACAAAGGTTCATTATTTACCGAGGTGTTTCTGCTGACCAGACGCTTAAATGGATAATTAATGGATAATTAGAACATGCCGTAATTATACAGTGAATCTTAAAACTGCTGGGTTTGCGAGTATCTGGGCATACGTTACTGTGATAAGATTCGTGTGCGTGTGCGTGTGTGTGTGTGTGTGTGTGTGTGTGTACAGTGTTGACGTGCATGCGTGTGCGCTGTTTTTCTCTCTGCATGAGTTGAGACGCTCAAAACAAACTCGCTGTACGGGCAGATTCACATCAGCCATGTATATCTCCGTCTCATCCATCTTGTTTTTAATATGGCCAGTTAATCAAAAGATTTGGCAAGCCTGAAGAAAGCGTGAGATAAAGTCAGAGTGCTGCAGCTGATAAAAGCCGAGAAACTTTATCTTGGCAAAGTATGTGATCATTTCCTTTATTCAAGCTTGACCCAGGCTTGGTTGTGAGCCTGAGATCGATGGACACTTTCAAAAATGCTCTGAAATTTGTTAAATCATAACTGTGTATGTGTGTGTATGTGTGTGTGTTTCTCAGATGAGAGCTAATGATACAGCAAGCCTGAAGAGTGTGCAACACATCTGCCTTAAACTGAGGCGCTCACTCGTTTGCTCTGCATTCTATTAATCTTACTTGCATCTCCAAAAAATAAAAAAAAATCAGTTTTTCTGAAATGTAGGAAGTGTAATGCGCTTAAAATGATGCTCCTCCAAACAGTTTGATCTGTTCAAGCACAATCATTTCTCCTAATAAATGTGCTTGAATGCTCAATGTTAAGCTATATGTTGTAGTATGAGTCTTCAGATATGAATTCATGTCCATGCAACTGCACCATTTGTCCGTATATGTGTCTGTGCATCAGTGAGATTTCCTCTGCGGGACGTTTTGAGCAGCCAAACCTCACTGCAGACCCTTATTATTGTACCTTAGCCATTCACTTCTAATTGCTGGTAGCTTCACTTCAATTTTTAATTGCCCCCAACTAGAGCCGAAGAAACTTTGAAGAATGTCTGACATGAACTCAGTCTGCACTTGGTCTATTTCATTATTTCATGCGGGTCAGAAAGGGTGGGAGCGCTACAGAGAGCAAGCTTGACTTCTTTTGAAATATGGCTAATAACTTGGCTCCAGTCATGAACTAATCTAACGACACGCTTGTGAACCACCAAGTTCATGCGAGGGTATTGTACATCTTATCAGCTCTGTAACAGATGCATGAGTTAGAATCATTCAGGAATTAGATTTTGGTCAGCATGTAATCAACAGACACACAAAACAAAAACAGTAAATAGAAGACACCAAATAGACCATTTGAATATTTTATTAATATGTAGAAAATGTATTAAAAAAGGAACTATATAGTACATGTTTAAGTCAAACTAGAGCTAAATTTGACGGTAATATCCAAGTTTATCCAACAATAAATCCTTAGTTTCAGCATATATGAGCTTTTCAACAGTCAAGATCACACTTTTTCAACATTTACATTTTCATGGCAAGATTTAAAATCAATGCAGTTATCTGGCTTATTTATGAAGGTTTATCGGTTAATTAACTCAAGTAAACCCATGAAGATAAAGATCATTTTTTCTTGTTTTTACCATAGACAGTAACAGTATCTTTTTTACAATGTTGCATCAGTCAAAAAGTATTTTACTACATTTTGAAAATAAATAGCCCTGAAATAAATAAGGGAAACAAATGACTGCTGAGTCTTTAAATGTTGATACAGCGTAAGTGAGTTCCAGTGATTAAGACTTTAGTTTAAGTTCAGTAACGGAGAAGATAGAACATCAAGTCGCTCTATTCAAACCTGATACCATATATTGAGGAAAATTAATAGAGTAGTACACCCTTGACATGATGGAAAATTAATTTTCAAAATTGCCTATTTAACACCGTCCTCTCCTCGGTTTGTAGGCTTTAAGTAATGTCAGGTAACTCGTTCAGTTGGTTTGTAAAGAGGAACACAGATCATGTTATTAGATGCTGTAGGGAATCACATGACATTATTCACAGGATCAAGGAAATAGAACCGTTTAGCTCCTTCTCTGTTTAATTTGAGGAACAGCGTTTACATGACAAGAATTGACTAGAAGTGCAATATGTTTTGAAAAGCCTCGTTCTCAGGGTGAGAGGCTAAATATTTCATTTATGGCTCAGGCTGAAGGAGTCTGGGAAACCCTGTTCCACATAAATGCAAACCAGGCTTTGGGCTATGGTTGCATTTTCTTAATTTCTAAACTAATTATGGATATTGTTGAGCTTTTCCTGAAAGAGTGGCACTACTGAGTTTTTGATTACAACACTGGATGCAAATGTACGGTTTGTCTTGAGTAATACCTGTGTAGCAACATTGTAAAACTATGGCAAAAGAAAAATATTTCATTAACACAAGATTCAATTAGTAAACCTGAAGTGGAGGGCCAGACAGGCTATTCTACAGCAGAATAATTGTCAAACTTGATTTACCATATTTCCTTCAGGACAATATGGACTGTGGCATTCTAACTGATTGACAACAGACTGAAATTGATTAAAGATAACTGCAAGTCAACTGAAGTTACATCAGTTAACGTTTCTCTTGAAAGAAATTTAAAGAGCACCTCATGGTTTGCCAGAAGAGAAATCTCTCACACCGTTAGTTACATACATTCTGTTCCTTTTCTGCAAAGTTTCATGACCTTTGTTCCTTGCACAAAAAAATGCATTGAGGCAAACTTCATCTACATAGTTAATGAAATAAGTACATATACCCTATTCTAGTAGAAACCACTATGGGAGATGGATTGCATGAGAAGCTCTGAAACAGTCACTTTGACGCGTGGAACTCAGTGGAGATAAATTAGACCTGGGAAAGGTCGCTGGTTGAAACAGTCGTGTTAATTAGTTCGATTTTCAGGTGTGTTTGATTTATTTTGTCTCGAGTGTCATTTTTCCTCTTCCACGACAGTTTATGTGCCTGATAATCAAAGTCAATTGCACTTTAACTTCTCACATTTGTACCCTACAAACCATTTCAAGAGCGACTTTTACCCAGGTCAGCAAAGAAACTCATCACTATATTTCAAAATAAAACACATTCTCATGACATTTGTTATTTATCATGAAGCTTTTGATTGCAATTTAGTTAGCATGCAATAGGCTCCATCCTTCCTTTAAAACAACACTGTGTTTACGAAACAATGGTTAAAAATACAAGGGTTAGAGTGGAAATGTTCCAGAGGGCTTTCTGAATTAGTTTGCATCTAAAGGGGGAACACATCAAAAGACACATCATCTTGAACCCTATCCCTACATGAGTATATTAGTAGTAGTTTATAGAAGGGAGAATCACCATTGATTTCAAGTCTAAAGGACGGGAAACAAACAAAAAAAAATATACACAGTCATATGATACAAGCCTGCTTTGCTTTCTTAGTTCATTGAGAAAACAGAATTGAAGAGACTGATGGAAATACATAGAGGAATGAGATTTCCAGTTCTTCCAAAGGGAAAAAAGTTAAATGTAATCGGTATTTGGAATATTAAACAAAGCAGGCCAAATGTTGCTTGCAGCGATGGTGAGATTTAGTTTGAAAGATTGTACTGGACAATGAATAGTTTATAGTTAGTTTATAGTTTTACTGTGAGGCCAGAAAGGAGATTTAACCAGCTGTGTGTTTGTTTATAGATAAATTCTATAGATATAGTTTTCCTACCACACAGGAGGTAGGAAAGTACAACAAGACTGTATCCATGAACAGGAGTCTCCAGCCAACTAATTGGCACTGTCATGATGTTCATCTCCTATGTGAATGTTGTGTGCTGCATTGTGAACACTGTATAAAAGAAATGCCTGGTGGGCACGGTGCAGATTATGCCCACCCCACTCATAAAAGAAAAAAGAAAAAAATCCATTCTTTGTCATGTTTGCTGACTTTGTTGTTTCACGGGGGAGCTTAAATAATGAAGCAAGTAAAAGAGGGGCGCACAAGAAAATCCACCCACTGCTCTGCCTGCTTTGTTAGCGGGAGAGAGAGGCGAGGCGAAAATTTGCACGCTGCCCAACATGACTTGCTTTCGCATGGCACTCAGTGTTCACATGTGCATAAAGAACGCCTGGGGAAGAGATCACCAACATGGCATGGAGAATCTGTTGAGAATACAGGGGGAAAAGCTGCTTCATTGACTTTGGTGACAAAAATTGACTGGCGTGTTTCTTAGCAGTAGGCCTAGTCTTCATCATGCAGATCTTTGGTTAAATGTTGCATCTATCAGCACCATCTCTGCAAGCAATCACATCCACAAAAAGGGGGAAACAGTTTATATCAGTGTATTGCATTTTGTTGTAAATAAAGACCAGGAAACAATATATACTGCCCATGTACATTAAAGAGTGAACAAGGGAGGGAATAAATATTGAATGAACAACAATAGTTTTGCTGTGTTCCCGCTCATAGTGCAAATACTGTCTCAGTGTGGCTAACAAGAAAAATAGCGTTTTGCTATTGATGGTTATTTTCATACTGATTTCATATTTAACCCAAGGATGTTATAATCAGTAGTAACATGGACAGAAAAATAAATAAAAGAGATAGATGACTCTGAATCTATTGCTGGTGCGTTGCTTGGCGATTGCAAAAGCTGAATGTTCACTGGTGACTGCAGTGTTTTTTATCTCCTGTGTATCTGGTGTGAGTCCGGTATTTGTCATGATCTGGTTTTATGATTACATTAACTTAATAGAGGTCTCAAAAACCAAGGCATCAAATCATATTATGAAATAGATGGACTTTTGTCACAATATCAGTTATAAAAATAGAGATATCTTACAGTTAAGAGTTTTAAGGGCATATACAGTATATTTTTGTTAAAAGTGTTATTATTTTTAACGGTTAAAATAATGCTAGCTCTTGTGCTCAGGAGGGCATTTCTGAGCACGTTTCCTCACATCCCAGAGAAAGGCAAATCACAGACTGCAGAAAAAAAGCTTCTTGGTTTGCCTTTCCTTTTTTTTTTTTTCTTTTTTTTTACAGCAAATAGAACCATTGTCATTCAAATTATTTAATAAATTACATACAGCGTCTTCTATCGTCTGGCTAGAAGTACAGCAGGGAAAGACAGCTAAAGCTGGGCAGGAGCAGAAGCACAGATAGACGGAGTTCGGCCATGTTTTCACCCAGGCTGCCATGTTTTGTGCTTTTTTGATCACATTTATAGATCCAACAGCTTCTGAATGTTGGTAGCATATTAGTAATAATGTGTTGTAATATTATAAATAGGAATATTAATACGATATCAGTAGCTTTTTATAATAATTCCTCCAGTGTCAGTCATTCCAAAGCACTATTCCCTTGCAACAAGCTAATAAGTGAGTCAATGGCGCACACACAGCAGAAGCTGAGCGTTCAACACAGTCCGAACTCCATTTATCCACGACCCTGGGCTGGATGGAGGGGTTTTGTTTATACAGGGGCGGACCTCCTCCTCTTGCTGCTGATGCTGCGGTAGTTGAATGGCCTCATCTTCATCTCCACGAAGGGAATGGAGAACTCATGGCCTTTCCAGTGATACCAGTTAATACCCTGTAACAGAAGAAAAGTGGTTATTTCAGAAGGAAGGTCTGCTTAAATCAATACGGCTTTTTCCACGCTTGAAAACCATTGGTGGCAGAGGCATTTGAGAAAATGTAAAAGACTCTACTGTGCTTAAGATAGACCTGAGGAAGGTTTTAAGGCTGAAGACTGTGTATACTGGTTGGCAATTTAACAAAAATCTACTTTGGAGGCTGTTTGGACGCTGTAAAATATATCTCAGTTTGGGTAGATTAGCAAAACTGAAAGTTAGTGAAAGATGACAACCAATCTTCACAAACTCAGTGGTGTACAGCAAGAGTGCAAAAAATCCGTAACTTACTGTATTTATGTTCTTATTCTAGTCCTTTAATCCCCTCACCACCACCACAACCCTCCCATTTTCAGCCTTAAACCGTGAGCCAGTTTCTCTCTCTGTGTGTGTCTGTTTTCATGTTTGTCCATCTTTGCACCCACCTGGTTGCATTTCATGTCATCAAAAGACAGAGTGGAAGGTAGAGTACAGAGAGAGGAACTGTGTCTGTGCACTGCTCCAAAGCCTTTGTAGTGCAGCCTAATCAAAGCCCCACACAACGCCTCTCCTTCTTTCTCGATCCATTTCGGCGTCAAGCTGAGAGAGCTACATCAGACGCCCCGGCCTCAACACTCACTCCCTCTTACTGAACAAAACAAGCATGTCCATCTGTATGTGACATCTAAATACATCAAAATAGGGGTACTAGCTTGTATTAAGTCTATCAAATACAGGTGCATGCATGTTTCATGTCTTGAATAAACTTTGGTCTGTTCCTTCAGCGTATTTCAGTAATCGGAACATTTCACTCGTGCGAGGGTTCAGATAAGCTCAAGCTTTACTGTACAAAGTAAACAAGTAAACACATCGTCCCCCAAAAATGATGCAGGCACCCCTTGGGCTAATCAGTAACAAGATGCATCATCCCTCCAAGTTTAATCAAAATTGGACTAGTGATGTAGCAGCTACGGCCTTTCAGAGTTTCATATATTGACCTTTTATTACAGCGCCTCCATCAGGCCAGTCAGTGTAATTTGTCAGGATAGATGGATGTGTGTTGCAAGATTTATGTCAGCTGAATTTACAGTGTATAGGTGAGGGCCTTTCAAAGTGAGAAATTTTGACCTTTAATTATATAGCGCCCCCATCAGGCCAATTAGTGTGCTTTCTGTAAACGCTTGTAAACGTTTCAGTAAAAAAAAATGATATTCTAACTTAAGACATATAGATATTTGACTGATTAATAGATTAATTTATTCCTTGATCGATCAGTTTATCGATGGGATGACTGACCTGACTGTGTCTGGACTCGCCGTATTTGCCGTTGAGGTTGGCCCGGTGGCAGTTCTTGTACCACCAGGCTCCTTTGTAAGACAAGGCACAGTTAGTGACAGCGATGTCATTGTCTCTGTCTTTCGTGGAGAAGGGCCGGCCCTGGTGGTAGCTCAGAGAATCACCTGGGAGCAGAGGAGAGGAGAGGAGAGGAGAGTTAGAAAACATCAGTGGATGTCAGGCAAAAACCGGCATATGGCTGCGCTGAACAATACCATGAGGAGGGGGAGGTGAAAGGCAAAGGGAGGCAGAGGGGAGAGAGGAGAGATGGAGGGAAGAGGGAGAGGCAGAGAAAAGAAGCCCGGGTGGAGTGAATCAGTTTGAGGCAAAATGAGAGAGGGAGGGAGGGAGAGAGAGAGGGAATTGTAATTATAAACATGAGGGGATGACAGGTAATTCTGGCATATGGTTATGTTGACAGACTGAGCGATGCAGCGGAGAGGGAGGACAAGAGTGGGGATGTGGAGGAGTGTTGAGGAGGGTTTGAGGCATAAAGCAGCAGAAAAGGTAGAGGGGGGGAGAGGAGGCAGAAAGAACATGACAGATGGTAGAGGAGGGAAGGTGTTTTCACTTCAAGTTGTTCTTAAGGAAAGGTGGAGCGCTGGGAAAGCACAAAATTTACCACAGATATAGTCCGACATGATAGAAAAAAAGATTTATATGGCCCTCGAGGTCGTCAGCGGACATTTTTCAAAACGACCTGATTATGGAATTTGATTCAGAAATGTGAGATATGTGTAAAAAGACTGTAATCGGACGTCAGAATGGCCAGACAGGCTTTAGATACAGCCTTGCACCCCTTCTTATAAGGGAGAGGGAAGATGGCAGTTAAGAGGGAGGAGATGGGAATGTGTTTTCATTTCTGTGAGGGGAAGTGTGTTGATTACAAGGCATTCATCCACACAGCCAAGTAAAAAGCCCAATAATACGGTAGGCTAACGAATCTATTCAAACGTTTAAAAAACATTCCCCGTGATTGTCCGAGCACATACCGGCGGTGCCGTTGTACTCTCCTATCCTCAGCTTGTAGAGGTTCCTAGCGTCTCCGATGGAGAACTTATCATAGTTGGCGTAGACGGATTCCTGTCCGTCCCTCATGTCGATCCTCAGCTCGTATCGACCCTGACCAGCAATCTTCTGGATGTTGTCCAGGCCTGGGGAGGAACAATACACGTTACAAACAACACACGTTACATTGCGTTTCAGATTTCAGAGACACAGACTGAACGTCAGAACCGGTCACACCTGTCATCTTGATGCAAATATTATCATCCAATTATTCCAGGACAGATTAAGTCACAGGTCCGGACGCAGAAAAATCAGATTTTTTAATCACATGGCTGTCAGATCTTCAAAGCCAGATATGGAAATGGTTAGGCTCACATTGTGATTGGATTTCTGTGTATTCTGCACGCAATCCAGCCACATATACAGTACAAGCAATGCTAAGAGATGGAGAAGGAGAGTAAGAAAAAGTAATGCAGGCGCAGATTTAAATACATACAGCCACAGGAGATGCATAATAAGCCGTTTTCGGGCCAAGCGTGTCATAAAATCCCGTCTTTAGAATCAGATCTCAAAAATTACGTTGAAATGACGAGTGTAACCATAGCTCTAGTCCTGGACTTTTATCAAATCCCGTTAAGTTGATTTCCACATGACAGCGGCAATATATAGGTGGCAATTTTTTTGGATATCATCTAGACATTACATTACAAATTGTGTTTGTGTGTGAGAGATAATACACACATAACTCTGGTGACCACAGAAAAGATTACGGCAGCTGTCTTAAATATTAGCAGCTAAATTGAAGAATGTTGACTTGAATGGAAATACGGCTTTACTCGTTTGAATTCTTCTGTAGTGATTGATTCTGCCCATTGCTGGTGGGAAACAGATAACTTTGCTACAATGCGCAGAATACTAAGAATGTCTGAGCAACTTTATGCATCACATGGCGAGAGGACAAGCCAGTAGCTCAGTTTGTTGACAGCACAGATGTGAGATGCCACTTTATATGTATTGCATTTTAAAAGAAGCCATACTGAATGCATTCATATAAAGTTGACACTTGACAGCCCTTACTTACACCTAGGAAGTTTTTTTGTTTTTTTTCCTGTGAGATATGGTATGTTTCTGCCTGCTGTTTTGAAAGTTAAATGTTTGAATCCCGATAAGCACTATGTTAGACATCTTTGCCAGCTGGTCTTTGGAAAATATGGATTGACTGACATTATCGGGAGTGGTGGACACTGCCACTATCCTCCCTACAAATGCCACATGTCGCAACTTTTGGAGATATACCGCTTTGCTCCCTATCTCCAAAGTAGCAGATATGAGGCTCGTTTGAACCGAAACATACTCTGTGACGATAAGGCCCCACACCGACCTGAGAGATTGGAACTGCCTTCGCTATCAGATTACAACAGCAAGCATCCATTTGGAAAGGAGCCTTCCTCCCTGCTTAACCTCCAACAGAAACATCACACATGCACTTTTTTCAGAACCTGGGAAAAAAGCAAATCTTCAAGCCTTTGCTGATAAGGAATGGGGAGCTGAAATCAGGGAGAGGGGAGAAACCAAGTCTGCTGTAATATGTCAATGGGAAGCAGATAAAATCAGTGTTACAAACCTAAGACCCTAAGGGTGACAGGGGAAAAGCAATTGCTGTAATAAGATTTTGTTAAACACAGAGTGAACTCAAATTTGCAGTATATAATACTGTGCCATCAGCGATTAATCTAGCACCCATAGTTTTTCACTCATTTTTTTCTGCAGCGTTTTTATGGGATCAGACTGCTTCATTAGAAATTGTGGGGATTAAAAATGCATTTGGACACAGTATTGTGCTCTTCTCCAATTATACTGCCAACATTACCATCTCTTAACATTTTATTACAAGCCTTTCTCCCACACTTATGGAGAAACAAGGGGGAAATTATGGAGAAACAAGTGGGAAAATTAAAAAAAGAAAGAGGGGACGAGAGAATGGGATAATGATCACATATCGCACACAGCCACATTGGTTTCTCTGTGTTATTACATCATCAAACTGACACTGCGTTCTGCATGAAACAGGGTAAGGTCAGTGAGTAGGGAGAATAGATTGCCCTCAAGCGGCAATAAAACCGGCCGTTTTCAAACTGTAACAGATAGTAATGAAAGCTTAATTTCCATATTCTTTACTGCTGGCCAGTTAAGTGCCTCTTCTTGTCAGTGTGAGTGGATTTAATATCACTGTTTATGGCTCCATACCGTCCAATATATTGCAATGCTGTGTGTAGTGGTGGTGATTAGCTAAATGTTCGCTATAATGGTTCTCCAGAGTTACAACAGCGACCTAATCTGAAGAAATAAGAATGAAGGTCAAATGGTTTGAAGCTGCGATAAAGTCGGTGTGACCATCTGTATGACACTAACATTTACTTTTAATGTAAAGATCATATAATTTTAGATGAAGTGCCTATAGGACACTTGTCACACTGTAAACAGTTAGGAGTGGGTGGTCAGGCATTCTGCGGCACAGCACATGACAGAAATAGGAAGACACCTTTTGCAGCTACTTCTCTATTAGAGGTACATAATCAATATACTCTTGTCTGAAGAGCAGGGACATGCAGAATACCAATGACTTTATAGAGCAAATTTGACAAAAGAAGTAATAACTACTTCTAAATTTTGAGGGCTTTTATCCAACATTGTGCCAGAACACAATAAACCATCATGTCTATGGAGAACAGTGTACATAATTTCCCTCCTGAAAATGAAAACGAATTCTTGTGTGGATATACTCGATTTCTCTGTTCATAATGTACACCCATAATTGGATATGTATACTGTAAATCCGGCTGGTTTAAATTTGCATTAGCCAACCCGCCTGGTAATCATTGGATCTGTGTTCGACTAACAGGTCGGTCTCACACAGCAGCCTGGACTTATTGCACAGTAGAACCAGGCTGCCCTGTTCCTTGCTGTCATGTAACCCAGTGGGGAGAGGCTTTCATACAGGGAGCTCTTGATGTGCCGCAGCCTGAGGTTACATTAAGCTGCTTTTATGGACTGAGAGGACTGAGTACAGTACAGGGAAGGAGAGAGGGAGGGAATGGAGGGGGGAAAGTGCCTCTTAGGAAACACTGAACAAAGTAATTCAAGACCCTGGAGATGCTGGCGCCCTGGTCCGGTAAGTCCAGGAGCGGAGTGGGGCAGATTATTGCTGATTCAGCTGATATGGAAACAGGTCAGATGAAATGTTGCGCTCTACCCATTCAACCAGATATGCTTCGGCGGCTCTAGATCATAAGGTACAGACACAGCCGTTTAAAAAGCGCCACAGCATGAGGCAAATCCCTGTCAGGATCCTGCTCAGATAGCAGCATGCTGACTGATGCTACATCATGCCTTCAGGTCTAAGAAACAGCGAAAACATTTCAAACTGTTCGTGTAGCCTGCTTAACTTTGTGAATGAGCATCCATCATACTTTAGAAGGTATGAAAGGAAAATGGCTACCACTTTATGCGCGTGTTCCTGCACGGGATGCAGTGAATTTTTATGTGAAAATAAATGTGTTATCCACTTGGACCAGAGGGGGTAATCGTACCATTATAATGGTCCGACCATTTACATCAGGCATCCTGCACTACAGTAACTGCTCCACTCTTCCTTGTTGAAGAAAAATGGATAGCAAACATTTATTGATACCAATGGAAAGCAATTCTGCTCACTTTTCCTGCTGTAAGAAAATGTGAGGAGAGGAATTTCAGAGACTTTTGCGCTACATTAGGCCTGTACATACTCTGCTATACAACATTTGTAAATGAATTAGGTTGCAATAACTGCTGTAATTCTACTGCAAGACAGTTGCCAGCTAGATGCATGATGGGTGACATCTAAAATCACTTTATGCTTTTAACTGTTACAGTGAGCTCAGTCCTTAATGGATCAGAGCTTGCCGCTGTATGCTCCATGCAAAAAAAACAAAAGATTGTGCAGTGAGAAAACTATACTATATATAGTTTTTCCACATATGGCAGCTATCTTGTATGTTGATCCAAAATCTTGTGTTCAGAGTTGGCAGAATATCAGACTTCTCTCTGGTATAATGTGTTGATAATGCAATGCCATACAATCTTCCCCCAGTGTTATTGTGATTTCTCTCATAAAAAAAAAAGGTTCAAAAAGCATCTTTCTCAAGGTCTTGATTTATTCAATGAAATATTCATGTAGTATTTTCTTTTAATCATTCCCACCAAAACAATAACATGAAAACTGGCCCATGAAGAAACATAGCTCATCTGCACATTTTGTAATGAATATAATTATTGTTTCATAATGAGATTTGGGAAAAAATATTCAGCAGTCCATAAAACAGTGAGGCTGTTCTGTTGTTTTGTCTTTGAATCAGAGCGGCGCTAAAAACAATTACCAAGTCATTTCAAGGAGAGATGAGCTTTCAGAGCATTCAGTAATGAATCGGATAGACTTTGTGAAGTCGAGTGGTGAAAGATGAGATGAGCGAAAAATGGCCTTGCACGGTGGTTCTCAATCTTCACAGACACTGGCAAATATTATAAGAAAGGCTACGCTGAGTGTACAAGATATTGGAAACATTTTCGCTCCCCATAAAATAGACATATCAATTGAAACCGAGTGAAAGCTATGACCCCCTATTGATTTTACCCATTAAATCCACTTCAGTCATGGAGAAGGCGTGCAGATAAAGAGGGTAATACAACCTTCAGAAAACTGGGACACAGATTGTGCAAAATGGGTTGCAGGTTGCAGCTCAATATGAGTCTAGCCCATAAAACAGTGCAGGAATGTATTGGACATGGTGACAGGAGAGACCAAGTGGGAACAAGGCAACAGTAAATATGTCATCCCCCATAAATTACATAATCTCCCTTTGAGTCATGGCACCTTGTTTTGTCCTGTAACTGTAGCGCCCCCCTTGGGACAATCACAGTTATTTTGAAAGTGCTGGAATGAAAGGGGGTGAGATGCGTGATTTCCTCAGGCTTTGTCGAAAAACAATCAGAGGTGTCTGAGAAATCGTGTGTGATGGACGACCGGATGGACAAACAGACAGTCAAACAAATAAACGAACGAACAAACAAACAAACAAACACAAACGAATGAATGAACGGACAGAGACCGTTAGTCCTTCTCCTGATTTGATTGTGGGGGACAACAAAATGCACTATGAAGGGCTGAGAAGGTCACACACCAAAGTACCACACCAGCAGAACCACTTTTCTCTTTTCTGAAGTGAGTAAAGCAGCTAACATACGGCACAAAAAAACACAACATGAAAAAAGACAAAACAAAACATAAAGAGACATTTTTATCTCATCCTGCAAGTAATGTTTTTCCACTACAGGAGCTGTTTAAGCGCCTGTCAAAATAAATGAAGTTCAGCATGAATCTGCAGATGACAGACTAGGTCAATGCTCTAATGGTCCACCCTGATCATGTGGTGGCTGGAGTGGGGGGGGCGGGGGGGTCTTGGAGCGTGAGTCACACCAGACTTCAGAAACTGGACCTGATGCCTCTCCGCCCAGCGCTCAGCACAAAAACAAGAGGTGGATTGGGGGTAAATCCTCGCAACAGACTGGGATCCTGTCCGGAGGGATGTACGCCTAAGCCGTCCCACGGCGCAGAGACAAGAGATAAGCTCCTGGCCCATGAGCCTTTGGGTGAGACAAGAATAATTTCCTCGAGGTGATACGTTTGAAGCGGCACTCAAATGTACTGTACTTTTGCCCAGATCCGGTCTGTGAGAGTAAGATTCTTACCGAGCCAGAACTCATCCTCCAGGTTTCCAAAGCCGACCCGGTAGTCGCTCCACTTCCTGGAGAAGTCCGTCAGGCCGTTCTGCCGGCGCTGGAACACCTGATTACAAACATGCGATGCTGTGACTGTGATCAGTGAAATATTTCTCCATCAAGTACCTGATCCCATTTTATCACCACATTTCATCAGTTTGTTCAGAGGTTTACATATAGCTGCAATCAAAAGGATTTATGTGACCTTAGTAATTTTGACAGTGATATCCACCGACTCTCAATCTGGTATTGTTATGATCAAGCATCTGTTATCGTCTCACTCCATCACTCTCTCTCTCTTTGATATTCTCCCCTACTCTCTTCCCTTTTTTCTACCCCAGCCCCCCACATTACTTACGTTCTTTGTCAACATACCGTATGACAAGTGACTGATATCTTCAAAAGTGATATTAAAAGAAGATGTATGTCCACCATCACTTACGATCCAGCCGCCCTCGTCGGTGGTCATGTCGCAGAAGACCTGCACGCCCTGGCTGGGGTCTCTGTTGATGTAGATGGTGTAGACGCCGCTCAGCGTCTCTCCGTTCAGCAGGTGCTGGGCGCAGTTCTGAGGCGTTGCAAACAGACGACTCCCTAGGGAGCAGCGCAGGAGTGAAGACGAGGCACAAATTGCTTTTTTCTTTTAACCTCTTCAGGCTTCATATGATTTTTGTAGCGAATTGTTTAAGCTGTGAACAACTCAGTTAGCTTTGGTGCTAAAATCAGGCAGATTGTGCTCAAAGAAGAAAGAAAGGTTATGCATCCACGAGCACCAAGTTCATGCTTGTGTGATAAGGGGAGGCTGCCTTTTCCTAACCATACTCTTTTACTCTTTAACATGGCAATGGGCATTAATATTTTCCTTTGGCATGTTGTTGTACATCAGGTAAATTCCAGGTGCTTAGCAACTTAACAACGCTGCCTTCTCTCGTATGAGTGAAATATCTGGCAACCAATAAAACTTAACACTCAAATTTTGATAGCATATTCCAATTAGAGCACATCGTTGAGCTCCAGCTCAGGTTTCTAGACCGTCACCTTCCAGCTAAAGCTGCATGGGAAGTCTAGCCCACCAGGCTAGAGGGGAGGTAGGTGAAAAGTCTCTCTGACATTGGGGACCCATTATCGTGCACCCATTTATTCCTGTACTGTGAAATGTGGTGCAAAAGGATTTATTAAAAAACTAAACAAAAACAAACTTGCAACTCTGTGTGTTGCAACCTAACTTCCATCAGGATCACTTTCTGAGCTTAAATCGAAGACATTACGTATGTGTATGGGTGCTTGTGTGTGAATGTGAGTGAATGAGCGTCTACCTGTGGTGAAGGTAGTGGAGACTATGGCACTGGTGTCTAGTCCTCTTGCAGCCTGGAGCCTGACAGTGTACTCCGTGGTCTCAGCCAGTCCCTCCAGACGAATCCATGTGTCCTCTGCATCTAGGATCAGCTCCTAGTACACACACACACACACACACACACACAGACAAGTTGACAGAAACACATATACGCATGCACAGATGCACACACATATATGTACACATCCACATACACACATATACACAAAGGAGTTAAAAGATATTAGATAAGGGAAGTGGTTTTCCTAAAGGAGATAATTTAATACATTTATTCAGTATAAATCTCAGGGTAAAACATACACCACATTAGAATCCCCATGAGTCACTAATAAAACATTCGCTTGAGCTTGGGAGTCTTATAAGACCTAAGGCAACAAAGAAACCTTCAAGCTGTTTTTGCTCCAGAAAATCATGACAGCTTGCCTGCGCTTCATACTAATCGTATCATTTTCTTCAACCAGCAACACCAGTAGCGGAGTCACGTTTAGCGGGACCCGAAAAAAGGGATACCGGGTCCATTTAAATATCATATTAGTAAAAGTTACAGCTCTGCTGACCTTGGAACAATTCTGCCTGCCTGTGCTTCATATGTGCAAAATGAGTGAGCCATAACTCAGGGAAAATAGATTGAGGAGGAAGTGAGAAGGAGAAGGGTGGGGGGTGCAGGGGAGGGGAGGGGGGTTAACTAGACTGAGAGAACGAGATGAAAGGGTCTTATCGGACAGCCAGGCTGAGAAGCTGCCAAACAATCAGAGAACGAAAGTTTCTATTTTTGGTGAAAAAGTCATGACGGCTCAATTGCTTCCCTTTGTTTCTGACAAATCGTCTTTTAGAGACGATCTTAAGGAGCCAACAGCCAAGAAGTTTGCCCGTTCCTGTGTGTGTTTCTCAGATGAGACATGAAGAGATTTCACACTCAACTGGCAACGCACTCAACTGATGAATGTGAGGTAACACAGAAACTTGAACTTGCGCATGCATACGTGTGTGTGTGTGTGTGTGTGTGTCTGTGTGTGTGTGTGTGCGCACGTGTGTTATCTATGGTTGGCTCGGTTACACATAAAATATGAATGAGTAAAAATGAAATATTCAGCCATTTTGGAAAAAATCACACATTTCCAGGCAATATGTCCATGTGAATTATGCAGCGGAGCAGCTGGTAAATGATGTCTCTCTGTCTCCATGGATCTGACTGGTTTTCAGGGTCAAGATAAGAATTTTATTGCAAGTGAAACGGCCCTGTCTTATCAAGGTTGATACATGCATTTATACACTCAGTATCGATTGTGTGTGTGTGTGAGTGTGTGTGTGTGTGTAAGGTTGGTTGGCTGTGCGGTGAGTGTGTATTTGTGCTTGCGTGTGTGAAGTGTGCCTGTGTGCATGCACGCGCGTGAATGTTATGATTTTATCTCTCCAGACACGCCCGTTACTTATAGTGATACATGCATTTGCACACTATTAAGTAAATGTTGATCAGATAAAGGATTAATCTCACAGATAACTGGCTGTAAATTATAAAAGTCCATTACCTTCCTAAGAAGGAAAACAGGCTGAATAGCAAGCTAGAACAGCCAACTGTAGGAGAATCTCACAAGGGGCATTTCAATCTCTGTCTGCAGCGATCATTTTTCCTCTGGACTTGAGTGGTATGACTCATGTGTTGGTAAACTATTTGAATTCAAACTGTGGCAGTTGGTGTTGAGGCAGCTCACCGGGGGAAATGGAGAGCTGAGCAAAATATAAACAAGCATGGCCAGTAGTTGCTTTATTCAAAAACTGGGCAGTGAAAATAGAAATGTAAAATTAAAAACAAAAACACAAACAAAGAACAGGCTCCTTACTTTGTTTTGTTTTTTACAGGAAAGGTGCTGGTTATAGCGTCAGTGCAGCAGGCAATTACTGTATGATTTACTATATCAAGGAACATCACATTACAGTTAGGAGAACTGACACACGAGTAGTGAATGACATATATGATGGAATATTCTCTTTATATTCATAAACAGTCTGGGATATACATCATAAAAATTATAATTTAGTTTGTCTCTCATATGGAAAACAAGTTGTCCCTGGAAACAAGTATCAATATCTTGAAATAAGGCAGAATAAGGCAAAACACTCCACTAGTATCAAGAGTGACCATCAATTCAAGAAAATTATTGAAACAAGTTCATTTGTATTGGAAACAAGTTCTCTCAACTAGATGGCAGATTTTTTTAGTTCATTTTTTGTTTAATGAAAAATAGGAATATATATATATATATATAGTAAGCAGTAAGCAAAAAAACCCAGAGAATGTAGATAGTTTCAAGTTACTGTATGTTGCATTCTTTGTGCATGGCTGACACCCGCTGGTCAACCACACACCAGTACCACACATACAAGGTCAGAGAGAGAGAGAGAGAGAGAGACAGAGAGAGAGAGAGAGAGAGAGAGAGAGAGAGAGAAAGAGAGAGAGAGAGAGAGAGAGAGAGAGTTGTAAAGACAGAAGTATAAAAATAACATTTCTTGTGGTAGATGATTGCTGTGTAAGCATGGATGTGTGTGTGTGTGTGTGTGTGTGTGTGTGTGTGTGTGTGTGTGTGTGTGTGTGTTTTTATGTGTAAACTGTTTATTTATAAGGTCAGACATAACATCAGAAATGCATTGCCTCAACAACTGATTACTGTGGGGGGCATTGAAGGGGACAATCTGTGTGCGTGGGTGTGTGTGTCTGAGAGAGAGAGAGAGAGAGAGAGAGAGAGAGAGAGAGAGAGAGATACAGAGACAGAGAGATAGAGAGAGAGTAGCCTATGTGTGTTTGCGTGTGTGCGTGTGTGAGTGCGTGTGTGAGTGCGTGTGTGTGTGTGTGTGTGTGTGTGTGTGTGAGACCTAATTGCCAGTGAGAGAGAAATGCATTTTGCAGAGCATCATGGGAAATGGTTCCAGTCGATTCGTTAACAGGCGTGTTGCGTTCCGCACATCACTTGCTAATGTGCTTTATTACCATTACTCAGCCACATCAAAAAGTTTAATCAAAATAAATAATGTCTCTACTAGGGCACATTAAAGTAATATCTCTATTGGACAGGCAATTTCAATGTGTAGTGCCCTTGTGCGCGTGTGTGTGTGTGTGTGTGTGTGTGTGTGTGTGTGTGTGTGCGTGTTGTGCGTCCGTATGCTTGCATGCTCTACATCAAGGGACTATTTGATTGAAGGGTGTGATTTGTATTTTGTCTCTTTAGAAGTGCTTGTCATAAAGTTAAGATTCTGCATTCATTTTCTTTTCCTGCACTCCGCTCCCCCTCAGGTACACAACGCTGATTAAATTGGGAACATTTTCCACTTTGCAGAAATCCAGGAAGGAGTTTCAAGATATTCTACAGTATCTGCAGAATTAGATTTCTATTTTCAGGTATATGGACCAACAAAAGCACATTCTCCAGCGGTTATCTCCCTGCTGCGTGTTTACATGGCAATATATTCTGCAGCATTTCCAGAATGTGTAAATACAGTTAGATACGGAAACACTTTTTGGCTGCAGATAAGACATTACCATGCATAAAATTTGATATGGTATCTACATTGTATTTGAGTGTGTATGTGTGTGTGTGTGTGTGTGTGAGAGAGAGAAAGAGTGTGTGAGTGAGTGTGTATGTGCACACGTGTCTGTGTGTGTGTGTGTGTGTGTGTTTTTGTGGCATGCGTCTACGCACCTTGCGGCTGCCGTCCGCGGACTTGTAGGTGAGCATGTAGTTGTCGATGTCTGCGATTGGCGGTTGCCAGGAGATGAGCGCGCTGCGGTGGTTCACCTCACTGGCCGTCAGGTTCTGGGGCGCGTCCATGGCTACCGGACAGACAGAAGAAGAATTATCTAAATGAATACACTAAGTTAGTGGTTTGCAAACTGGGGGGTGTGGGCCTTCACAAGATGATTTATTGAATGTGGAGAAAATATGGTTTTAACATGCAAAGGAATTGTGTTTTAATATTATTTTTTTTTGTTGTAAAATTGTGAATATCTGCAGCCTCTTGAAATGAATGAAAAAAAAAAAACAGAGGAAGATTTAATAATCTGATGATTAGAGTCAGTAATGAAGAGACCGATGGTCTGATTGCACCACCACAGTTTTTGTATGTACAAGTGGGGGGTGAGCGTGTGTGTGTGTGTGTGTGTGCGTGTGTGTGTGTGTGTGTGTGTGTGTGTGCGGGGTGCTCTCACTCGTGTTACTCCCTCAGATTGGCAGATTGGGGACAAACTCGAATTGCCTGCATTCAAATTATTTCCAACCGGTTAATCATAACGCTCCGGCATAGTAGAGTAATCGTATTTGGACAAAATGACAGACCAATCCCTCTTCACTAGACCAAACTGTAAATTGTTAGGTTACTGCTGAGGTAATTATGGAGTAATTGTTCTCTTATTGTGTTGTAATTTTGCAACCAGGTCCCAAAATTACAGCTCCCTACAGTAAGGCAGCTTTCTTCATTTGAGCTCAAAATGGATAACTATCACGCTTTTCAAAGAGTGTGGGAGTGCTGAGTCAGAAAAAAAATGTCTTTTTTGTTCTTTTTGGGTATTCCGGACATTCAGTTATCAGTTAAGATCTTTTACCCTTTGTATTCATAAGCTGTTTACATGCATCTTATATCCCCCTAATGAATTGTTCTGTGTACATGGATAACCAGAATATTCTGACGACAACATTTCTGTGATATCTTAAAAAACTTGATTTGTGCTATACCTACACATGACCAGCAAGATAGGCAACAAAAACTTTAAGGTTAAGGTTAGGGCAAGGTTTTGTCCATGGTTAAATAAGAAAAACCTCTGCTAAAAAATGACTTAACTTAACTCACAACAGAAATTTTCTTTGCATGAGTTGGGAATTGAACCCAAGAGTATACACCCATCCACCACACCAAATTTCACACTATTTCAATGTCAAACTACTGGCTGTTTTAGTCATGTGAGGCCCACCTGGTTCTCTCGATTCATAGAATATCATACAAAATTACAATGCATTTATTTTCGTAAGCATGAGTACAAATTTCATATGAGGACACCCTGATTCTGCCATGGAAAATGAGCTTACTATCTCACTAGCTCAGCTAATATTTGTATATCCTCGCCTCATTGTTGAAGGTAGATTAAAAAAAGAAGAAAAAAACACACAAAAGAATAACCATGAAACATTCCTGCCCATGTAAATGCACTGTGAGATGGTTAAGGAGCCCTGCTCAGTAATCCCACACCTCTAACTACTCAGTGAGAAGAGCAAGGAGCCACTGCACCATGTTTAGTCGCTGTGTATCACAACCTCAGGAGTGCTCAGGCCCCGCATCAGAAAGCCCCCCCATGTTTTACCGCACATTACATCACACCACCCAAGTACATTTCCAGTCCCCAAATAGCTTTTAAACAAGGCTTTATTTGCCCTTCCTTGATACTTAACCACATCACAAAGACCCTCGCCGCAGTTTCCACATCTTACATCACCCTTTCTGGGTCAATATCTTGATCCTCCGACTAGCAGGAGACGCATTTGACACACTGTAACCTCATTTTAGTGTATGATACAAAATAGATGACTTTCTATTGGGGAATCAGTTTCCTGGAGTTGCATCATCAACTCTGGGACACACATCGTCAGACAGTCGCCAGAACAGCGCTCGATGGCAGCGTGGCAGCAGGGATTGATAAAAACGAAGCACTGTGCTGTGCAATCCAACGTCACCGCTGTGAATATGAGATTAAGATATCTCCTCCACCGCTGTCTGTTTCTCTGATTCTCTCTCTCTCTTTCTGTCTGACTCGGTGCCTTTTGATTCTCGCTCTCTTTTCTCTCTCTCCCATTCTTCCCTCCATAGTGGAAATAACACGGCCTTTTAGAGGCCGCCTGACAAGTATACTTCGCCTGAAGACTTGAAGGGCTGAAGACTTTCTATCTTACGCTCTTAGCTCAACAGCTCGACCCGAACTTGAACCCGGACCTCACACACTCGCACGCACACACACACACACACACACACACACACACACGCAAGGAAACGCCACAGCGCCCACTCAGCCCCACACTGCCCTCCCATTTCCATATAAATCCACTGCGTGTGTGTGTGTGCGTGCGTGTGTGCGCACGTTCTGAAGGATCAATGACAGCTCAGTAATTAACAGCATGCGCCCGCCTTGATAACCTCCTAGAGGACGCAGGGTGCCTTCTCTCAGAGACAATGATAGGCAGACCCTCATACAGAGACGGGGGGATTGACAGAGAAGGACAGAGAGAGAGAGGGTGAAAAAAAGAGAAAGAGAAACACAGAGAGAGAGAGAGAGCAGAGAGTGTGTGAGAGAGGGAGAGAGCTCTACGAGATAAAAGCAGCACATTGCAGATTATACTGAAGTCCACACTGACAACTCCTCCTCTCCTGCTCCTCCTCTTTATTGACCTCTTCCACTACTCTTTTCCCTTTTTCCTTTTTCTTTATCGGTTTCCTCCCCGTCCCCACGGCGACCTGTGGTTTCCCTCTTCCTCGCTCTCTCCCCCTTATCTCCATCTTTGTCTGCCTCCTCATCCTTTGTCCACCCCCTTTTCTCCTTATCTGACAGGCTGCCATTCTCCCTCAGCGTGCCGGAGACTGAACGGGAGTTTATCTTTTGTTCTTGTCACCTCCTCATCTTGATGGACACTGGTGCTGTGTTTGTTGTGCGTGGGGGATAAATGAGACAGGGAGAGAGAGAGAGAGAGAGAGAGAGAGAGAGAGAAAGAGGGGTGGGAGTGACTGCCCACAAACCGCACTCACTTTATCTTTTCTTTCTCTCTCCATTCCCCAATTAAATCTGCCTCCCTGTCCTTCTCTCCCATTCTCTTCCTCCAATTAAACCTGTGCGTGGAGTGTACACAAGCAGGTGAACAGGTGTTGTCTGAATTCCTGGCAGTGCTGAAGTTCTATCTTCAGACACGGAGGATTGTACAATGAGAACGAGATGATTGGGTTTGGCTCCATCTAATCTCTCATTAACACACTGTGTAAACAATGCGAGAGGAACAAACACACACAGGCCAGCAGATGGGAAGGGCAGCGGCGGTAATTTGATGCAGGAAGGCGAGAGCGGGGAAGTTATTGTTCGGAGTGGATATCGCATCTCTGCACTGATTTGCAACTAGGTGATTCTGCCCGGATGATGTGTGGCTAATACGTTTGAATATATTGACCCTGATGAATTGAATCAAATGCTGGTAGGATGGATGCCACAGATGGAGTTGTGATAGTGGAAAGTAAAGATTATCATGGACAAAATTACAGAACCACAAGCAGGCTTCTTTAACCAGTTCTCAGCTTTGACTGCCCCTATACTGATCATTATATATGGTGACAATACTACTACTATTACTACTACTGCTGCTACTACTAGTTATAAGTATTCTAATATTATTTTAAACTCATTATTTATTCAAAAAGTCCTAGATTGGTCAAATCTTTTATTATCCTTTTAAATTTCAATATCAGCAGTAAGCTATTTCCCAGATAAATTCATTATTTGTTCAAAAACCTATTCCCCAATTCTAATTTCCATTTTTAAAATTAAATTCATTACTTGTTCCAAAAGTTATAGCCTAATCCTAATTTCCATTTTTCAAGTTAAATTCATTGCTTGTTCCAAAAGTTATAGCCTAATACCAATTTCCATTTTCCACATTAAATTAATTATTTGTTCCAAAAGTTATAGCCTAATCCTAACGACCACAATCAATTCCCCGCGGGCAGATGTGGAAGAGGTGCAGGACAGGATCGTATCAATAGATTACCTCACCCCAAAAATACTCTGACAGCACCGGGCTGCATTACAACAGGCACACAACTTCGAAATGTTTAAATAAATTTACAGGCCACACAAACTGATCTTTAAAGAAGTGTTAGGTATACATGACTAATGCTATCAATGCTCTTTTACACATGGACTCATCATCTATTCTATGTTCTCCAACCCACATTTGTGGGTTTGTGGTCAAGTCCTACGCACAAACTGATTGTCAAGCAGTTGTTCATGTACTTACTGACTGTACCAGACATGTGAAATCACTGTGGGAATATTATATGGAGGCAGTAAGCTTTTTGCCAGGGGCATCGATCCACTAAACCCAACCTCATGTCAAAGTTCCTGTATCTTAAATCAATTTGCCATGAAAACTTCCAAACGAAATTCTACATTTCGGGGGACAAGTGAAGCAAAGACTGATTATTGGCAAGATATTATTATTTCATCAGTGTGATAAATTATTAGACGTAGGTCACCAAAGTATCTTGCACAGACGGACACAACTTAGAAGGTTTATTGGTCCCATGATGTCATTTTTTTATATATGGCCTCCAAATAGATTTCTGGGGATTTTTGTTAGATAATTTCTCTCTTATAATGATAAAAAAACTACAAGATCAAATTTGGACTCACTCATACTTAGGTACTGTGAGTGCCATACTGTGTCATACCCAATTGACGCCCATGCTGTTTGTGCACTGCCAGTCTGTTCAATCCAAAAGATTATCCTGTTTTACTGGAATAATTATAACGCCTACAATTATTAATCCCCCTGAGAACCTCCGTACCTCTTAACATTACACACACCAATAAAAACAGGCGTGAAATACAAGAAGACATGGCTCACTGGCTGTTGGATTGTTGTTGCTGTAGCCGTCCACAGCCATTCACACTGTCTGGCACTAATGACATTGATGCTAATGAGCTTAAGTATTGGGTTAAAGATCAAATATTAAGAAAAAGTGGCGGCTATTCAGGATTGATTAGAAAATGTGAAAATGTCATTGTTGTAGATCATTTAGTCCAAAAGTTGTTATGAATTTGCCTTTTAATGACCTTTTTCAATGTTCATTCACTTTATTCAACATCATAAAAAAAAGACTTGGAGCATCATGGCTCATTCTTTCTGTCAAGAGAAATGTATTTTTCATCTGACAAATAAATGGATGGCATTGGTATTTTAAATTCATAAAAATTAGTCAGTTCAGTAAAGATAGTCCAACCCTCCCGCTACTTTATCTGTGGTTAAAAAAAACAAAACAAAGGAAATGTTTTTCTGATCGCATTTGACGCTGCCAAAGGCGACGTGCCTGCCTTAACATCACAGATTGAGGTGTGGCCAGAAGTGCAACACGGTCGAACGTTTCAGCCCATAGAGGGCAGTGCAACGATTTTCTGCCCCTATAGAAACAGATGCAGCACTTAATTTGAAAAATGTTGAAATTGAATACAGGATTATTGCTATTCACTAGGAGCCATATAACCATGATTACATTACAACAAACATTTCAACATAAAACAAAGCAAAGACACACATTTTTGTGTGGACAGAAATTATTACATCTATCAAAAATGCCTAAATTACCGACATAATTAAAGAACTGATTTTGTTTCTGTAATAGAGGCACTCCCACCACTTGGTAAGAACAACTGTCTGTCAAAGCCCAGTGGCGAGGATCTGTGTTGCTTCGAAATCTTGCCAAGTACTTTTTTGGCAAGCTGGGGTGTGGACGCATTTGAGGAAAAATAGTCCAGGTGCTGCAGCTTATAGGCTTATGGCCACACCTGTAGCGAAATCCCTAATTTCCAGCCCCATGGCTTAAATATCAGCCTTCAGGGAGTCAAGCTCTCTTACTCTGTGTTGAGCTGTGAGGCATGGAGGCCTGACGACAACAAATCTCAGCCGTGGTTAAGAGGTTCAGGAAGCAACAAAGCACCGCCGCGAGACCGAATGACTGAGGGAGTCTCAGCCACATTTTGCTATGATCTCGGCTCATCTCTCTCTCTCTCACTCTCTCTCTCTCTCTCTCTCTCTCTCTCTGTCTCTCTCTCTGATGTGTTCAACGGGAGCCTGGAGAAACCATCCAGAGCTACAGAAAGCCAAGACCTGACCAGAAGGAAGGAACCTTAATTGACCCCTGACCACTTTTCCCTCAACCTTATCAATTCATGTGAAACCTTGAGGAACCTGTCTGCCAACGTCTATGAAGACGAAGGAATACAAGGATGAAGGGCAGCGGAAGAGAATGTAAAACCCCACATCCATAAGAAAGGAAAAGTTAGGCAATTAACAACTCCACTCCAAACCTCATTCTTTAGTTATACCGTTTCCACTGACAGCGAAAGACGGATATTCAGACACAGAAATGCAGGCAGAGACAGAAAATTATACACCGACACATACAGAGACATTTACCAATACAAAGGATCTGATGTAACTATCAATTGTGCTATTGCAATTAACTTGGGTGAGCAAAGAAAGCTGGCCTGTGTATTCAAGGAGTAGGCCTATGTCGCTGGGTTATAAGTGGGCACCTCTTATCACAGTTATTAATTTAGGCCCACACCCCCTCCAGAAGGCTTAACGTTATATTTTAGTATTTCACCCAATAATTTCCAACCTCAACATCAATCTGAACAAGAACAGGCTAATGGGACAGCTGATGCCCACTCAGCAGTTCAGAAACTGCAACGTACGTACAATCATAGGCTAAAGTTCACTCTTCTGGCTTGAAATACCCCCTCAGTGCAGAAATCGTATTGCATCTACAAACAATAGACTTAACTATGTAAAAGGAATCACACCAGTGTATGGCTACCCGCTTGTGTTGCCATGTCTATGATAAATCACGGCTCTTATCTTAGTCAAGTTGGATTTCCATACTTTAAGCCCCAACTGGTGCCCTTTCTTCTCAGCCACAGCCACTGGCTGCTGTTTCCTTCTTTTGAAGATGCATTTATGGCCTTATGTAAACCCTGACTACAAATCCCTAACTCCATGGGCAAGTACACAGAGACAGGGAGACGAGCAAACTGAAACACAAAGAGAGCGAGGCAGATAGAAATAGACAGAAACGGAGCAGCGGACACAGAGAGACAGTGACAGAGCCAAAGCCAGAATAGTCAACCAATCCAATCAATGCTCTCATCCCCTTTCACAGGCCATTCACAATGTGACATTTTCTATCAGAGCGGAACAGCCTGAGAAAACAAGCTGTGTGAGCAGAGCATAACCAGGCTTCAGGAATTCAATTAGGGACTATAATTAACAAGCAGAGAAGGTCCCTCTGAAGTTGAGGGAACTCAGTCACCCCCTGGTGTGATTACATGTCAGCATCACACCAGCAGGGGGAGGGCGTGTCTGCAAGTGTGTGTGAGTGTGTGTGTGTGTGTGTGTGTGTGTTGCATGCGTTTATGTACCATCTGCGTGTGTGTTTTTGAGTGTGTGTGTGCATGTCCGTACTTGTGTATGAGCAATTGTGTGTATGTGTGCACACTGGGGAGCTGGCACTTGAGTAGCGGTGCCCGATGGCCTGTGACATTTTAATACAAATTAAGTTAGTCAAAAACTGTTTATAAATTAGTTTTTTTGCTAAAAGGGTAGCGCTTGATTAAGCCCAGGGATTAGCCCTCATTGTGCACTTTATTGAATTTTAGTTCCCTGGTGAAATGAGGTAAAATTTAAAGGGCAGTATCGCAAAATTTCATTTTTGTTATTCCAGTGTCCTAGGGAACCTTGGGTCTGTTGTTGTAAACATTCACGTTTCCCATCATCAGAAATAACAGAGAGGCATTTGTCCGGCACATACATCTGTAATATAGAGTACAGGGTACACCCATGTAAACCTCACACAGTTCCAGAGAGAAGGGAATAGGAAAAGACTGAAGGAGTGTCAAAATGACGGTGTCTAAAATGATTTTCTGTCCATCAGGGTGTATTTCTGGTTCAGGCTTGATAATTGCTTAGTATAAAGTTCAGTGGAACGCTGACTGCAGACCACATAATTGCATGTAATTACCAGTACTCAGTGGATATAAAGAGCAATAAATAAAGAGTAAGTAGTGACAACTAGACAATGGCAGTAACTATTATCTGTGTCATTCTACCATTTGTTGTCAATTGTCAATGGAACTTTGCCAGGCTGAACACTGGTACACAATTACTTTCAATTCTTTCAACATTGCCAGAAAGTGGCTCACTTTCACAAATACTGATACAGTTATCCAAAGCCATAAGAACCACATAAGATAATTTTTGAATTGTGCATTATTCCCCTCAAGGGCTTACTTCAGCTTCAAATAAAAGCTTTGTTAAGCCTGTAATTTCATAGATAAATTACAAAGAATGCATAATCAACAATGCAGTGGATATAGGGAACTCGCCTCTAAACACAATGCAATATATAAAAGATAGTAGTATTACTGTACAGTCCAAGATATCACCAGTATTGTTCTCAAAATGCACCACAGGTTCAGACATTGTTAATGTATCAGTATTACACTTTTACATGTTACATGTTTATTCTGAAATCACAGAACAAACATTTAATCATGCTGGTATTATTCAAGATGCACAAACTATATTTGATTCTTAATAGAGAGGGCAGTGAGCTAGACGTCCTTTCTCTAGTATGGAGAAATTCAATCTATTTTGATCTATTCCACCCAATCAAATTCACTCCAAAATGGAGTGGAATAACTGGTGTCTGCTCCACTCAGGGGAGGGGAGTGACACAGACGAGCATCTAACGATTGCTTGATTCAATAAACGGTCGTGTTCAAAACAGAACAAAATCCTCCTCCTCATTACTCACTCCATGTTGTTGCCTATACATCACAATAACTTACTTACTTTTATTTGAAGGAGTCTAACTACAACTGGGGTGGAAATGCTTGGCTTTTTTTTCTTTTGCTCTCTGGAGAAGCGTCGAGGCACGAGAGGCACTAGACAGAGTCTCTGTTTCCAAATTAGAATCACCTTAAACTGCCAAGCACACTTGTTTATGTATGAGGTATTATATGCATATATAGCACTGACATGGTTGGAGGTACACCTAATTTTCTACAGCCCCACTTATGTTTTGAAGTTAGGTTTCTGCAGCCCTGCCCTCTCATGTTGTCAGGGTTTGTTTCTGTTTTGAGCAGCTTCTCTCTACCGCAGTGCAGGACAGGTAACTCTGTCGCCTGGCTCTCCTTGGGGGATACGAACGCCTCTGCTGACTGAAAAGTTTTTTTCTTTCTCAGGAACTCTGAAAAACAAAGTTTATGGAGCTGCAACTCAGCTAAACTGGAACAATTCCTTCATCCTTAACTTTCCTCACAGTGCAGCCATAGAGAAGGGCTGGAGATAATATTTAGTGTAGTGGGTCATCTGGTGGGGAGCCAGGCTGCAGTGGCACTGAAAGTTCACAGGTTCAATCCCCATGATGTCTGTCCATGCCAAGCGTCCTTCAGCCAGACACTGACCCCTCCCTGATCCAGGGGTGTTTCACAGGGATAAAGGATCAAATTTCTCATTGCACACTATGTAGAATTTCTGTCAAAAATAAATAAATAGACAAATAAATAAATAAAGAGACAAATAAATCATTGATCTACCCAAGAAAGGTGCTGACAAATCAACCATAAATTATTGTTGTCATTGATTGTGTCAAATTTCAATAGGCTTTTGCACCTTTAACCATAAGGTCTCCACTTTATATTTTCCTTGTATTGTTTGTGTTGCAAACATCCATCCGTTCATCCGTCCATTCATTCATTCATCCATCCATCTATCCATCCATCCATCCATCTCCATCCATCCATCCATCCATCCATCCATCTACCCCTCAATCCATCAATTTTCTTGCCACTTACCCAGGTCAAGGTCATGGTGGAAACTGGTATGGTGCATATTAACCGCTGGGTGTATCTTTTGATTTGATTCCAGTCACCTGTGTTTTGATGGCAAAAATGGCAAAATGGGTGGTGATGCAACAAAATGAAATGGATGCGTACGTGTTTGGAGGTTGGCGATGATGGTGCCGCTGGTCAAGGGTCCTTTGGTGGCGTAGAGGGCAACAGAGTAGGTGGTGCTTGGCTTCAGGTTGGATAGTTGGTGCTCCTGCTTGCTGCCTTCTACCAGGAAAGTATCAGCTGCCACTGGAAAACAGAGGTAAGACACACACACGTTTTAGTGCTTACAACAACATTCTTTTTTCAATTTTGACTAAATAGCTTACACTAAATTATTTCTCAAAGGCTCCATAAAGGCACTCCAACCTGGCTAATTTGGCTGATACATCAAATTTGAATCTCAAAGCTTGTACTGTTGGCTCCTTAGGATCAGCTTCCAGGTCGAAGCATTCTTCACTAAAAATCAATTTCACCTGGGAAATTTAGTTTCGGTGACTAGTCATGTGTGACATGGAGAAACACTATAAATATCTATTGCACTGCTAAAACTTCATTTGTGCATCCGATATATTATACAGGATTATGCATTGTAATATACATAAAATGCAAACTTGAGGAAACTTACATTCTTCAGCCTGATCTCTGATATCTGATTGCATATTTCATAAATCATTTTACAACAATTTCATGACTCTAATATGTCAGCCTGACCAATTTGTTTACGCTAAAACAGATAAATTACCACATGGTTACCAATCTGTGTCTTCAATTATAACAAACTGCGTCTTAATTTATTGTGAAAAATTGCAGGTTAAGAAAATAACCAGTACAACATGTGAACAGGAGGCAGCGAGCTAGAAAGGCCATTTAATGAAGACAGTGTAGAGTTAATAGCTCACTGGCAGGAGCGTGGTGGGTTGCAGAGTTTTAATTTATGGTGATATTGACGTGAGCTGTAACAATTTGCCGATGTTGCCTAGAGGCAGGTTTCCAAGTGTCTGTTGAGCATAAGGATGATTGCTGGATCTATTGACTGAGTTGACCTGTCAGTTGACCTGTCAGTGTCAGTGTGTAAATTACATGAGAGTGAAAGTGGTTATCTGAGTTTGGCTTAGTCAGTAGTGAGAGAAAAATATATTTTTACATAATATATTATTTACTTTATAGATGAAAGTCAGACAGATTGATACGATGATGGTTGAGATTTTATGTGGGTATGACTGTTTGCACATGTTCAAAAATCAATTTTGTGATGCATGACGCCGACACTCAAGGGAATTTGTCCACAACTTACATTCCAGCTCTCTAGACATTGGCTGGGGCTGGTTTCCAAGTATCTGTCCAGCATATAGATGCTGTCTCTGTATCTGAGATGGCCTGGCTGCAATCCACTCAGTCAGGGTGTAAATTACACATTGACTGTAAGGGCTGAGCAATACGGATTTCTCTGGATAACTCCAGGCACGGCTTAGTCAGTAGGGTCACGGACACATGAGAAATATGCTTTCCATAACATTTTTTCCAGCCAATTTCTGAAAGTTAGAGAGATTGTGATGGTTGAGATCAAGAGCGGTTAAACATTTTGACTGGCTGTACAAGTTTATACATTATTTTTTTTTAATGGTTAATGACTGCCAACACCCGGAGATGTTTAATTGAAAAATTAAACTTCTTTGAAACGAACTGGAGCTGCTACACATTCATATTTCAGCTCTCTGGCTAATGGCTGGGGCTGGTTTTTAAGTGCCTGTCAAGTGTAAGCAGTATCTACAGCTTACCTGACTTGGCAGTCATCCACCGGGTTCAGGGAACAAATTACGAACTGATTCGGAGTGGCCGAGCAATATGGATATCTTTTACCTATCTGGATATGGCTGTCACAGTGTGAAGACATGGGCTGCATGAAAACACTTATGCAGTGTTGTGTAACGGCAATGTTTGTGCCAAGGGTTAGAAGTTCAACCAATCATCATGAACTGTTCCGAGGCAGTAAGACAGATGGTTCCACGCTGGCTCGAAGGAAGTATCACACTGATATCTCACTTCTTAATGGGCAAACTTCGATACTACCTGTCGAACCTCCACACGCTGTATTTGCATCTGGAACAAATCCGCTCATTACGCTTTGGCTCTGCGGTCCGAGCGATATGAACATCTTTGGCCTATCTGCCTATGGACTTAGCTTATGTGAGAAAATAAAAACGTACTAACTTAAAAGCTTACTGCAGCCAATGTTAATGTTGCTTTGTGCAAAACAGATATCTTGGAGCCCTCCGCTCTACCAATAGTAAGTAAGAAAGTAAATCTTTATGTATATAGCGCTTTTCAAAACCGAGGTTACGGTTAAGTGCTTCGCAAAACACAAGCAAACATGAAATATACAGACAAAAGCATCAATAAAAAGCCAGCGTGTAAAATGTGTGTTTAAGGCGCTGTTTAAAACATTCTCTGGAGTTTGCTGAATGGCTCTTCCTCAGCCTGGGTGCCACAACAGCAAACGCACAATCCTCTCCTCTCGGCTAGATTTTAATTTCGATCGAGGGACGGCCAGAAGCCCTTGGCCAGAAGAGACCATTCGGTTTTATGAGGGGTCAATTGTTCACTAATATAAGATGGTGCCAGGCCGTGCAAAGCCTCGTAAGTGAATGGGAGAGCTTTAAAATCGGTGCTAAATCTTACCGGTAGCCGATGTAATGTGCGCAATATGGGGATGATGTGATTCCAACCAGGGGTCGTTGTCCTTGGCTGCACAGCTGAATTTTAAACTGTTTCCAACTATGCAATAGTTGCTTGACTAAGGCAGGTATATACAAGGCATCAAAGAGACAAAAGCATGAATGATTTTATCTATATCACTGAATGACAAGACAAAATGGACAACATGACTCATTTGGTGGAACTGAAACCTATGGACACTAAATTATTATGTAGGAGAGATTATCACTGCAGTGATTGAGTAAATATACAACATGTTGTTGTGGCCCACAGTTCTTCTTCTCTGATAGTTAATGACACATCTATCCATATGTCATCTAATGAACTGCAAAAGAACTAAAACATTTCAATGACGGCGGTCCTGACCACTCACCCTGGTTGTGTGTGAGGGTGAGCACATAGTTGTCGACGCTGGACAGAGGGGGATTCCACCTCAGCAGCGCTCCTTGTGGAGTGATGTTGAGAGCCGTCAACTCAGCTGGCATGTCCATCGCTAGGATTACAACACAACAGGTAAGATGGGAGAGAGAAAAATAAAATATTATCATATACAGTATAATAAAATAACAATAATAACACGTTGTCAGGTGGCGTTGGGGGCCATCAGCTGAACTGACGGCGAAGGAAACAGATGGAAAAGTAAAGAGAATAAAATAATAAAATAATTTACCCAGGCTGCACTATTGGTCTCATGTTGTTGTTGCCTCCTCGTGAATCATTAAGAAATGTTTGCTGCAATAATGGTGGCCTATTTTGGCTGAGTCGTGTAAGGTTTTACCAGGCACTATCGCAGATGCAAAAAAAAAAAACATCCCACAAAAACAATATCCTCAAAAAGATCATGGAGTTCATATGATGAAAGGAAATCAGAGTTGTTTTTTCACTTTGATTTGCTTTCCTTTTCTCTCTCTCTCGCTCTCTCTCTTCCTCTCTTTATCTTTCTGTGTGTATGTGTTTTTGTGTGTGTGTTTGCGTGTGCCTCTAAGCTCTACATGGTTGTTTACAGTTGTGTATTTGTGCACATACTGTACACTCAGGAGGTGTGTTTTATTTATCTTAATATGCAAATACAACGTTACTTTGGACAGTCATGTGGCACAATCGCATGAAATATTAAGTACACCTAAACAGTTTTGAATGAAAAACCATTATTTCAACCCATATCTGAGTTATAATTATAGAAACCCAGATACATTAGAACGCTGCATTCACACTGATTAATAATGACTTTCCTCGCCATTTTGATCACTGTTTCTTCAATTCTAGCGGACATCAAAGAGAAATTATGCAGTCAAATACGCTGTAGAAAGTCTCAGTTAGTCTCCAGAGCTCACTGTTTCCCCACCCTCTTCTTAATTTCATTCGCAGGCTGCTGGACATGCCAAAATTGAGTTTGAATTTAATTATACCTTTAACCTCAGTGTTTCAACCCCAATTTCTCCTTAGGCGTGTTATTTTGGCAGAGTGGAGAGTGTGGCAGGAGAATACTGAATACAGCATGTGTTCTAAAGGTCTGCCCAGATGAAGTAATTAATATTGCCATGCCCTCATCAGAATAAAAAAAAAAAAATACAATTGTGCTCATTAGCACAACGTAGTCACTCCGAGTCTTTCTTATCACCGTAGTAGATGAACAAACCTGATTAAAATCATTACTTTAATTGCAAAAGGGTTTAATTGAATTTAGTGGAGGCTTGCCAAGTCAATTAGATTAGCAATGGAGATGGAGTATAGAGCTGGTAAAAAAAAAGCAAAAAAATAAACAGACCCCCCTCATTCTTCAAGGATAGTGATAATCCAATCATTGCTCTCCATCTCTTGATCGCCCTAATAGGTGACTAACACTAATGTTTGAAATTAATTCAGTGTGGAGGCGAGGAGTAGAGTAAAGAGAGTAAAGAGAGAATATAACTGTGAAATATTTGAATGCCGTCAAACCATTCTCACATTCTTAAATAAACTGTTTCACTGAAAATAGCCCAAGAGTGGCTTTTTGAAAAAAAAACAAAAAAAACAGCTTGAGAAGAAGTAAATGAGAAAATTGTAAGTAAATCAGTGGTGTTGACTTCAAGTCCCCAGTGGCCAATTTGTGTTTGGCTGTACCAAGAATATCATCATTTGTGAGTACTTGTTTACAGACATATGTGCTTAATAAGTAAAAATACTCTACCAATGTGAAATATTGCTTTAAATCATGATCTGTGGCAGTTTTATATAAATAAGTGTCCATTTAGCTTCTCGCTTTCGCATATTGATAAAACACAATGGTGATTCAACCTAAAAAAACTTGTACATTTGCCATTCTAAACACCCGGCAGGGGACAGGTCTTTCGCAGGAAAAAAAACTCTGCCACACAGTTTTACGTTTCCAGATGCAGAAACAGAAGTTTGTTTGGAATAAACAGAAGAAGAACTGGAGAGTTAGCATGAGCAGCGATAGCCACCACGGCTGAACAGACAAAGACAAAACCAGTACCTACATCGAACCTCATCAAATACAAGGAAGAAGAAACAGACTACTACTGTACTAAAAAGGAAAGTGTCCGTCTTCCAGCCAAAACTAGATTGAACATCTGCAAAGACTAGAAGGGACTGAGGCGTGAGGCATACGTGGGTCTTTTTCTTTTGAACTCGTTGTAGTTATGTTGTGATTGCTGGGAAGCGCGGGGCAAAAACTCCCATCCGTTTAATGACCGCTTATCACCAAAGATGTCGCCAAATGTCTTGCCGATTTCCACTTCAAACATACAGTAGCCTTCCCTATGGTTAATTACGGTAGTCTGTAACTGTAGCTTGGCTGGCCATGAGGTCAGTCTGCTTTGTGCTGCGTCTGCGGTCTTTGTGTGGACCAGACAGTAGCAAACGCACAGTTTACTCCCCAGTCTATCTCTGCATCCCCACTCATTACTGTGGAAGCTGCACTGCCTCCCTGCTTAAAAGACTATGCAGGTTATCAGAGACTGCTAGTGTACGTGTGTCTGTGTAAGTGCACTTGTGCAGTACGTGTAGGTGTGTGTGTGTGTGTGTGTGTCTGTGTGCGTGCGTGTGTGTGTGTGTGTGTGTGTCTGTGCGCGTGTCCATGTTTTCTCAACACCGAGAGTGCAAACCTGAAAATCCTAGGCTGCTGCACACTAACTGTGGCCCAAAGCCACAAGGCCAGCCTAACAAGCCTCGCTGTTTTTCTGACAAGAAAAGAAAAGGTTTTCGGAGTGGAACACCATCCGCTCTCTCTCTCTCTCTCCCTCTCCCTGTCTTTTTCTTTTCCACTGTTCATCTGTCCGTCTGTCTCCCTCTTAGTCTTTGTTCACTCTCACTCTCAAGCTCTCTGTTCTCCCTCTTTGTATTTCTTTTTCCATCTATCCCTCCGCCTGGCAATATGTCCTTTGGCCCTTCTGTCTGTTTCTTTCTATTTATATGTCTCATCTGAGTTGGTTCCCGGAAACTTTTATCTTTGATTTTAATCTCTCTCTCTCTCATCTCTCTGTCTTGATGCCTACTTTTGTCCACTCTAGGCACAACTGGTAGAAGATAAGTAAGTAAGGAAGATTTTATTGCTCTTTCTCTGAACCTTAGTTGTGGGAAGAGTGATAGTCTACTAGGGGCCTGACACTGCTTTAATGAGCATTGTCATTAGCCCTTAAACGAGCTTTTCACATATTCCACTTGGTATCAACCTTCCCAAATTCATCTTCGATACGCAGTAGATGCTGTGTTGGCAAAATCAAATGCCGTTCCCTGGTCTTTTAGCCTTTCTGACAATAATTGATTATGGAAATAAAGTCAGTAGCAACTGCCGTGTTTTTCAACTCATTACATACTTGGCCAAACAATGTTGGATTATTCTTCCAAATCCCTTGTTTGCTTTTGTTGTTGAATGCGGTATTAAAATGTCCCCGGTCGGCATTGTGTGTTGCGAGGAAAATGTTATTTACCATTTCTAACAAGCTTGACTTCAGAGCTTCGTTCTTTTCAGGCTATTACAGCCCCAACGGCTGTGCTTCATTGTAAGTACATTGGGGTTGTTAGAAAAGGGGGCTTGATAATAAAGAATGGTGGGGGAAGAGACGAGTGAGAGAGAGAGAGAGAGAGAGAGAGAGAGAGAGAGAGAGAGTGAGAGAGAGAGAGAGAGAGACTCTGTTAGCCTCTTTTCTCAGTGGATTCTTAAACCTGCCGGGTCCTGGTGAATCAGGTCTCATTGGCATGCAAACGCACTTTCTCCTCTGCTCTTCTCCCCTCTCCAATCCTCTCCTCTCTTCAGTTCTCTCTCTCAGTCACTCTCTCTCATACACACACACACACACACACACACACACACAGAAGGATTATGCATACAGCATTGGGAGAGTGGGTTAATGTTAGGTTAGTGGAGTTCCTTCACAGGGGAGAACGGTGTACCGAGTTCATATGCGCGCGCCTGTGTGTGTGTGTGTGTGTGTGTGTGTGTGTCCTGTGTGTGCGAGAGTTGTGTCTTTGTGAGAGATTAAGGAAAGAAGAAATGAAGCAGAGAGGAGACAGAAAGGAGAGACGGAAAGATCGAGGATAGAGGAGGGAGAGAGAAATGGAGAGACAGAGGAGAGGGGTAGAGATGGAGATGGAGAGAATGAAGGCAAAAGGATAAAGAGGTGAGCGAGGGAGAGAAGGAGAGAGATAGAGGAGAGGGAGGGGACTTGCGAGTGGGTTACCAATTACTGGGTCATGGAGTGGACAGTTTCATCTATTGCAGCAACACAGATTGCACCTCCTGCAATGTCAGGTGTGTCCTTAGAGTTTGTCTGAGGATTGTGAATGTGTGTGTGTGTGTGTGTGTGTGTGTGTGTGTGGCGTTGTTCTTTTTAAACACATCTCCCCGTACACAGCTGTTATTATTGTGCAAAGTACAATTGGTCTGAAGGTCCTGCAGAGAAAGAGGAATTCTTCATTTAATATAGCAAACATTTTGTCCCTGTGCCACACGCTGGGAAGGCTATCGAGAGTTTTACACAAAACACATCCATAGTTACTATATATCACGAAGAATTTTACAATGTACAAGGACAGAATGCCACAATAGCACATTGATAACAACTGCCTGTGGTGTTGTATCGCATTATTTTCCTAGTAAATAGAGATGGAGATTGGCTGCCTTTGCCTCGGCAGCGCGGTTGTTACAAGGGTTCAAACCAGGAAACCCTAAAAATACTAGGCTGCCTCACCTTAACCGACATGATATGACAGAAGGGCATTATTATTATTATATTATTACAGGGCTTTTTCTGCTCTAACCTATTTCAATCCGCATCTGTGTGGCTGTGCAGCCCTGCCTGAGACACATCACAAGACTAAATAATGTCTTTGAACAGAAAAAATCTGAGGAGGATTCTCTTTTCATGCTCCTAGACGGTGGATATGCAGTTTGTTGGGTTGTTTAGTCGTTCTTTTCTATTCTATTCTGTTTAAGTATTAGACCCCTACCTGTGAAGACGGAGGTGCTGACCACTTTGCTCTCCTGGCTGCCTCTGACAGCGTTGAGACTGATCTCGTATTCAGTAGCGGGAAACAGACTGGACAAGGTGTAGTTGGTCACATCGCTGTCAATCACCACGCTGTCCACTCGGCCTGCAGGAGACAGGAGAGGAGAGCAACATCAGGACTGTCGACACAGCTCCGAGATCTATTCTGTTTTGTTTTATTTACTTTATCTTTACTTAAATTGTGATGTGTATTGCAGTGCAGTTGCAGTGCATTTTGCAACACAGATCGATTACTAACTGTATAAAGAATACTAATTAAATTTTACTGATAACATTTTATTTAATCATATAAGTATACTTGCAAACATTTGTACACTAGACTAGCCTTACATCAAGGGGACCCAACACAGAAAATGCCATGATAATTTGAATGTAATGAATAAATACATGTCAGTGTGTATGCTGATATAATAAATGCCATAATAATACAATGGAGGAAGGCATGCCAGTATCTATTTGCTACCTCTGGCTGACTGGTAGGACAGTTTGTAGTAGTCAAACGGAGCCAGTGGTTTGACCCATGAGATAGTCATTGAGTCTTCTGTCACATAGGACACAGCCATCTCTTTTGGTGGGTCCATTCCTAGAGAGGAGAGAGAGAGGGTGGGGGGGGAGGGGGGAGGTTAATCGTTAAAATGGTCTACAATTGTCAACATGACAGCCTGAATGTTCCAAGCTAAGTCTAAAAGGGCGATCTTGCTTTCAGTGTTGACAAGTGCGTTCATCTTCATCACAGAAGTACAACAGGAGCGTGTTATGTGGCGTGTTAGTAAGTTCAGGAATTCACACACAAAAAACATCTAAGAGAATCCATGTCCTTGAATGCCCAAGCATTTCATAATGCTTGTTTTGTCCATTTTTAATCCCCTCTACATTACATTTACATAAACAGAACTGTCCTTCGTCTGTGAAAGCACAGGCGGTTTTATTATGCAAATTTGTTTTAAAAAAAAAAACAACCATCAAAAGATATTTCAGGAGAAAGCAAGCTGCGCCCAGCTAAAAGAACACAATGGGAGGCATTAGCATTGTGACTGAGCCTGGTTTACTCGGAGGAGATTTCCCCCCCGCTGACAATTTGTTTTATGTGTCTCCTGAGACCATCGAGCTGCCATGGAAAAGGTTATGGCGAAAACACTGTGAGCAAACAATTAAACTGATGGGAGGTCCTTAGCTATTAGAGAGAAAGAAAGAGAGAGAGAAGGAGAAGGAGGAGAATGAAAGATTGCTTCCCTCTCTGATTGTGGACAGCGGGCCAAATGGGCACACCTTGTAAACCAACCACTCCACTCCCTCTCCCCTATTTTGAAAAGAATAATGGCTATTATTCACAAGCAGAGGGGGCAATTTATAACTCCTGGCCTTGGACTCATTTAAATTCCACTTGTATGAAATACCACAGCATTTATATAAGTTGTGATTATTCATGTGAGCATATCTCGCTAATTATGTTTGGTTTGGCAGGGCTGGCTGCCAGGAATAATGGCTGGAAATTTTTATTTTCTCATGAAGCTCCCCGAGGGCCCGAGCGGGAAGAAGCAACAGTTGCAGAGCGGTTCTGTCAGAAATATCTGCTGTAAGTTATAGGTCCATTGCAGTGTATAAGATAATAAATGAATGTGATGCTAAGACTTAATTACTTTCAGGCTCCCTTTGCACTAACCTCACACTCGCAGGTCACAGTGATTATCGCAATCCTGTGACCCAAATCATGATTTACCACTGGCTTTATGGGAGCCAAGACCAGTGACAATATTTCAACTGTGCCTACCTATGAACTTACAAGTGCTGTAACACCGTTATTGCATTAATCATCTTGGACCACATATCTCAAAACTTGCTTTTTTTTGTTAGTTTAGTGTAACTGACAGCTGAACTTGTTTCTAATATGTAGAAACATAACTAACATCCATGACATGCACAAAGGACAGTATTGAAACTAGAACCGTGTCAACTAGTAGTTAAAATAATTATTAAGTGTCTGTTTTAACCTGCTTTGAGATGGATCAGTTTACCCATAGATCAGTGTCAGGTAACGTGTCAATCATAATTACACTAAACTGAGTTGTTTAATCATAAGGTCCGATGTGGCAAACCTCACCCATCCGGCGTATGAGCCAGTTATAGCAAACTACAAAAACTATTTGCAGTTTTAATACTTGGCCTATGTGTGGTTGACACTTTGAGGAATAAGGCAAATTTCTAAATACACAAAACATAATCATTCCGGCTCTGAGCAAATGAAACACTCAAACAGCACACCTAATTATACAAGGCAAGGCAGACGGCAGCGCTGCTACAAAGATGCGGTAGCTATATAAGGCAGGACTCCAGAATTACCACAGTCTAAAGACAGGTGCAAGAAATACTGTACATCTGTCTCAAAATCCCCATCCAATTTCACCCTTGAAATCTGCTTATCATGATGTGTGGGTGAAGGTAAAGAGAGAAAGAAATTGAGAGAGAGAGCAAGAGAGAGACAGAGAGAGAGAGAGAGAGAGAGAGAGAGAGCTCCAACCTGCCAAGGTATTATATGAAACTGGCACAGTAATCAGATGACAGCATGCAGGTGTCTTTGGCACTGCTACAGAGTTAATATCTCTATTGTTTAAATGCGGTCTTCCCTCTCACTGACTTTCTCCTTCTCCCCTATAAGTGGAAACCAGCGTTTCTCTTTCCTTCCTCTCTGTCTCTTCCTCAGGGAGGGGAGGATGTGCCCTCCCCTCATCTCTCTCTTCACAGGTGTGAACAGCACACTCGGCATCAAACACAACTGTTTCCGACAGCTTTGCCACTCTTCCTGTCCACATTAAGCCAATTAACAACAGATTACACGGCGACACATTAAGGAAGAAATGAGAGGTGGAGAGTGTTATTCCGGTGCAGTTGTAGCAATCTTAAATCAGAAAGAGAGAGAGGGAGAGAGAGGATAGAGAAACAGACACAGACAAATAAGCACAGGCAGAAGAGAGGGAACGCAAATAAGGAGAGGAAGAAAGGGAAGACTAAACAAGAAAATAAGCATCCAAATGGATGGCCAGATGGAAGACAGGGTTTGCTGATAAAGAGTTTTTTATCGTTGTGCAATAAACTACAAAGCAAAACCATATTGATTTTCTTACTCTGGGAAGTTTTATGTATATGGACAGGTTTTGGCCCCTTATCTTGCACCCCCTCCCTTCCTCTCTCTCCGCTCTCTCCCTCTTCCTGTCCTGCCCTTCATTAGTGCTCGCCTTCTGTCAGCAGTTTCTCAGATATCCTCAGATGCTCCCATTGTGCACTTGGGGTTGGAATAAACAACAAAGTAACACTGGGTCATCGATCAGCAGCACCTTGTGACGTTGCTGTTGTCCCTACTTGACCGTCTGCACAGTATGCATTGCCACACAGCAGTAGGTGGCACTCAGCGGGCATTTGTACCCAAAACTTCAATTTTCAGTAATCAAACAGGCAGAGCCGATGAAGCCACTGGACCTGAAAATCTTGTATACCTGTTGCCTTTTCCACCAAACCCCACACAAAACTCAATGTAGCTGTACTAAGCAACCCATCAGAAGTTTAAATGCTAATTCTGCCCATTTGTTGGTTTAAATATACATTTACAGACATTTAAATTGCATCTATGTGACAAATCTCACTCATCTGGCACATAAGCAGACTAAAACAAGCTGCCAAGGCAAATCTCTAATCACAAAACTCATTCTACTGTAGTTCTGTGCAAATTAAATGCTAAAACAGCACATTTGTGAATACATATTTAATTTCAAAATAGTGTTGTGTTTGCTTTCCTTTTCCTCCTTTTCACTTCCACTATCTCCCTTTCTCCATCCCAGCCTCTTCCTTCCTCTCTCCCTCCTTCCCATGTCCCTTCTAAATGTTTTTCTTCCATCCTTTCTTTTCCACTTGGCTACATCTCACTGCAACCTGCCTGAATAAACTCCATACGGAACAGTCTAACCCATCCATAAATATGATCAGCCCGATTTCATATCTCATATCAAATCCATAATTATGGTTAGAAAATGTAACACACACTAATTTTGTGTGATATTTTACGTATCGAGTGAAACAGGAGGCGGGGCTCAACAGGCTGAAACAGGCGGTAGTTTGACATTGAAATAGCACGAGGGAAAGGGTGTGGAGGTTGGGGTGGTGAATGGGCATTTACATTTGCCTTCAACTGCGACTACCCAGGTTCAATTAACAACTCATGCAAAGATGTTTTCTCCTGGGAGTGAAGTTTTCAATTTCAAACCATGACCAAAACCTTACTCCAACCTTAATCAAATTGTGTTAATTGCCTAACCTTAAGTTTAACCAAAGCTGTTTTGGCACAGTGATAGATTATGTGGTTGGCCAATGCGTAGGTATAGTACAAATCAATGTATCAGTATACTGTGGTATGAATCAAGAGTGCATAACAATTGCGTTGGATAGGATCACACATTGGCTTGATCAATCATGTCTGAGTCTAAATGTAAACAAGACAAAAGGTATGTTTTTCTCTAAAACCATGGTACAACCTCCTAACGCGGATATTCTCATCAGAGGTGAAAGGATTGACATAGTCACTGATTTTAAATATCTTGGCGTGATACTGGATCCAAATTTGAACTTTAAGAAACATGTTAAAAAAAATGGATAAAACCATAAAGTACAACTTAGCAAATTTTAGACATATTAGAAACTGTCTCTCTCTGGACGCAGCCAAGATATTTATGCATGCTATGATTCTTTCCCATATGTCTTATTGCATTACATGTTGGGGGCAGGCTGGTGAAACAGCCATAAGACCTCTTGAGCCCTTATACAAACAAACTCTAAAAACTCTGGACAAAAAGCCAATGCATTTCCATCACGTACTGGAGAAATATAATTTACTTAGCTTTGAGATTTTTAGATTATTTTCAAATTTGTGCCTGGTTTATAAAATTTTAAATGGTTTGGCCCCTCCTCCACTACGTGACTTTGTGTGTATACTACTCTATACTATACTACTATACTACTCGCTCAGTGGATTCTATTAGATCCTCCAGAATATCCTCTATACGAGATTGTACCATACCATTTCGCCGCACTGCATTTGGGCAATCAGCTTTCTCTGTCAAAGCCACAAATCAGTGGAACACCCTGCCTGACGATGTGAGGAGCTGCAGCTCTATCAGCACTTTCAAAACCAACTTAAAAAGTCTGTTAAAAGCTGTTCAGCTCTGTACTCACTGACTTTGATATTCTATCTTATGGCCTTCATGACAAGCATACATTTGTGATGTGCTTTTGTGTGTAGTTTTGTATTTCGTGTCTCGTGTGCTCTTTTTTGTATAACTTTGTATGTTGTTTTTACTCTGTACTGTTTGTTATTGTGCTGTTTCTTTGCTTTGACTTGCCAAGGGACTACAGATGCGAATTAGCTTGCAGCTATAATCTGGTACGGTGCATCAAATGGTGACATTTATGTTTGAACTGTACATTGTCCCTTTTAAATAAATAAATAGAATAATAAATAATAATAACTTTTTCTGAAGATATCATTCAAACATTGTATGAGCACCCATTGGAATGATCTGTACCACAACCCTCTACTGTGGTGGGCATGTTTATCTGGCTGCATCTGTGTCACACTTACTTACCCCTCACCCATTAGTCCAAGCAACTCACCTGTAGTGAGGGAAGCTGTAACAGGCTCAGAGGTAACGTCCCCCTGTATCGTGATTAGACTGATGGTGTACTGAGTGGACGGCAGCAGCCCCTGGACCAGCGACCTCGTCTTGGAGCCATCCAGCGTCACCTTAGAGGTGTCGGTTCCGTCTGCAGAGCTGTAGCTCAGGATGAAGAGGTCGGCGGGCGGTGCTGGAGCGCTCCACGCCACCGCCACCGAGTCTGAAGTCACCTCTGACAGGTAGAGGTGGGTTACGGGCCTGATCCCTGGGGGAACGGGGGTTCAAAGGTCACCGTGGAGTTTCAAGGGAAGGTAAAAGGCCGGCCACAAGCAGGAAAACGGCAAAGGAAATGTAGCTGCTGTCATTATGAAGATGAGAGACGGGTCATGCAGTGATGGATGGATGGATGTAGTCCTGGATAGTGTGATAGATCGTTTATAATAGAGTTGAGAAGATTAGCCTTGGGTGAAATCTTAGTGGGAGAGGTGAGAGCCATTGCAGACCACAATCATGAGGAAGTAATGACTTAATCGGTCACAAGGGGGAGAAAGTAATGAGATAATTCGAGGATGAAGATGCGATTGTTCACAATGAGGAAATGGAGAGATAATGTTGTCAAAATGTATGGACAGGAGATGATATAGTTATATATCAGCAACTAATGAAAGAGGATGTGAAATGAATTAACCAAATGTAAATGTGCAGATAGCATGCAGTATGTGAGGTAAAATTGTCCGTGGATAATGTTGCCGCCTTCATCTTGGATTTAAGGTCAGTAGATTATGGCTGTGCTTTTGTACTATAAATATGGATTGTATATATGGCAGCAGAAAAGCAGCAACTGTTGGTATAATGTGGTGGCCATGGTGGTGGTGGTGATGATGGTGTGGCAACAGTGACAGTGGTGTGTGCAGCTGGTAATGATGAGTCAAAAGCCAGTGGCAGGTGGAGTAAAATTCAGCAAGAAGCAGCGGTGATCACAAGGATGCGACGTAGGTGACAGGACATGGCAACTTCGTGAGCCACCTGGATCTCACAGACACTTTTGCAGGTCACAGCACAGATACACATACAGCTCACACAAGATGCAGATGGCTCCTGAATGCTAATGAATGAGGTGTTACTGACGAGAAGCTCTGAATAGTTCTCAAGTATGTAGATAATGCAGGTGAGGTACAATTTCCCCTTATCGAAGGTCGTGCTGACTTGAGTTTTGGGTTTCTTCACACCTGCTGTTGGTTAGAACTTCTTATCTTGAACTAGGGTGACCACCTCTTAATTGTTCCGTTGCAGGATAGCAGACGTGATTTTGCGGGACAATGCAGGACACGTGGGAGAGAGAGAAATGACTATTATTAGGCTATGTAAATATCGATTTAATATTAGACGGAATGCCTATTTTCAGTGGTGTTGGATATTAACCTGCTTTAAATCATCGGTAGGCTTTATGAAATGTTTATTTTAACGACACTAGGACCTATTCAATCCAATAAATATAATGAATTAAATATAATAGGCTAATAGTTTGGTTGAAAATCACATTTTATGCAAGAATAGGAGGGATAAACAGACCAGTTTCCTTAAGTAGCGACTAGAAAATTCACGATTAAATATATAAGTATGTTGTTTACTAAAAAAAATAAGAAAAATAGGCCTAATCATTGAAATGCGGGACACTGCTTATGACGTGCGGGACGCGGGACAAACATTCCAATTTCAGGACTGTCCTGTGAAATGCGGGACGGGTGGTCACCCTATCTTGAACAGCGTGGAAAAAGGTAAGAACGAATCAATGAAGAAATGGATGAAAGAATGAACAAATGCAAGGATGAATGAATGAATGAATGAACGAATCAGTCAGTCAGTCAGTCAATATAAAAATGAATACATACTGTAAATGAATGATTATCTATCCTTTTCTGTTAGACAAATATAAGTCTTGCCTGCTTGGAGTACCAGATACCTGTAGGTGGGGTTACTTGCTCAGGCCGATTCAGATTTTGTTCCATTCCAAATACTTTGCTGTGACTGTGTAGGCGTTCTTGCACTCATTGTTCATTGCATTATCCTATGTGGCAAATCCCACCCATCTGGTACTCTAAGTAGGTTAAAAAGAAACTATTTGAAACTATTTGACCCAAGTCAGAAACAGACAGAGTGGTACGGAATCAAGAAGGTGAAAGATACAGCTGTTATCGACTAATATTGGCAGTGCTACTGTGGTAGGTGTCAGATTTAGGTTGAATTGATAAAATAACAGATTGGACTTTAGGAAAGTATTGGTTTTAAATTAATAATCTGCAGAGAAGAGGAACTACTGCACCCTCACAAAACAAAACAAAAAACTCTGAAAGGTGCTAGAGGCCAAAAAAACATGTCCCTTTTGCTGCTCTCTATTGCCAATTGATATAACACAATAGTGATTCAATCTACAGTACACCCAGTTGACAAAAGCTTTTACATTTGCCATTCTAAACACATGTGTCACGTAGGTCTTTCCCAGGAAAAATCCTCTGGTGCACAGGAAGTGATGTATTTTACGTTTACGTCAGCAGCAACAGAAGAACTGGGTAGTCAAAGGAAAAAGACGTCACAATACTGGACACACTGTTTGATTGTGAAGTGATTTCTGGGAAGTGCAGTGCAAAAACACCACAGTGATGATCACCAAAGATAAAATAAAAAAAATTAAAAATGGTGTATGCCAATGGCAAACGGACACACAGACAGACTGAAAGACAGATGGGAGCTCCAGGGGCAGTTTGGGATTTGTTCATGGTTTAGGCTCAGAGTTTGTGAGCAGATAATCCCAGATCTGTTCCTTATGATGAGTTCACCTGAGTGCAGGCAGACAGATGCTGCCAATATGGCCGAGTGAATAGTGAATGAGAAGATGACAGGTGATTAATTGTTTCTTCTCTGATTCTCTTGGTCTGTCATTCTATCATCTTTTTCTCTCTCTCTTCTTCTCTAGATGGTTAGAGAGTGATGCTACTAAAGGAACCAAAGACGACACAAAACGGTGACTGTGATGATCAGTATGATGATGATGATGATGACAGCTGTGATGGTGACAACTGCCATGATGGTCACGGTGAAGAAGACAGAGATGGAGACGACGATGAGAAACGGGAAGAATACAATGACAAGTTTGACAGCAGGTAAGCACATGCCCATCATTTTGCCGCCATCCGTTGTGCTGCTGAAAATCATATCAACCTTTCTGAAAACATAACAAAGAATGAACAGTGTTGGATAGATTGATAGGCAAAACAGACAGATGGTTGGATAGATCGATAGACGTGAGTTGTGAGGAAAGAGAACTGAGTTTGTGATTGAAATTCTCAGAAAGCGAGGGAACAGCGAGGCAGAGAAAGAGAGAGTACAGGGCGAGAGTGACAGAAAGACCGAGAGAGAAGGTGGTGTAGAATGAGGAATTAGAAGGAAGAGAAACATAGATACATTTAGATGCAAAAAAGGGGTGCAATTAGAGAACACTTGTAGCGAGCTCATTAGCTGACATGAATAATTTACCTACGCTAATTGCTTCTTCAAAGTCTCTGTGATCCTCCATTTTCTTTCAGTTTTACTCACCTTTCCTGCCACCACACTGCAGGTTCATTACACACTGCTGAAATTTGTTCCTAGTTTTGTGCAGCAAACCTGAACAAGCCAATCTTTCATGTTTCCATGTGAACAGAGAAAACATCTGTGGCTGGAATTTATTTTAGTCCAGTCTGATAATTGCATGAATTAAACTGATGCTGTGCCATGCTCTTGATAATCTTAAGAAAAGAGTGTCCAACTGTTGCATAGAAAAAGACAACAAGGCAGCACAGGGAAATAATAATGTCCCCATCCCCACTGCCATTTCATCATCATTTGCTCCTCGGGTGTATCTCTGAAATATAATGATGCTTTTATGGATGCTTCATTATAACCTATAACAATCTGAACTGTACAAAATTATGTTTCTGTTGACAACCGGACTGGTCAAAAGTTGCAGTGGCTATCTGTTTAAAACGTCAGTCTGAAAGTATGCTTAGTGTATGCCATGACACTACAACTACTGTATTTTAACAAACAGAAATAAGTACCACTAGCCATAAGCTAATACATTCCTCAAGTAGTTGACATACCAAAACAAAAACTTCAACGCAAGAAGAATTTGTGACAAAACTACAATTAAAATTCCAAAGATGAACAAGTTGCTTCAACGCTCCACTATCTCCACATAAATTCTGATTTCACTCTTCCCTCCCTCTACCTGTGAAGGCGTCTATGGTGGCTGCGGTGCTCTGCTGCCTTCCTCTCCTCGCTGCTACAGTGATGGTGTACTCCGTCCCGGGTTCAAGGTCCGTCAGAGTGGTGGTGGTTACGTCCTTAGGCACCGTCAGCTGGGATAGGGAGAAGGCGTTAAGCAAGAAAAGACAGATTCAGTGGGATTTCTGTGGATACTATCTCACAATAAAGGTGTGTACAGTATATACCTGCCTGCCAATTTATGTATACATGTAGTGTATTATCTAGAAATCCACATAAAAAGGCAGTGGAAAAATCGGTTCCCAATGGGTCAGAGAACATAAAATAGAAAAGGTGCTAACAAAAGCAATAAACGAACACAAATATAGGCTTGATTTTGCTAAATCAAGCCTATATTTGTGTTCGTTTATTGCTTTCAAGTGCTTGTATTTGTCCATCCATTGCCTCACCTCAGAAGTGACGCCGGAGGAGGATGTGTAGGTGACTTTGTAGTGGTCGATGGGGCCCTGAACCACACCCCACACCAGAGTGATGGTGTTGTCTGTAGAAGCCGTCACAGTCAGATCCAACGGCACATCCAGACCTAAAACAGGGGACACGTGATCTCAGCCAAAACACCTAGGGTAAAATTCAGTGAGCCTGCGGCAACCTGCATATGGCGCTGGGCAGGTTGGACAGGGAATACGAAACATTTTCACCAACAAGGTAAAAAAATAAAAAAATAAAAAAAGTTATTGCATGAGCATTTTTAGACCGTTTCAGTCTCGACTTCCAAAGAGCTCATTTCCAAAAGGAGCTCTGCATTAACATGAAGACGATATATACAGTATTTAATCTTCACTATATTCTATCTGTTGTATTCTTATCTATATCCTATTTTTTGCTGTGGCAGTGACAGCAAAGAAATGACCATTACTGATTAAAATGGAACAATCGGCTTCCAGAAAGTTCATTTCCAAAAGGAGCTCTGTATTAACTTGAAGACGCCATATACTGTATTTAATCTTCACTATGTTCTCTTTGCTGTATTCTTATCTGTGTCTTTCCTGCAGCAATGACCCAACTTCCCCATGGGATCATTAAAGTTTCATTCTCATCTCATCTTCTGGTGCATCGTTTCCCACAGCCTTCAACGCTTGCTGTTGCTCCTGCTCTCTTGTCAAATTGTGTTGTGGGCAAAAAAACCTTGCTAACCTGAACTGGATCCGCTGTTAATGGACATGATGTTTTCAGCTTTCAACAGCGCACACTTAGTAACAAATGAACTGCTGTGTACCCGACATTAAAGAGCTTTTTGTCATATATTTGAAACTATTTGAGAAAGATGGGATTGAGTCAGTGCTTTTTACAGATGCAGAGAAGAAGCACAGCATAGTGGAGGTAGAAAGAGCTGGCTCTTGAGGCAAATTGAGGCATAATTTAGCAAAGTGCAAAATACCTCCAGCCATTGAAATAACTGCATCTGGAAAAAAAAGGATGTGCTTGACAGCCAGCATGATAGGAAAGATTAAAGCACTTCCATGCAATAACAACATTTCAGCAGAAGGTTAAATGGGGTCAAGGTTTTTATTTATTTACTTCATTATTTTTATATATATTAAGTTTTTTTTACATCAGACACAAAACTCAAAACACAATACAAATTCAAATAGCTTACCGAACAGTGAGGTAAAAACAGGCCCATTAGCGGAATGTGTTGCATTATCACAGCTTTAAAATGCTGTAATGGGAACTTTGACCCAAGCCAGCAATATAAAACAGCCATAGACTTTAGTCAAATAGCGCCAGTCCTGCCAAAATCTGATTTGCTTAATTTCACTAAAACAGCTTCTAATGGTTGGAAAGGGAGCACTGACCCACAGCAGTAATTGCGAATTAGAATAACAAAGTGGCAAATTGGCCTGCTGTGATGTTTCCAGCATAGCGTTGCTGTGTTTCACTCAATGTGGCTTACATGTACGTGTCGATCACTGGTTTTCACTTACCTGTTCTGGCGTTCATTGTTGCTGGTGTACTCTGGTTGGTGCCTTTCATGGCGGAGATGCCGATGCCGTACTCTGTGCCTGGCAGCAGGTCTGAGGAAGAAAGAGAGAGAGACAAGGAGAGAGAGAGAGAGACAGTCACTGATTTAATTCAGAATATAACAAGAACACCATCACACATAGACTTGTCTCACACTCTCTCTCACACACACAGTGCATGTCAACTAGATGGAATTTTTCATAACAGCCTAATTAACTCTACATTAGTGATGAGGTCTAGGCAAATAACATGCACATCAGTATGATTTCTGCAGATCCTCGCTAACGTTTTTCCCCAGCAGCATAATTGATCAGTTTCAAATCAATATGACAACAAGTGAGCTTCTCAAACTACAGAAATAGAGACAGACTGATGAGCAACCAGAATGAGCGAGAGAGTGACAAAGAGAGATCAGCAGTGAGAGTGAGAGAGAAAACGAGAGTGACAGAGAGGGAGTGAGAGCGGACAGAGCGCATCGATTGCTGTGGCTCCATAGAATAACATGAGGACCTTTCCTTCTATTCTTATGCCGGCTGTGCCCTTTCCAGTGCCGTGGCCTTTCAGAAAAATATCCCAGCTGACCCCTCCTTTCTGACAGCCTCTCAATATGCCCGCAGGACAACAAGCATTTCTATAGATAAAATCAGTAGCCTGTCAGGCAGGTGTTAGCTCTGGAGATAATCCTGCCATGTAAAACACAGAACCACTTCCTGCCTTCTTCAGTACACATTAGATGCACTGTGATAATACTAAACACATCAGGCAAAAAAGTCGCCCCTGAGCAAAAGACCCCTCCAGATGTTGCTAATGAATAATTAAGACAAAATATAGCCGCAAGCGACCATTAGTGGGGTCCAAGCCCATGGGGCAAATTATTTGACAGTAAGAATATAAGCTTGATTTATTGTTTTAGAAAAATTCTACATCTCAAAGATAGAATATATTTCAGTGAAAGTCCTGCAAATGCAGGTGAAATGGTGCATGACATATTGCCATTTGAAAAATGTAGAAACTAAAAATAGCCTTGTGGTACAGCTATAGAGTGCAACCAAAGAAGAAGAAGCCTAACAAAATCAATAGGGTTCCAGCATCTGTAGTGCTTGGACCCCTAAGGGGGCGATCACACCGAGAAGCGTCGCCACAGGCGCAGCCGCGTCAAAAACGCCTCGGAAGACTGCGTCGGGCAAAACAGCTTGGTGCGCCTGTGGAGCAGGGCTGCGTGTGCGACCGAGTTAAAGACCGCTAATATCAGCTTTTCATGTGTGTTTGCCAGTGTCCCACCATTCCCACCACATCAAACCACATCAAAACAGGAAGGAAAGCCCGCCTTCTGCTTGATTTGATTGGCTGCCTGGCCCAAATGTGACATTGACGAGCGGTGCGACTCCGCGTCTTGCGCTGAAAAGTTGAGAATATTTTAACTTTTATGTGCGCCTAAAAACCGCCAGAAAAATGCGATGCGCGTCGCAAGAGAAGAGCGCACGCCAGGCGCGCCGTACCATAGGAAAACAATGGTTTTGTTGGCGTCGCGTTTTGTTGGCGTCGCGTTTTGTTGGCGTCGCGTTTTGTTGGCGTCGCGTTTTGTTGGCGTCGCGTTTCTAGCGACGCTTCTCGGTGTGATCACCCCCTAAAATGAGCATCTGCATGTATATGAATGAATGAATGAATGAATGAATGAATGAAAACAACACATCCCTCCTCCTCCCTTACCTGTGAGAGTGGTCTTAGTGGTTGCCCCCTCGTTGCGTGGTACAATGACTTTATCATACTGGTCTCCTGCTAAAGTGCTGTACACCACCTGGTAGCCCTCCACCTACATTTAAAAATGACATTTAAACAATTACAACACCAGACTGAAGCTAACATTTGTGCAGGTAATTACCAAGATGAAGGAAACAATACCTATTGTCATATAAAGTGCTAGGCCAGAGCTGCTTTAATACTGTTGTTCATTGTTGATTGTTGATAGACCAAATAGTCTAGTTTGCATTTTTGTTACCCTGTTATTATATTTGCCTGTTTCTGCTGTCAGCATTCTACAGAATCATAAGAATCAATACATTTGTAGCGCTAATAGGTATCAAGAGAGACTGGTTGTGTTGTTAGTGAGTCCTGGAAGTGCCACTAAGAAAGCCATAGCACATGCTTTACTTCATTTTCATTCTCATTAAAAAATGCAGTGACCACTTGCACCCTGTGAATGCAGGCATTGTCATCCTGGTGGAGTCATCTACGCTTCAGTTATTGGCCTTTACCATGCAAGGAGAAAACAAGTTCACCTGTTTTCAATAAACCAATTCCTCACATATTTACACAAAGGACATCATAAACATACATTCAGTGATATAGAGGGTATTTAAGGAGTTGTTCTGTGACCTGACCATCCAGTAAAAGCTATGGAATATTTTCAGGAAATGCTTATTTTTCAAAAAGCCAAACAACAATATGACAAAATATATAACAAAATTGCCATTTCCTGAGGGAGCTGCTTATTCTGCGAGGTTTGGCATGCATGGCCTCATATTACCTCCAGGCCTGGTTTGAATAGTATAAGCAAATAATTTGTTTTAAACTGATCAGAGTACCAGATCAAGCCAGGTTTACAGGAATATACAGATACTGCTAGGTGCATTGTGAATCAAAAAGAGATATAATGTACTAAAAGTGACTTTCTAATACTTTCCTGAGATTGATTAAACTTTCTGGTGCCTGTTGTTTTGTCCTATGTTGAATACCCCACTCCAAATGGGTGAAAACAAATGATAAGAATTAACTGAATATCCTATTTGGCCCCGGTCTAGTTACCTCAGCCTCACTGTTATCCCATTCAAGCTCCAGTGCGGTGGAGGTCTTGGACACCAGCCGCAAGTTCTTGGGGGCATCAATCTCTGAGAAGAACGATAAAACTGACAATGTTGGGGACACTGAGACCAATCCTCAAAAATGGTGCACAGGCCAACATTAGCAGTTTATACATCAGACACAGATAAAGTCAGTGTTACTCTGTTAATACCAATAGTTGTATGTCAGATGATATAAATTATTGTAGATCATTTTCAGTTGCTGCATATGCAAATTATCAGACAAAAAAACATTAATCAGTAATCCATTTATACACTGTTGCCCATTTTTAGCAAAATCTCTTATGTCCAATTATTTACATTTTTATTGGCAGCAATTGGCAGCTGACACTGCTTGCTTCTATTACATGGTGCTGTAAATACATAATGTTACATGCAGTTGTTGACTGTATATGCACATGAAGTGTGTATAAAAGCCAACATAGATTACATGTATACACTGTATGTTTTATATCTAACATATAATACTGCAGAAGTTACAGAAGTGCATGCAGATAATCAGTAATTAAGTCAGCAATCATATGTCATTACCATGTATATTTTGACAACTTCACTGTCCATGCAGTAGTTTTCTTGTTGGATGTCCCATACGTCATTAACCAGATTTACTTAATTTAAATAAGCTTGAAGTATATATTTTAACATCATGTGCATACCTTTTTACTCTAGATTGAGTTGCTATTCTGATATAGTGCATCTGTTGATTGCACCCAAAAGAGATCGGTTTGTGATTCTTCCGCACAAACTTTGTGTGAACAAAAATTAATTATCTTGAACAGATGTTCACCACCATATCCAACATGGATAGACAGTATGGTACATGGTAGACCGATCATCAACTGTTCCAAGCTCATGGACAGACACAGGAACACGCACACATGCACACACGCACACACACACACACACACACACCACCACCACATCTGCTTGCTGTCAGTCCTCACCGGTAGTAAATTCAGTGGAAATGGATCCACTCTCGTTTCCTTTCCTTACGCCACTCACAGACACCTCGTAACGCGAGCCGGGCCGCAGAACCTGCAGAACAGAAAACAGGAACATTTCAGTCTGTCTAATCTCTTTGTATGGATTTTTTGTTTTGTTTTGTTTTATCTGCAGACACAGAAGGCAGACAGACTCTATCTGCAGTTGGTACATCTATACGGATAGACAGTGTAACAAGCATGACAAGCGCACACATGCACACGCACAATCACGCAGGGACATGAGCGCACACACACACACACACACACACACACACCCCTACCACTCACCTGCAGAGAGTACTGGCTGAGTGTGGGCTGGAGGCGGAAGGTGGTCCGCGGCCCCTCTCCTCCCACCAGGCCGTAACGCAGCACTATCTGGTCAATCTTAGCCTTTGGCGGCGTCCACTCCACAAACGCCACGGTGTCTGACACATCCCGCACAATCAGCTGAGTGGGGCCGTCAATCACTGTGAAAGTGAAGAAAGAAAAGAAAGAAAGATAGAGAAAATCAAAGAAAAAAGACAAAGCAAAAATTGTTGTGAAAGAATTGTCTTCTAAGGTCTTGATGCCTAATTTTTCACACCGCATTAGTGTTATGAATGCAGTATAGTCATTCAGGTGTGGTAACCTTGTCAACGGTGTACCCGCCTACTACTACACCACTGTGTGACTGATTGTGTTCTCAGGGTTTGGCTAAATGGCTCAAATTTGAGTCCTGGGCTGAAAGTTAATGTTAACAGTCCCTGCTTCAAGCTTTTCCACGGTGGAAGTGGAGCCTTTATCTGAAGACACTGTTCCCTAAAAGCCAACCGTGTAAAACTTATCAGACCTGACATAAGACAATAGGCTTTATCAGTGTGAGGCGCAAAACATAAGCCATAATTAAATTGTTTCCATGCTGATTATTGTAAAACCCAACACTTATTACAATTAGGTGTGAAGAACAGAAAACACATCAGGCGTGATGAGGAAAACACATTTTCAGTGTTCAGCACAGGAGGGATTAGCTAAACACTTCAATTTGCTCTCTGCCTTGTCATTCATAGAGACAACAATGTCAGGAAGGAAAAGTAGGAAACAGGAAAAGTGATAATTGACACTCATCTGTGCTTTATTAACCTGTTCTTTTTTATTTCTTTCAACAAGGACAACTGCTGCTAACAGATGTCTAGGAAAAAGCAGGTGCTTTTGACCTTCACATCAACACTTTACTTGATGAAATGCACTGTCGCTGTAAGCCTTAAGAATATCATGATGGCTGTAAGCCAAGCAGAGATGAAGCTTAGAGCTGCAACTTTAATAACAGTTCCCTTCAGTGATATGAGGATCGATTTGATTAATTATCTTGTTACGGTTGGAAAACAGACATCAAGCATCATGTAATGTTGAGGAATCAACCCAAACAGTGCGTGACACAACACTTATTTCAACATGGATGTTTTCCATGTTGTGAGTGCATTATTATTCTCTATTGTTGGCCCCATGGGGAGTCAAACCCTCATCCCTTGGAATGTGAATGACATGTTCTACCCACTGAGCTACACAGAACCACGAGCTCTTTTAAAGTCTTTCTTTAAACTTATGAGATCTAAATAAGTCTCAGACTCTGGCTTGACGTATTGCAGGTCCACCTCGGTCCCTGACGTATTAGAAATTGGCCCCTTGGGTCTCGTCCTAGAAAACAGCCTGAGGAAGACAGTTGCCGAGGACCAATTCCCACATCAGCCGTCCTCTCCCTCTGGTTTTCCTCCTTCTCCTCATCCTGCTCTCTCTGTCTCCAAGGAAGGATAAATCTTTCTTATAAATAATTGAGTGACTTCAAATTTGTCTTTATCCAATAAGGTGTCTTGCAGTGGGCCAATGTGAAAAATTAATGAGAGAACCCCATGAATTATTAATGTATACTTAATTACAACCGAGAGAAAGAACATAAAGACTTGACAGGAAATTGATGGTGTTTTGACTGCAGACAGCGGAGTTTGAATTGTTATAGACGAGATTTGAATTGGATCTACTATACCTGTCTAAGTAGTGTCAGTCGGGTGAGGAGCGGGGGCAATACCTCAGTGAGGTTTACATTAAGGACATAATTGGTGGGAGACCAACCAATATGTCAAGGTGACACTTGCCATTACTCTCTGTGTCTCTAGCTGTGTGTGCACTGTGTGTGTTTGTGTGTTTAAACAGGATTTGCGTCTGGAGAGTGCCTGGAATACTGTATGCCTATGACATTTAGTCAGACTGTGAGATCGTGCTGTTTGTGTTTGCACCTGTGTGTATGTGTGTGCACATGCTTGTGTGTGCACATGTGAATATGTCATCCTATCAAATCAAGTATTGTGTTGTTATTATCCTTATTTTCAATGTCATGGCTTATTTTCGTTTTAGATATGTACACGTTTAACAATAACGGTGATTGGTTGGTATATGCTTCCTCCTCAGGCCATTCAGTTGCAACTTATCTTATATTTTAGCCATCCCACTTTAGATACATACATGTAGTAACAGTAATACATATATTTAATCCTAATATATATTCTGTATCAGTCAGTGGTGACTTGCCATTTCCTGTAAGCGGGAATGGGTCTTTTTTGTTTGGTAGGCCTACCTATAGTACCTTTTCATGTCAAGGGAAAATGTTCCACTATCACACTGCTAAATATTAAAAACTCACAAATTATGTACAGTCAGTGATAGCAGCAGTGACATGTTGGCCCTGTATCTGCCCACAATGATGCATTGTGCTCCAGTGGTGCAGTGGTAGTTGATTAGGTGGGTAAACTACTGATCCGACATTATAACCATTATCTATTTCAATGGTAATTAGACCGAGAGGTGAATATTCCCAGGCAAAGATGTACTCTTGTTTATATGTTTAATGACACCACCAGACTTCTTATGGCCTAACAGCAACCCTCTTATATCCTAACGCCAAGGTTTATCCTTGATATGATACAGTTTTAAGTAAAATACATACATGTTGTGACGGTAGCAGTGACTGGCTGGCTGCGACCCTGGTCTCTGAGAGCCACCAGGTTGACCGTATACTCTTCCCCTGGCCTCAGACCAGTTTGCAGGAAGGAAGTGATGGTGCTGGGCAGCTGTGCTGTCATCCCTCCATCATTGTCCTGGGCGAAAACAGAGAGTTTAGAAGTGAAAAGATGAAAAGAGATTGGAACTCCTGTCTGTCCAACACTGGTTTGTGTATTTTGAGTAAATGTCTGGCTACTATCTGTGCAGCATACTCTCTGACAAGGTAAGGATTTTGAAAGAAAATGATATAAACAATGGCATATGGAGTGTCACAATCTACTTCTATGTGCTAAAATGACCACACATTATTTCTATGCAGTAGATTTTCTGCATGCTGAGGCTTTGTAATTATTTGAAGCCAACACATTAAATTCCAAAAATGCATTGTATGGCAAAAATGTGTGTGTATTGTGTGCTACAGTGATATTGTTCAGGCCACATTCTGTAGAGGCAGCACTCTGTACATTTCCCCTGCCCCGTCACTCATCCATATGGAGCCCCCGCTATTCCCAGCTGTTCTCAGAGAACCGGTGTTCCACATGGACTTCCTGCCGACAGACAGATGTTACACCTACTGCTGCTCCAAGTTTCCCAAAAGCCTGTAGTATCAAGGCTTATTCTGAAGTGGAACATGTTACAGATTGCTCATTTCCTGGATTTAAACAGTAATTAGTGATGTAATCCAGTGAATTACCTCAATTCAATTTTGGGTGGTAACACATAACGGTAACAGGTAATTGTGTTATCCCAGTTTTTTAAGGAAAGAGAGGATGCAGTCGCCAGTTTAGTGAGTGTAATGGAAAAATAACAAAATAACAAGTAGTGATTCTATTACTACTCCTAGGGAGTAGTAAGTAAAGTTATAATATTACTTTTGAAATGAATAAGAGTAATAAGTAATACAACACTGTAAATAATTAAATGATAGATTACTTTATGATTACTTCATTTTGAATCCTGTTCCATGGCCAAACAACTGCACCCAGAAACACACAACATTACAGCTGATATATACAGGGATGAAAATGCAGCCACTACTTGCACACATTACATACAGTGGCACGGTGGGGCCTTTCTGTGTGGAGTTTGCATGTTCTCCCCGTGCTCACCTGGGGGTTTCCTCCATACGATAAGAACCCCCCACTAAAAACATGCAAGAAGATCGTCGCCATTTCACAGCGCCATTCATCATGTGTGTGTGTGTGTGTGTGTGTGCCGCCACTGAACACGTGTGTGCATGCGGTGTGGTTGTTGTGACGAAAATAAAGACGGGTTTGTCCGTCTTTGTTTGTTTTGTACAGTATTACAGGAACATTGCCAACAGCAAAAAAGTAGGCAAAACACGCACAAGAAAACAAAGCACTTAAATGTTACGTAATCATTACCATTATAAAAAAGATCTTCAGTCATAGCGAACTAACTGCTTGCAATTCTTGGAATGAGTACTTAGGCACCCACTCTCCACTTATTCCTTATAGTGTAATATAATAGGCAATAACCAGTGAGATTAAGATGAAATAAATGTTAAAAAAATTGGTATGTACAGTATAACAAGAATGGAATGTTTGGAACGCACTTTTATTTTGATTCTCCTCTCTCACCTCAATTCCTCCAACCCACACTTACACGCAGCCTCCGAGGCTTTTATGAGCAAATCTCATACACAAGTCGGTTGAATTTCAAGTTGTGCATTGGCATCTGCCTGGCACTGTGTCTTCTTCCCTGGAGTGATTCGCAAACTACAATTTGAATAGTGTTACAGCCACAGGCATGATTTCGCGTTATTTCAAGTCCATGTTGACATTATTTGAGGACAAAATGTCGTATGCCAGGAGAATACTGCAGATTTGCACTGCCTTGTCATGCGGCCTGACCTTTGAGCTTTGCCCCATCGCTTGACTGTTCAACAGAATGAATCACAATGAGATACTTCAGGGAAACCCTAATCAAAGCTGCACCATTTAACATTTATTTAAAGGAGTTGCAGTAGTTTGCTCAACAATCCAGACTTTTTAGTCTGACAAAATAAAGAAAAAGCAAAATTAAAGAAATTGATTGATTGATTCCTGAATGGTCAAAATATAACATGTTACATCATAGATTAGGAAAGCACTATACAAGCAATGGTAGAATGGCATTTTATGGCATTGTCAGATATGATGCTTCTCCTGACAGGGTTAACTCTCAGGTCCTGAACCTTTCTCTCTCTCTCTCTCTATCTTTCCCCCTCTATCTCTCTCTTACGCGCAATCTCTCTCTCTCTCTCTCTCTCTCTCTCTTGCTCTCTCTCTGCTTTTGGCAGGGTGGTGAATTCTGTGTTTGTCCCCACAGGCCAAAGCTTTTATGCCTACTTCCATTACGAGATTGTCAAAATTCACAATCCCCATTTCTGGATTAAATCCACAGGGGGTGGGACTGCCGACTCCTAATATGATTTCCCCTGCGGCTGGAGCGAGGGAGGAGAGCAAGGAAGGAAAGAGGGAGGGAAGGGGGAGAAAGACAGAGGTGGAGGAGGGAGAGGAAGGGATGGAGCGTACCTTCTGAGGTAGAGAGGGATGGGATGGGGATCTGGACCGAGGGATAGTGAAATAGAGAGGGAGTGAGGAAGGAGTGGAGAATCGGATGGAGCGGGGTAAAAAGGAAACTAAGGGGTCCCATTGCTCTTTCTTTGCATTCAGAAACTTTCCATCCTTAATAGGGCTCGAAATGAAAACAACAAAAAAAAATCTAAACTCCAGATTTAAGGCTTTGTGTCTGGCCGAACCAAAGGATATCTTCCCCGGAGAACGCCTTAAAGGAGAAAACCAATTACAGTGAGAGGGCGAGAGATTAGAGTACCTAGAGTACCTGAATGCTGAGAGTTTACTTGAGGGAATTAAAGAGAAAGGTTTTTGCTTTCTGGCTTTGAACCTGGCATTGCTATGGTTTTAGGAAGGGTTATTCTCGGAGAAGGGTTTAATGGCTCATCCACCTAATAGCCAATAAGCTTTAGACAATCCTCTTGTCTAATTTGGTATGGGCCTCAAGTTGAACAGCCCCCAAGAAAATCCAAATCTATCCCCCTTCAATTTCTTCCCTTTCCTTGCCCAGGAACTCAAAGTCATTTAGAGAGTGGCATTAGCGAGATTTGAAAACAATGCTTTTCAATCAAGAACCTTTTGATGGGTCAACAAGCAAGATGAACACACTGTTGTCATCTCTATCTGTCTGTGTGTGTGTGTGTGTGTGTGGGAGGGTAGGCATGGTGTTAAGGCGTTAGCTACTTTCTTCTTCTGTTGCTTTCATGCAAGATGATTCATAAAGAACATCAAAAGTCGAAGTCAATCTTTCTTCTCGTTCTCTCTCTCTGTCTCTCTCTCTCTCTCTCTCACACACACACCACTGCTCTTGTCTTCCGGCATGGTCTGCAGTCTTACACTGGGGCTGAAAGCACACACACACACACACACTAACTGTTCACGCAGCCTTACCTTGGGGATGAAGCTGATCTCCCATCCATCGAAGGAATAGTAGAACGGTTGCCACTGGACCTCCACTGCAGTCTCGGTGATGGATTTGAAGAGTAAACCATCGGGATTGGAGAGATCTAGAGAGGTAGCCAGAGATGTATTATTGGTCTCCACTGTCCCGCAAAGCCCATAAATCATCACTCCATCTCACTCTGATGCTGTTGGATGCTGAACCTTTCCCTCTCACGTTTCTCTTTTTGTCTGTTCCTGTGTCCTATGCCTTCTTTCTTTCTTTCTTTTTATTTGAGCTTTATCTTTCTCTTTAAACCAAGACAATTGCTCTACAGGGAAGAATCAAGCCAGAGGCGAGGCAAGACAAAGAGAGGAGAGGAAAGAGGAGGGGAGGGGGGGCAGGAGAGGAGAGGAGAGGAGAGGAGAGGAGAGGAGAGGAGAGGAGAGGAGAGGAGAGATTGCATCATCTGTTATGTTCTTATGAAGTACCATGACCCTCTGCCTCGTGAAACACATTCAAAACACTTTTGATTGGTCATAAAGCAGTTTTTCTCAGTTCCTGAAAAGATCACTTTTTGGAGATGCAGTGATTTCACCAAACAGCACTGATGCTATTTTTATACAAATCCCTTGTTACAATGGTTTCTTTTATACAATAAGATAGCCCGAGCTCACACTTTCAATTAACATAATTCTAAAATTACTTTCTTTCCAGACAGCTGTGTAAGCATTAATCTTTCCACATAATCAAATACTACATTTCATAATTGAATTTAGCAAAGACAACAAAACAAATCATATCATAACTGAAAAATGGTTGCATCAAGCTTAATTGCCCTAAATTGACTTTATTACTCCAAATTCCGCTATCACTGAAATTAAATTCACTTATCTGTGAAATGGAGGATCATTTTACCAGCTGAGAGAGAGACTGTTCTAATGATAACATAGCCGCCCATCAGCTGATGTTTATAATTTTGTGTTTACCATTGAAAATGGGCCATTATTTATTCTGGGCTTGGGTGACTTTGCATATTTTTGATAGGCACTGAAGCAACTGGTATGTCTCGCTGTCATGTCTGACAGCCTGGCATTAACACCCGGCAGGAGGCACACATTCAGATTATGTTCATATGCGCATGTGTGTGTGTGTGTGTGTGCATGTATGTGTGTAAGTGTGTGTGTGTGTGTGTGTGTGTGAGTGTTAGAGTGTGAGTGACACCAAGCAGGTGTTACAGGTACGACTCACACCCAGTTGGCACAGAGGACCAGGTGGTATTCTCACTCTATTGACACTGGGAAACATCACCAGGAAGATTAAACAAAATGTGCGAAAGAAAGGCTGTGTTTGCATACGTGTGCATGGCTGTGTGCATGTATGAATGCGTGTATGTGACAGCGAATATTTTACGGTGCCCTACATCGACATAGTAAAATGAATATTCTAATGCTTGTGGTCCAAACATGGCTCCCCTGGGAACACACTGCATGTCAAAACAAGCCACAGCACTCCACTTACAGGTGGAAACAGTAATGCTGGCGGGGACACTGATGCTGTTGTTGATGACAGCGAAGACGTTGATGTTGTACTCCATGCCCGGTTCCAGGCCTGAGATGGTGCAGGTGGTGGCGTTCCCTGGGATCCTCAACTCGAGCTGCACACCTACGAGATAAAGACACAGAGACAGATTCGTACTGAATGTTCTTTTATTAATGGACGTGTTTTGACTGAATCGAAACTGAATTGGCAGCATCCCTTGCTGTGAAAAGCCAGCACGCTCCCCTGTACCCACCTCCGGGGCTGCTGGGTGTGTAGGTCACCAGGAAATCTGTCAGCACCACCGACCCCTCCCACTCCAGGTCGACCGTTCGCTCCGTCACCCCGCGCACCTTCAGATTCATGGCAGGTGCCACTGTTGAGGAAGACGAAGATGAGGAATTATGTTAAAAAAAATAAATTCAGCTATATATGTTTTACATTCATAATTCAGCTATATGTTTGTTGTATCTGCAGTATAAGGATAAAACACTGCAGAAAGGAGAGGGGGAATGTATTTTATTCTATTTTTTTTATTTATTTATTTGCACTTTACAATGATAGATTTAACCATAATGTAAATTCAGCTATATGTTTGTTATATCTGGAGTAAAGGGATAAAACAGAAGGAATAAAGCAGAAAGGAGAGGATAAATGTATTTTATATTTATTTATTTATTTGCACCTTACAATGATAGATTTAACCACAATGTTACTGTAGTAGTACCTGGCTAGTGCATTGTATGCATTATAATATTAAGCAGATGTTTATACTAATGCTACGACTCTTCTGAATCAAAGGTTTCGTTTGTTTTTTTAAATGATCCCAAATTCCCAAATCCCAACTCCAAACCCTGTGCCCTTTTAAATCATGTCAAGGTGCCTTCCATGACCTGCAATTTCATGTACAGAAAAAAACAAAAAAAACAACAGAATCCCGGTGGCTTGTTGAGCATCTCTCAGGCTCAAGAAGAACTAAATAGTGCATGTGCATCCCAGCCTGTCAAGTAGCCGGTGCTTGTGGCAACAGGAGGCTGTGTGTTAACATGAGAGGGAGAGGCATTGGCATTCATACAGGGTGAAGTGGAGAGAGTCAAGCCATAAACCTGAGAGGTGGTGTCGAATGCAAATGTGGAGGCCTCGTAAACAAGAGGGGATCAGTTTACAGCTCCTTCTGCCACAAATGAAGAAGAGGAGGCGAGACAGGTGAAGGGGAAGGACGTGGATGAGGAGAAGACGAGGGGTGATGAGGGAGACAAAAAGTTTAAAAGAAGAGAGTGAAGGCACAGAGAGAGATCAGATGAAAGGGGAAGGGGAAAAGAGACAAGAGGTGGTCGAGGACTAAATGACCGAGATAGACAGGTCGTTAGCCGATAGACGGAGACAAAGGAAATTAGGCAGAAACAGAGACGAGGATAGATGGATAAATAGAGACAGACGGAGCGAGAGGGAGAGGCGCAGACAGGCAGCAACAGAGAAAAAGGACAGGCACTAAGCGTGATGGTGTGATTAACAACCTCTCACCCCCTCATCATCTCTACATCCTGTGATACGGAGCTCGGTGGCACAGCACTGAGCCCTCCTCAGGGAGCCATTGGACACTTTACTAGCCGTTTCAGTTACTTCCACACACGCTCGACAGATGGGCCCTTAGCTCTCCCACTCCGTAAGGCTGACCCCGCAGTGGGGAAAACTCATGCCGCATTCATTTAGCGAGATTTATTTCGTCAACTAGCCCCGGCCGTCTCAAGTATGTGAGGAAAGGCGGAATCAAAAGACGTAGAAATAATCCAAGGGAAAGATGAAGAGTGATTGAAGGAGGATATGGAGGAGGCAGCACAGATGAGCTGCTTGAAAGGCTTCAACCCCCAAAGCAAGTGAGGGGCAGACTCCCCAGTGAGGCAATTTAAAACACTTCAGAAAAGTTGCTCTGAAAAGTTGCTCAACAAGGTTAAAAAAGGCCACCTCGATTCATTAAATTCAGATACTGATATCATTATTTGAAAACAGACGCATAGATTCTATATCTTTTTTTTTTCATGTACTGTAGGAAGTTTAAATATGACAAAGTTTGTTCTCAGTGTTTGAATAATAATGACATATCTCTTCCTGACAGTCTCAATTGAAAGTTAATGGGACAGTTGAAAGCAAATGGGACAGTAATCAACGTAGTTTGCCGACAATATGATTTGCCATTTCATGCAGATTGCTCTCCAAAGGTTATTCAGATGCACTCTGCCTGAGCATTTTGTTGGCCATTAATCAGTGTGTTATGATACATCTTTAGCTCTTCATGCAGGACTAAGTGCTGGTGCCAAAAAAATATATATACATGTAGGTGTAAGCTTGCATTTTAGAGCTGTATTAACTGAATAAATGAAGACAGGAGGTGGATTAAGGCTGATGTTCTTTGTGTTTTTTGGAGCCTTGTAACATCTCTGTCGGATGAATCAACCAACTTGACCCCACTCTGTTTTCCACTGTTATTCTATTAGTACTTGAAACACATTTAGTTCTTGGGCTTTCTATAACATCTAGGCATGACAAAGGCAAACATTTCATACTAAGACCCTCAGGTTTCTACCCATGTGGGCTAAAATCTAGGGAGATACTTTGAAGTATCTAAAAATGAAACAACAATTCTCCTTTTTACATAGAAAACAGTAATTGCCAGATATGATGTCTCATTGGACTTTACTGATGATTTATTGAATATTACTGAGGGGGGGAAGGGCCATTTTTCACAGTTTCTGCTTCTATAAATCACCTAAAATGCCCCATCTATGTGAAAGGGATATCTTAACAGAGATGATTATATGAATATCTGTAGCCATGCTGTCTAACATTAGAAACAGTAGCTCACAACTGATTAAAAAAAAAGATTAAATATTAATCTACAAAATCAAGATGTTATAAAATACATTGGAAATATCACTTGCAAAATAGATGAAATGCAATGACTAGTTTTTCACCTCTCCAAAAACTTTGTCTGAAATGTCTGAAAAATTGTGAAACACATTATCAGCCATGCATTCTTCCTAAGGTTTGTTTCAAAAGGGCAACTTGCTGAAGGTTATTCAAGGAGCTCGCCTGCAGTCTTAAAGTCTCATTAGGTCTAATCAGTATGCTATCATAGGAGGATACAGCAGTAGCTACCCAACTAAAACACTGCAGCAGACAACTGAGGTCAGTGCATTATCATCAGAGGACCAACTTGCCTTCAGGGTGCTTTGCGTAATGGTATTTCACTTGTCAATTTGCTGAATTGACTAAACTGAAACTTAAACATAAAATATTAAATATTCCATTTTTGGATTTGTGTACAATACATAAACACTTCAGTATAGTGCACATTTTTTGATACTCTATTGATCCTCAAATGAAAAATTCATAGTTTTTCACTTGCCTCCCTCCACATGCAGGTTAAAGATTCATTGTCTGAGGCGATCACATCTAACACTTTGTTTACTTTGGTCTGAGTCATAGTGGCTTAACTTGGCCCGCCCAAGGTTTCTTCCATTTTTCTTCCTAATAAGGTTTTCTTGGGAGGTTTTGCTTGTATGCTTCAAGGGTTTAAGGCTATAGGATAGGTAGGCTGCTATGTCTTGCTAAAATCTGCTATTGTGTGTCTTATGCTTTGTTCTGCTTCTTTATGTTTGTCTTATACCATTCTGTTATATGGTTGATTATTGATCAGTTAGATCTAGCTAGGCTCATGCTCTGTAAAGTCCTTTGAGACATGCTTGTGATAAGGAGCTATATTCCTAAATAAACAAACTTGAACTTCAGTGGAAAAGTTTACTGTGTTGCATTTTGTATTTGGTTTGTTTAGTTTAGTTCACACTGCCCAGTTACAAGTAAACCAAACAAATATCACATGGACTCACAAGTAACTGGTGTATTGGACAGAGTTTTGGTTCAAAACAAATCTGATTCCGGTCCCTCTAACCTTAGCTAAGCATGATGGACTTTCTTTCTGCTCTCTTTGCTGTAATTCACCTTCTCTGGTATTCATCCCAGTTAAGAACACATGAAGAAATAGCGAAATGTGAGCATTAGTCCAGATTGCAGTTTGCCCTTGCTTCATTTCATTTTTATGCTTTCCAAACACGAGTAGCGTCCTAATTATCAGATATTAACATCAGTCTCCTTACACTCATAAACCACTTCGCTTTGCTTGGACCACCTTCTCAAGCGGTCTTGGTGCACTTGTTTGGTGTGCACCTGAGTTTGAATGGCATTGTCCTTAGCTGCTCAAATAAATCTAATTACTATAAAGGAGTGAACGCTCCACAGTTTAAATAAACCACTCCACATGTGCTCGGTGTGAACGTGCCCTTAGTGCACAGCCACAGTAAAAAAAACGCCCTGTCCATCCACACCACCTCTTGCAGCTCATCACAGGTTATCAGCCTGTTATGTTCTATTACTGGTGAAAAGTCAATTAGTTTGAGTTATGTAAAAAAGGCCTGTGGGATTTCCCATGTTGAGATGCAAATATGGTTTCTCATCCTACAGTCTGCTTAAGGTTGTAACAGATGAGGAATGAACTAGACATTTGCTTAAAGATCAGTCACACATTCCTGTTCTCTCCCATTTCTCTACTCAGATTTGGTTGGCAAAAAGACAGCTCCAAAATACAGGCTGTCAAAGATGCATTGTCAGAGAGAAAAAAAATAATCAATTTCTATTCAGTGCCGCAGAATGGCTGTGGATGTCGAAGGGCTTTTGTCAAAAACTAAAACACCATTTCAGTCAAAACCACGATTATTTGTCCTCGAGCTGCTGAGACGGACTGTGAATGGCATACAAAGAGATTGTGTGTTCTCTGCCTGAGAAATGGCTGTCAATTCCTGTTTAGGTGTGTGTGTGTGTGTGTGTGTGTGTGCGTGCGTGCATGCGTGCCTGCATGTGTGTGTGTGCGCAAAATGAGCGTATTGTTGTGAGATGAGATGGACAGTGTTAAATGTCTTCTAAAAGTTATCCATAGGCTTTCCAATTACTACACTACTATATGACCTGTTGTTAATAAAAAGTCTTTGATTTTGGCCACTGATTGTGACTGAGACACTTACATACAATGCATGTATGTAATAGAATAGAATAGACTGTATCAAACTTCTTTTTAGCTGTGTTGATATGCAGCCTAGCTCTTTAAAGCCACATTGTAGAGCCACAGCTACGTGAGAGATGTAATGTCATTTCTCACAACAGTCACTCACAAGATGTCAACAGTGTGAGACTATCATATGACTGCTGCTTTTTCTGCTGTGGCATCACCCCACGACTCATCTAAGTGACAGTGGGGTACCTTCGCTGTGATGGTTAAATAATAACGATCATCAGCAAAAGTTAATTTCTGCTCTGTGAGAGTATATGTTTTTTTTTTTATGCATATATCATGCCCAAAACATCCAATTTAAATTCAACAGCCTCTATTATTTTTCATAGTGTGAGAAAATAGGCCACCATAATTGAAGGCCAAAATACATCCCGCTTTCTTCGACTTTTGATAATATGAAACACTTAAGCCTGCCACCCTACAGGTCTCTGGTAATTGAACAGCTTCGTTTTGTATTCAGCAAACTATCCCTTACAAGCACTGGCTATTTTAGCCTCTAATTGCAAAGAAATAAGCAATTCTGACTCCTTCACTCGGTACAGATATCAAATGGGAGGCAGCAAGGAGGTATCACGCCCTAGTAATATGATTTGCTTCTCTCTCTCTCTCTCTCTCTCTCTCTCTCTCTCTCTCTCTCTCTCTCCCTCTCTCCCTCTCTCTCTCTCTCTCTCTCTCTCTCTCTCTCTCTCTCTCTCTCATTCTTGACATCGTTGACAGCTGCCCCAGATGGCAGAGGGGGATCTGATGTTTTGGCGTGGAGAACTGGCTTTGAACACAGGCTAGCATGGCTCAGAAATTGCCTCAGCTGCAGCTAATGTGACACCTCTCTTCCCGGGTGAATGTGACTTTTGACAAATGAATGCTGTTACACCTTCAGCTGTCTCCAGCCAGACACGCGCCCCACCGCCTCCATTTAAAGCACAGAGGGGTTTGTTTTTCATGGCTGCACGTAGACTAAAAACGATGTGGCTGCGACTCCTGTTTTCAGAGAGGCTAAGACCTGTGGACCCAGCTGCTACTGCAGAGAGAGAACGCTCATTAACTGAGAAATACGGCCAATCTTGCAAGTTGTTTGGCATGATGATAGTTTGTTGTGTAACCCAGGGGAGCCAAGTTCAGCTGAATACACTGACTTCAAAATACAAAAAAGACTAAAAGACTGAGTGATATTAGCATGGCTAAATGGATGAGTTATATATTGATGTGACCACAAAAGCAACTGGTAAATCAATGTGTCACAAGATGAATCAGTATTTTTTGTAAACTACACCGGCAGATTTCACGGATTAGTCCCCCCTCTCTGGTTTAAGCGGCTGTGATGATCAGTGAAATCACCTGGTGTAGTGTTTGGTTGGAATGAAAACCTGCATACTCTCGGCCCTCCATGGCACATGGTTGCCTATCTCTGCATACTGATGGTGTAATTATGAAGTTTCTATCATGTATTGTTCTTGAGCCATTATGTTCACAAGAATGTGTCTACATAGACACACAGACACCATGGCAACATAATGTCTGCACCATGTACTATGGTGCAGACATTGCTCACCTGTTTTCACCCTGTTACAAGACAGCTGTTTGTGTTAAAAAGGCCAGCTATTTCTTTATTATCAGGCAGTTATATAGCGCCCCCCACTGTTCATTTATGTTAGGCAGAGTTACAGTCCCATTGACTTGCATGGAGTTGGGCTGGATTTGGAGTCTTTTTGGAGCCAGCCCCAGACCCAGCCAGACGTTAGAGGAATTGCCACCTGCTGACACTTTCTTATTGGCTTCATTCACCCATGGTTTTGGCCGCTTGAGTTAATGTTGCCCATTGCCATGTGAGGCGTTGTTGGCTTAGCTATTTCATGGTAACTGTTATCATGTTAGCATTCTTTGAAGCTGTTGACCAAGCTATTCATATTTAATTTCCTTGTAGAATCACAAATATGTTCAACACTTAGAATTAAGGAGTGGAGTGGACTGTGGTGATTGTGTGAATACTTTATTAGTTTCCTCAACCTTGGACATTGAAACCTTGTGTCTTCTAACAGAACAGCCTGTAGCGGTTGCTAGACAGCATCTAGGGATAACTTTATCTTGAAGTCATACTTTGTTACAACTGATGATGTGCCTTGCATTTATGGGACCGTTTTGTGGTTTAATGGTGTATTTCTCTAATTCCCGCAGATAACTGGCCAAGTGTCAGCTTGTCTTTGCCAATCAGTCATTGGTAGCGTGTGAAACACAATGCCCTCTTTGATGACTTTTGTGTAATTTGCACAACCAGACACAGCACATTGTTCTCTCTCCACTCTCAACTGGAAAACCTTACTACTCGATCGCTATTGCTTTTGCTCTCTCCACCTATACAGCACAGTAAAAGCATGTAGAAAGGAATTCTGGGAAATGTAGGAAATCACTAACTGAAGTAGAAGTAGACGTAAATTGCAACACTTTATTGCAAAGTAATTCCTGGAATGCACTGAACATCACAAATTGATGGTATCTAACAGCGTTAGAGTATCTGAGGGTGGATTTTTTTTTGGCGGGTTTCTTAATGAAGGGTCTGTCACAGTCTGGTAGTGCACTTCATCAAGCTGCCTCATGCAACAGAATCAGCATATAAACCCTTGACTTCTTACCTTTACTTCCCCACGGTAAGAAAACCAGAGAAACAAGACTCAATTATATATTGTCATCAAGAGACATTTTCTGGAGTTGCTCAATTGTTAATGATTTGGAGACTGACTTTCTGTACTCACTATTTCTACACCCCTGTCTTATTCCCTAGTAGTGCTAAATTTTCTTAAACAGAAAACATGTCTACATCCCAGGAAAATCACCCCGGGCAATGGAGACTCTCCAACAGAAAATGTTCCACCTCTTGTCTCTAGCTTTGAGAAAGACTTGTTCCTGCTCACAAATTCAGTCTGAATTGTCCAAGGTCACAGAATAGCATTCTGAATTCTGTTTATGCTGGATTTCTGCTCTAGTCAATGATGGTCACACTGACAGCGAGTGTTAAGGGTAGGGTAGTACAATATTCCGCCACTTCTCCTGCCCGGATTTTCTGGTTCAGGGAATTTAACCTCGAAAGTCTGACGAACTATCACTACTCTTTATACTTGACAACAGTCGGAGGGCCAAATTGATGTGAAGGATAAAAAGTAATAGCCTACCGGAGTTGCAGTCATCCCCTGCAAAGCCCTCCTGGCAGACACAGAATCCCTCCTTGCAGACTCCCTTCTTGCTGCAGTTGTTGGCGCAGTAGACCAGCGAGCAGTCCTCACCCACGTACCCGGGCCGGCACTGGCACGTCCCGTTGACGCACAGCCCCTGGTCCGAGCAGTCGTTGAGACACCTCCCGACCATGCAGTCCTCACCAGTGAAGGACTCCTCGCACACGCACTCCCCGTCGATACACAAGCCGCGGCCCGAGCAGTCCGCAGGGCAGCGCGGCTCTGAGCAGTTGTCCCCTCCGAAGTCTCGGTCGCACACGCACTCGCCCTCCATGCACACCCCCTGGCCGGAGCAGTCGTCCGGGCAGCGCGGCTCCGAGCAATTTTTGCCGGTCCAGCCATCCTCACAGATGCAGCCGCACAGGTCGAAGCTGAAGCTGCCATGGCCACTGCAGCCTGGGACAAAGTCCAAATGGCCTGGGAGGAAGTGCATGCAATAAATATTATGCTACAAAATGTCTGATTCAAAAATGAAAACATTCCTGCACCCACTCTCCTATACGTTCAGACTTCAGGAGTACAGACAGTCAGGTTGCCCTAGAGATATTGTTATTGGCCTGATATTGATATTTGACTGCATGTTTTAACCATATCCATTAAACATGATCAGAATTTTGTAGGTGCTATTCAGTGTTAGGCTTCACCATTCCCCACTCAGGGATCTGATCTGTCCCAGCAAATTACTTATATTGACATTACTAGTGCTACAATATATTTCAACCCAGATGTCTTGAAACCATCCACTCACTCACAGCTAAGCTCTTCCCACCACCATCTACTATGGTCTTAGCAAGAAAACGTCTATCTATTCTAGTCTAAAAAAAAAACCTCAAAAAATCAATGAAAAACTGGAGTAGAAACTACATTCTTGCTGTTTGAAACAGGCACATTTTGTGAATTTCCATTCTGCTTCCCCTGCTTCACACCTCGGCCTCATTTTGATTCGGATCATGACTGCTGGAGATAATCATACTCTCACCGTCGAGATGGAATGTTTTCAGAAAATATTTGAATCGGGTGATGGTGTCACTGGAGCAGATCCTTTAACCATAACGAACTATACATAGACCCTATAACTCTATCCAGTCCATATACCCATCTTATTATAACGGCTGCACCTACTGAATGCTGAACTAAATTCTTACGCATAGCAAAGGCCTCAGACTGAGCATGGAGAAGGGAAAACTCTCCCTCCAGCATCAGTATTCTGCTGCTGTCTTTCTTCTCTGTACTATCCCAAATTATTCATCCATGGTATAAACAGTTTTTTTTCTGCCTATTTTTTCTACCTGTTTTTTTCTTTTTTTTCTTGCCACATAAATGAAAATGTCTGCTTTGAATGTTTTTCTTGCACTGTTTTATCCTTGCTAAGGATTTCTAAATAGCCTCCAAGAGCTCTATGTGTGATACCAAAAGTTTCTTGTGGGCTGTCAAAAAGGTAAAACTACGTAACAAACAAACAAATAACATGAAAAAGTGTGCCAACTTCACCCATATTTGCTGCCCACTGTTACACAGTACTCACCCATGGCTGAGCTTTCTCCACAGCATCCAGATCCGCACTGCGCTCTGAGCAGGGAAACCTCTCTCTCTAGCATCTCCACCCTGGTGGCCAGCTGCTGGATTGTGGTTGCTGCTGGACAGCCGCACGCCGCTTTTGGGATGTTGATACGGTGAGTGAATGTTACCTTAACAACGAGACGAATAGTTTATTATCGAGGACTTTGTTGTGATTAAATGTTTGTATCGTAACCTAAATAGTCAAAAGTCAAAAACCAAAATATACAAAATAAACAAAATATACAAAAAGTGCATTCAAGTTTTGTTTTTGTCTGTGACTGAGAACACAATGTAATTCTCCTTTTTATTTTGAAATCATGAGACAACGCTGATTTTCTTAATTATTATTCAGTCTGGGTAAAATAACACTTCACCCTAAACATCATTATGCAAATGACAAAGAGTGATGATGTTAGTGTTGTTGGTGTCCTTCAGAAACCTGATATTTCTGAAAAGTAAAGTTTTGGGAGTTGAAAAAACTGGTTTGGTGTCTACGAATTTTGGATATATTGTATTATCCACGGTTTGACTTTGTGTCTGAATTGTGAGTCATTGCTACATGTGCAGGATAATGCCATCTGTCAACTATAGTGAGAAACACAGACATAATTAGAGACATAGATATGAGGATGCTGCAGGACATGAATAAATCAACAACTGTTCCCCACCACACCAGGCCTCCACCTTCATGATAAAGTTGTGAATTCAAGTTTCTTCACGTCTCAGTCCATGTCAAATTCCATTCTCAAAGGTTTACTATCAAATTAAACGCAAATAAAAATAACAGTGACAATAAAAAAAATGACCACACCTGACTGTCAGTATCCACTGTCTGCTCAGTGTATTCTGTTGGTCCGGTTGGTCCCTCCATAGCAGGTCTGGAGCCCAGCTCAGCATGAGAACCTGGGAGAAGAAAAGAGGCTTTTAGGCTTTAAAACTACAAGTACAGTGTGTGTGTGTGTGTGTGTGTGTGTGTGTGTGTGTGTGTGTGTGTGAGTGTACATGTGTGAGCAAACGGCGCCTTTGTGTCTGCAAGACAGCAGATAAAATGGCTACAGAGAGATCCAACCCACACACACACGATCGATCAGAAGACATCACCATCACCTGGGGCCGACGGTGCAGAGGCGTCCAGGTCGACCGAGCACAGAGACTCCAAAGGTACATTGATGTTGTAGACGTGGTTAAAGACCATGGGCTGCTCCCTCAGGGTCTGGTTGGCCGGGGCAGCGGAGGGGGGCAGATCGCCCCCCGGGGCCTGCCTCCGCACTCTGGTGGTGCGCACAAGCTTGTTGTCTCCTGATGGAGCAGCATGAATGGCACCCTGGAGAGAGAGAGAGACAGTATGAAATAAAAAAACACACTCCAAGCGGTATGGACTCAAGGGTTCCCAATTGTTTTTGTCCTTGATATTTTGGGTTTACAGGATGGCAGAGTGAAGACAACAACAAAATAAATCAGGATATCGGGGGAAGAAAACCAAGATGGTTCTAATATATGTAGGATTTTCTCACTGGCTTATGTAGAAAAAAATGTAAAAAAAAAAGTTCAAATTTTATTAATTTAAAGTTTGGATGGCACTCCCCTGCAGTCATTTTTGGAATATGTGACTCTCCCTGCATGGGCCAAAATAGAAAATTGCATGGCCCTCCTGTGATTTTTTAGATGGACATCATCACAACTTGCCAAAACTCTCAATATCTCTGGTGGCACACACCAGTTTGGAATTGTGCTTTTTCACATCTGACAATGACCTTGGAGGGAATTTCTGAGGTTTGAAAATACGAATGTAAAGCATGTAAAGTTTAAAGGGAAAAGAAATCATGAGCAGAAATAACTAAAGACGTCTATATATTTTTAGGTAAATGTATGGGAAAGCAGCTAATAAGTCATCTTAAAAACATTTCAGAAAACGTCAAGTGATATGTAGTCAGAGAGTTTGAATGATCACTACTGTTTGAGCTTTCCAAACTGGATATGATAGAAGTTGAATGGAGTTGTGCCCAGAGATAGTCAAGTGGTTAGGTCTGCTGCCAAAAATAGTAGATTGAAAATAAATTATGAATGTGAAAAGAAATCATTGATAATGAATAAGCCCATGGCAACTCTTCAGTGAAGGAGGAGGGTGTGGGATATTTTGTTTGAATGGATGTTCTACCTGTAGAGCGAGAAACAGAGCCAAAGCCAGGATCCAGCCTGCTGCGGGCATGGCGGCCCGGTGATGCTGCTGTGCCAGTGGCATGCTGGGAACAAACCTCACCACTCCTGTCCACTCACCACTCACACCAGTGGAAGAACGAGAAGTGGACCTGGGAGTGGAGAGAGAGACATACAGAGAGAGAGAGAGAGAGAGAGAGAGAGAGAGAGAGACGGGTGAAGAAAAAGTTTCATGGGGATATATATGAGTAGGTAGTGTGTGTGTGTGTGTGTGTGTGTGTGTGTGTGTGCGTGTGCGTGTGTGTGTGCGTGCGTGCGTGTGTGCATGCTATATCTGCATCCCTGGTGTAAGTGTGTTTTCATGCCTGTGTGTTTGCATGAATGCACATGTGCGGCCGTGCATGTGCAACTGTTTGTGTGCCAGCATGGAAACACATGTGTATGTGCATGACGTGTGTGTGCCTCTGGTGTGGGGAGTCCCACCAGCATCAGCTTATCCTCTGTAAATGGTAAATAAACGTCTTTGATCTGACGTAAAACAATAATTGGTTTTAGGAAGAAATAACTCTTCCAGGGATTAGGGGACTGGCTAAGAACCTTTGAATACATTTCTCTGTGCAACACCAAACATTTGATCTGTCCACAGGGAAGAGATACAGAAATATTGCTCAGGGACGACGTTGATAGATGGATTTCAATAGAGACGTGGTTTGAGTGATGCCGCTGTAATCCCCTCCCCAAAGAATGAGGGAGAGAGAACAGGGACAAACTGAAACAAATACCACATAGAGGGGAAACTGATCTGGATTCTTCAAGCAGACCGGCACACACAGGCGCAGACAAGCATGCAGAAACAGAAGCACACTTGAACGCAGCACAAAAGCACACACAAACACAGGCATTCGCAATAATCCAGCCTTAGTTTACACTACCTTGTGCATTCTGGTGGGTTTCAATTGATAATACCATGGTTTCATTAGACTTGGGTTTCACAACATTTCTCAAATTTGGGTCCCAGGCTGAAAAGCTATAAGAACCTTTGACACAATCATCCTTGTGGTAATACATTTTAAAGCGTGGCAGACTTCAGTGGCCACACAACTGTGGAAATCTATCTGATTGAGAGAAATTCTTATACCGTGCAGACCTGAAGTTTGCTTTTACGGTCGTTATTCGATTTTATTGACTGTTTGAAGGATGATATACAAGGGCGATGAAACAGTTTCAGCAACGTCATCCTACAATAGTCCAACCAAATTGTTTTTCATATTTTATGTAAACAGTACATCTCAAAGTTATCATATTTCACAATAGGGCTGCAACTAACGATTATTTTCATTGTCGATTAATCTGTCGATTATTTTCTCGATTAATCGATTAGTTGTTTGGTCTATAAAATGTCAGAAAATGGTGAAAAATGTCGATCAGTGTTTCCCAAAGCCCAAGATGACGTCCTCAAATGTCTTGTTTTGTCCACAACCCAAAGATATTCAGTTTACTGTCATAGAGGAGTAAAGAAACTAAGAAAATATTCACATTTAAGAAGCTGGAATCAGAGAATGTTGACTTATTTTTCTTAAAAAATTACTCAAACCGATTAATCGATTATCAAAATAGTTGGCGATTAATTTAATAGTTGACAACTAATCGATTAATCGATAAATCGTTGCAGCTCTATTTCACAATATTATGTTCCTGTCATGTCTTCTGCATCTGGCATTTAAAGAGCATGTGCTTCAAATCAAACAGCGCAATCTGCAAAAACATCTGAAGATTCAGTATGGCAATAGCTGGTTATATAAGATCAAAATGCAATGATGTCTTGTGTCTTACATACAAGGGCCAGAAAAGCCCATCAAACAGACCAGTGGGGTTTTGATGTATATTTGTGTGTGTGTGTGTGTGTGTGTTCATGTGTGTGTGTGCGTGTTCTCGACTGTGAGTGTATGCATCATGCCCTTGAGTGCCAGTGCGTTCATGCCTATGCATGTGTGGGCAGGAGAAGGTTTGGCAGGATTTCAAAACCAGCTCACAGACGAGCCTGTGTAGTGGAAAGTCAAGAATCTTTTATCACAACAACACATCTCATGTTGCTGAAGCGGCTATTGCTCTCAGCCGGGGCCCACTGCGAGAGCCAGATGGAAGCCTTCTTATCACACCGGACGAGCTCAGGCTTTTTTTTTGATCATTTAGGGGGAAGATGTTGAAACATCAGTTTATTTGCACATAAATGGGAAACGGAGAGAATACCAATGTGTGCGAGCCATGCTTTTCTTTTAAGTTTGTCTCATTCTGGGGAAATGGAATACTTTTGAAATAGATGCATACTCAATGTCCCACACTTCCCATTTCCACATAGATTTCTTATATACAGACTCCACACTTCAGGAGCATCTTTTGTGCTTGCCTGTGCATATCCTTCACTTCAAGACTAAGTCGCACAGCCTTTGTACATGTGTGTGTGTTTGTCAGTGTGTGTGGTGAACTGAAACAGTCGTATAAAGAATGTAGACACATACAGTATATTACAAAACACCCATGGGGGAAACATAGCCAGTGAAGGTGATATGTTACAATCTACAGCATGCCTCACTTCAGACACTGCCACTAATGCTTTTATAAATGACTTTGGCCTTGCTGGAACCGGGTGCGACTCCAAACCAATCCCTCCCTCCCTAAACCGAAGAGATGGAAAATGTTCCACTTTCAAACCTCCCGTCATGCGAGCAGCTCCTGTCCGACACGACACGAGCCGTTTAACTGCTGAATTCACCAAACAAATGAGAAGCATATAGATGAGGAAGGAATGAGATGGACAAAGCCAACTGGAACAGTCTTTTTCACAGCCATTAGCTGAAGCAGTGTGGCTTTGGCGAGCCACAGAACCCAGCCAGGGTACAAGCTTAAAAGATGTGATGATGACAAAGGGCACTGCAAGGATCTTCTACTCATTTCCTGCAACAAGCATGATATGAAGTAGCTCTGTAGATCATTGTGTTGTAATGTTGTATTGTAGTTTATACTGTTGAGGAAGAAATGGAAAAGTACTAAGCAACACTCCTATATGCTCACTTAATACTAACCATTGACCCATATTTACACCTTAAGTGCCTTAAACTCAAGATTAAACTCTAAAAGTAACATCTCATGTGTTTCTCACACAAACTGTGAGCAAATTTGCAAATGCAAATGGGTCATGGTGGTCACCTCTTATTACGCATTTCCTTAAAGTACTAGAACTATAATTATCATTGGTTGTTCAGTCTTGTTCATATGACCTTATACCTTTTGACCAATAAGTTAATTATATTCTATATATATCTGTATTAACATAATCATGAATATTCAACACTATAAAACTGTGTAATCGTCCAGATTTTGAGTTCCTTGACTCCCTGCAGATGGAATAAACCTGTCAAACTGCCACTCTCGTGTCCTGAGTTTTCTTCCACAATACCAATTGGCTGAAATAATATTTTCTTAACTTTTTTAACTTTAATGTTAAATTACATTTCTCTTTTGTCGGACAAAGTAATTGAGGTAAAAATAGAGGTATACTAAGATGAAAAAGTATCACACATCCTTTTTATCTCAATATAGACAAAACCGAGAAAAGTCCTGTGAATGGGAAGTATCTTGCCTTAAGGCATACTGCTCTTAAAGGTCTGCCAAATATAGCACCATACATTAACGCAACTCTATATATAGTTTTGAAACCAGCAGTGATGAAGTTTGAAAGAGATTCAAAGTCACAAAATTTTACTTTAGTCATTGGGTCATGGTACAGGCTGATGCCCACAAGCATCTCAACGCACAACGAGAGGAGGTTTTTCATGGAGGCTCAATTAAGGACGGGCCCACTCATTCAGAGTGAAGAGAATCAACATGCTCCAGGCACCAAGAACTGGCTTAATTTACTCTTTTTTTCCAGGAGAGGGAACACACACACTTAGACGAGCACATAAGCCAACACAAAACAAAGCGCACTGGCACACACGCTGCCGAATCTGCACACACAAGCACACACACTCGCACAGGCAAACACACACACACACACACACACACACACACACACACACACAAAACCGTATTTGCACACAAGCACATAAACACACTGTGTCATGTATCAAGTGTTGCCACCCTTTCATTTTAATAGCAGTCCACCTGCTTTGATAGTAATTAGATCTGACAGCATGCAGGCTCTCCATCCAGCCACCCACCGTTTCTAGTGTGTAAGTGCAAAAAAAAAGACTTGTGAAGTTTTTTAACTTGATGACAAACCAAGCATTTGTGTGTGTGTGTGTGTGTGTGTGTGTGTGTGTGCACATGCACGTGTCTCCCATTAACTCACAGGTAAATAATATAAGAGTGTGTAGAAGTCTAATTATAAATTTGAGAACACCGAGAAACAATAATTGTGTCACTTTACACGTTGTCTGGTGACTTTCTTTAGAGGAATTAGATGAGGTGAAAACAAACTGCAAAAACTACATTATGTTGTGTAGTTTAAAATAAAAGTGTATAAAGGCACTGTGTAAAGGCAATTTATACAATGTGAAAAAGGAAAAGGTTAAGTTAAATATAACCAATGGAGGTTGCTTTAAGCGCTGAAACATTCAGCTCACACATTGTATTATTAAGAGTAGGCAACTGAGAAGAGTACAAGGTTGAATGGTGCCTTCTTTTTAGAATGACATGATATCTACTGTATGCAGCGTTACTGGGTGGAACTGCATTGTTTCTCTTTTAAGATCAGGTAAAAAGTGTATTTGAATGTAGGTTAAAAAACTGGAACTGCTCAGAGTCTACTTTTTGTCAAACACTTTCTCAGGCATAACTAGGTCTAAACCCTTAACATTTGATCAAAGAATGAACCCCCATTTCACACACACCTACACACATACCTTTCATATTGTCTTTGCCGTTTTTAATCTTGGTTAGATTACATTTCTCTCTGAACTGAGCTTTTGAATTTTTGGCTTTCAGTATCTTCCTCTTTCATCCACAGTGTGGTTTTCGGGCAGGCACTGTCAAGGCGATGTGAGAACAGAATTGAATTTAAAAATGCACGGTGTAATTACGCTGAGATACTGATCCACTCTTAATCATGTGGAGGGTTCAGAAAGAGCCCTTTCATCACATAGTTATACATGTCGACTTGGATATGGGAGAGAGTAAAGGAGCATCAAATGACACATAACTCCAACTTGGCCCTAATACACTGAAAGAAATGATGAGGCAGTTAAAAAAAAATGCAAAAAAAGATGTATTTACTATATTTTTGTGTTGTGTAAATTCATTAGTGTAATACGGATGTTTGAATGTGCAATTCTTACAAGTTCATACAAAATCTTATATATTTTTCATAAGAACTATCATTTCAAAGCAGCAATTTAGAGGAACATGAACAACCTCTCTCCAGTTATCATGACTGAACAAAGTCAACGGAATATATTGAAAACACAAATCTTGTCGGAAGTAGCACTTCAATTCGAAAACAGCTTTCTGTCTTTTCCATAATGTCCCCAAAGTCATGCGAACACACACACTCACAGGCTAATACCATTAAGCTGGTCTGTCTATTCCCAGATGTCCTCGAAAGTCACACAGAGATACAGGGGCAAACACACACACACACACACAAACACGGGCTATTACCATCAAGCTAGTCCATTCAATCTACCCTGAAACACACACACACACACACAAAGAAAGAAAGAAAGAAAGAAAGAGAGAGAGTGAGAGAAAGAGTAGAAAAGCTTAAGTGAAATGTCAGAGGGAGGAAAATATACATTTTGCATCTATATGAAACAGCAGCCTTTCATTTTGACATTTACATGGATTTTAATGTTGTGTCTGACAGGCAGAAGTGTGCATTATAGACTAGACACTGCTGTACATATTCCAACAACATATAATTTCCATTCCATTTGACTTCCAGCATATGACAGGACCTCATCATTCACAACCTATTTTCTCTAAGTATTGGTCATGAGTGATGACCTAAAATTGGTCTTGGGCCTGATAACTGAATTTTCCTCCGGGATAAATAAAGTAGCTATCCATCTATCTATTATAGGTCCCCATGGCAATATGAGTCATTTTCAAAAACTGGGCACCCACACTGAGAACCAGAGTTTCTCCTTTCGGCCTTTGTCTCAAAATGTGTTTCACAACCAACAATTTACAGTGTCCTATTTTCTGGACTAAAACCATATAATTTTATAACACAAGGGACAATCCTACCTAGACTATGTGAAGATACAAATTTAAACAATGTATATAAATCAGATAAACACCTAATTTTCTATAATATACTATAAAGAAAGTTAATACTTAATAGTTGTATACCTATAGCATTAACTTTTGATGTGCCTAGAAGTATATTCTTAGCCACTGTGCTTAATTAGATGAGAGTGAAATATGCATTTAAAAAGTAAATAATTAGTGATCTATTGAAGGAAATGGTGCTTGTGCAGAGCGTTGGCAGCATGTAGGACTGCACAGAAGATGCATGAAGCACATGAAGGTGAAAAACAACTATTGACCTTTCTCTCCTCACAGCACTAATTATCCAGTCCAGCTGTGTGCAGAATGTAGCTATACATATTTCACACTGTGTAGGGACATACAGTAGAGTAGAAGCTCAAGGCTGTTCTAACCGTATAAGGTCTTATCGGATGCCACAAGTCAAGAACTTCCTCTTCTATTGGTATGTTTGAAACATTAGATGCGAGAAAGTAAAAATACAGAAACAAAGCCATATGACCTTCCACTCACTTCCTCTCCTGCTCCCTCTGTCCAGCTGTTCCCTCCACACAACCATCTTAGACTGCACAAATATCAATTTAACCAGTCATTAGTCTAATATTCAGTCTTAAAATCCTTCTTCTTAAAACAAGTGAAACAATCTGCCATTGGGGTGAAAATATTTCACCACTTTCAAATGCAGTTTCACCTGTTTTTTCTTGAAACAAGTGAGTATATCTTGAAATAAGGCAGATCACTCACCTAAGGAAGAGTGTCGCTTGATTCAAGGAAATCTTTTACAGTAAAGAAGTTGATTTGCATGGGAAACAACTGATATTATGTCACCAAATTGGCAGATTTCTTTTCACTTGTTTTACTATTTTAAGACTCAATAGTAGACTAATTTGGGTTCAGAAAAATGGTTTAATTTAATCTAAGATTAATGATAATGAGAGTTTAAGTAAGTAAAGTAAGTAAACCTAGATTTCAAATTAACTGGAGCTGTGTGGGACCATTTCAATAAAAATCAAACAAACAAACAAACAAAAAAAAACAATCCAAGATGTTGGAAAAAATTGTCCTTGGCTACCTTGGCTACTCGTGTGCTGTAACGTTTGAATTAATGTAAATCTGTTATTTGTTATCATTTGATCTTATAGACAAATGTTACATTTTTGCCCTGCTCCACTGCAGTAGCTTAATAATAATGCTAAAAGTTGTCATGGCTTGGCAGAGAAGCTCAAATTTCTCTTTTGCTGAGAAATATTGTGGTTGAGTTATTGGATTGTTTCAGTTCAGTTCAGACGAGAAAACAAAGAACACTACCATCAATGAAAAGTAAGACTTCAACTAGCATTAGTCTTTAACTGATCAGTGTGAGTGATGGAGAGGAGAGACGATCCCATCTCAAAGTCCGCTGGAAGAATATAACAAAAAAGGCATTCTCATAAAACTCTATTGTGTTGAGTCTCTCTCTTAATTTTCTTTGAAGAACTCTCATTTTCTTCCATCCACCTAAAAAATGCAGCTAATATGAAAGTAAAGCCCACTTTAACTGTCAGTTTAAAGTAAACACCTGATCAGAGTTTAAAATGTGTATTGTTTCTGAGGTGTAGGAGTCAATTACGGCTGCTTTTAGTAAAGAAAAAGGAAAAGAGGATTTTGCAAAATCTTAATTTTGTATCCTCTTAACAGAGCAATAACACACAAACTAAAAATAAGTTTGCATATATAGTCGAATGTAAGAATTCACTAAGGCCTCATTTACACCTGGCAATAAAATGTGATCTGTATAGCATGTGAGGATAATAATCAATTATATTATATGCGTTCTCATAGCCTGCATTATATGCAAAGCAGGCGAGTTGCTGGGGAGGTATTGTCAACGTAAACAAACATGGCGTATGTAGGGTCGTGATATTGTACAGCCTGGATTTACATTTCATATGAGGTGGAAAAGGTTGCCTTTTACTCTTTCGCAGGAGGCAACACAAAGGACAACAGGTTGTTTTTGCCGCAATAGTGTTGGCAGCTGCTATGAACGCTACTTCAGTGACTCCTTCACTATGGATGAGGGAAAGGAGCGATGCCTGGTGGGAGCGGATGGTGCTGGAGCCCTTCGGTGAAGCTGAGTGGATGGCAAACTTCAGAATGAGTCATGACGTTTTCACCCTGTGGGCTTTCTCACAAATGTGAACACACTACAGATTGCATTTACACCTGGCTGACTCGGGCTGAGATCTGATCGCAGTGCGAGCCAGAATACCTCCAGAGGTGGTGCATTAACATGGGGTTTTTTCCCTTATCTCGAGAAGTTAACCAGATACAGATCACATTTTAATACCAGGTGTACACGGAGTCTGAATATACTGAGAGAGAGAAAAACAGCAGGAATGAAAGCCCAGGGAAAGAGAAAACAAAAAAGATGTGAGCAGAGAAAGATAGAATACATAAAACCGCAATATAATCAGAGAAGGGAGAGAGCGTAAAAACGATTACAAGGATGTAACCATGAATGGAAACGAGAACCGACAAACAGGAGAGTTCAAGAGACACGCTGAGAGAGGGATCAAAAACAAGAGAAAAACCTCTGACGTCCCTAAATGAGAAGCAGCACTAAATGCCTCCCTTCCCACATACCACTCATGATCACAGTTTCTCTCCGCATAAATGTGTGTAGAGGAGTGTGTGTGTGTGTGTTTGCGTGTGTGTGTGTGTTTAGTAGTTAGGGACCCACAGGAGATTAGCATCCCAGTTGGATTATGGAAGGCTATGCACTCCGTAGCCTCATTAACTCTCTCTCTCTGCGTGTCTCTTTCTCCCGCTCCCTCTCTTTCCATGGCCCAGGGGCTTTTTAAACTGTCGCCTCCCTGCTAAGTGCTCGCTGTCCGCCCTGTCGACATATCTCTCAATCTGCGTATGGGGTCTCTTTTCTCTCCGTGGCTCTCGGGGGCTCGGCGGACAGATAAGCGAGCCTCGGGAGCAGTTCGCTGTCACTATTCCTTCAGGGTAGAGGGAAGGGACAGCGAGATCGTTTATGAAGCAATACGGCGCGCAGCCGTCTGTAATCCAGCTGCGATGCTAATCTCCTGTGGGTTTCCCCGACTGCTAAAACGCACGGTCGTTCAGAGAGACGCCGCGATCGTGAGCGGTCTGTTGGTGGAAGGGAGGCGTCAGATGCAGCAGGCTGGTTTGGTGTCAGGGTTTCTTTAGTGGACTCAGACCTGCACTGATAACAAGGGGGAAGGAAAACATGCCGTCTGGTGGAATCAGTCGTCTTGTCACACTGCCGTGTCATACAGTAATGTGGAGTCAGGAGAGGGGAAAGTGGCCAAGTCACCGGAGTGATTTTCTGCCTTCTTCACTTCACACTCCTCACCCATGACTTCATTCACTCCTTTGAAGATCTCACTTTGCTCTCTGTTGGCCACTCTCTCTAACTCTCTCTCTCACTTTTTCTATCACTGTCTCTCTTTCTCTCGCGCTTTTTCTATCACCGTCTCTCTCTGTCTCTCTCTTTTGATTGATGCTCTCTTTTTTCATTATCTCTAGTTGTTATTTTCACTATCTCTTTCTATCTCTCTGTCAGGATTTTCATTTTCTCTCCTTCTCTAAAGCGTTTCATTCTGCACAGTAAATCTGTCTTTCCAGAGGCGTGTACGGCTGATTCTGAGGCTGAATGCTTTATAGAGATGGAAAGACTGAATTTTCTTCCTGCTATGTTCATCTCTCCCTCTCTCTCTTTCCCTCTCTCGCTCTTTCTGGCAGCAGCCCTGTTATCCCCTCCTTGCTAGCCCCATGGAAGTGAAGCCATAACCTCCATTTGCACAGGTTAATGTGCAGCCACCTCAACATGAACACAAAACCAATACCAGGCTTTCCTGCGTGGGTGATCACTCTCTCTCTCTCTCCCGCCCCAGTCTTTCTTGTTCCTTTATTCTCTCTCCATCCCTGTTTCCCTCTCTCTCTCTCTACCTTGTAAATTGGACTCTGGCAACATTACGATGCTTTTCTCATTATTCCCATCACTCTGGCCAAATTGCCTTGTCTTTCAGGACCATTGGGCTCTGTTCATTGGCTGCTCCTGCAACCTGAGGGCTGCAGAAGCCCTTTTCTCATTCTCAGGGCTGTTTCGGAGCAAAGATGGGACCAAGAAATGGATTCCATTCTATTTCGAATAATACGACCTCATGCTGCTGATGACTGCATACTGTATGCCACACACTGGGACCCATTTATCAAGCAAGGTATAAACAAATTTGTACAGAAAGCACTATGATTATATGCAATAACGATGTGCCTTAGACAATACTGGCTCTCCTGGAAGTACTTAATTTGTCTAATGCCTTTTGATCCAGAACTGAGGGACCCAAAGTGGTATTTGAAGGGGTTCCAGGGGGTCCCCAGCAAAATGATGAATCATTTAAAGTCACTCTAGTTTAATTCACTAAAAAAAACAATTAGAGAATGCATTTGAATGACAGTTAAACCACTCAATTACTTAATAACAACAACAAAAAGCTCCCATACGGGGCTCTGTGGGACAAAATATGATCCAATTAAGGTTTTTAACAGCTTGTATGTCGCCTTATATAGCTATATGTAGTAGAGAAGCACCCATCAGGTTTTCTGGGGCCTATTTTTTAACAGTGTGATCGGCCCATCATCATTTCAATCAACCCGATCACCAATTGAAATGATGCATTTTACCCAGATGTTCTACTAACAACAGTGCATCATGTAAAAGAGCACATCAAGTATAAATTGTAAAATTCAGGTTAAAACAGGTTCTAATCTATGATCATAGACTGTGAAATTCAAAACAAAATGTTAGAAATTAACTGTCTGTCAATGGCAGATGGACCGACATCTGATCCGGTAATTGAAACTTTTTCTTTTATTTATTTATTTTTTGGGATCGGGCAGTTGAAACGGTGATTAGCCGATCATCGGTGACATATTTTGAATGTTTATCAGCAGATCGACCAATCAGTGCACCACTAATAAGTAGTATTATACCGAAGCATTCTGTCAGTGCATTTAATTTAAAATGCTTTTTTCTCAGTTTTCTGTAATGATGCTTGTAAATAGCTCCATACGTTGCTTAGCCTCTGATGGGAAGGCTGTTTGTCTCATTCCACATACAGTAAGTGTCTTAAATTAATTCTCAACTGCAACTAGAGATAGAGTGACAAAGAGATCCGGAGAGAGCAGACGGAGGAAGGGAGGCATTCAGACAGAAAGAGAAATCGGTTGAGCAGAGCGCGGGAGAGAGCGAGGGAGATAAGGAAGGTACCAGAGGGGAGAGAGAAAGTGGACGAGAGAGAGAGACATGTGAGAGAGATGGAGAGAAAGGGCACAGGAGAGAAAAAGAGAGAATGGAGGAGGGGAAAGAGCACGACAGATAAAGATTGAGTGAGTGAAGGTAAATGCTGAAGTCCTTTTGAGTTCACCCAGCTATGAGTCAGGAGGAATTGAATAGAATTTTTTCTCCCACTGTACATTGGCAGCTGAATACCCACTGTTCTGCTATTCTGTCCGAACACAATGGATGGCTTTTAGCAGGACCCATTTTCCATTTCAGAGCTGCCCGCTGGTCATTTTGGAATGGCCAAAAAAGAAAAAAGAAAGAAAGAAAGAAAGTGCCAGCACACTGAGCTAAAAGTTAAAAGTTTGCATTTGAGCCAAGAAATGAAAGCAATTACAACCAGTGCAGGCTGTGCAAAACGAAGCAAAATGTGGCTTTTTCTGTGTCTTATTATCGCCTGTATTCCTTCTTACAACTGTGTATTTTATTGTTGTTGAAGTGTTTTCACTGCCTTATGTTTATTATCATGACGTTCGCCGTGTGTTTTGTACTTTCTTTCAGTTGCAAAAACACTTACACCTATGAGGTTTTCAGAAACCAGTACTGTTTTTTTTGCGATTTGTCTTTCCCCCATATGGTACCTGGCATAGAACAGATCAAACGGCCTGTCAGCGCTGGGGTTTGACATGCACTTTCATTCCTCCTCCTCCCTTGTCCTCCCTTTCGTTCCAACCCTCTTTCCCTCCCCGTCTCTTTTGCTCAGGCATTACCTTTAAAAAAGAAAAACTTGAAAAAGCTCTGTCTGTCACCTCATGATGTTTTTGCTTCTGTCTGTAGGTCTGTCTCCCTCTCTTCCTCATAAGTCATTTCTCTCCTTTCATCTTCCTCTTTCAAAGGCTTATGTTACTTGTGGGACAGAAATGACAACGCGTTCTCCTGTACCTTTCATAAAAATAGGTGGGAAAAAAAAAACATCCTCCTCCCACCTGTGCTATCTCTTTCTCTTCTCGTCTACGACTTAAAGGTGGGTTGAAATGACAAAAACACAGCAACAATCCAATACCATAAGCTGTCGAGCGATGATAAAGTAACTACGCAGGATCAAAAGGATTGACGTGCTCTTCTGTTGCTGCTGTCTCTTCGATGCTCATGCCACGACAGAGAGGGAAAGAGGTGCTCCCAGCTCTCAGTAGGGATTGTATTCAATTACCAAATAAACAGCTCAATGGCAGAGAACCACAACAGCGTGGTTATTTTAAAACCTGTGTGGCATTAAGTTTTGTTGACAGGCATTACTATGGGTATATGGGCCTGGATTTGTGGCGCTATTGTCCCGTATTTGTCGAACCAGTTACTGAATTTAGTGATCTCATAGGATTAGGGTCACTTAATTAAAGCAGCATCAATCATATTGCATGCTGTATGTAATCAAGTTGAAGTGATATGTAATAGTCATGTTTTACATACTGTTTATGGCTTGTCAATGATTGCGATGGATGTTATGTGCCAATCAGTGGTTTTAATTTGTCGACTTTGTGAAATATCCTGTGTATATGACACATGCAGATATCCTTCTGTTCTCTGCTTGCCTTATCTTTCATTAACTTTCTAATGAAAATTTGGGGACACAGAGCAATCTGGTATCTGTCAACAGAAATTGAGTTTCCTACCACACCAGAGGCAGGAAAAAAAAGAAAAAAGAAGAGATATCATTCTGACAAAATGGAGTGTGAAAGATGGCCATAATATACTTGAAAACAAGTCAGACATTTCAGAACTGTCAAAAACTCTAAATGCTTCAGTGGAATCATATTTAAAACAGGAGTGGAATGATATATATTCAGTATTAACTGAAAAAACATAATGCAAATCCTGCAATGGTTGTTCACTGTTGGAAAAAATACTACATCTATACCAAAAGATATAAATGTATGATGTATGAATTACATAAACTGCATCAGCTAAATGTCCAAAGTGAGAATGGAAGTAATAGCTGCATGGAAATAAAGGTTTTGTTACCATCGCAGTAGCTTGGATCCTGAAACCAATCAGTCTTTCCCTGAAGTTACCAAAACATTTTACCTTCACTTTAATGAGTCCCACCTTCTCTGTCATCAATTATTGACCTAACTAGGGTCAGATTGGTAAGACGTCCATTATTGATTGAGGTAGGGTCACAGTAGAATTAGATTGGTAAGACTTTAATCATTGATAAAGATAGGATTGGATTGGTAAGGCTTTTATTATTGATTGAGCTACAAACTGTAGGGACAGATTGGAGCCTTTCATTATTGATCAAGCTAGAATGGGATTGGTAGGGCTTTCATTATTGAAGGGATATGGGGAGTTTCAGCCATCTAACATAAGCTACACAATCAGCTACACAATCTTGACTGGTCAAGTACCTTGAGAATTATTTTATGAGGGTAGGTGAGGTACACGGACATAACACTACTGCAAGCACTGCTAACCTGAGTCTCTTTAGGTACTACTCCATGATGGCTAAGGTTTCATTCTTGCATAATGGAGTTATGGAGTGGAAAAAATTCCCACTTACCATTAAAAATATCCAGAATTAATTAGTCTTTAATGGTGGAATTAAACAGAGATTGTCAGAAAGCATCACCTTATAAAGGACTGGCTTATGTAGCCCCTGGCTGACTTCATTGGCTACCAGTGCAATTTAGGACTCATTTTAAAATTTGATTCATCACCTTTAAGACACCATGGCGTCTGTCTGTGCATGTAGACACATTCTTGTGAACACAATAGCTCAAGGACAATACATGATAGAAACGTCATTCTTATACCACAGGTTCCCCCTGTAAAGTAGATGATCTGATTAGATTTTGGAGCACCTTGCTGCATAAATTTGCATATCAATGAGGAAAATCAGATTTTCTTGTAACCTACTGTTACTCCTTCATGCTTTAAGATACAGAGTTCATATTAATACCACTCATGAGATGTAAAGACAACAATGTTGACATTGAAATAGTTGACAATTAATGCATTAATTAGCTTTAATTAATTACCTTATTAACATAGCTGGCTATTATATATCATGGTGATCATAGCAGGTTATTAGGCAGTTCAAGTGCCTCTTCTTGCTTTTATTGTTGTTTTAGTTGTCCTGTGCATTTGCCCTTTTGTATTTAGGATGCTTTGTAGTAGCTTGTTTTGATGGCATATTGGCTTTGTTAGAATGTCGGTAGATTGGATTGGTAGTATAATCTTATGCCTAACTCTTCCTGTATCCTAGCCAGGGTCTGTATTCCTACCCCACCCCTCACCTTCTTAACTCCAACCTGTCAACACCTTGCTTAAGCTGAGGGAACCACACAGACCATAATGGAAACAAGGTCAGGACTTGTCTATATTATCTTTGACAATATATCTATGGATTTCTACCATTGTTAGAAAGCCATGATACCCTTAAGGACATACTTTACTGTGATTTGTACCTGCACAGTAAAGAACACCCACTCAGGCATCACTATCATATTTTAAGGGATAGTTCAGTTTTTAAGAAGCCCAAATGATTTATCGTTAATAGGGACTGAGGTGGGGTCAGACTGATAAGCCTTCCGGTATTGAACGAGCTACAGTAAGGTCAAATTGGCAAAGCTTCCAATATATACGAAGTTAAGGTCAGATTGAACGGCTATCTGTGCTGCATCGCTGTAGCAGAACATCGGATTCTGATGCTATCAGTTCCAGGAATAGCCTAGTGAGGAGATACAAAGGTCCAGTTCATTAGCAGAGATCCTGTCACCGAGACAGACTGCGCTCACTGTTTCAGCAGCATGGTCTAAACTGAGCAAAGGCAGGAGTAGAACAAAATCTCACCAGTGAAGGAACAGCTACAGGATACATAAAAAGCATCTCTTAGAGGATATTTCTTGCTTTTTTTCAAGAGATAGCCTAATTAGATTGTTCCTTGGCTTGAGAGAAGTTTAAGAAAATTGTGAAAGTGGAAGGCATGGACTGGTTCTGGGGTAATAAGTCACCTTATAATCAACTTACATCAGCACAATGCTTTACTATTATGATTTTGTCTGAAAATCGATTCCCATTCATTTTGCTCCAGTGACTCTATTTTTTCAGCATTATTGGATGTTACATGCTGATGAATTTGCTGAAATGTTGCATGATATAATAACCTAGTTCTGTCTTATTTTGCTGAGATAGGGCTATGAATTCACAAAATTAGTTTCCATTCACTGTCAATAAAATTACTCCAGCCAGTCCAAGGTTTTGTTTTTCTTCTTCTTCTTTTTCTGCCCTAAAACAATCTCCACCTCAGAGAATGTAAATCCTACAGCAACCAAATTTGGTGGCTAGGTTTCAAATCTCCCCCACTACTCAAGCAACAAAAATTACACAGATTGGCCAGATGGTGGCGCTATAACAAGCAACTTTTGGCCAATATCTCCCGAGCTGTAAAGCCTAGAATCTTTTATTTTTCTTCAAAAATCCTGAATTTCCCCAAGGGGATTAATTAAGTGCTATCTTAACTTATCTTAAAATCAGCGTTTTTCCATACTTTATTGTTTTTACATCGTCATGTTTACCTTGTGGGGAGAGAGACAAGACCACACACACCATCCTGGTAAGTCCAAGTAACTCTATAAGCAGTTGAAGTAAGTCAGAATACCAAGATGTATTTTGTAATTAGCCAATGCGTAGATGTCAGACCCTGTGGGAGGCGTGGCTTGCATAGCATTCCATGGATCTGACTCATCAGGCTAGGCTAGGCAATTTTAGCTTTAGCTTTTAGCTAACGTTAGCTAGATTGCTTATTAATAGAAACAGTCAGTCACCTGCACCTGCAATATAAGCTTGATTCATCATTTTAGAAAAGTCACTTCATTGCTATGCAAGTATGTGTTGTGCATGAATGAGCTCCTCTGTAAAGGCTTGTCGCAGTTAGAGATTGGCTGTACCAGAATTAAAGACAAAAGTAAAGAAAGTTGGCACCGTTTACCTCAACATGTTTTGGTACGCAGTAGTACCAGTCTGATTCGGTCGGTACCAAAAAAGTACAGAACCCAGCCCTAAAAAATTATTTACTAGCATTATAAGAATTTTCCACACAAATCAAGTGGAACTTCTAGCAGCAAGGAATAGAGCTAGGGTTTCCTACTAGGCCTAGAAGCCAGTGATTTTATGGTTAAAGGGAAAATATCAAAACTTTTATTTGTTTGTTTTTTATTATTTATATTATTATGTAAAAAGTGCACAGAGAAAATTCAAAATGTTATCTTTAAATTGAATGATATTCCCCTTTTACTTTTTGAGTGCCTGTCAAGAGAAGAACTATTTAGAATTTTGAACTTCCCCTCCAACCAGACTAATATGATGCAGTCTGCCTCTACATGACTAGAATGAAAAAGTAGAAGATGATATCATGGGATGACTTCATGAGAACCTGATTACTCAGACTATCTGGCATAAACAAGGCAAAAAAAGGACTTTCATATAAAAAAAACCCTAGTTGGAGGACTCAATGAACAACCAAACAAGCTGCAGTACTCACTGCCCGTTGTAATGATTGTGTCCTCAGTTGTATTTTTTTTTCTAACCTTAGACAGTTGGCAGCATGGACCTGTGTTAGTGAGGGGGAGCCCCAGAGGTCCACTTCATTAAGACAGCACCCAGTTCTGTCTACCACGCTGATTTCTGTGCTCCCAGGAGCATCTCATTAGAGACTCACAGTCACAGTCACAGTTACAGTCAAAGTCCTTGCAATATACAAATATATATAAATCCAACACAGATAATTATTGCAGGGAATGAGAGTTGGCTAGCTGATTGCTAAGCAACATGAGAAACTTAAACTTAAAAACACTGTAGTTAATCGCCCTAACACCATGTATGAAAATAGCAGTGTACCGTGCATGTTGTGATTTATGACGCAGTGTGCAAAAAAAAAATAAATAAAGAAAGACAGAAAAAAACAGGACAAGATCCACAATACCCCAAGAACTGTCTCAGGCAAACGTCAGAGAAGTCTTATATAGTGAAATCCTGACATCTTAACTCCCCAGATATGCGTGGAAAGATCCTTTCGCTGTGAGCGGAACTTGAAAGAATTTCGGTTTGAAAGATTTTCTTTTTTTAAGTTCTCCAGGCTCTGCCAGTCCTTACATGGCAGTTTATAGTTTTCTGCAACATTACGTTTCATATGATTTCCTGTGTCATTTATTCGGCGTTTATTCCCTGCAGTGGAGATGCAGAATTTGTACCGCACTCCTCCACTCCTGCCATATTACAGTTACAATGTAGTATCTAAGTGTTTTTTTTATGCGTGACAGTATAGTCTCTATAGACTGTTTGTGGGAGTGAGTGAGATTCCATTTACACTTTGGATTTGCATTCTCACTCTCTATTGCTTTCTAAATGCTGATTCCTTTTCTACATTGTAATTCTGAGCCCTGTCAGCCACTTCAGGTGTCAGATGCATTTAGACAGACTTGTGCCGGAAGACCTCATCAGAATAAGGAGCTGTGTTTTTCTGCTACTCCTCCGGCTGCACCACTGTCTCCTGCCGCTGCTGCCATAATCAGGACTGACACAGGCACACGGACCATAATCCCCATTGATTAGAAACCTGAGATCAAAGGCTTCCACTGCTGTCACTCTCACCTCCTGTCTCCTCTCTGCTTACGCTGCTTCCCTCACTTTCTCAACCTCTCTCCATCTTCCTCGGTTCTCGCTCAGTGTGCGTTTGTGTGAATGTGCGTATGCGTATGCGTGTGTATGTTTGCGTGTCTCTCTTTCGTTCTGATGTTCACCTTCCTACTCTCCTCCCTATCGCTCTTCTTCTCATCCCTTCTACTTGTTTTACTGTCTCGCTTTCTCTCTCTGTTTCCTGCTTCCTCTCTGCTTCCTCCCTTCCGAACCCTCCCTCCCTGCAACTCCCTTTCTCTCTCTGTTGCAATTGACAGACTCTAATTGTTCCATTAAGATGATAAAGATGTTACATCCCCCAATGGTTTCCTTTGAGCTCAGCGTGCAAATACTAAAATCTCTATTGTGGAAAACAAATCTATTAATCTATTTGTAGACACACCACAGCATTAGCACACATTCTTTGGTCTAAACCCCATATTGTAGGGATCAAAGTAGCAGCATTAAGTCACAAATACAAGTCTCTGGGCCTCTAGCAGAATTAAGCCTTGTGCACATGCACGACACTGCAGCATAACGCTGCAAAATCAAAAGTAATAGACTCACATCTGATGATTCAACGTATTAACAAGTTAAAACAATCAGATCATAATTGTACAGCAAAGAAGCTCCAAAGTCCAAAGTCCCCACTCTTTTTCGAGGAAAAAATAAATACATTTTCTTATTAAAAAGCCAGTTATGGTGATGAATGCATACATGGAAAATAACCCAAGACGAGGTCTAATCGTCTGATTAGATGTGTGCTTGGGGTTGATTGATACACAATAAGCCTATGCACATAAAGCAGTCATTAAGGCACATTAGACCATTAAATTGAACATTACTCTATAGCTGGAGGGAAAAATACGGATGTTCGTTAATGTGTCTATACACGTAGGAGAGAGTGTGTGTGTGTGTGTGTGTGTGCAGTACCTTTTGTGTGACTACTTTCTTCTCTTGCTGTCAGTCTCTCTTCCACTCTGCACCTGTCCAGGAGAGAGGAGAGATTAAATAAGCATTACATCCATTATACAATCCAACTACTTCGTCCCTATCTTGAGAGGTCACATTCCCTAGAAAGAATCTGAAATACAAGTGATGGTTAAGACACAAATAGCACTTTCAGCATGGCATAAGTAGCCTATTCATTTCTCCCACACACTACATATTAACACACGGTAAAGCTGTATACACCACAGGTAGGAACACACACACACACAGACTAGTCATTTGTCCTCTAAGTCTCGTCTATTCCTTATCTATGGGCAGTATAGCCATGCTAAAGCACAGAGACATTCCTCTAAATCAGCAATATAAGTCAGTACGCACATACACACAGCTAACAGAAGTTGCCAATGCCCCTCATACGACAATGGACCATTTGGAACAATGGAGTGCTGCAGGGAAACTTAATGCACACACACACACACACACAAGCACACACATATACAAAGAGTGCACACACAAACACGCTCACGTACATACATACACATTCTCCTGCTGAGAAAGAACAGGGACATATCGAGGCTCCTTTATCAACATGAAAAAAGAAAAAAGTACTCATTTGCTTTCCTGGTCTGGTCTGCTGCTGTGGGTTTCTGTTGCAGCTCACCTCCTAAGGCGCACACACACATATACACACACACACGCACACACAAAAAACCCAGCCCTGTTTGCTCCTGAGGGTGTATTGCTCACCCTCTGAGAGATAAAATGACAGCCTTTGCTGGGCTGTTTTCACCTCAGAGGAATTGCAAATTCTCTAAAAATGGTGTCGTTTTCACTTGGGTTTCCTCCAGCGAAGAGGGTTGATTAAATAAACAAAGGAACTAGGCTCCAGTGTTAGATCCTCAAACACAGCAAGGGGCGATGATACCTCTCTCCCTCTGTACCCTTCATAGGGGAAATCAAAACCCAAATTCACTTACTTATGTTTGGTACATGTACACTATAAGTATATCACATTGTACTCTATACATTTTTGATACGGTTTTCATTTAAACCCCTAAAGCAGCAGAACAGCAGGATTACGTCTTTCAGTGCATCAATACCCTAAAATATTACTTTTTCCTCTAAGTGTGGAAAACGACCAAACTGTGCAAGATTTCTCACAGAATTATTGAATCATTTAAACTAAAGTTGCCATCCCAGCCAACTTTTGAAAATCAATGTCATCTGAGAAGGATGGGAAAACAACTACAGTATGAGAAGAACCAAGGCATGAATTATTTTCCCCTGATCCTTTAAATTTATGTAGAATCATCAGTCAAATTAAGATTTTGACCAGAATTAGCATCAATTTCCCACCGTTTACCATTCAGAAACTCAAAACATGATATGCATGTTAAAATTAAATATTCAAAAAAATGAAGGATGGCTTTAAGGCTTTCCACTTGATCAGTGGCATCACCTTTCCCAATACACACTTACAGTATGTTGCATATTTGTTGAGACAATTGCTTAATTAGTTCAAGAAATGTGCCAAATACCTGGAGTGTTTTCTCAACTTTCAGAGAAAAGCCACATCAAAAGATACTTCACACCAGCATGAAGATGCAAAGACACAAATTCGCAAACCAGAACTTCTATTCAGTCACAAACATTAGTATAGACATCTCACATCATTAGCATTACCACACACACACACACACACACACACACACACACACACACACACACACGCACATACACACAGGGTTTTTGTATTACTTCCATGTGCTGTCCCACTGTGTGAGAGGAGAAAGTTACAGATGATTGTTTCCTCCCTCAGTCACTGACTGCTTTGTGGTTGTGGGAGCAACACCAGGAAATACTTTTGAATGTAAATCAAAATCCTTCCCTGCAGTTTATTCGCTGGCCCAGCAGCCGCCAAAAATGCTGTTATCGCAAAAATCAGAGCATAAATAAAACTGTAAGACAACAGAAATGAATGCCTGTAATAAATAATTTACATTCCTCCATCTTGGTTTGAGCCTCACCAACAATAACATATAATTTCAGAGGGTTATTTGTTGGACAGAACTCTAGAGAGAATGGGTTACTGATGCAACTTCTAAAATGAAAAGTAGGTAAAAATGGACTGGGTATGAAACAAGAATAGAATGCAAATGGAAATCGTGGTTGTGGCATACTGCTCTTCAAGTCTTTAAATTCTTAAAATCTATACAGGATGGTGTAGAGGAGTAATGTCCTTGCTTGCTGACTTGATTCACAGCTGCCATCTGCTGCCATTTTGTGTCCATTCTTGTAAGCACTGGGTTTAATGCAATTAAATATGAAAAGATGTTGAGAATCAAAGTAGTCCATAGTGAGTACTTTGATACTGAAATATGGAAAGAGATTAGTGCCAGCAGAGATTGTATTTGAACTGTATAAATTTGAATTTTTCATGCACATATTGAAACATTGTATTCAAAAAAGAATGTGCTATACATGAATTCAAACGTTTGAATTTGTAAGGCACAATTTGAAAATGAATGGAATGGCTTGAAATTTATTGTAATTATTATTGTTTTGTTTTTTGGACTATAATTTCTAATTCAGTTTTCCCAATTCAAATTCAGCTTTCTTAGTTCCCACTGACCTTCCTTAACACACCTCCAGGTACAAGGGACTTTTCTTCCCTGAGTGACGACTGGAAGGAGCTGCCTCCTTCAGACTGCCAACAGTGGGCTAACACTCTTCACTCAGCCAACCACATGCCATGTGGCACTGTGCCTTGCTCATCTCCACAGCCAATGATCAAGTCTTATTCAATTGCAAATAGTGTCAAAGCTATCAATACTGAGCTGCATAGAAGGCACCACCTTGCAGACAGCTAGTATTGTTTTAAAGCAGTTTCAGCCTGGTAGGCCTTTAGTTGTATATTTAGCAGTGGCAGCGTAGAATATTACATAAGTATGTTTGCATGCATGAGCACTAATGTGAGGGATAAAACAAGGGGAATTGTAATCAGGTAAATTATCACTTTTTTCAGCTGCCCAGCAAGCTAGATCGCCATTAGCTACTACCTAGCCAACAGCTAGCAGCTAACTAGGCCACAAACTCACATTTTTTAAACAACAGTCAAGTTTAGCTTGATTTCTCAAGTTGATATGATGGTCACTAACATAAAACAATGACAGGATTTGCAACTTTTTCACTAAGTGTGGAGAATAAGGCTAAATCATTGGCTGAGGAGATGAGCGGCACAGTGCCACATGGCTTGTGGTTGGCCAAGTGAAGAGTGTTAGCCCACTGTTGGCAGTCTGGAGGAGGCAGCTGCTTGTGCCCAGACGTGTGTATTAGGAAGCTGAATCAGAATTAAGAAACCTGAATTTGAATTGGTAAAACCAAATTTGAAATTAGTTAAAAGTTAAATTCAACAGTTGCACATTCAATTTCAAACCATTGCATTCCATTTCATATTGTGCCTACAAATTAAAATTTTCAATTCATGTATTAAACAAATTCATTATTTGGATACAACTTTTCAATAACAATGACCAATGACAAATCCACATTTATGCAATTCATCTTTCCATAACTGAAACTAATGAGACTGGTTTAACATTTTTGTATGCTGAAATAATTAAAATTATTCTGCATTTCATAATAACTTGAGCTTAGAATTCTAAGGTTCCATCTGCCTTCAGGATAGTTATTGAGTTTCACAGTTTTCAGCATCCATTGAGTTTAATGGAGATGAGGCCGTTTGTTTTAGAAATTACAACCTCAAAAATCATAATACCACACAGATATGAATAGGCACTCATAGGATAGGTGTATGTCACTAACTCAGTTTTGACAAAACACTCAAAAAGAACCGTCTAATTACAAGGTCATGATAAGTTGAACCTTACATGAATAGATATTAGGAAAGCAATTTGTTAACACTGATTTATGTAAAAATAAAACTTATGTAAATCTGAAATCACAAAGAAATGAATGTTTGCTATTGCCTTTATTCTCAAACCTTAACCTGAATCTATACCAAAGCCACCCAAGCCACTACATAAATCACATTGGCTTATTGAATTGAAAGAGTATGAAATATCTCACATGATAGATAGTTGGTATTTAGTCAAGACGGCACACAGCCACTGGTGATTCCTGTGTGTGTGTGTGTCTCTCTCTCTGTGTGTGTGTGTGTGTGTGTGTGTGTGTGTGTGTGTGTGTGTGTGTGTGATCAAGTGAGAGATAGACATAAGAAGAGATATGAGGCGTGGCTAGAAAGAGAGACAGAGAGAGAGAGAGAGAGAGAGAGAGAGGGAGAGAGAGAGAGGGGAGGCAATTCAAAGAGGGAGAGAAGGATTGAGTGAGAGACAGAGGGAGAGAGAGTGAGAGTGAGAAAAATAGATGAAGAAAAACAAAGTGAGAGACAGACAGAGAAAGAGAGCGAGAGACAGACAGACAAGACAGACAAACACACACACTCACACACACACACACACACACACACACAGAGTGCAGTCCATATAGTGAGGCTGGATCTTGTGTGAATCAGGCTTGTCTTTCAGAGTGTAATTTTTTATCAGTGGAAGATCCCATTTCCTTTGTGTTGATGCAGCAGATGGATTCCCTCCCACTAACCATTCATCACCTGCCGTACCAAAACCTGCTCTGGCCCCTTTACACCAATGAAAAATGGGTTTCAGAGCATCTTTTTCCTCAAGAAAATAGAAGTCGTTTACCGTGTCATCAAACAGGTTCCATATAGAGCAGAGTCCTAAATTGGAGTTTTGGAGTAGAAAAAGTTTTGGAGAAGAAAAGAAAACAGGGAAAAGAGACCAAAGGGCAAAGGTGATGCTTTAAGCTAAACATATTCAACTGGAATAATCTGTTTCACTTCACATAAGATTGGTAAAGCTAAACATATAACATTTTAGCCATGATCAGTTATTACCATGTTTTGCCTGTAATGCTTAGGTGATTTTTTTATTGCTAATAGAAGTTTTTACTCTCTTAAGTCTTTCTATTTTGGACCAATTTAAAACCTCAGATGTTAAGTTTTAATAAAATAAAATGAAGTGTCAAAAGCAAAGTTATTTCCTGTTTTGAGGATAAATGTGACACTTTTTGAAATGACTTCTTCAGCAATGAAAAAGCCTCATGCCTCCAAATAATCCCATGCATAATTATTTACATGATAAATAGGGCTTTTCAATTTAGAAAAAACAATGTGCATAACTCATGCAAGCAATGACCGGGTATGAGGACAATAATATTTGTGTCTTCCTGCTGAGGTAATTACAGCTAGTCAAACCCATTGTTTATAGTTGAATTTATGTTAAGGGAGCTACTTTTCAAATACCAACATTTAATTCAGAAACGGCTGCATTGTGCCAGCTAAATAATGAAGTCAACACTGTCAGTGAATGCCATTAGGTCATTTATGCCAATGAGGGGAGCTGGAAAATGAGACATTTGTTATCATTACAGAGCAGAAAATGAAATTCACTGGTGATCCCATTGTTCAGAACACTACTGCTGTTGCCTAATGTCATCCATATACTGTGAAAACAAACTCTAGCTGTGGTATGCAATATTCTGTGTCTTCCATTTCTCATCTTAAGTTTACTATTTGAAATACAAACAGGAACATTTACAGGAATATTGCAAATGTGCAAAACATTTTCTGTATTTCACATGTTCAGTTCAGTTCACTTTATGTCCACAATAAAGGCACAATAAATTCACAATGGCAATACAGATACAGTACAAATATGAATGTGAACAACAACCAAACACACTCAAAATAATACAGCAAATAAATAAATAACAAAATACTAATGAATAATAATAGAATACTGTTGTGCTCAGATAGTCAAGTGTTAAGCCTGTCATCCCTGGAGCCACACAGAACTTTCTCTCCAGTATCTCCCCTACTCTTTCTGCCTCTCTGCTTTCCAACTGTTTGAATAAATAAAAAATACTGAAGGTGAGCAGACTGCTCATTCTCCATTTAAAAAAAAAGATACAGTGTCTTCACTGACAGATTTACAAGCTATAACGGATGTGCTAGTATGCATCACTAGCTATTAACATGTTCTGGATTTTTTTTTTAAATGAATGGTGGTTACTATGGGTTATGAATTATTATGAAGTTATGAAGTTATGAAGGTATGTGCTATGGATGTATATGTGCTAAAATGGGAATAAAAATGATATTTCCTGAGCTCCAAAAAATCTAGTTTGGGTCTCCAAAAAATAATAAAATCATTTTATGCAATTTGAGCTTCATTTCTGCCCACACAGTCCAACAATATTGTAGACAGACTAGTATGTCCTTTATATCCTTTCAGGAAGTAAAGTCCTTTTTTTATTCCAACATAACGTTAAGGACCAGTGATCCAGAAGGCTTACGCGGCCTGAGACCTGAGAACTGAGACCTGAGACCCGCTGTGTGCTGCGTGCCCGCCTGCGGTTTTGTGTGTGTTTGTCTGTGTGTGTGTGTGTGTGTGTGTGTGTGTGTGTGTGTGTGCATGCACCGGCAGTCCACAACTAATGAATCAGAGAGTTTGTTTGTGTCTGTATGGTAAATGTTGCTGTAGGGATGTTTACATAGAATACTGAGCTATGGTTAACTGAATTCATATATTTAATCAGGATGCTAAGCCAAATGGATGCACACACACACACACACACACATAGACAAACAGAAACAAGCCCCCCAAACATGCAGTAACACACACACAACCAGGCAGACACACAGCACACAGCAGGGCTCAGGTCTCAGGCAGGATAAGCCTGATCACTGGTCCTTAACGTTATACTATTAGTTTCGATATTAACCAATCCCAGAGAGACAGACAGACAAGCTGACAGACAGACTGAGAGAAAGACAACAAGAGGATGAGCTAAACACGTAAACAAGCAGCAGAATTGATGGTGCGTATCCACAGGCTATCTGATGCATCTGCATGTCAAATAAGACAACTGATTAAAAATCCATAAATCAATCTTCCAGCGCGGCTGCTACAAATTAAAAGCCTTGAAGCGGAGATCAGTACAATAAACCGCAGAAGTAGCGAGGTAATGGCAGATCCATATTAACTGATTCAGGAAGCGACTTAACTTCCACAATTTAATAGCGTTACAATTTCAAAATTATGATTCAATCAATCACAATATTATTGAGAATGTATGCCACCGTCATTACTCCGGTTGTCTCAGTATAACACATAAAAATGTCACCCACCTGATACATTGTCATCAATTCTCCTATATCCATCCCTCAGTGCAAAGTAACAAGGAAGTTTAATAGTATTTAGCAAATAATACCCAAGTGGACTTTGTTGTGATTATAGAGTGATGTAATACACGTTACCGAAGTACCCATAATCACAGTAAAGAATGTTTTCAAGGGTATTATGCATTTTTTCGACTATATCTAAAACGGCACATGTACTGTCTGAAAAGTCTTCTTCAAAGTAATCAATCATCGCAGCGTCGCTGGAGCACTTTGTTGTTCAAGTTTGGGGAAGTTGCTGAAGAACATGTCTGGAGCAGTGGGGGTATTGTAGGTGTAATACTGATCCCATCCAGCTCAAACTGAAATAAAGCCTCCTGTTGGGATTGAACCTGCAGTTTTTCAGTTGCTACCTCTCAAACAACTGGCTGGCCATTTAAAGATCCAGTACAATGATTTCAACTCAGCCAGGAAAAGTCTGATGTTCATTTCAACACAAAGAGTACCATATTTTTCAGTTTTTGAGATGGTACAAAGCTTGTAGGACTGAGTGAGAGCCTAACCTTTGTTTGATTGTGCCAATATTTCTATCTTTGGGGAACAATGTCCAGTGTTGGAACTTCGGCACCCAGCAACAATGGCGGCATGAAGATTTTGGCTAGTTGACTATTGTCTGACAGACTATGGGACACCTGGGTGTAGGTGACATCATTTATACCAGGAAGTAGATTGGAATTCTAAATTTGTTTGATCCTGATGACAACCAGAGGGAGAGTTTTTCAATGTTGACAGTTATATAATTTGGGTAACTTTACATTAACAGGTCCTTTGTTAAATTATACCATAAAATTGAGAAATGCGATTCTCATTGTACTGGACCTTTAAAATATCAATAGTCATTCATCCAGTTAGAGACAGACATGAAGAGGTCAAACAAATGTCCTATGCTAAGATCGAATAGAGACATGTAGGTTTAATGAGGCCAGTGAGTATCTCTCTGGGAAGCTGGAGTGTCGTGCTCTAAAGATCAAGACATGCTCACATGTTTGTGAATAGGCACAAACTGAAAAGCCAGTGGCTTGCTAAATTTACACAGGAACAAAAAGCTAAGACATTTTGCAGCTCTGAAAGGATTCTTCACCCCAGGATGAACACAGATTTTTCTTTTTTCTGGCTCCTTCTTCTTTTTGTATCTTCCCAGACTCTAAAGCAACTGCTTTTTAAAGTGCTTTCATATCACCTGCTTTCCACAGACTGAGGTCAATACACCGGTCTTCTGCATATTTGTCACGCCAACACAGATAGCTTCTGTGCAGGTAAATACATTAGATATGAAAACCCCCGCTAGGCTTTTTGCCTTTCACAGGCCTGCCATGGACTGCAACGGAGGACTTCACATGTAATGTCTGACAGTCAATAGTCTTTTTTCCCCCTGCATTTACCATATTAGCGACTGGTTTAGAAATAATACCCTACTTTTAAAGCTGCAAGCTGTGTTTCTCCTATTGATTTGAATGAGAAAATGTATCCATCAAAGGAGAGTGCAGAAGAACTGACAGTCGAAATAATGTGCTACAACCATGCCGAGCCTTATTAAGAGCTTTCTAATGGCATTACCGCCCCTAGCCAAAGAAACACACAGACGAGCGAGCAATCTGTGTGTGTACATGTGTGTGTAAGTGTGTGAGTGCGCACGTACACACGTTTGTGTGTGTGTATGCTAGCTTTTAGTTGCTCTTTGACTACATTAGTTGAACATTAGTTGAAGGAAAGAAACCTACTTTGTAAGACACAAATAAATATTTTATTTGACCCATGCACACCATCGAAAAAACCTATTCAGACTTTTTGGTAATTTCACAACTTACCAGCCTATTTAATACCTAATGTTAGCAGCTGTGCCATCAAATTCCCATATGACGATGTAGGCTATAGTCAGGCTTAAATAGAAATAATGAACAAATACAATGCGATGGCAAAAGCTGCACAAAATTTTAGCAGTAGCAGAATAAAGCTTTCCTGTTTTTTGTTCTTGAATTGCTAACTAGCCTGCTGTAGATGAAAATACAGATCAAGATAATTTTAATCTCCCAATTAGAAATGTTTGACTGTAACTGACCCAGTGTTGTAGCAAAAATGCAGACAGGGATAGATTCTATGTTCAAGTTAGTTGCACTGTTAACTGAGCTGTGTGGTAGCAAAGGGGCGGGGTCATGAGGCCAGCTGTTGTTTGTTGCATGTTGGGTAGGCCTAATTGTTATGGAAATGTGATGTGAACAACTAGCTGTGTAGCACCTTGTGGTTTCAGGCTAGCTGACCTTGTCAACAGTTAAAATTATTATTCTACAACAGCTGATTCATGTTGTTGGTCTAGCAGGTAGAACCTGTGGTAATGCCTTGGCCGTGGGAGTTGCCAGAAAATCAAGCTAAGAGGCGTTGTTTGACTTTGTTGACATTTTCTGCTGCTAATAAATCAGTAAGACAAGTTAGTGTAATAAAATGTATAAAAAATAAAATGAATAAACAAAATTCAAACAAATATCTCTAGACAAGCTCTTATACAGTGCACTCTGAGTTAAAATATTTCTACTGTTTATATTGCCATTTATAAGTACCAACAACCACTGAAATATTTGTGTTTGCATGCAAAAACTAATTACAACAAATGTAAGAACTACTACACACAGACCTGTGTGTAGCATTTCAAAATTGTTGGACAAAATGATGACTGCATATTTCAATCTCTTTGAATTGAAAGGCGTTGCACAGTCGATAATGATTTTATGTCAGTTTGGTCCCACTGTCAGCAGAGAAAGACAGAGGAGCATTTCACTGTGCTCCGTTTCAGCTGCAGTAATTACCTAGAACACACTGCCTCCTCCACTCACCCACATATACTGTACATTACACACAAAATACTGTATGTATACTGTATATAACTTCCCCTCCTCCTCCTTCGCTGTCACTCTGTCTCTCTCTCTCTCTCTCACACACACACACACACACACACACACACACACACACACACACCTCTATCAGCCTTTGAAGGCAGCCCAGCCCTTGTCAGAGCGGTGCAGAGAGGTTAGGGCTCCAGGTCTGGCCACGGATATCCTGGAGGATGACTGGGATTGTGAAGGGAGCGTGAGAGAGAGGTGGAGAGCACCACTCAATCAATTTCTATTGAATCTCACTGCAGTGGGAACAAGATAAGGGATATAGACCTAAGGGATTTAATAAGTCTATGTATTTTTTTTTATGTTTGTGGTAAAATAGGCAACTGGGCCTGTGCTTAATGGCGAAATTGCTTCATATTGCTTTGTTTGAGTACTGTTCCTGACAGATTGTTACACAATTGAAGCATATTTAAATAAACATTTATATATATCAGTGTGAAAACAGCGGAAACTGCTGCATAAGCGCTGCATAATGTACACACAAATTCTGCATTTGTATTCCCTGTATTTGTATGCCCTTGATGCCATACTCTACAGTGTAGACACTGTTCCATTAAGTGCCATTTTGGCCAATACTTCCTCATCACAGTGCATTGATTAGAGTACCGGAAAGGAATCAAAAAGATTGCATAAACCTTTTGGAATCAAGAATTACAGCCTCTGTGGGAACAAACAGCAGAGACGAGATTCCTAAGGTGTAAAGACAACAAAAGAAGCGAAAGGAGCTGAGGAATGAATTTAAAATATGCCTTTTCAAATATGATAAAAGGCTATGTAAATGCAGATTTAACCGTGGATACACACTGCATGTTGAGTAGTTGCAAACGTATAACTCACAACAATACTGGCATGAAATTAATAAATTACGTCCCACAAAGGTTAATCATATTCCAACTTAAGTAAAATTAGAAAATGAGTGTAGCTCGGATATTGGTGTGGTATTACAAAAATTGGAAAATGATTTTGCATATATATATTTAGGTACCAATTATTCTTTGTTTGATGATGACTGATGAAGAGTCTAAAGTATTTTAAAAATGGAAACTGAGGTTGAAATGAGTAAAGATTCTTACAAATGTAATTGGTTTCTGAATACAAAATTTACTATTGAGGAGGTGGAGAAAGTGATAGAGAAGGCTAACATAAGGAAAGCTCCCAGAATTGATGATATTTCAAATGAAATGCTTAAGTCCCCTCGGTTACTTAGTTAAGTTTATTAACCTCAAGAGCAAATTATTTTTCACAGCCTGTGCATGCAAAAACATAACACAGTTGCACACCCAAACCTTAACAGTTACAACAACCACAAGTTATTGCCACATGACATGCTGTCAGATTATGATTTAAATATTGTTTTGATTGTGGAGTGTTATGAAGCCAATTCCTAAACTTTCAAATAAAAATGAGAGTACGGTTCAGAGCAGATGCATGAATCTTACTACTGCATACTATATCCTTCCCTTTTGAATAATAGACTTTCAAATTATCTTGAAGAGTTGGGTCTTCTTGTCAATGAGCAAAACAAATTTTGTGAAGCGAGAGACTGCATTGATCATAGTTATTCTGTTACACGCTCTGTTATTCAAGCAAAACTTCAGGTTGGTGAATCAACATTTGCATGTTTCATTAATTTCCACGGGCCTTTGGCGGGTTAGACAATAATTTCTGGACTGGCTGTAAAATTCTGTGCAGCTAATGAGGCTCTCTATCAGACATCTGTTGCATGTGTGCAGGTTAATAAGACAGTGTGTGTCACAGTGTGGTTCCCCATGCCATTTGGTGTGAAACAAGGTGTGCTCTCTCCAGCATTGTTTTCACTTTAATGAAACTCTTGTACTCAGATTTTCTAAACTGGTGGTTAGATTGTTGGTATCCCATTAGAAGAAGATCTACAGTACAGGGTGTTCTGAATACTGTACTAGGCTTTGCATGTTGATGATGCAATGAACAGTGTGTGTTGGAGCATTTCAGTGTTCAGGCTCTATTTCATTTTTCATGGTGTTTTCAAGTCAAGCACCAAGTATAGAAGACCCAACTCTTCAAGATAATTTGAAAGTCTATTATTCAAAAGGGAAGGATATAGTATGCAGTAGTAAGATTCATGCATCTGCTCTGAACCGTACTCTCATTTTTATTTGAAGATTTAGGAATTGGCTTCATAACACTCCACAATCAAAACAATATTTAAATCATAATATGACAGAGACCGTGGTTTGCATGTTGGAAATGTAGATGTGGTGAATCAGGACAAAACTATAGGAAAATATAGGAAGGGAAATAGAAAGAATAATGTGGATATAAGTATATTTACTTTTTATTTTGGTACAACAGTGCTGTCATATACTTAGCAGCAACACTTTGTCTTAACTAATGCTCATGCATCTGTCTTAACTCATGTTAATGCATAAAGTAATGTTGAACTATTACTTAACTAAGGCATGAATACATAAATTCATGTTTACTTAGCTATTAACTTGGACATGAGTTGAAACCCTTTATATTAAAGGGGTGCTGGGCCACAGGAACAAATATTCAAAGTGAAAAAAAATTGTAGCTGCACTCCCACAGCTCCATGGGAATTCTTTATTGAGAGTGTTGCTGTCGAAAGGTTGTTTTTTTTTTTATAAGACAATGAAGTATTCTGCATCGGAACTATGGGAGTGCGGCTACAATTTTCATACTTCTATTTAGCTATTAACTAACACAGTTGTCAATGCTGTAACTACATTATGTTCACGACAAAGTTTTCCCTAGTTTGAGCTGAGCCACTACAGTTAAGAATAGCACACAAAATGACACAGCCCATGCAGTGTGACTCATGCGCGTGCAACCATCTTGACATGTTTCTCTTCTCAACATATGATCCCTCTAGCTGGCTGGCCCAGTTTGAGCTGCAGCTTTGCACATGAAATTGATCTAACTATTCGGCAGCAAGCTCATAGATTCAAAATACCCAAATGTTCTCTCCTCCAAAAATATAGATGAAAAATGTGAACTCACGCTTGTATCTTCTGTTTTTCTTCATCTCTCTCTCTCTCTCTCTCTCTCTCTCCAGTTGCCTGTTTCTATGCTGTCAACTCGCTTCAGTGATATTTGTTATACAGCGAACAGAGATCAAGAGTGCTTCTGTATTGATTCTTTTGCTTTGTTATGACACAAGAATTCTGCTTCAGTGCTCACTGCTAAATGAACAAGCAACACATACGCGTGCCCACACATACACACACGCGCATACGCTGACACACTATGACAGATAGCTATGAGCACATAACTTGATACAACATAATTTGTTATTTTGAGGCTATTGATTTGTGAGTCACACAATAAAACAAGTCTCTTCCAGAATCAGCCCTATCTCTTTTATCATGCAGCAATCAATTTTAACATGTTCTCCTATTCATTGCATTCTAATGATATGATCAATATATCTTCCAAGATGCTGACTGTACAGAAACATTGTGTCATTATCTGGGGAAGAATACAAAAATATGAAAACATGACAAATATGACAAATGTGAACGAACACTAAAATGAGATGACAATGTTTTATATGTAAGGTTCAGGAGACAGAGACCGTGGAAGCTCACAGCTTCGCTGAATATCATCCATCATCCAAACATGTAGAAAAAAGATGAATACATTATTCTATTTTTAGGGAGGTGTTTCTACATTGTGAGGTTACACTATATGCCTCCATTATCTCGCAACAAAAAAAATGGCCCAGTTGATTCGTAAGGCAGCGAATTATCCTATCAGCGGGGAACGTCATTTGCAGATGGGGTCAGAAGTAATGGAAAGTCATTTTCACCAGGGGCTGTTTTCCATGTAGGATAACTACCGCACTGTCTGCTCAACTACAAATGGCTGCCTCTCGCCCAAATCACTACGGTAACCTAGACTAAGTAGCAAAGTAGCCCCAGCTGAGACCTCGGGTGTCTAAATGTTTCCCCTGGCCATAGCCACAGTACTGCCAGCTCAACCTGCAGTGAGTGCAGAGTTACCGAGGGCATTTGCAGCCTGTGAACATTATGTTTCATCAGCAACTCCTATTCGAGAATCTATGTATTTGGGTGTAATTTATTTTTTTGTTGCGGCTCTTGCCTTCTCGGCTCTGCCCCGGCCTATAACAGCCTGCCAGCACCTAGACCCTGTCCCGACCCCGCCCAGAAAAACACACACAATTAAAATCCCTTTTAAACCTTGACCTGCAATTAGAGAATGATTGGATAATGTAATTCTATGATAATGTAATACCAAGGGTAATATTAAACTAGATCGGCTAGCTACGAGGCTGGTAGCATGAATTCACTGGAGCAATTGTCTCCAGTTTCCACTGCCAAATTCTAACAGTGCAGTGTGCATCTAACTGCTATAACGTGCGGTTTATGCAAGGCCAGCCGGGGATTGGAGGTATTAAGCTGAGCAAGAGTGATGTCCTGACTTGCTAGTGTGGGCATTTTAGAAACAATGCAAACAGATTACACAGCAGTATTTAAATCACATTTAACTATTTCCATTACTCCTGCAGCATTGTAACATGAATGCCCACATCTATCTGGAGCTATTACAAAAAAACAAAGGAAAAAAAAAAAAACCTGTGCCCCTAAAATCTATGTCAAGACCCACGAGACCTGCAGCAGTCCCACAGTTATGCAGACCTCTAGCTGGGGCTTAAAAGTCAGTTTTTAGGTTTCTGTGTGCATCCTCACTATAATTCTCAATGCCACAGAGATTTATGAGAAGTATAGTTGTATTCTATGCTCTCTGAACTCACCGAGTATAAATCAAGCTTAGCGGTCATTAAAGACAGAATTTAGTAGTTTCAGTTCTACAGTAAGTTTGGAGACTTTTGAAATGTTTTAAGTATAATGTGTTTACTTGTGCCTCACAGAATGATGATGATAATGGTTGGTGATAATTCTGCAACACCTCTCGTAGAAATATTGGAGACAGTTTGCAGACCATGCACATTACACCTGATAATCTACTGTATATTGCTGAGCACTTTAATTAGCAACAATAATTAATTAGCTTATCTAAATTCTTCAGACCTCTAGATTAAGGGAGCGGATGCCACAGAAAAACATGCTTTTAAAAAGTTTGTTTTGTCTTTAAGAAAACTGTCCTGTAAGTTTTAACCATTATGCCTGGATCAACCCAACTACTTTCATTGTCATTTCATTTCTGAATTGTTTTATTCATTCTTTGACCATCATATTATTTGGTGTGCCGCTGTAAAAAGAAAATGGGGATAATCAGGGCCATTGCCAGGTAAATTGTTTAATATTGTAGTAATGTGACAATACTGTATAGTTGTGTATAAAGTGCAGCTTAAAATAGCCTTTAATTGCATATTTTTTGACAATGTGTAATTGATTAATGGTGTAATTACTTGTGTAATTACTTTGTTTATTATTTATTTATTCATTAAAGGCAAACTCTTCACAATGAAAGGCGAATATTTTCAGGCCTATTAAGTTATGTGAATGAAGTTGTCCATAATAAACTATATTCATGTGAAATCCCGTTGACGGGCAAATATATGAGAAATATATGACATAAAGATAACCATCCTAATCAGATGTATGGTAACCAAGACCTGCAGCTAATATATAATGCTTACAATATTTACTAAGAAACTGCACTGTGAAACTTTCATCCTTTCAAGTGATATTGTCTGTCAGTTGAAAGGATGCTGATAATTTCATTGGTTTAGTCAGAAACAAAAACGGAGCAGTGCACAGTGTTATGAAGGATTTTCTTCACCTCATCATGCTCATCTCCTTCCTTGCATAAAGCTCTACTATTTACCTTCCCATCCCATTTACATATAAATGTGTCCCAGTGTCAGGTTGTGCTTACCTCTCAACTCCTGTTGAGTTCAAAAGTGTTTAAAAAAAAAAGTGCATCTTATATTCTATCAAGAGACAAGAGTTTGTGCCAGTGTTGCTTTTTCATCATTGCAACTTAGAAACTAAGAACTAAGAAAATACAGCATGGCCACTCACATTGTGTTTAGAGAGGAACGGGTGATTTAAGGCTGACTTGGGATCATCCTGTGCACAATTAAAAAATGGACATCACACAGCATGAGCATTTTGCAGAATCAGTTTCCCTATATGCCATTTCCTATGTTACCCATTTTCATTTCTTGAAACAAGCAAATATTCAACATAAGAGAAACATTATTATTGTTAAAGTGCTAGATAATTACATCTCTGCAGGGTGTCTTAAATGCACTTTGGAAGCATTGGGAGCTACTGTATGAGATAAGTCACTTTCAATTTAAGCTTTCCACCAAGGCAATGGATGAAAGTAATGTTGCAGAGGGAAAGTTAGACACTGAAATTAGGCATAAACTTGATCATGCTGGCTCTGTTCTTAAAAGGGGTATTTCCCCCATGAGACTTCTGAATATCGTTTTTACATATACCCTTTGAGTATTTTGCTTAGCTTATAATATCTTTACCCAAAATAGGTTTGTAATTTCGTGCCTCTTTTCCATAGGTGTGAAGTAAACAAACTCTGTACACGCTGTGGCATTAAATAAAGCAAATGAAAGGTGCCTTTTCAGTTAAAAATGTGAATGGTTTTAACTAGATAATGAGAGCTTCCTAACTGTTAAGCAGTAAAGCAAGTAATTGGTTTTTCATGGACTCAGATTTTGAATTTATATCATGTGGTGAGACTAACAAAATTCAATCACATGGAGAGCAATTAAACTCTTCAATGAAACTCTGGCATGGTTCGGTTCCAAGGTAATCACATAACTTAGTGTGATCCATACCTAATTTCCTCTCAAAGATTTCAAAAACATTTTCTCTATGTAGTGTAGGTAAAGTTTTTGAAAGCAATTTCCTGCTTAACCTCAACTCTATATTACAAATATGAGTTTTCAAAGAAAAACATCTCTTTTTCCTTCCTGTGTTCATAGGGCTCATAGGACTTCACTGCAGTCCGATGTAAATGGTACGGCTTCGTGTGCACCAAAGGACAACTTCATCCCATAACTCTGTGGATAACATTATCAGTTATAATCCAAGATATGTCTGTGTAGCATCATAAAAAAAGTTATTTCATTCTGTAGCTCTTCAAGTCAATTTTACACAAGTGGTGCTTATTGTAACAGCAATAGCACCATGCAGAGGGAGTCAAATCATTTAGCCACTCCAACCACGAGATTGCACATAAAAGTGGGAATACTTACTTTCCACAGTGTTGGATTCTCTCTGTCTGTCTCTCCCTCTTTCTATCGTCTATGAGATTTTATTCTGTTTTAATTCAAAATGTTTAGCACTCAGAGGCGTCCATGGCTCATTTCTATTCAATGCCGTAGCCACATATGAGGGCACAGAGGTCCAGACCTCAGTAATTGTTATGCTTGGCAGGAGTGTGAGCAAGCATCTAGATCTTGGTTTGCCTGTAAGCGACTGTAACATTTTGTTTAATTCAGTGTTGAACTGCACATGTCTGAACTGACTGCAGTAGTAAGGTTTAGGGGCTAGGTGACGGCCCTGATTTCTCATGTGCTTCAACCTGTGATCGTAACCCCCACTGGCTTGCAGATGGTGTTGATTGACTGCTTTGGCATTACATTACTATCAGTGAGATAGCACCCTATAGTGCTGGCAAAGGATGTACTTTATATGCCTCTCTTCCTGTAGAGGAATCACTTTCATGGTGTGTTAAGATGGCAATGTACAACTACGTATAACAATGGTCTGTACAATGTCTTTCAATAGTTTGCAGATTTATTTGCATGATTTCATGATAAAAAAAAAAGAGGAGTTATCTTTATTCCACGTACTTGATGTTGGCAAGGAATCATAGTGTTAGAAACACAGAGAAACTGCTTTGGATTGGCTACTTGTCTTCCTGTACCTAAACTTCCATTCATAGCAGTAGCAGTTGATATAATGCAAGTGTTTTGGGGATTTTGTAAATTTGTTGTATGTTGTACATTTTTTTATTTTAAGGAAATTTGGTCGACTATCAGACATTAAGCACTCCAATATGGTAGCTGTGTTGTCTTTTTTCTTTAATTTATAGGAATAGTCACTGGTCAAGAATGACATGTAATATATTTCTACCTCAAATCCTTTGTCATCTCAATAAAAGGTATTACTAAAACATTGCAACCACTGCATACAATGCAATGATACAATAACTACCCAATGTTCCTGAACAGGGCGCGAAATGCTCCATGCCCAGTAGCTCTTCAGCAGGCAGTCCTCCTGGCAAATCCCCACATTTAATTTTAACATACTGACTGGAGTGTTGTGATCACCAGAATTGCAGTTGGGAGCTGCAGTTTCAGTTGGGAATAAATGATGCCAATTTATTGTACAATTCTAAGAAACTCGTTCTAAATGGCAAAACAATTTCACGGGAAGGACGCCCTGCTAAGGTTTAGATTCTTGGACCAATCTAAAAGTTTTGCTCAGGCTCCGTTCCCGTTTTCATTTCACTGTTTATTGTGTTAAAATCATGTGGGGATTTTAATCCAGTCTACAGGATACTGGTGTCTGCACAGGCATTTAATAACAAAAGAAAGCAGAAAAAGTAGAAAAAGAGGGAAAATAAGGCAAAAGATGTGACTCAATTCCAGATGATGATGATGATAAAAATATGTGGCTGATGGGTCATGTGTGGTACCAGTGATGTTACACTTTACACTATATACACTACACTCTGCAAGTAAAAGTCATGTTTTAGCCACACTCTGTGTAATATACTGCTCATTGGTAGGCCTACCACTACCAAAAAAAAGGATAATATCAATGCTGCAGACATTACAGGATTGCTAAGAAATGGCAATTTCTTCACAAAAGGGATGCTGTGACAACTTGATTTTTTCAGCATCAGGCACTTTTTCAACATCAAGCACTTACAGAAAAGCTACTATCACTATTGTTAGAATTGCTCAAGAACGAGCTTGCAGATAGTATTTGTTGGTCTGAAATGCTGCTATATGATATTTTTCAACAGCAACACATGTTCACACAATATTAATATTCTTGTGTTGATGCATTATGTATTGTCTTTAACTACACACACAGAGGTGTTGAAAAGGCCATCTTATTTGAATGTTCTTGTGCATATGGAGATGTGGGTTTGTATCCGCTCTGTGACACCACACAGCTGAGCAAAAATACCAGAGGGATCCAAGCAATCCTTTTGATTTCCTGCTGTTTGAATCCCTCTGAGTCACCCTGTGACCGGCTCCATATGGCGGCCTGTCCAACAGCAACAGCCGATTGCATTACTAGACTGGTCACAGTGAATGGGTGCTGCTAACAAGTTGCTGCTCCTCTCTGACCCCTGTTTGTGTTTGTGTGTGTGTGCGTGTATGTGTGTGCTCGCTTCATGTTTGTGTGTGTGACCCTGAGTGACTTGTGTCCAATAAGGAAATGGAATCTATTGTGGGATTTTTTTCCCCCCCAGCGAACCATTTTCTTTTATTACTTCACCTGCACTTCCTCGAGCCACTGGGCGTGCTCCCACGCTGCAGCCAACTCCCAGACAAGCATCGGCAGCATCTATCTTGTGGACAGAAGTGCTGAGTGGCTATTACTTCTCAGCAGACCACATAAAAACCACAGCAATTAAACGCTATTGGGCCATTCGACTTTGTCTTCTTAGAGAAGAAAGAAGGGAGTGAGTGAAAGAGGGGGAGGAAGGGAGAGAAGGAAGTGGGGGATGAGAAAAAGAATAAAGGAAGACCATGACAGAGGCTGGCTGAGGAAGAGGAAGATCTTTAAGTTGGTGGTTTGAAATGGAGATGGAGGAATTAAAGAGGGTGAAAGTAGCTGTGAAATTAGGGCTGATGAAATACCTGTTCTCAAAAGGACAGGAGAAAGCTCTTTAACTAAGGAACAATGGACAGTATGAGTAGAGTGCAGCATGGGAGTTACAGTAGATTCTCCACTTTTAACTAGATTTATAGTTAAAAATGATGTTGGGTTACAGCTGCACTGTTGCTCCACCATAAATTCAAATTATATTCTGTGGCAACCGGTCAGGCGAGAAGCAGTTTTTGATACATCTATTCAGTTCCATTTTACAAAATTTCAGAAAACGTGGCTAGAACAGTGCAGGGAAAATGCAGGATGTATTCTCTTCAGTTGGCCATCTGTGTGTGTTTTGCAACACAAATATTTGCCCTTGGTGAAGCATATTGCTTCCAGAGGCACTGCAGAAAACTGAAAGAAAATGTTACCAAAAAACAAAACTGCCACAAAGTTAAATTGTATGGGAGTTCATTGTCTTCAACAACTCTGATAGTGTGGTACAGTACATGTTAGTTAAGAACCGAAGATGGATAGAAACTGATGTTGGCCAGCTTGTACTGAGGCTCTTCAGGAGAACTGCAATTTCAATGTTCCCGAGAAGACCTTCATACTCGCAAACTACAAGCATCTTCATACTAGTATTAACTAAGGGTGCTCCGATCAATCGGCCACCGATCGTTATCGGCCGATATTCGTTCTAAATAGTTTGATCAGTGGTCTCTATAAAGGCCGATCAGAAGCGCCGATCAGATGACGCAAAACACGCGAGACAATTTCTCTACGCGCCGCTAAAATGGCTTCACCGGTCTGGCAGTTCTACCAGGTGTCTGAAAAAGACAATAAATTTGCAAAATTGTTAGGGAGAGACGAGTTGGGAAGAGATCCAAACAGAAGCAGTCTCTTTGTGCGGTCTGTTTCTCGCTCTCTCTCTCTGTCTCTCACTCTCTCTCTCTGTGTGTGTGTGTGTGTGTCGCACTCTCTCCCGCTCTCTGTCTCGCTCACTCTCTCTCTCGCTCTGTCTCGCTCGCTCACTCTCTCTCTCCCCGGACCCGTCTGTTCGCCTCCCATTGCACACGCAGGCGTGAGGGATATTTTTTTTTCCATGCCAAGAAGACGACCGGCTGAATTCCCAAAAAGAAGAACTAAAGGTTATTAACGTTATTCGGAATACAGCTGGGTTTCCGAGACTAGCAGATTAGCTGTATATAGGCTACTGTAGGTGCTAGTCAGTATCCACTGAGTGGACTGAAAACGTTAATATTTTCTCTTTAACTCTGACTCTAAATGTTTGCTCCCTCAATCCAGATTAATATTGAAAAATATTTTGTTATGTTGCAGTTTTTATAGTCTCTAAAGTTGGAGTAAATTGATAAAGGCCCTGTGTTTTCCGTCTATTGGAATTGATTTTTGTTGCCTCAGTAGGCCTATATATAATTTATTGTTCTAACTTGGTGTGTTGTGCACATTTAGCTTTTATTCTAATTTTTATTTTATAAAATTGTATTTATTTTATTCCACAGGAAAGCTATATTTGTTAAGATCTAAGCTGCTCCCAATAACCAAGCGTAGACTGCTATGGTTTAAGTTGTGTCTCTAAGAGAGAGAGTGGAATATGTTGCACATGTTGCCTGCCAATAAACAGTTGTCAATTCATGATACTTTCTCATCTCTTAATTTTAATAGTTAATATACAATGTTGTTAAGAATGGTTAAATAAATAAATAATGCTACACGATGAATAGAAGGCTTCAAATAGACCCCGTGATCGGTGATCGGTGATCGGTGATCGGTGATCCGTATTGGCCGATACTGCTTCCAGCAATCGGTGATCGGCCCCAGAAATCCTGATCGGAGCACCCTTAGTATTAACTACCAGTGACCTGCAAAAACCTCACTGTTCAGGAATTTATAAAGACTGTTTAATTTTCCCATTGTCATTCATGCATTTTTACATTTTACAGTGGATTTGGTTAGTCCCAGGCTCATCGAACATTTCAGCTGTTACACAGAACAACCAAAAGGGCAAAATTGGAGATACAACCTTCTCAGAGACCAAATGGACCCTCCGGGCCTACAGATCTTGCACCAAAAAGAGTGGAACTTTCCAGAACAGAACTGATGTGACCCACCAGAGTTCGTGAAAAAGCCAGTAGCCCAATGTGAAAAGGGCATGGCTACACATGGGGTATATTGAACCATATTGATCTATATTGTGGATCTGACTAATGTCAATATGCTGACCCCCTTCTCTCTGTCTTTTTGTCCCACTGACCATATTGCCAACTCTCTGTGTCCCGTTGACCATATAGCTCTGCAGTCATCCCTATCATACAAAAACTAAAGGAAACTAACAACTTGAAATAAAACTAAGCATAGCTAAATTTAACTAAACTCTGATCAGGTCAAATTAACTAAATGAAACAAAATCTATGCTAAAGAGTAAACTTAACTACCCTCCTCTAATTGTGTTTGCGTTTTTCTGAAACCATAGTGCTGACTCAGTGGGTTATCATCATAAGCTAAGCTAAACTAAACTTAACTTTAAGCAAAACAAAACCCTGTTTTTCTCTGTGTGATGTAGTGACAGTATTATTGCCAACACTGCAGTCAATCCCACCGCCGTTGTTGCTGTCACAATGGAAAACCGTTCCCATTCATCATGGTCTGTCCACGGACATTCCCAGACAACTAAAAATAAACGTCTCCAACCTCTCAGTAATCAGTCCGGGGATGTAGGTACACAACGCAGAAAAGCATGACGAGCGGGGAACCAACACCGAAAATTACAAATGGCTGCCTGTCTCATTACCCAAGAAAATCACATTAGATATCCTTTGGAAGCCTAATATAGATGTTGTACTGTGTGGCCCTCTCTCTTCCAATCAGTCTCCCTATCCATCTCTCTCTCTGTCTCTCTGTATGTCCCTCTCTCTTTGCTTCCCCTTTTCTCACTCACGTTCTTTCTCTTCTTGCCTCTCTTTCTGTATGTCTCTCACTTTTTGTCCCTTTGCCTTTCTGTATCTCTGTTTCTCCCTCTCTTTGCCTGTCTCTCTCTGTCTTTGTCACTGTCCCTCTCCCTCTCTCTCCCTCTCCCTCTCTCTGTCTCTCTCTCTCTCTCTCTCTCTCTCTCTCTCTCTCTCTCTCTGTGTGTCTCCCTCTCCCTCTCTCTATCTCTCTCTCTCTCTCTCTCCCTCTCTCTCTCTGTGCTGACCAGACAGATATATTCAAGTGGAAGTTAAGGACGGAGCGTTGCATTATTCAAACCCCCTCGCAGGAACAAGTGTTGGGAACAATGACAGGCAAATTCCCATTAAAGTATGCAGTTTGCTGAGACAACAAATCCAAAGACCACAATAAAAGGTAGGTACAGTCAGAGGAACCAACACTCAGGAATGCACAAATCCACCCATGTGAGAATGATCAAGGCATTTCTCTTTGAAAAGAACATATTATATCTCAGATGACTATCTCACAATTTTGGTTCTCATTCAGTCTCATTCAGAAGTCCAAGAAGTCCACAAGTCCACTCACTAAGCCTGTAGTCAAGACCACTTCAGTCGAGTCAATGCCAAGACCAGGTCCAATTGAGTCTGCATGAGTCAAGACCACGTCAAAAGGGGGTCGATATCAAGTCAAGACCGAGACCAGAGCAAATCGAGTCCTATTCAAGACAAAGACCAAAATATTGTAGGCAATAAACAGTCTTTCCAAATGTAAAAAAAAATGCTTAAGAAGTTTCTCAAGGGTCAACAGAGATGTAGATCTATCTACATGAGCTCTGTACTAAACCCTTCAACATCACTAATTAAAGCATTGGATTTTAACTAATGAATGCATAGAAGTTTAAAGACTGTTGTATACTTACACACAGGTGAAATCCTTTAAATTGTTTGTAGTGCTGAGGAGAAGATAAACGAAGGTGGAGCAGGTGGACAGAAATGTATGTTTGAAAATGTTTAGATAGGCAGGAAAAAGTTGAGTCAGGCGTCCTGGTGGCTCAGTAGGCTAAGGCACATAACCATATACCATATTCCAGCCCAGGACATCCAGCCCAATGCCCATCTCCACTGTAACCTATCCAATAAAGCAGAAGTGGCAAAAAATAATCCTTATAAAAAATAAATAGGGACAAAACTGAAAAGTCCAAGATACCAGGAAAGTGGTCTCGGGACCGGACTCAAGTACTATAGCCACTCAAATATGCAGAGCACAACCTGCATAGTACCCTGCTGTTAACCAGTTTATCCCCAGTAGAATGACGTGGTCACATTTAGCCACACAACTGAGTATATAAAATTACTCACAACCGAGAGTGACACCTTTCAGTCCTTAACACCCATTACACAGTGAGTGTGTGCTAACGTACTGTGGGATCAGAGAGCCAACACGAATGGCTAGTTAGTTGGCAAGCGCCAAACCTGCTGTGAACCTCGGTGGAGATGCCTGTCACATCACTTTAGGCCTGTCACATCTGATGTGGAAAATCTAATAAATGGAACCAAATCCTGGACATTGCCCACCTGGCTTAGAATCTATTCTGATGGAGGTCTTTAGGGTCACAATGCATCAAATGATGTTTGTAATGAGAATAGTCCATCTCCCACTATTGAAGAAAAGACTACTGAGAAATGCAAATGTCAAAAGGGAGTGCTCAAATTTCAAAGTGCTGAAACTTAGAGAGTGGACAGCTTTACAGCGTATTCACACTATTCTGCTGTTTTCAAACTGCCAGCACCTTTTTTACATTAAAGGTCCCATATTCTACACTTTCCAGTGTTTTACTTTATGTCTTAAGGTCCATTAAAAGCTGTTTGTCTGGTGTCATGTACTAAAAACATTCTCAATCCATTTGTGCCCATTTTCCAGCATCTCTCTGAGCATTACCAAGAACAGGCTGTTTCTGTTGCTGTGCCTTTAAGGTTCATTAATATTAAGGACCCTCTGTTCTGATTGGCTAACCGTTTCAAGAGTGAAACGTGAGACACCACAGCGCCGGCAGCTACAGGTAGGGAAAACTCTCCGGTAAATAGACAATGGCAACCACTCAACTGCTTTGAAAAAAAAAAAACACTTTGTTAGCCAATTATTTCTTACTTTGTGACACCACAAAGTTACAGAGTCCAAACGTCTCGTTTAGAGGCTTGGTTTTCTAATATGGATTGTGTGGATTTAGTTGGCGACTGTTCATTTTGATACTTTCACAATGTTTAGATAGCACTTCCAACTCCTTTATAATCAGAGAGGCAAGGGAAATCCTGTTTTACACGATATGGGATCTTTAAAGTAAATAGGAAGTGGCTGCAAGGTGTACGTCACACATCTGCTTTGGAAAGGCACTACACCTGGCATATTTTTAGGCAGAGCAAAGCGCTTTGCCATGGAGTTAACCTTTTTAGAGGAGTACAAATGACGTGGACTGTTTTGTTTTTTTGTGAGCCGACCAATCACAAGGAAGAAGAGGCGGGGTTTTGCACATATGCAGCTGACAGCTTATGAAAACAACAACAACCAGAAAGAAAATGAAGAAAGTGTTGTTATTCTGTTGTTACTCTGATCATAAAGAGTCAGTATGGAACACTTTGGCTGTGTTGTGAAGTTTCTGGTGAGTGTCTAATAGTTGGACAAGCATACTGGTTATTGATAGTGGCAGCTACTGCAGCGGGTTGTTATGTGCAATCCACTATTTCATATGATCAGCACAAAATGCCGTTGAGGCTGCTCTTCAGTGTAAGTATACCCTAATTCTCCAATTTGCTATTGCATTTCCCATGTGCATTCTCTTTCAAATTTGCTAATACACACATAAGTATATGATTAAGACTAATTCTCTCATGAGCAGCCCTTAACAAAAAAGCCCTTAACAAAATAGGTCTTTCATTAACTGAATTGCAGTGCCTTGGTTTATGTTTTTCATTTCATGACTGGAGAAGATCCTTCATATCCAGACAACTGTACAATGGTGGAATATGATGTCTGAATATGGTAGCATTTTTATGCACATTGTCCTATATGGATACTTGCACCCATGACATGCCCTACAGTCATCATACTTACTCAGTGCATGAGCGACACAATGACACTTCCATAAAGAGTGGAAAATTAACTGTATGCCATTTGGTGAAGACTTAGTAGTTCTGTGAGATTCTTTGAATAATTTTTTGAGCCCTTTGGGAAATAAAACCTAAAACTTAGCAGCTCTCCCCACTGGATTAAACAGACAAAGCTGTTTTATATCTGTGCGTATACTTGGCTCTCTTTTCCACATAAAATATTGTCATCTCAAGATGTGCAATGTAGGCAAAATTGCTTAACAGATAATTAAGCTCTATATTGAATAATGTGGCATCACTTAACATTTTGCTCCCAAAAATATTGAAGTGACTGGCTGATTAGTTGTGGCACTGTTTCTGACCTTTTGAGGTAGTGATCTGTTTAGACCACAGGGAGGGAAATCTTGTGATTTTATCCAATGAGAACAAACAGTTTGCCGATAGCCTTTGGCTGTCTCCATGTGCAAGTAAGCACACTGTTTCCCCCTGGCCAGATCGATGGTTCTCGATTAGGCTGCCCGGGCCAAATGGAATGCAGCGGCTTTCCTATTCGTCAGCTTCCACACCCACTCTCATTTACATGCACACATACAGACACACAAACGCATACATGCACACACACACACACACACAAACGCACAGAGACAAACAGATGTCACTGACAGCACAGACACACAGACGTCAGTTGTCCCGTGGCATTTAGCACAAAAGTCAAGTCGTGCGCCTGTGTAGAGCCCTGCTAAAAATCAATGGGCATTTGCAACAATCAATGGCTGGGTTCCTATGAGAAGTAATTAGAAAGGCAAACATGCAGCACCCTCCTCCCTCCTCCACTCCGCCTACCACTGTGAGCCCAAACACACTCTAGGTGCTTTTCCACTGCAGGGCCAAAACAGGGTTTAGTAGAGCAAGGGTGTTTGTAAGTCAGGATCAAAAACATAAATGTGTTTGCTTGAAATATAGTGCTGCTGACATCATATGATGTGTTGTCTAGAAAATGCAATGTGAATTACAGAAAATTTGTGAGGGTTGTGAGTGAATATAAATTTGGTAATCTGTCCACTAATGGCAACTCTTTTTTTTATTCTTGCTTCCTATGTGTCCTTGTTCTTTTTTACCCTGTCTTTTATGTGTTTTTTTCCTGAATGCCGTGAGGCTCGTGATCAAGAATTCCAATACATTTTTATGTAAACGGAGAATAAACTTGAAACTTGATGCATGACCACATCTTACTTTTGATGAAGCAGGCTTCCGTTCCGTCATGCTCTCTCCAGTGAAGAAACATCATTAAATGAAGGACTATTCATTCCATGAATACCAGAAGAAAGTCCCCAGGTCCCTTTTAGTAATTTCAAAAATAAAGGTAGTCTTGCCTTTTTCATCTGGGTATCTAGGCTTTGGGATGGCCTGTAGAAGAAGATCAAACTAGCAGACTAGACTACCAGTATTTTAAGACACCTACTTTAAAATATGTACTCTTACAGGCTTTACCTTAATTTGTCCTTGTTTTTTACATCCTGTTTTCTCCATTTCAATGATTTTGTCAGTTGTTGTTTGAATTAATCTTAATTACTGAGTAACACAAACAATAAGTAATCCCGTTTGCCTTATTAGAGCCTGTAGTGTAAATCAGGCTACTGTATGCATTGTTATGAATGTGAAGCAGGCTGCTGGTTTGTTTGAAGCATCGGATAATTGCTCATCATGAAGTGTTGAGAGGAAAGGTTTCTACTTCTGAAAAGAAAATGTGTGGGATGAGATTTGTCTCTCTGGTGATTTCAATTGTCTTTTTGAGATGAATTTGGCTTCTCTCTCTCTCTCTCTCTCTCTCTCTCTCTGTCTCTCTCGCTCTCTCTCACTCACTCTCTCTCACTCACTCTCATTCTTTCAATCATCCCCTATGTGAGTGTGTGTTGCAGATAATACAGAGAGACACACAGCCAGACACTCAAATCAAATGAATAGTAAAGTAAGCTGCAAGGCAAACCGAACAGTATAGAGTCGTCACTTTAAACTTGGTTTGCTAATACTTGACAACTCTGTGAGGGCTTGTCTGCCCCGGGCCATCTCTTTAACTACTGAGAAGGCTGTAGCTTTCGCTTCTGTGTCATGGGAAGACTTAGGCGTGTCAGATATTACCGTTGGATTAACCAAGAATTCTGCGTCTCACCAAAATCAGCCTGATGCAAACTGAGTGGCAGTGCCGTGACGGAAACCTAAGGTCATTGAACATACAGAAGAACTTTCTTGAAATTATGAAGGGGAATGATTCTTGACTCTTTTTAAATATGTTGTGTTCAGAAAAACAATCAAAACCTTTGCCCCTTTGAATTTTGAAAGGGAGGGTGCGGCGTAAATTAGAGTGCTTGTAACCCACTTTTATCCATTACGTTATTTCACCAGCAAATGGTTTTTATACTGCTGTGGAAGTGGAAAGCCAATAGAGTACCTCATTGGATCTAGCCACATAGTAAACCCATCACAAGAAGACTAATGGTTTCTCTAGATCATTAGGATATGTGGCGCACATTCAACAGTGATTGGAATGGCTCCTATACGCTCCAGTGCTAATGCAGCTAACGGGTATATCCAGGGACACAGATAGACAGCGAATGGCTCTTGGCTTATCTAAATAACTGTCTAGCCAAGCCCCAGATAGGAAACCCTTGCTGTGACTGATAATATAAAGGGGTTTCAAAAGACATTAAAGACCAATAGAGAGAAGCAGAGAGGCTGCAGCACTGTCGAAGGATCCTAAACACGCGCAACGAAAACAAAATGGAATGACTGTATTTATTTTTGTAATTGCTTCAGGTATCATGGCGACTCGCTGTTCATTATGTGAACAAATTCGTACATGCATATGCATACTGTGCATACACACACCCATCCGAGTGAGGGCTTGACTGAAATGCCAGGGGGGGAGATATAAACGATGCACACACACGCACACATACATGCTGCATACTTGCGCAAACCACAAAAGCCCACAGGCATTTGATGTTCCTACTCACCTTGAGAGCACGTAGCTGATCCTCTTACTGCTGGTCTCCTGGTCTGCACCTGTCCACAGAGAGGAGAGTGGTTAAAGATGCATTTCACCCATTATACATGTGAACTCACTTCTGTCCCCGCCTTGGGATTTATGTTGAATTCCATCAGACAGACTTGGAGAGGATGGAGTTTAAAGACACACAGTATCTCTCGCTGAGTTTTCATGTTGTTTGTGGCACCATTGCATGCGCATACACACACATACATTGTAGTGCCAGTGACATGATTAGCATTCATAATGGTTTTGAAGAACAAGAATGACCCCCATTTTCCACTTGAGACATGAGCCAGCACTTGATACAGACACTTGATAGAGGCAATTGACGCTGGCACTGTGTGTGTATGTGTGTGTGTGTGTGTGTGTGTGTGTGTACATGTGTGCATATGTGATACAGGTGCTTTAAACCTATACCTAATAAACACTTGAACTTCAGCATACACCGGCTCACTGATTGCAAGTCTGAGTACTGGAACAATATGGCAGCCTAATTAGGATGATGAGAGTAGCCCATAAGTACCTTATGCAACAGAAAAGGTCGCACCCTCTGATACTAGCTCCTTCACACACACACACACGCACGCACACACACACACACGCACCCACACACGAGCACCTGCTACCAATCCCCCTGAGTAGTTTCAACTGAAGTCGGGGGTCACAAAGCTCAATACTCAAAGATTCACTATATCTTTAAACAATGAGTGTGTGAGAGAGAGAGAGAGAGAGAGAGAGAGAGAGAGAGAGAGAGAGAGAGAGAGAGAGAGAGAGAGAGAGAGAGAGAGAGAGAGAGAGAGAGAGAGAGAGACAGAGAGAGAGAGAGAATTCATTACACTCAGGTTATATTCTGCATATAACCTGTGTAAAGTGTGATGATTTATGTTTTTTTCTGCCTGGGTCTCTTTACAAGGTCAGGTGTGAGCCTGAAATAAATATTTATTTACCTCTTAAAAGCTGGAAAGAACACACCCACAGAAACACATACACGCACACACACACTCAAACATACTACAACTAAAGTGAGTGTTCAGAGGGATAGATAAATCAGAGAGCGAGAGAGAGAGTTTGTGAAGTGGGTTTTGGTAGTATAATTGTAATCGGTCAATATGATCAAATGCCTGTTGGCCTAATATCACACAATTCAGAGATCTTTAAGAATTTAAGATGGACAATCATACTGGAATATTAAATAACAGGCTCCAGACTGGAAAACGGAAGGACAGAAGGAGTTCCATATTGGGCACATCTGATTTCCCCAATAGGATAATCTCACCAGAAGATGGGTAGGCGAACACGTCTAGGAGCAAGACGCTGAAAAGAAGCCAAAACACATGCTTCCATGTCTCCATGCCTCCATGCATCCATGCATCCATGCTCTGACTGGTTGGGTACAACATACAGCAGTGACACTGTATTATCTATTTTCATTACCGAAAAAAGCCAAAAGTTGTGGGCACAGTATGTACATCTCCCAGCAGCATTTTGAGTGTCTCCGGTGCTCTACGGTGTCCTGCTGAGTGACATCCCACTCTTTAAGAGTTGGTAAAGCCAGACAAACAGTCTGACAAACAGACTCTATGCTGAAAATCAGAAACTGGAAAATGACCAAGGCAAACTCGAACAGTTGGATGCAACTGTGTCCTTCAGAATCCAAATAGGATAATCTGAACCGAAGAAAATTAGTTGCAAAGACTTGGCTATAGTTTCTTTGTTAATGGCACCAGGGGCTTTGTACCCCAGTTGAAAGCAGAAGAGTGTACAATAAGATAGATATTACTGTGACAATCACTGAAGATAGACAGATTCTACTGTAGGCATTGTCCTGTAAGTGTGTCTGTGCATGTGCGTGTACATGTGTGAGTGTGCGTCCATACACGCTTTTGATCATTTGGATGAGGGTGGGAAGTGCTATTTTCTAGATTTTGTAGAATAAGTGGCATCTATTGTTCTGTTCTGCTCTGCATTCAGTATGGCACCATGCCCGGCAAATCTGTTAGCGAATGGCCCCGGCTCTTTGTTTTGTTTATTTACAATAGATAAAAAGAGCCATCTTCACTCCAAAATGACTCAGGGAGACAGAGACATAAATAAAGGAATTTACAGATGGTGATTATAAATTATAAATTCCATTATAGAGAGAGAAAAAGAAAATCTGACAGCAGTGCTGACATACATCCAGTCGCATCTGCTGTCGCAGCGGCCAGTGCCTTTGAGAAAGAGGGAGTGTGTGTGTGATTATTCTTTCACAGCAATCAATTCATCACGTCACTCGTTCCTGGGGACATCCAACTGCTTGGGAGAGAGAGTGAGAGAATGAGAGGGGGGAGAATAAAGACAAATCACAATGAGAGTGTGGGAGGGGAGACAAAGAGAAAATGAGAGAGAAAGACAAGGGAGGATGGTTGCTTGATTTTCACCCCATCCAAATCCTTGAAAACACAGAAGTACAGTGTCGGGTACAGCACCAATATCACAAGGCGGCCCCTCGTTCACTCCTCGCTGCCGCTAGAGTCTGGCACAAAAAGCAGTCAACAGCTGCTGCATGCACCATACTTCACACATGTACACTCGCGTGTTTGACGGCTGCCAAAAGCACACTAGAAAGTATGACCCTGCTTGCCCACACACACACACTCACACTCACACACACGCACGCACACGCACGCACACACTCACGCAGGCACGGTTCAAATCACACATTGCTTATCTTTGTCGCTGTGTGTCCCTAGAGAAGGAGCAGGATGCTAATGAATTTAGGACCACTTACAGAACTTACACACACACACACACACAGCCAAGGAGAACAGTGTTTATTGGAGGGGATGCTGGACACAGGCACACACAGACACATGCAGGGCTATTGAGTTATTGTAGCATTCGAGCAGGAAGGCGGCAGGTGTGACATTTATCACACTGCCAACATGGATGCCTGTTGGCCTGTGTTTCATTTTCAAACCTGCAGTCCCTCCTGTGCCTCTCTGTCACAGAATCAGGGGGGATGGAAGTCCATGGGCCATGTTCTGCTCCATAAACTGGGTTCACTTCTATGCACTCCCTCTTTCCTGATCATTTTGTTGTTTACTCATTATTATTTCCGATTTATTTACTTGTTGTTACCGCCACTAAACATCCTACACTTGGATTTGATTTTCTAGAAAATGAAAAAACTGCCCATCGACAGTGAACAAGGAAATAGGAGATTCAATTTACTGCATATGCTGGCACTGGAGGGGACTTATGTACTAGTGGGAAGCACCTGAAGGCATACTGGGGAAGCTGATGTATTCCAGCCATTATTTTGTGGTAAAGTAAATAGCCGATGTTGTCTTCAGCCAGGATGGGGATGGACAAATGAAAGAAAATCGATGCGGATAACATAGTGGGATGTAAAGAGACAAAGTATAATGAAAATGCATTATACTTGTTGGCCATGTATCATGGTCATTAGATTAACACAAGTCTGCGGCAGAACAGGAACAGAGCTCAGTCATGATGATTCACTTGCTGGAACACTTAGGTCTCTGCGTCAACTCACAGTTTAATACTAATTTAGTAATTATGAGGAAATGAATGAGCTGTTCTTGTTTTTCAGAGCCTAATTACATTTGGTAATGTGTGTGACAGGAAACCTTTTTTTCCCCTCTGAAACGACAACCGATAACCAGCTGAGACTTTGGAGATCGATGCCAAACAGGTGTTTCAGTTAGAGAGACCTGGAATTCAATCAAAATAAAACTAAAAACAATCACTATCGATGTAGGAACTCCCAACAGTATAGACTAGTATACAACAAAATGAATTACGCACAGTGAACTGTATATTCCAGTTGAGGATGGGCAATTTTCCTTGGCCATGGTAAATAATGTGTCTTAACAAGATAGATAAAAGTTTTTGCATCAACAGAAAATTTATATTCAGTGCCACTAAACCTGAGTTTCATGTGATCAATCTATTCAAAGTGTGCAGTGATAGGTGGTAAGCATTACTCACTAATGCATTACAGTAATATTATTACTTTTCTCAATGAGTAGTGTAACAAAGTACTATTTCAATTTCAGTAATAATTTTACAGTTGCCAATCAAAAGCGAGGTACTTACTTTTGTATCACCTCTCTAGATCAGATTTAATATTATATTATCTATAATTATAATTATATTATTATATGTAATTATTAATTATACCCAACCCATTTCATCATAATCAGTCATCATCCTATCAGTTGACATGGACACTAGCCTAGATGAGAAATGGTAGAAAAGCTTAATTTATCTGTAAGTGCTCATTAGCGAAAGGATGACAGGAACATTGAACATCAACACACACGAGTAATGAGCCCAACACTGATTTTGTGGGTCGAATGACTCCACCGTGCTCAGCAAGGTGTTATAACTTATTGTCTAATCCAGTGGCGAGCGGATATATTATAGTATGCCGAGACTTGTTTTTTCATCTTTCTCAGTTTGTACCTCATCATCTCTCTCTCCCCCTCTTTCTCTCCCACATGGGTGACAGTGTGAGCCAAAATGTCACAGGAGCAGAAAAGTATTGCTCTTCGCATATTTCCCTGGCCAACTCCAGACCTTCTGTCAGACGACCAACTTCTCAGCTATTTGTCCTCATTACAGAGCAGCCTCCAACCACCCACCTTAATTCCCCCGCCCGTCCCTCAGGGGGCTCTTTTCCACCCCTGCTTGGCATAAGTCATTTTTACAACCGCCACTTTGGCCTCCATCGGCCTGGACCGCCTATGCTTTAAACCCGGCTAGGCAAGTAAATCTGCCAGCTTTAATTAAAATAGCTTCTTTCGTAGCGCTTTCTCCCCTCCGTCCTCTTGTCCCAGATGACATAATGGTGCTGGGAACTTCCTTCTGCAGAGCTGACTCAAAAGGACTGACCCTTGGAAAAAATGGAGGTGTGTTGCACTATTTTATGATGAGTTTGCAAGAAATTCCTAAACACCCCATCCCATCGCCACTTCTCTCTCTTGCTTTGACCTGGTTTCCTGAGTGAAAAGATGACTTTGGGGGTGGAGGTTCCACTGATTGGAAAGACGGCTGTATTATGTAAAATGATTATTATGCATCTGGAATAAATGAGCAAACACTTTTAATTATAGTAGTTTACTGTACATAGTGGGGCATTTTTGGATGAGAATAAGTTTCTCTAGTGTAGAGTGATAAATACAGCCCTTGTTGTCTTTCAAGGTCAGCCTTTCTAGGAGGAATAATGACTTTGTGAGGCTGAATCAATGAGGCCCATTCATGCCATTTTCCTACAATATTGTTCAGGGACTCACTTTGGTGCCATTGATTAGTTGATTTATAGCTTGCATCTGGTCTGGGCACACAGTGAATCTAGAGCCGCTCATTATGGCATAATTCAATGTATATATGATTCAAACTATGTTAAATTGGGAAATGAAGCAATAAAGGGAATGATGGAGAAGAGAAGAGATGTGAACAAGTCTTCAACAGATGCCACAACTGTCCTGGACACATTTTGCAATCTCCCCAATACACTAAATATGTTGTGAAAGCCTGCCACAAGCATTTGAGTGTTTCAAGTAAATCCATCACCATGGGAACGGTGAACATTTCCTTTGAAATGTTAAAATGGCAATGAAGCAGGCCTACCTAGAATGTGACCATTTGCCACTCAGAGGGGGGTCTTGTCTTGTTTGTCAAAAGACCTCACTCCCAACAAGCGCTGACTGCACAACACAATCTTCCCTCCTCAACGCTCTTATCTCTGCTCCTTCCCTCCCCTCTTTTCTTCACTGTTTCCTCTTTCCTTCCCCTTTCTTCCAGCCATGAGACAGGCACCAACTACACTAATACACCACCCTTCCTCTTTCTTCTTTCCTTTCCCCTCCTCTCTACTTTCCTCTCCTTTCTTATCGGCACCCCTAAAGGGGTTGTCTGTCTCCTAACCAGCTGAAGCATAGCTTCCGCCGGTCTGCGCCTGGCCCCTATTATCAGAGCATGACAAAGAGCTGCAGTGTCGACTTGTCAGCCTAATAAACATCCTTTATGGCACCCGCTTGGGTGTGTTTTGAGGAGAGTCAGCCAGCCACCAGGCAGTGGACCATTGATTTCATGGATGGCGCACAGTACTTACACTTCCACCCGTCTATTATGCCGTGGACAGGCTGCAATTGTTTTGCCATGCACAGCCATACTTATGACACTCATACTCCTAGAGGCTTTCCATTTAGTGTGAGACAGGGTGAGAGAGAGAGAGAGAGAGAGAGAGAGAGAGAGAGAGAGAGAGAGAGAGAGAGAGAGAGAGAGAGAGAGAAAGGAAATTGAGAGAAGTGGCTATATGCTGTACACAGAGGTCATGTACTGTACAGCAGCACTCAGTGGCAGCAGTACAACTGATTACAGACCACTTTTTCCAAACCTTTACATAACTTTTTTGGTAACCTTTATTTTGCAGGTCAAGGTGAATAAGGCCTTTCTATTTTCTCGTTCTCTCTAATCTTGTTCTCTCTTCCCCTCGGTGTGGGAAAGGTGAAGGGTAAGAAAGTGGTTGAACAAGCCACTCAATCACTTGCAATACTAATCACACTCATGCTTCATCTATTTCTCCGCAGGCACTTCAGCTGTCCTGCGTAGTTGTCCACATTGATTGCGGTAAGCGTAGATTGAGAGAGACAATAGGATGGGAGCGAGAGAGAAACAAAGAGAGAGAGAGAGACAGAGAGAAAGAGAGAGAGAGAGAAAGAGAAAGAGAAAGAGAGAGAATCCCCCACCTCTGAGAATCACCAGTTCACTAGTTCAGCACCCTGGACAGCGACAATTTACGACTACCAAGTGAGGAACAGAAGTAACACCAGCAAGCCAAGTCTCTGCCAAACTCATAATGTGCCTCCTCCCCTTTGTCTACTAACATGTTATAAATATTCATAACAGGTGGGCAGACCTACATGTCAGCTTAGCAAGCGGGCAACGCACGCTCAAACTGAAAGATCATTAATATCAATTACAGATGTGGAAAATTCATAAATATTCATCTAATACTTAATATAGCATGAACCAGGCTTGTGCTGTTCTATATTTTTTCTAGCTATGAACTGGACAAAAAATGTTTCCAAATCTTATAATAGATAGCAACCCTTTGTAAAACCTCTGTTCCCTCTGTTGTTATTGTTTTTGACAGTAAATGAAATCTCTCGCCCTGGAGCAAAATGTATTGCAAGGCCAGTGCCTGAATTTAATGAATGTTCACCAAGTTGGAGTACTGATCTATGATCAGTGGCAAGCAGGTCACCTTGGTCATCTCACTTATAATAACCTGAGTGACAAAAATGATTTTAGATTACTTACTACTCCAGGACAGCTTGATAAATATAAGCCTTGAGGAAAGGCTATTATAGGACCAGGGCAAGCTACTTTGTATTATCAACCATCTATCAGGAACAAGCAAGTGGAGGTCGCATTCAGTCTAATGCAGCTTTGATTGTATTTGCTATCTTTTGAACTGGCCGTCTGTCACAGTACAATGCAATCAGCAATTCTGGAAAAAGACCATTACAGAGCTTTGTGAAGCAATGGCAATAAGGCAGGCAAACCAGCCAACCCGTAAAGCTGTCAGAGCGACCTTCACTTACCCTCAGTATTGATGGTCCAATCATATAGAGAATATGAATTAGTACCTTCGGGGATTTCTTAAAATGGAGCATAATTCTTGGATATGTCAAAAGAAAGAGGAATAAATCATGTTGTGGCTTTATGGCATAGCCCAGAGAGCTGGGGAAGATGAATTTCAAAAACATGTTTTCCTCGCTCCTCCCAAATACATAAGACGCTGTGGTCAGAATAGTGATTAGAACACCCACTGTACTGTATAAGAGCAATGGACACAACAAATAATAAAAACACAATAACTTGTCTTGTCTGTTTTTTTTCCCCTGATGATATGGGAGTATTCTCACAGCTGCAACAAATCTCATATAGTGTATTGATCAAACTTTTCAGAATATGAATTCTGATGTTGAACTGTTAGTTCAACATCAGACATCATCAACATTAGTCTTGTGTTAGGCCTTCCTGTCTTGCATGTCTTGCTCTAAAAATAAGTCTGCCTATAGGGTAAAATAATTTCACTTGCTTTAATGAAATGTACCTTGTTTTTAGAATATTCAACAAATTACATTCAGACAAAATCACCTCACTGTTTGGCAGAGATTTTCCCTTGCTTAAAAAGAAATATGAGAAATGGTCAAAATGTTAAGAAGTATAAAAACAAATACTTGAATGGATTTTTTTTTTTTTTTCGTGCTAAAGTTCTTTTGGATTAGATTATCTGCCCTGCTCTGTATGAAAGCGTTATGAAAACACTGCCTGTGGCTCTGCTCTCTCTCTTTGTTCAGCTTTCTATTCACTGTCTTTAGCCGTTCCCACTATAAATAGACGTCAGTGTCCATTGCTGTTTCTGGACTCCTAAAAGACCCTGCTGTGCTTCCCAAGTTCTCTGTGCCCATCAGTAGCTTTCCTTTGAGATACGAGATATACTCCAACTATATTATTTTGTCATAATATTACTTCCAATATACCCGGTTGCTATTGCCAAAGTTTACTTTTTGCAATCCTTTCTGCCTGCTACACACTACACAGCTACACAGCTTCTAAAGATTTCTGCCCCCCCCCCCCCCCCAATGCCTTTTCATGCTTATCCTTAACTTTTCAGAAAAAAAGTTGGTGAGGATGAAGGTGGATGGCATTCCCATTGTTGGCAAAAACCATTAAAGGGACAGCAGAGCGGTGTAGCGATTTGGGAGACCGCCCATCCACCAGAAGGCCCGGATTCAAGCCCCATGAAGGCAAGCATCTGCCCTGCTGATGTGTCCTTGAGCAAGACAGCGTATCTCTACCAACACCAGAGACATGGATTGTATAGCTGACTGTATGAATCGCCTACTAATCACAGCAATGACAATGGACCCTGCTGTATTGTCCCACCGCTCTCTACCCACCAGCAACTTTCTACAGACATACTAGACTAACCAGATATTAATATATTGCATCAACCTTTCCATGTATATACCTGTACCTAATAATAACCTAAATAATAACCTCAAACAGAATTTTACTTCCGTTTGGCTCTGGATCAGGTTTTGTAACACAGAACATAATGTATACAGCATGGTCTCTGGCCAGAGTTATAAATTAACCTAAGAATAATTGTACAAAGTCTGGCTCTCTCTACACTGACCACTAGCTTCAGCTGACACAACATTTTCCTTTCCCACTAATAGAGGAAATAAAGGCACCAGTGATAATTACCAAGATCTGATGGAACTATCATTGGTGGGCCTAAAAATGTATGTGTCATCAGGACGGCACCATATAAGATACATCCATCATAACACTGTGAACATCAATTTATTTGAAACTTTTCTGCTAAAAAAATGTCTATATTAGTGTCTTGGACAGGTACAATGATCTGAAAAATGTAAAACCAACATTCTAAGTTTCCAGTATTGTAACAAATAATGGACCAAAAGCTCGCTTTTTATACATACATGCTCTGTAATTCTATAACAGCATTCATGCTTATGGTCCTCTGCTTTCAAGCGCTACCACTGGTTATCTAACACAAGATGCATTATTCAAATATCATGTGGGGGCTAATGAGGGAAAATGAAAGAGAGGAGGACAATAGCACAACAATTATTAACAATTGCGCAAGCCTAAAATAAGTCAAAGGGGCTCTGCAGCTTTTTTACCTTTATTTGTTGAGAATTGCTGCCTTTTCTCTACGTTTTGAATAGCTATTTTGAAATGTCAAAGGATGACAAACGATGACAGTGTACAGCACAGTACAACTCAAAACCATGTTGATCATTCTGACAAAGTTTGTTATGATTCATATTATGAACTTTGATTCTCTAACATAAAAACAATTCAGACCATTATACAACAATAGACTTACAATATAGTATTTCAGAGAGAGAGAGTGAGAGAGCGAAATTGAACATATGAAAGGGTTTATTACGACTAGCCTACAATTATACAATGATTTTGAATATACTGATGCATTATCTATCATTATAAAGAGCATGCACTGAAATGGGTGCACAGGATATGGAAGTCATTGTTGGTCGCAACACAAATTTGGGAGCACTGACACACACGCACACGCACACACACCAATAATCCTGATATAAACATTCTTATTTTTATTCTGACAGGTTGTCAGTGTCGCCAGTTGAGTGTGACAGTTTGATAATTACAGTGACAGGGACTGTATATTGGATTTAATTGAAATGCATAATAAATGACATATTTATTATCCAGTGCACTAGCCGCCCCACTAGTGCCTGGCATGGATATCTTACGTAGAAACACACACAAACACACACATACACATGTGCATGTGTGTGTGTGCACACTACCCCGCAGTGCCTGCCATGAGTGCAGAGGTTTGGCGGTCTTTTAATCAGCTTGCTTGCTCATCAGCCCACAGCTGAAACACAGAACTGCTGTCAAGCAAAATGCACAGCACAGAGGGGTAGATGGTGCTGCAGATTATCTGAAAACTGGACAGGTTTCTATTGTTTTTTTCCTAATGGTAGCTGTGGCCGGTTTCTGCCAGATAAAGCACTTTGCCTCATGCTTTCAAAGTCTGTCACATGCCTTTTTGCAAACTCCAGGAATGCGGTCATGTGCCTTTTTTTCAGGAGTCGTCTTTGGGTTCTTGGTCTCCTCCCTGATCAAGGTCCTTCTTGCCCACATACCCAGTTCGGTCAGACGACCAGCTCTAGGAAGTCTTGGTAATTCCATAGTTTTTCCATTTCCTAATGATGGAGCCTACTGTGCCCTTGTGAAGCCCCATCACTTCAGAAACTGTTCCATACCGTTCCCCAGATCTAAGCCCCCTCACACTTCTGTCTCTGAATTCTACAGACAGTTCCTTGGATTTCATGGTACAGCTTCTGCTCTGACCTGCACTGACATCTGTTGGAGTTATATAGACATGTGTGTTTTGTTCTGAATCATATCCAATCAATTGAACTGGCCACAGGTGGACTCAAACCGAGCTGTAGAGGCATTCCAAGGAATCTGGATGCACCTTAACTCAGTTTGGAGTGCCACTGCAAAGGGGTTGAATACTTACTGACTAAAACATTTCAACTTTTCATTTTTAATTAATTTGTAAAAACGGGAATGAAAAAAATCCACTTTGACTTTGAGGTTATTGTGTGTAGATAAGTGACAAAATATCCTGAAAAATACCTGAAGGTACTGTAAGTGATTTAATAAGTTGAAAATTCGAACCAAAACATTGTCAAGCTTTGTCCATCTAAAATACACATAAATAACAAATATAGCAACAAAGATGTTTCACTGAGTTGGATACTTTCATTGGCAAGCGGGCAATCCGGCTGTTAGTCGGACAAATGTAAAGCGATTTTGGATCTCTATTCTAAAAAGGTTGAGTCATCACTGACCAACAATCTGTCATTTGTAGTCAGCTATTTGAACTGAGTCCCAGTTGTATATCCCCTTTATGTTTACAAAAGTGTGATGAATAGTTCTGTTGACATTGTTAAATGAGAGTTTTATTGATCAGAATCATCGATCTATTGATTGACAGGATGATTGATGAATGTGGGGGTTTAATTTGGTCGAGCCTTATGTCAGGTTTTGGCGAAGACAATCTATTAAGTATTATGCAACATCGCCTCATATCTGACTTTTCAAAGAACAAAACTTCCCGGTTATACCAGTGATCATTTATGAACACCAACTCTAATTTGCCTACAGTTATACAATATTACAGCTATGCTAGACAAGCCCTGAGCTGCTGAAGATAGAACTTAAAGGGCAAATATGGCCTTAACGCAAAATTCTCAAATGTTAACCCAAAGACTAAAACAGTTCAGTCTAAATTTGTGAGCATGAATAAATTTCTCCCAAAGCTGCATATGAAGAGTTCTATTCCAAAACTCTATATACCCATTTAGAAAAAAAAAACATTGCCTGAAGTTCACTCAATTCCTCTCATTCAATAGCTGTGAAAGTAGTTTGTCTACGTAAGTTTTATCATTTTGTCAACCAAGGACATTTGTTACCTACTATCCTTTAAGTACCCTAGCTTTTTTGTATGTGCCACTTCTTTCAAATGGTGGATATTTCATTTTGGAACCAAACTCTTCAAATACACTCCAAAAGCTACAAATTAGATCTTGGAGCTGTTCCTCTGACAGTGAATGGGGGACCTGCTGTGTAGATACAGTGACAGAATCCAGGTCAAGTTTAAAGGCAATATGGGCAGATGTTCTGGTCCAAAGCGGTCTAAATGATACAAAGCTTGTGTCCAATTCACTGTCAAAGAGCAGCTTCAACTTTTGTCTCTGTTGCTGACTAGAGCCTTGGTCCTCTGATTTTTAGCCTGGAATAGAATTATTCATCTTCTTAAATAATGAGTGAACTCTCTAAAACCAAAAAACTAAGATTTGATAAGTCAGTTTTAAGGTTCACGTCAAACCTAACCCAAGTATGTGCTGATTTTTTGGTAGAAGGACAATCTGAATTGAAAATGGACCTTTCATCCATCATGAATAGCATGCTCTCATGTGATTTACTCTGTAATAGCACGCATTATTTCAAAAGCCCCATCAAACCACCTACATGTGTCCAGATCTAAAACGCACAAAAAATAAAAGAAGAAATGGTTTGGGAATGCGGCACGACACGGACTCTGGACACACGTGGATCCTCTGAGAGCAAAACAAGATCAATGAGAATGTTTTTTTAAAGAGCGGGGTTGTCCTCCAGCCAAAGGAAGACATGATCTATGTAGATCTCATTAGCCCCCTATGATGACAGACGTACGGCCCAATGATTAATGGCCAGCTAGAGAAACAGGAGAATTATTGACGTGACCTTTAGGATGCCTCTGTTCAGGAGCGAATGGACCGACATGTCTTCCACTGAAATGATCCACTTTGACATTTCCATCTTTTTCTCTCTCTCTCTCGCTCTCTCTCTCCCTCTCTCTCTCGCTTTTTGTGTCTCTTTCACAGCCAGTGTTGCTATCAATCTATCTCCCTCTCTCTCAGTCTAATTCTCTCTCTATCTCGCAAGCAATCCAGGACAGGGCGACCTACAGCACAATAATGCCTGCTCTGGTCAGTTTTTGTTTGTAAGTTCTTCTGTTTTGCACAGTAGCCTAATTGGCGTTATTCTGTCTTCAGTGTTACATATACCTTAAATTAAATCACGGTGAAAGAGTCATCTGCCAATTGGATTTTATGAACACATCCTTTGTGAAAAAAAGTGAAAGTCAAATAATAACGGTAGACAGTGTCATCTTGGATGATGAGGTTTTAATGATGGGGAGCCATCCAGTCACCTTTCCACATCGCCCAGAGATAAAGGACCACTGACGGTGAGCAGGAACGTTGAAGGAATTAATTCAACATTATGTGTGTGTGTGTGTGTGTATAGGTGGGGGTGGGTTGGTGGAATGTGAGGTAGAGGAGAAGCTGAAAAAGGGAAGAAGGAAGGACAGGAAGGCAAGTAAGGAGGGGGATAAGGAGAAGGAGCAAGACATGCGGAAGGACAGAAGAGGAGAGGCTGAGACATTTTAGGAACGGGTTTAAGTGGAATGGGGGGAGGAGAAGGGAGGAATGAGGAGGGAAAGCAAAGCGGAAGGAAAAAGGGAGAACCCGAGGAAGAGGAGAGGCAGTGACATTTTAGGAATTTGTACAAAACTTTGAGGAACGATCGCAGATGGAAAGACAGACAGAAGGGGTGGCCTGGTGCCTCAGAGGGCTCAGGGCACACATGTACTCCAAACTCAAATCTGGCTTGTCATCCTCTCTCTCTTGCTACCATCTTTTCTGTCTCTTAGCTCCATTGTGTACATGCAGAAATGGCTTAAAAATTAATCTAGAAAGGTTGATGCAAGAACTGTGAGGAAGGGATAATGACAGACAAGAAGAGGTGGAGAGGGTTTAGGAAAGTGGGAGGAGGGAGTCGGAGGAGAAGGGATGAAAATAGAATGCTGCGGAGGAAAATGGCATGGAGGGGGGAAAGAGACAGATGGCAGATAGGACCGAAAGACCAGCGAGGAAAAAGGTGAGAGAATGGCCAGCAGCAATAATGAAGGAGGAGGCGAGGGTGGGGACGTTCACTGATCAGTGCCGTTACAAGCCCTTGCGATTAATTGGTTTGCACAAACACAGATGTTTGCATTTTGCCGTAGGCCCACGCTTACCTCCCCACTTTCTTTGCCTCCTTCAGCAGTCCAGCTCATTATCGATCGGGGGAGCTGCTGCCCGATTCATCTAGCATGCTCTGAATGTCCCGGCCTGCCAGCCTCAATAGGAGGGACTCAAGAGCACCCGGGTCATTGATCCGACTTCCTCCGTAGGAGGCGCGTAAAGTATTCTTAACAGGTCAATGCACAAAGCACACATAGACACAGACAAAAATAAACACAGAGACACAACTGTATACACTCACAAATGCAAAAATACACACATAAACGCAAAAACGTGCTGCTTGCCCTCAATTTCGTGCTGAAGCATCAACATCTACATGACTGTGCCTGCACACAACTCAGCATGGATGTTTTCTTTTCACATTGTTGTGTCTTCATACTGTATATATTGTGTCTTTATACTGTATATACTGTATATATGTGTGTGTGTGTGTATGTGTGTGTGTCTGTGTGTACACATTCTGTATGTACAGAAGTGTATATATAGAATATTCATACAGAACTAATCAAAAACCACAACAGCAAAAAAGAATCACACACCCTGTCAAAGATGCACACTGGCAAGGACAGAATTCCTCTGTGTTCATTGTTAGGATGCTGCTGATTTTAAAAGGCTGTTGTTGTATCTCACCAAGACCTGCTGGAACCTTTGTCTTCATTTACATTTAGTCGCATCTACTTCACTCACGTGCCAAGCCTGTCCTTATGCGACACCACTTAAGGAGTGTGAAAATGTCAAGGTTGCAGGGAAAAGGTCTTGGACAAGTGGTTTTACAGGAGGAGAGTATTAAGGGCTTGGATCTAATGCCATTTCACTTTTTGCTTCACCTGTCAGCCCTTACAGCTCAAAAATGAATAATAAAGTAAAAGAAAGAATACGATTAAATAAAGAACAGTCTTTGCACTTCAGCAGGAACACTGTCCAGTATCTAAACCAGCCGTAGAGAAAAATTTGATGCAAATACTGTTACTAAAATATTTAACTAGGCTGCATCTGAAGAAATGGTCCTTGGTCTGAACAACCCAGAATATGCAGCCTTGCAAAGATTATAGACATTATGGAGGAAAAGTTGCGATGAGACTGAGGATGGACTGAGAGGACTTTTTTAGCAATATTAAGGAACATGAGAAATAAAGTATTTATTTTTATTTGGGACTGAGAAACACCTGACTGAAATCACTTGTCTAAAAAATAATAAACAATTTTCAAGTAACAAAATAATTAATCGATCCCCTAAGGAAATACAAAATGGGAGAGAAAAAAATGGAGTACTTTATTTCAAGATACCGCCCTGAATAAACAAAGGACAAATAAAAGCAAGTTTTACAAGATGTTTTTGTGACTGTAAACAATGAGAAATTCTCAAATATTCGCAAAATTCTCAGGACAGTCTTTCAGAACAATAAAAATCAAAGCTTACAAACATAGACATTCATATTGTTTTGTTGCCGTGAGTTAGTGTGATTTATTGTGAGGCTGTAAACTGTATTTGAAGTGTATTTTTATTAAGCTATTCTCATGTCCAGTCTCCCAGAGGCCATCGTCTTTATTGACAAGCAATATGGGAGTGATATGTCCGACCCTTTATTAGAATGGGAGGCCTGGGGCTTCCAAGTCTGCTCTGCAGGCTAAGACACAGACCATAATATTTCTGGTGTTGTGAATTCGACTGCAGGTCCCAGCTGTGTCGTATCAACATCCCTGTCTTTACATCCATCTTTTCTCTCTCTTTCGTTCACCATTAAATAGTAGAGTTAAAGTAGAGATGCCATTGAAACAATACTAACACAAGAAATGGGGGGCTGGGTTTAGTCTGCTCAGGTCTGCAGAGTGAAGCTTATGATATAGCGAGGGCTTTCATTTTCAAAATGGCTCTAAGAGTGAGTGTTACTGTAGATACTCAGTCAGGCCCTTGAAAGAAGCAAAGATAAATTCAGTCTTAGTGGTTTGTTGTGTGGTCCCAGTAGTCTTCCATCAAAACAGCGGTGCGCGTCAATACTTCTTTGAGACTTTTGCCTTCTGCCTTTTTCGGTTTTTTTTCTTTTGTTGTGGCTTTCTAGCCTCATACCACTCAGTGCCTCCGGAGGTTAAGGGCAATATGAGAGAAGGTTCCGGTCTTTTGCCAATGACAGACAGTTATCAAACAAGGTGAGAGGTGCAATGGAAATATCCCTCCTCCACAAAATCCAATAACCAGGGGGAGGAATGCAAGATAAACCAGAAAAGCAAGCCAACCCAAACCATGCCTGCAGATGAACAAGAATTCACCTTCAAAAGAGAATTACTCAACTAAATTTATGCTGTAAAAAAGAGACCTTCTAAGGAAAGTACCCCATTACAAGCAAGGTAATTAAGACTACAGACAAAGTGTTGTGGTTATGTAAAAAAGTTAATATTGTATCAAAAATTATCCATGTACTACTGTATTTTGTTAAATAACAAAATCTATATCTTGCTCATGTATGTGGATTTCTTCGTTTGAACAATCAAATCATCAATTCCCAGCATGAAAAGGAAACTGCCTATTGCATAAATCAATAGCTGCTTCCTTTGATAAATGTTTGTTTTAGACAAAGGGGGGATCATGCACTCCAGGTCTGAACTGCTAATTTGGACACAAGTGAATGTACCACCTGCATGTCCAATTTTAACCAAAGGCTACTTTATATATGACAAAAGACAACAGAGGACAAAAGAAATATAAAAAATTAAAAATGTGTCATCGCACCACCCCAGGATAGTAAATGGGTAATAAAAGTTTACCTCTGCCCAGTTGACGTGTGCTCCTCCCTGTCTTAAATGAGGTAGCTCTTTTGACATTTTGTTCAACTGAGTCACAGATTTTTATTATGCAAATAAATTTAACCATGAATGTCCATTCATTGCTTGTACTATATGACAAACTCCAGATAAAGAAGTGGACATTAGGTCCGTGGAGCTGATAAATGGCCCATCTAGCTCCTGTAAAAGGTCAGAGCTCTTATTATTTACAACACTGGTGCTTTGTCATGGCTGGGTGACACTGACCTTGCACAGGCCTCACGTCCCTCCGTCTGTCTGGCGGTGAGTGTGTGGGTCTTCATTTTCTCTACACACAGACATAGGTACACACAAAACACACACACATACACGTGTTCATGTACGCTTGCACACGTGTGCACGTACACATGCACACACAGAGACACACAAACAAAAACATGTGTACACACACAAAACACAAACAGGGTAGCTCTCTGGCCACTGTAGTGACCTTGGTCTAGATTAACAACGGTCCTGGAGGACCAGGCCTCATTTATAAATCCTCTGAGAGATCTACGGTGTATTTTTGTTGAGTACTTCTGTTTCTCCACTCAAGAGTCTTTCCAAATTGATTGTGTACTAATGGTCTCGGATGAAACCGTACCATAAAAGCAAATATGAGCTAGACAGGGCTTTTGGAAAATTCGATTTAAAATGTTTTTTTTTAGATATTACAGTTTATCGTTTACACTGTAAGGCTTCAATGAATGTTTGTTAGGTACTTGTCTTTACATTAAATATTATTTTAAAACTGAGCTTGTCATGAACCATATGCATTAAAGGAAACCATGCTCTAAAGTGCAGTACGTGCTCTAGAGCTGTTAAAAAATTGCTTTTACACATAATCTTTTTGGGTAGGGAATATATTCCCTGCAGGATCAGTGAATAGTTGTCGAGTATCAGTGTACTGGAATGAACTCATACTCTTAAAACACCAGGTTACCCAGAGGCTTTTCAAAGATAGAAATCTGATCATCTTTTTTTATGTAGGTGATACATACAGTATTCTCTGTGATGGAATAGCATATTCCTCACTGTGAACAAGTGTGTGTGTGTGTGCTTGCTGCGTAGCCTACCAATGTGTTGGGATCAACTCTCAAAAAGTGCTTCTCGTAATAAGGACTGGGATTAATGGTTTACATTGTTGTATTCTCAAAAGACTGTGTGGAATCATTCTAGGTATTCCCTGTGGGGGATCAGTGTGTTTATTCTGTACCAATGTACTGAGAGATGTTACATACAACAGGGGGAAAAATACTCTCATTACAAAACTAGATGGCACTCAGTAGAGCGCATACCTCCGCCAACGCTATGCAATTGTCAAGATATGCCAGTTCCACATGTTGGATTTTCACAAAAAGTTAATAATTTCTTCCATGCCCCATTACCATTACCAGCTTGTTTCACATTAGGAGATGCACACATTTTCATGATTGGTGCTCAAATAGGATATGAGATATGCCTGTTCAAATTCTTGCCGATTATTGCAACAGCACATGGCCAATCTGCACTATATCTGTTCAGTGGCCATTAGGGCTGCTCTTCTACCATTGTACCAAATTTTGCAAAAATTGTCAGGACTGTTATGTCTAAACTGGAAATGAGCTCTCCAGTGCCCAGATGCTTTTGATTGGACCAATAATGGAGGCTTTGCCTGTTATTCTGTCTGCTGACAGGCCACAAAGTTTGATGGTGTTATGGAAATCCGTTCGTATGTTATATGCCTTTTTGTAAGAAGCCACGCCCAGCACCACGCCCTCCTTTGGCCAATTGGTATGACAAGTTCTTCATTGCCCCATGACCAATCCTTCCACAATTTTTTTGTGCAAATCCATCGATAACTTTTTGAGTTATCCTGCTAACAGACAAGCAAACAAACAGACAGACAGAATGGGGCGAAAACATAACCCCCGTCCGACCCCGTAGCGGAGGTAAATATGAAAATGCCCTGCTGGATACATCTGGATACAATAGGATACTCATATTGTGAGTATCCAGCATATCAGCACCCTGAAAAAATATGTGACATGTTTATCACACAGTATTTTCAGTATATCAACAGTTTAGTAAGCAAAGAGGGCGTTTGTGATTAAATTACTGGTGTCTGACATCAAAGGACAGGCTTACTCCAAAGATGAATTATGAATTATGCGGCAATCATTGCAATACCATGAAAACGCACACAAAAAATGTGTTAAAACAATTTTCAACTGAGTGAAATGCCCCACAGATGCATGCCCTTCAGTTTACGAGGATTATACCTCATACATACACTTCCCTGATTAGATCTCATTGAGGACGAATAATGGCAGTTACAACACGCATTGACTGGATTACTTTTGGCTGGTCTCATGAATACAAGGTATCAATCATCCACGCTATCCCCATTTTATCTATCAGTACTAACTACAGATGATGATTTAGTATGATGATAATGTTGGGATTTGTTTAATGATACCACTGAGACAAGCAATCTCAACAGACCGATGCTACACCCTGTCATTATGTACGAGTCTGCCACAGTTCAAACCAGCTCAATCTTCAATGTCAAATCCCTCAGTGTTGTTTTGATTGGGGACCAAACATGTCCTTGATGAGTTACGCCCTGCAGAGCCACCCTTTGGATTTATGGGTTGCGTCCAGCGGCCTGCAACACTGAAAAATGGCAAATCAGCATATAAATGACTGCGTTATTGCGAGTGCTGAGAAAAACATCAACCCGCGAGTCCATTATATTAATTGGAATCGCCCTCACCGTGGCAGGCAACGGCTCCAGTCGGGCTAGGGTCGAGTCTTGATAAATGAAAGGCTACAGTATGAATATAGTCCTGGCCAATGATATAGCAGAACATCTGAACAACTGCTCCCTTTTGTTTATACTGACCTTGTAATTAATCAGAGGGAGGCAGAGAGGCAGGGAAATGTAGAGAAGTCAGGGAGGAGGAGGAGGAGGAGGAGGAGGAGAGGGATTTAGCTCCCCGAAGAACAGACGACAGGGGGAAATCCTGAGTAAACAAGAACGTAGTCGGCAGCGCTTCTACAATGATGTTGATAAAGAGATGAAATATCACAGGGATTTGGGGTTTATCGCTTTAAAGCAGGGATGGTAAGAGACAAGGGAATTTAGCTTGTGCTTGTTTGCTCCCAGAGACGTGTGTTCCTGTGATTCTCAAGCTTAGCACTAGACACATTGGTGTCAGTATCTTGGAAGTTCACCTGCCAAGGGCTGGTGCCACAAAAAAAAACTGAACCTACCTGAATCATTCTTACCAGCCAAAATAATTAATACACATTTCCAAAGAAATATGTCACCCTACCTGTTTTCAGTGCTAATTGTGTTGAACCAGAGACTGTGTGTTAATTTAAAGCTTGCTCACTCACTCATAATGGATCCAGATTGCAATTCAGCATTAAGTGCGACAGAATTCAAATTACAAGAGAGCATTTTGAAGTGTAACCCCACCACCACCACCACACACACACACACACACACACTCTCTCTCTCTCTGTTGAAGTTGGAATGTTTGACATTTTGATATTAATGCTGAAGTAGCGTTAGGCTAGTTTGCTGCTGTATGTGAGAACAGGCAAAAACCAAAGACTGTATATAACCAAGGCATAAGTTACTGGCCAGTGTGGCAGGTGATCCTTACTGATTTATCCGCCAAAGAATAATATGCCATAGTTTTAACACAAGTAGTCTCTGAAGGTAGCTTACCCACTCCCAGAGGAAAGGAGATAATTACTGGCTCTGTGATACAAAAAGACTAACAAGCACTGGTGTTAAGACTGCTAACGAGGATTTGCCTGCCTCGAGTCACTCACTGCCTCAGTCAGATGTAATTCTTTACCCATTAACTGCACTGACCTTTTGTACAGATTGCACTGGCCTGGCATTGTTCAAACTAACATGAACATATTATTTGCTTCTTTGCATCTGTAAAAGAATAGTTCTTTGCGCGCACCACATCCTTTTTCATCAGTTTGTACTTCTCGGACCTCTGCGCCTGCTGCTAGAATATGAAAAGGACGGAAGCAGAGCATTTTCTCTGAGTCAAGTCGAGTTTATTTGTATAGCCTTAATCACTGTTACAGTCTCAACGGGCTTCACGATACCCACATTATGAAAACAATAAAACGACACCCTCCCCAACTTCAGACCCTCAACTGAGGACAAGGAAATACTCCCACAAAAACCGGGATGGTGTGCAATGGGCGGTCAGCCTGCACACGATCTCAATAAAGGGAAAAAATATTTTGAGCAGGTTGCAGTGCCTATCCTCCCTGAAGAAAACTAGCTCATAAACACAGTAAAGATTCCCTTTAAGGCTAATTTATGTGACTCATAAATATATACAATTTATACCTCCATACACATTGAGGATTGTGAATAAAACAAACTCAGGGAAAGTAAACTCATACTGTATATACAACACAGCCCCTAGAGGTGTTTTGCTTGTCTCCCTGTTCCAATTCATGAACTAACAATATTAAACATTAAACATTAAAAGTAGCTATTACTCATTTGCATATTAGCCTAAATCATTTAATTAACTTTTGCAATCATATAAATCAACGGGATGTTATACTGTGGCCCCCTGAATCATTATCAGCCTTGGTAAAAAATGAGCCAAAAAGAATGAAAAAGATAAACAACACATGTAAGGAGACAAGCTGTTTATTTCAAATGCGGGATAATTTTTTAATTTTCTGAGTGTGGAAAGTAATTCATTACTTGTGTTGTTTATGCCTTCCCGCTTTACGGCTGCTCTTAACCAATGGTGCCAATTATTCAGGAGGGCACCGTATAAAATTAGATACAAGTTTATTTGGTGAGCAAGCACAAGTGATTTATTTTAGTTCCACAACAATGGTGTGGCAGAGTTATGGCCCACAGCTGTACAGCACAGCCATAATTCAACCATGAGAAAATACATTTATGCACAATCTGATGCATTACACAAATTTATGATCAGTTGTGCAACACTGGCCATTGATAAATAGGTAGCTCTCTGGGTTCTACAGTATGTATCCCAACACATGCGGATTTGATAAATAAACAGGATAAAGCTCATGAACTGCTGTCGTCACTTGAGTTATTGTGCTCAGCAGTTAAGAAGCAAAATGGCAACCGCTAATTAACTTTGAGAGGTGCATTGGGTAAAGAATACAGACCAAATTGTGCCACCTTTGCTCTGTTCACTCTTCCATCCTTCAATCCATTAATCCATTCCTCTCGCTGTCACTCGGGGTTCAAGCAAACACTTTTGCCAGGACAGTCCATGTTTCCCAGAAAAAATATTCTGTTCTATCCTTCACGAGTCTTCACCTTTCTAATATATTTCTATTCAACTATCACTCCCTCACCACTTCTTCCTTGAGTGTGCAGAACTGACCACATTTCCCCTTTGCACATTGATAAGGCAAATGCCACCATGCTGTCTGTAATGTCATTTACCATAACTGTACAGTAAGAGACACCAGCACATACTCACAGCCGAGGGGAGGGGGAGGGGGGGGGGGGGGGGTACCGAAAAGCTTTATGTATCTTGAAGCCCTGTCTGTCTGCTAGGGAAAACAATGACTTTGTAATATAGTAGTTATGGACCAATTTGTAATTTAATCTATTTTAACACCAGAGGTAGAATTGTCGATGTCTCTATTCTCTATCTATCCCTAACCTAACCTAATAACCGTTACACCCCATATAACCCAAACAAATAACAGCTCAAAATATGACAGTGAAGAAGCAGATATTGTTTATTATCTCGATACAAAAAAGTTTCCAGAAAACTAACCACAATAAAAAACAGACCCTCTTGTCCTATGGGGCAAAACTTTTCTAATATTGCGAACTATTTACAATAAAAACTCAACATATTGACAAAACTGTCAAGACCCTCAAGCAATTTACTAGGCACTGGCTCAGTGAGTTGAAGGCCTGCATCTCAAAGAGTGAAGTGCTGTACGGTTCACAATCTCAGTCAGAATGAGGTTTAGGTGTGCAGCAGGAGAATCACAGCTGTGTCTGCTCCAGTTGTAAACCAATGATTTCTAATAATATTCTTACAGTTCAATGAGGGCACACTTTTATTTAGCGCGTGTTTCCCCCATGGGTTTCAAACCGCAAACCCTGAAAGTGTTTGTGCCATGCTGTACTCATTTCATTGTGAAGTCCCTGGAGGGGGGCCTTAAACATAAGATGCACAGTTACAGCTCATCCTAGCCAAGATTACATGTATACTCTTGCAAGACTTTAGCAAGAATATTTTGAAAATGATTGCTGGGTGCTTTAGATTTACATGTAGATCTCTGCCAGACATCAAATAAATCATTCCATATTCATAAAGCCTCATGTTGACCTAAGACCCGTTTACATCGCCATCAGCTGGACAGTACAGCTGCAAAGAAGATAAATAGCATGGCCCTAATTTTTTGCAAGTATTTAAAATAATTAAACTCCCATTTGCCCGGAAGAAGCAACGCTTGAGGTCGATCCTGGGAGACTCTGACAGGTGTGCGCATCCATGTGTGCATGTCCACGTGCTTATGCCCTTGTGTGCGTGTACATCCAGATGAGTGTGTGTGTGTGTGTGTGTGTGCCTGTGCTTGCATGTGAGTGTGTGTGTGCGCGCGTGGGTGCACGCGTGCAGTCCAGTCCAGCCAACCAGAGTAATAGAGCAGCCCCATCTGGACCTAACACATGGTCCTGACTGTTCAACCTGTCAGGGGAGTGAATGTGAGGTTGTCCGTGTGTGTGTGTGTGTGTGTGTGTGTGTGTGTGTGTGCGTGTGCGCGTGTGTGTGTGTTGGTTTGCGCATACATGCATACGTGTGTGTGTGTGTTTGAGAGGCTCTGAGTGGTCAGCCAGGAGGAGAGGCTGAAAACCTGCACCTGTTATTGCTTCCAAGATAGCAGAGAAAGAGAGAGACTGGAGAAGAGGAGAGATAGAGGAAAAAGGGAGATGCAGAGAAAGACACGCAGAGAGAGAGAGGTAGAGAGACAGTGACAGAAAAAGATGGAGAGAGAAAAAGAGAAGAAGGAGCAGATAGAGAGAAGGGGTGTGTCAGCAGAGATGGGTCTGTTTGCCTGTCTGTGTACTTGCCTCTGTCTCTCTGTTGTGTGTTTTGCGGATCACGACAACATGATCAAGGCCTAACTTTATTATGGTGGCAGCTTTTGGCCGCAGTTGAAAAGACTGATCAGTTTGGCTTCTCCCTTCGACGCTGCCCTGCCATGCTGCCCATGACTCCGCAAAAGATTCAGCTGCTTGGCAGCAGAGAAGGGGCTGGCGGGCACCAAAAGGAACGGATTGTAGCCTCGCAGAATGGGGACTCCAGCCCAATGAATGAGCTCATTTTCTGCCTCCTCCTGCCTTCTCATCTGCATTGGCACAATGCGGCGCTGTGATGTACACTCCAACAAAGAGATATCCAACTTTGCAGCAAAAGTTATTACCGCTTTCTTTTTGGTAATGTTCATAAACTCATAAGGAAAGAGTCTATAAAACAGGAGGGAGGATAAATATTCACCACTGTTCTCCGATCATGATTTAAATGTAAATGTCTTTTCACAGCAAAACTTATCTCTGCATTTTTGTGAGTGTGGACTCATTTAAGGATGCAGAGCTCATAAAGCAGGAGAATAACCAAGCCCATTACTCATATCAGGAGTATAGCTGCTGAGGAGAATAGCCAGGTGGCACCACCAGTGTAATAGACTTCAGAACCATTAAAATAGAGCTTCTTGCTAAATGTTGCTTGCACATTAGACTGTTTCACACTGTGAGGGCCAATCCAACACACACACACACACACACACACACACACACACACACACACACACACTGTGTGTGTGTGTGTGTGTGTGTGTGTGTGTGTGTGTGTGTGTGTGTGTGTGTTTGGATTGGCCCTCACAGTGTGAAATCCTATAACATCCTATAACACCTGCTATCAACCCACAACTGAACTCAGTGTCACAAATCTCCAGGCTCAAAGAGTTGCTCTCCTATTCCTATTCTAAAAGGTAATGAGAGACTTACACAGACCCACACGCACATGCACACACACACACACACACACACACACATTCTTTTTTCTCCCTTCTTCGCATCTGAAACCCCCCCAGGGCAGACTGACAAAATGGAGCTGCTCAGGTGGAATGATTTACCTGTTGAACAGGAGGATACGGTTTTGAGAGCCACCATTTGTCACTGGGAGTTGACACCATCTCCAGAAAAGTCATAAAAAGACACGGCAGCATCCAAATAGCGGGCATCGCTCATTTCTATGACTGCGGTCCAGCTGTTCTTATGACGTTGGTTTAGCGTTGCTGGAATAAAATTTTAAATATATGCGTAAGGCCGGTGTCCCTTCCACTGACTGAACATTGTCATAAACTAGAAGACAATACAAAAGACTTAGACTCATGTTATATTCCATATTTAATGACCAGTTTCTCTCATTGTCTTTCCATCATATTGGTGCTCAAAAAGCATAAAGAAATCACACAAGGAGAGGCATATAGAGGTATAGAGGTATATAGAGGCTTATAGAGGCATCACAAGCAGGGTTTGCAGATATTCTTATAATACATCAAAACAGATCTGATATTATCGGAGGCCTGAGAAAGGCTCAACAACAGGCCCGAACTGTGTCACCAAGCTTATCACATCAAACACTGGCTGCTGAAGGGTCTGTTTCAAAGGCATCAGCTCAGCCTTATGCATGGAATTATTACAGAAATCATCAAACATTGTATGCCAAAACAAAGCATGGCTTTTGTTGGCTTGTGTAAATGGTTTGCACTAGCTGTGGGCAGATTCTTAGCAGGGCAAGATGTCTTTAACACATTTCTACAATATGAACCAGAGGAGTTTTGCAGCTTTTTTAAGGTCTACATACTGTGTATATATATTTACACTGATCTTGGTGAGGAGGAGAAAACAATGTTACTTGCTGGCAGATATGTTTCATTGTGTTATAATCTCAGGGTTGATCATTACTGACTAAATGGTCAAGGATGTATTGCATATCTGTGTATAGTCCATAGCATTGTATATAATCATATTTATCATATGAACACAATTAGTTCTGATAATTACTTGCATATCCTTTATTGTACAATATTCATCTGTATTGTACCTTATTTTATCCTGTACTATTGTAATATGCTTTGGCAACACTCAATTCTACTTCATGCCAATAGAGCTTTCTCCAGCTTTGAAGCTTTGAATCTAAATCTGATAGACAAACCATGCAAAATGTGTTCTTTGTGATTAACTGTTACCTTGGTTTATATCCAAAATCTGATGTGCAACACAGTTTCCAAAAGTTTTATTTTCTTAATCTGTTAACAAATTAATTAATTAGTTCTGTCATCACTAATGGTTTAACTGATACTCAGCAAAAGCACTTGGAGTTTGTGCATCAGCGTCGGGCTGATTCCTAACTGAGGTCTTGGCCACTGAACTGTTTTCAGCTCTCCTCTGTCTCTCACTGGGCTTCAGCCTCTCCACTTAACCCTCCTCTTGTGCTGTGGTTTAAGACCACTGGGCAGCCTAAATTGTCTCTCTTTTGACCCTGCAGTAACAGCACCAGTAGGTGGTGTAGCCCTTCCCCAGCTCCAGTCCCAGCCTGTATCATAGAACAGGCAGAAAGACAGAAAGAGAGAGAGAGATCTGGGCGGTCTATTGGTGTGGCTGACCGAAGCCTTAGGAGAGAGCCAGTTGGCTTACATAGATGACTTGGCAGTGTCTGATTTGCTACATGATTTGGCCGCCATGGCTGCAACAGAGCCCTCATTTAAATTCATGTTTTTTATTTATTTTCACTGACTGGAGTCTTCGTTCAGAGTACTTTAGAAACGCCAGTTGGTGGATGATTCTATCCAAGTACTGTGAGTGCTCTCAACGAACGATTGAATGGACAAATAAGTGAATCAGTTCATTTAAACGTGTTACCTATATTTGTGTGTCATTCAATGGCCTATCCACTGTGAAATGTTTAGTATGACTGACCCAAGTGGAAATCAAACTCCTAACCCTCAAGTTTAAATCCTCAGTAACGCTTTGCTCAAGGGAACAACGGCAGCAAGAGGGTCTCGGTTTGAATTCTTTAGCAACTCCCTTCAAATCTGTTTAAAGTGGCAGTGGCTTGAGAGAGAGAGTGTGTGTGTGTGTGTGTGTGTGTGTGTGACTTGTGAGCACCACAACACTGGTCTTCACACTGCTGATGACAAATGACCGGACTACTGGACCACACGACGTCCCAGTCACTCACTCTCTCACTCACACACACATACACTTTTCAACCTCCAGTGCCCTTCATCTGGGCTCTGACACCCGTTCCCATGGCAACGCTATCAATAGGGGACCGACCAGGGTCAGGAAGTCTCTCTCTCTCTCTCTCTCTCTCTCCCTCACCGGTCTTTGCACAGGTCCTGACATTTAGAGCTCTGTCTCAGTGTCTCACTGTGTACCTGTTCATCCCTGAACAGTTTTTTCTTGGGTGGACATTTTCTCATTCTATCGCTTTCTTTTGCTGTATCTCTTTCGGTCTCTCTCACACACATTCACACAAAAGTACATGTGCACAATGACACACTCACACAGTGACACACACAAACAGACACACACACATTAACACATACAGTTTATGCCTGTAGCATGTTATCATAATAGAGAGGAGATTTAATGCAAAATGGTTGGCTCTTAAATCCCAAACAACTGCCAGGGCCAACAATTAAATTAATTTTGGTTCTCAGGGATGCACCATGCATATTTTCTGCATTATACAAAATGACTCAACTTTAGTATTCAAAACTGCTTTTTATCTCTTTTAAATCACCACAAATTAGAGCCAGCAATTTCATAATGGTATTAATTTACACCCATATACCATGAATTCAGTAAATGTCAACCAAAGCATGAGTAATGAATTAAGAGAAAGAGTCAGGGATTTAGTCAACTGGAACTAGACTCAATGAAATGAGTTGGTGGATTAGCAGAGATGGGCGTAATTATGATATGAATGCAACCGCATAATGGGCTTTCGCTTTTGGACAATACATAGCTGCTCAACTATAGTTCTTTAATTAAAAAAGTATGAGACAAGAGATGGATGCACTGCTCCTTTTTATATATAATTCTGTTGTGACTTTTTCATTAAAAAATCCATTCCAATTAGAATTATTTATAATTAGACAACACATATTTTTAGAGCACGTTCTGCTCTCTAGATTGGTGTATTTGGTACAAATGTATGACTGCTTCATCTTCCTATACGTCCTATACGAAGAGATGAGTAGAAGCATTGTACTGAGGAACACACCTCTTGAATCTCCAAAATTTCAGCTTTTCAGGATTACTAGAAATAGCCTCACTACCAGAGTGATGTCATGCGTTTTGATAATCGAGTGGGTTTTATTTATATTTATTTATTTTTGAAGAGTCACAAAAGCTATTCAGCACAAAGGAATGTGTGAACTTTCATTTCAATGGAAAAAATGCAGATTGGTAAAATTGGAGCAGAGGCAGTTTGTCACAACAGCAGAAAAGCAAATCAAGCCCCATCCACCAATGACAATTAGGACAGAAGAACCAGCTTCATCCCATGGGATACGCATAGTGCGTGCTATGAATCTGGAGATGGTTAGGGAAGTGTCGATAACAGTGTCACTTTTTCTCCACTAAGAGCTGGTGTCCTGGCCTCAGCAAACAGGGTCTAATCCCATTCCCAGTGGTATATTGTAGAGTTGATCTGAGTAGCACACTTTGTTGGAGAGAATACCAATGGCCGTCAGACAGCCACCTGCACTGTGTCTCTGCCTGGGGAAGAGCTGCCAGGCCAAAGCCGAATGATTAGGTTATCTCTGAATCAGATTTTCTCTCTGCTTCCACGTGTTTTTACTCTCTAGCCCGTAGGAAGAAGAATGAGAAGAGGACGGTGCCGTTACGAAGGAGACCTGAGCTGGAAGCACAACACCATGTTTTCACTCACTTTATGTGAAAAGGATTCACTGTACCTTTGTCATTCATCAGGGATGGTATGGGTGTTGGGAGTTGGGGAGGGGTGGTGTTGTTTGTAAATTAAGGTACGCACCAGCAACTACAGGAGAACTAGAGCTTCCTAACCCACGCTGAAAAACATACTCCTCTTTCTCTTCCCCTGATTAAAGCGTTGACTTCAAAAACATGGACTTTTGCTGAAATATATTTCTTCACATACAGTGTATCCTAAAAAGGTCAACCAGATGGTAACCAGAGAGTTAAGAGAACATGTATTAAACACTTAGTAGTTCCCCCTTTTCATTATCGCAACAAATGACAAAGGTCAATATTTGTTCATATCTTTTTATAGCCCGATTTTTTATACTTGTTGAATTTTACATAACGATAGTGAGACATTGCTGCATGAAAATAACCTACTGCAATAGGTTTAGTTTTTAAATGAGTACTGAATATTATTCAATCACAAACATTTCATAAAAAAAAGGTCCATATCTGGTGGCTGAATGATTAGAAACCATTGGCTTATAGGATTTTGAAGAGTAGAATAATCCCATTAGTTCTTTTAAAAGGAGAGTGGGCAGAATGGGCGCCTTCTTTCATTTTTTTTTTTTAATTAATTTTTCATACAATAACTACTGGAGTTGAATGGCCCCCATGATGCAGTCCGACTAAGATGGATGCACAACACAAGATTTTGGCAAGATTTTGACACAACTTATTTTCTTTGCTTGCTCTTTGTTGCTCTTTCAGCACCACCCCGCTTCACATAATTTACACACATTCACACCTGAGAGCTGCTGCTGAGCAGCTCTGCTGGAAGAACAACTGCCACCTTGACGGCTGTTGTTGAGGGAGGTGTGAGTGTTGCTCATTCACTTGCTCCACACTGATTTTACCACCAGTCAGGAGATTCAATCTGGTGACCTTGCCTGTAAAACTAGCCCATCTTCCCAAACATTTAGGCTCCAAATGAGTAGTAAACAATAAAGCTGTCTCATACAAATTGAGAAGATTAAGATGAAAAAAAACAAACAAAAGGAAACATAACATTGTTTTTCTTTGAGGGCTTTGATCTCCCAGCACCCCAATTTCAAATATTTAGACAAGACATTTATACCCTGATGGGCTTTAATTTCTCATTTTTACATATTTGCAGGCTTGGGTTCAAAGGTATTGCTTAAAAATACTCATATTAAATATTGATCATCAGAACATCACAAGTAATTTCAGGCTTTAGACAGCATTGGGCATGGGACAAAACAGCCGCACCCCTGAGACTCAGTCTGGGTATGAATAGAATTTTTTGATGCTCAGCTAAAGCTCCTAATAACAGAGGTGTGCTGATTAATGATGCATCATGCCTTGATGCCTCTCACAGGACCGGCTAAGAAACCTGTCAACCCACTTCAGAGGGGTGCCATGTAATGCCGTGCTATCTATCCCACTTTGCAGAACAGTCTGATTATCTAACAGTATGTAGGCTCAGTTGTTTCCATGACATGACTGCCCCATTCCCCGAAGTCTGCCAATTGAAAACAGAACAGTGTCATCCCCGGAGGAGCTTAATGATCCACACACACACACACACACACGCATTTGCGCATGCAAACACACAGACAAGCACACACACACTAACTCACACACAGACAGGAGCTTATTGATCACTGTCAGATCTGTCTATGGACTGGAAACAAGCCTCTAAGCAACACAGAAATTAGGACACTGATGATTTGTTAGTTAACACAGGCAGGGCTGACAACCACACACACACACACACACTCACCACACTGTCCCTTATTTTGGCACATTCACACACACATAAAATCACCAACCCCCCCAATTAACACCCTCCCCACCTACCCACCCAAACACAAACCCACCCACCCCCCACACACACACACATACACACACACATACATACACACACACACACACACAAATGCAGACAGTAATTGACTGATATGGAACAGTGAACAAGGAGTTTCTTGTCTTTTTTGAATTATGTCTGGCACTGGACAATTTTGGAAGGCCGAAAAGAGAGTGTGTGTGTGTATGTGTGTGTGTGTGAGAGAGAGTGAGAGAGAGAGTGAGAGAAACAAAGAATAAAACATGGTGACTAGAAAACAGTCCAGTAGAGAGGATCGAACCCTGTGAACCTTACAACTCCCCTCCCAAGCCTCCATTGTGCCGCACAAAAACCACAACATCGGTCAGACAAAACCATAAAATATGAACACACAGGCCGTGAATGGGAGCACTTGGTCTCAGCCAAGGCGGAGCCAAACAAGTGCTGCCGCGGCGGAGCTTTAGTTGTCTGTCGTCTGGACAAGGCACCTCGAATTTGGATGGTAGTTCGATTAGCCTGTCTGCCTGTCTGTCTGGGCAAGTTACTAACTGTGCCACTTTGGTGGGAGAGAAAATGGAGAGAGAGAAAGAAAGAGGACAGACGCTGTCTCTGTGACTAACACCAGTTGTAACTAACAGCCAAATGGCACAAACGAACAAGGGAATTAGTATCCACAGTCACCAGTAGTAACAGGTTGCTTCAAGTTTGAGCAATGCTTGTGTATGACCAGGGGGTGTGATGAAAACAAGACATGAAACAATTACTTAGATTTGTCCAACAGGATTGATCTGCAAAACATTCCAATTTAAAAAAAAAAAAAGGCGCTGGCGGTATTTTAACAGTATCTTTTGTCTCTGGGAGTACTGATCTCTGAAGTGTTATTTATTTTTTCCAGTTTCTTATTTTTACAGTTCATGGTCATCTTTTATTTATTTTTTTTTAAGAGAAATAATGAGACCTTTTTTTTTTTTTCAAACTCCCACCAGATGGTTTATTCTCAGCACTTATTTCTCACTTTCGCAGTGAATAAAAGACACATTTTCCTGTGAAGAGGCCTCAGCCTTTTTACATGGAATATCTATGTTCTATATTAAGATTACTGGAAATGCAAACTATAGGTAAGGCTATCTAACGTACACTAGACATAAAGCTATCTGATATACATATAGTTAATACGTCTGTTTGGCATTGGACATTGTATTTATGTAGATTATGTAAAGTCATCTGTCACAAAAAGCATAGTGCAAGTCTCTAAATTCACTGCAATCTTTTAGTTACAATCAAGTAAGTTTTGATAAAGCAATTTCAAAGCAAAAAAGTTTGAGACGGCAGTACATTGCCTTGGCAGATTTCAAAGGCAACCCTGGGAGGGGAGAAAAGGGAGATGAGCGGGGAGCGTGGGGACTGAGGATTAAAATGTATAAAGATAAAAAGATGGCCCTAAAGGTGTGAAACAGAGCTTTGATGAGCAGATACATGAGAGGAGGGGTAGGGGGCACAAACATGCAGGTTAAAAAAGGCAAAGGGAATATTCCCCCTTTGCCCGTCACTGTCTTAGTGGCTTAATATATGTAGAGTCACAGCAACCTGAGAGAGAGAAGAGCTACCCATCTCTACACAAGGGGAAGCTGACGAAAACAAACTGTGAAACACATCATTGGTTCACCGTTGCTTTTACTTGCTTAAGGATTATGTAAATAAAAGAAATGCATGACAAAAAAGATGAATCCTCATGACTAAAGACAAGCCCAAACTAAAGTAGTGTTGAAGCCTCCTGTCTCACTTCTTACTCAAAACTGTGTAATTGAAAGTCTAACTGTCCTCTAAACTCTCATTATGGACATCGGAGGTGTGAGGTGCTCTCAAGAACACGAGGTGCATTTGAATGGATCTGGGCCTGCTTAAGGGGAAACAGGTTGATCTCTTTTGGAGCGCTCCACTTAGTTCTGTTGCATCAGCCAAAGCAAATCAAACGCACCTGAAGTGTCTCTAAAGAAGAAGCCAAACACAAACCCCTATCTTGCAGGTGATTTGCAGGTATGTGTGTGCGTGTGAAAGAGGGAGATTGTAGAAACACACACACACACACGCACAGTGCACACACACACACATTTTTCTCCCACATTTCATTTCATTCATTCCATATAGCCATGGCCTCTCCACCCCAGTAGGTTTCAATATTCCCTCACTGCACCTTTGTGTGGTTATATTGAAAATTACAGTCAGGTTGGGCAAAATCAGTGACCTTTGAATTAGCTTTGAGTGTAGTGAAGTGGAGAGAGAAAGACGAGAGAGAAGAGAGAGTGTTGATGTGAGGTGTGTATGCCTGTGCATGCATGTGTGTGTGTGTTCCCACATTGCATATATGTGTGCATGTGTGTGTGTGTGTGTGTGCGTGTGTAAACAAGCGTGTGTGAGTGCGTGTGTATGTTCTCATCCAAGCCTACTTCATATACGTAGGTCTTATTTGTAAGGGATTGCATAGGAGACAATGGCAAGAGCACCAGAGTTAACAAAAGGTGAGTGCAGAATCTTCCGTGTTCTGTTAATATGTGATTTCACCCAATTTCAAGCATGGCTGGCTCAATAAGATTCCCGCATCCCATTTAAACGCTCCTCCAGAAAAAACATTTATCTAATTTGTTTCATGGCTTCCCGCTCCCAAGCTCTCCTCTCACACATGCCAGCCAACTGGAGGACTGCGGAGTGTCAAAAGTAATGCCAGCCTCTAAAATAAGGGAATATTTAGTCCAGCATTTCAATCGTATTTGTAAATTAATCCAGCATGATATGCCTGGATAATATAAGCAATGTGATATTTTATGGATTGTATATTCATGGCACAAAATATCCACAAATAACAATACATAATGTACAGTCATGTGCATGTTTATACTTCACTTCAATGTGACAGTTCACAGCAGATCCAAGGCACAGTTTGCATGAGGTTTGCAAGCCAATTGTAAAATAATACCTTCAAGGATTCAGGTGTCTAACTAGCATAACTTCTTATTCTGCTGTCTCAAGTAATGACCGTGGACAGGCTTCCTTTCTCCATTTGGCCTACTGTACATCTCTCCTTTGCACCTGTCATTAAAGAATAGCACTACGTTGTGCCAAACACCCACTTATTCAGCATTTTTTTTTTCCTGGCATCACTTGCCACCGTGTGACCACGGCTGGTGTTGCTGGATGCAAAGCCACTGCTGTTTTCAGGCAAAGGGCCTATCACAGCAGCAACACACAGCAAAACATAGAGTCCGTCCAGCTACCAACAACAACCCTCGTTATTCTCCTACAGTCCCTACACCACTCATGTTGCTAATTAGAAATGAACTGGGTGATTAGCCACCTTGTCTCATTGTTGAAGATGGAATATTTCTCTCTCCCACCATGCAATTGCTTTTGTTGTAAGCTTACAATGACAGCATTTGGGGGTTTTCTGCATCTACTGCACCAGTTCCAATTCAAATTATCAACACCTCAGAATGAATCCATATTCAAAACCTTCTCAAGCTTGGGATGGATGGAGAAGCAGGAAAAAATGGCAGAGCTTGTCGTTTGTGATGGTTCTCTGCCTTATCGCAGAACACAGCTCTCTCTTTCAGCATGACGACTTATCTCTGGTTACTCCAACAATTTCACTTAGTGCATAAGAAAACAAACGGAAAACCCAGCGTATCATTGAGCAGGGAAGACAAATCTGGTTTACTCCATTGTTGAGTGCATCCGGCATTTGTGGGATAAGTGTGGACAATTATTTAGTGACATTGCTAGCCGCTTCATTACCACACAAACTCTCTAAAGTAGCTGTGAATACGTCAGGGAAGAAAAACAAAAGGTTCACCATAACGGCAATAAAGTGCTGCTTTTCATAAACCCTATTTTAATAAGATTTTTAATGATTTTGGTACTGTATAGAATCCTTTTTGATACCATGACCATTTAGAGGGTAATTCAGAGCTGTGCCGTGCACTTTTCCAATAGGGGAAAAGGGTTTCAGATGCAGAAAAGTTCAAATGAGTGGTTGTGTCAGTTGATATACACTGTGATAAAGGTCAGTCAGTGCCTTTTGGAAGACTGGACTACGCAACAACCCCCGACCCAAGCCCCCACACCACCCACCCAAGCCCCCACCCCACCCACCCATACAAAAGTCAACACACACTCAGAGGTCATACTGAAATTGAATGAAATTGGAGGAAACGTCATTCTATTTCCGTGCTGCGGTCTTGACCATAATACATTATTAACCTAATCCATATACATCATTTACTGTCAGCTGGCCATTTTCAATGATGTTTCTAAGACCAGGAGCACTGATCTCAGATGGCTTTTAAAAAATCACATGAGCATAAATTTAGCTCCTACTTACTATATTACTTGTCAGTGTGGTAGAAATGAAGACGAGAGGATCAGGGATCAGCATTGCCTTCCCGTTCATATTAAATGACAGATATCATAATTAAATGTTTAAACAAACAGTACAGTAGACAACGTTAAGGCCGGGATGTGATTCACAGCTTCAGCCCTTTCTATCCAATCATCTCTCTAGCCCACCTCTATTTTCTCACAAGAGAAAGACAAAATACCAATGCTCTCCTTTAAAAAAGATGATGGCCATTTTCTATCAGCAACTGGTACTGTAACAATCTCAATAAATCTTAACTTGGCATAGCTCGCTAATTCCTATTTCACCCACAAGAGATCAAGGCTGGCTGTTATCACTGAAAGACTGGCAAAGCTGCAGAAATCAAAAATTGCTTTAGCTTATGGAAAGCAATGATCGCAATATTTTGCCTTCATTCAAGCTTAGAGATAAGCCCTCCAGTGAGAATAAGGTTAGTTCTAAAGGGGAATGTCACTGAATTCCAGCTTTGAATTATGTCATTTATACGCCCTAGGACAGTTTGGTCTGTGTAAGTGAGCGTTCACTTAGTCTCTGAAAGAGTTTGATACAACCCGAGAGCAGTGATTTGGAAAAACTGACTGAAGGTGACTGTGGCAGTACCCAGAATGATTTTCAGAAGATAAGCTTAAATTTTATAGTTCAGATCTTAATAGTGCAACTATAAAGAAAATATCATTTGGAAATGACATTTAAAATTGAATGTGGATTCAGAAAGTCAGTCACCTATTCATTGCCAATGGAGCAGCTCCAGGCTGTACACTGACAAGGCATCACAGATTACATCTTTGGTTTCTTCAGTGGGAGAGACTCATTTAGTATAATGCTGATTGAACTGTCCCAGAAGACAAATCACTAACTCTTAAATTGCAATTAATACAATTATCCTCTAGTTAAGAATAAGGTTTATGATCAAGTTTTTTTGTTGGATGAAAAACATAATGTGTTTCAGCTTTGCTGTTCACCCAGACTGTAACAACCCAGTGAAAGATTTTTTTGATGAGCTGTTCTGATTTGAGTCCAACTAGCTTGATTGGAACAATGCCTCTCTGCCAATTTTGAATCCTTCCTTTGGTTTACAGTGTGAAAGGCTTGAAAACTGACCGCAAAGTGTGACAGAGAGAGAGACAGAGTGAGAAAATGGGAAAAAGAGAGAAGAATAGTTCATTGTATGTGCTCTCTCTGGGTGGACAAGCTTCTGTAATGAGAAATATTAACATTGCCAGACTCATTCGGTCTAGTTTAAAAATCATCATGTTCAGACAAAAGAGAGTGTCCCTAAAATCCATCCAACCATTGAAAGGCCTTTATGAGGGAAACAGTGCACAGGGAGGCTTTGTTCACATTCACTATAGTTAATCCTATTGAAAGCAAAATTTATCATTTTACCTGAAACATACTTTAATACAACAGCACATTATGTGCTAATATGTGGGTGGGTGGTTTCAAAACAAGATAAGTAATGGTAGGAAAAGGCTATCTGTAACTGTTTTTATGAGCTACATATAAAAGTAGCCTTACTCAAAATGAGACATACTGTAAGAGAAATATCTTGGAGCCAGGACAAATTTTGAAATACAATTTGAAATACAATTTTGAATCCTCCGGTTGATAAGCTTACCACTATGGGGCTTCTGGAAATGGGTTTTCCGGTTTGGCCAGGAGTCAGCCTTTTTCTCTCCTTTTCCTGAGGTCCGTGTTGAACTGTGCATGTACACATTTCACGATAAGTATCTGGTGAACTGAAAGTAACTGCCTCTTTTGTGGTTTCCTGCGCAGGTGTAAACTTCACTATAAGCCCCTGCTGAACTGAAAGTAACTGTTTCTTTTATGGCGATTTGTCAGTGCGGCTGTTTGGAATGCTTCTTCTGATTTAAATTGGGCGTGGAAGTGTTTTCGTAGCCCGCAGATTTATACTAAGTTCCCTGGTTTCTTTAGAAAGTAAGTAAACTAATTCTATAACATCAGTTTGTTTGATATATGTTTTTTTTTATAGTTAAAGTTATTGTAGCGAGCTGAATATTGTATGTTGGACTTTTTCATTAAAATGGTTGCTGGATGTAGGTTTCATAATTATGTTAAAGTACTCTGTTGTAAGTGAATGGGGAAAACACACGGTAGAATAAGTCAGTATAGGCTATAACCTGCACATGCTGTATGTGTGAACTGCCTACCCTCTTCTGCAATTGGATGCTGCTTTCACAAAAGTTAATAAGTTAATTAATTAGTTAGTTGGATAAACATAAAAAAATTCCAATCCACTGCCAAAGAACATGCTCAACACCCCATACATTAACACTTGGACCACAATCTCACCAGCTTCCATGATTTACTGTCTTGTAAATATGACGTCATTTGTCTTTATTAATTTGCAGGTCAGTTTAAAGTAGAGGTCTGTTTATATTTGATGTCAGATATGGGTCACTTTTCAATCATGAATGAGAATAGGTAAAAAAAATAAAATAAAATCTGAGCAAAAAATCTGAACTGAGCATTAAGGCTTGTAATGTGAATGTAGCCTGTTGCATGAAATAAAGCTGTCATACTTTTGCTTTGCTTTAACCATAACAAAAAATTAAATATAAAAATGAGTGTATATAACATCAGCACAGCTAATAAAAAACAATATTGCATTATTCATCCATTCGCTCCCACATGGCAAGCTCGTAACTAGCACGCAGTTTTCAGTTTTGTTTGTGAATGGTAAACAGAAGATTTTTTTTTTTTTTTACTTCAAGTGAGCTTGCCATTTACATGCACAAACTCCAGAATGAAATACTTCAGTATCCCTGAGGTGCATTTAAGTGTAGCCTCTGATGCATCTTCTAGTTCAGTTGTTGGCAGCCGCAAGTGCAAACCGCCCTGAAATAAATGGAAAGTTTTAGGGGCATGGCGGAGTCAGAGAATTTGAGGCAAATGAATCGTAGTCAGTTTAAAAAAATACAAATCTGTTGTATTTGGCCGCAAACACCACTGGCTATCGATTGTCAATGGAAACACATATAGCAGGCGAAACATGGACATGTTATATTTCAGATTGAACATATGTTGCATCCTGTCTTTTGTTTTACTTACCTAGGAAAAACATTTGTTGTAACTACAATATAAACTGTTATTTGGTTGTCAGGGAGGCTGGGTGGTGAAAATCTCAAAATGTTTGAGATTGAAAAGCATTTCAATGCTTTACAATGGGTATCTTCTTACAATTACAACAGATAGATATAAAGTAGTCAGTGGTTGTATGCTATGACCAAAAACTTTGAATTCATGCCAACATTCTGAAACGCTTTCTTTGTTAAAATGTTTTGGAAGAATTTTTATTTGATGGGTATCTAGACAGACGTGATGCTCAACCAGGAAGAGTTTGTCAGTTATAAGGTTTTAACTTTGGCAGCACTCTGAATAGACTCAGTGCAGTTTTGAGCCACAGAATTCGAACAAAATCGAACATGAGCTCCCTGTGTGCGATACCAGCTACTCATTTTTATCGCTCACAGCCACCATGAGAGCAAGAATAAAGACTTTCCAACCCTCAATCTCTGTATGAAAGAAAACTCGTTTTCCACCCTGCTGTAGCTTCACTCCAAGCAAAGACAGTTCAAATATCACAAGAGACATTTGTGCTGTATTTCTACTTGTCACATTAAGATTTCAGAAACTATTCTCCGCTTTGAGAAGTGAAGGGAGTGCAACACATAAAACATGGGCTCGTTAGCTAGCTAAAGGAGCTGAGGTGTACTCAGTAAAGACATGTGGCCTCAAAAGTACACACATTGCCAGCAAGATAGGATAGATCAACTGCATCCTTTTATTTCAAGTATTTGAAATGTATTCAGCCATTATTTTGCTCCTTCGACTTTTCAATGTTTTCAGCACTACAATATTCTCAGCACAAGGAGGGAGAACTAACACACACCCTCACACATGAAGGGATACCCACGAACACACAACTATGAGCACCGATTGTCTTTGAAGAGTGTGTGGGAATGTGTGTCTGGGTGTGTGTGTGTGTGTGTGTGTGTGTGTGTGTGTGTGTGTGTGTGTGTGTGTGTGTGTGTGCGTGTGTGTGTGTGTGCCTGTGTCATGTGTGGTCTGCACTCCATCTGCCCACACAGATGTGGAAAAGAACGTAGTAGTAGAGAGACAGGAGAACAAAGACAGACTCCCACGCAAACATACATCTGCATTCCTGTACATGCAAGAACTATTTATTAAAGGAAAAATCCATTCTAAAACACTTTACCACTGTTAATAAACAGCTACTGGCGATGTACCTTGCATTGCTGGGTTCATTTTGTTGTTTGATGGTGTATTTTTCTTGTTCTTGTGATGTCATGTCGAGAAATTTGTAGCACAGCTATTTTTGATATTTTTAAAAACACAACTCACTTTTTCTCAACTGGACACTCTCGCTCTCTTGCCGTTTCTATTGCTATAGTTATTGCAGTTATGCAGTTATTGCTCTCTCCACCTACATGTAAAACCAATGGCTGGGAGGTTGTGGGAAAGTGGGTACAACAAAAATTACAACACAAAAATTACAACACTTCATCACAAAATAACTCCTTGAACACATTGAACATCATAGACTGATGATATATAACAGTGTAAGTTTGCAAGAGGTTGGAATTTTCCTTTAACTAACCTCCAACCCTCACCTTAATTCTTAGCAATATATACTTAACATTAATACTGACCCTAACCTTAAAATAAACCTAAATTCTAACCATAGCATAAATCTAAGCCCCAGATTAGATTTAGCCCATTTTAAAAATGGGACCCTAAACCTTCACAAATGTCCTAAATTGCTCAAAAACTAAAGTAATATCGGCACACAAAATCACTCAGACAAACGTAATCATTCTCCAGCACGCACATTCTCACTTCCTTCGATCGCTTTGTCAATTATACAGAGGAAGTCAGGGAGGGAAAAAATCAGGGGAGTCAACAACGCATGGAACATCAATGTGTCCGACCGCCACTGTCTGTCTAAGTGGAATTGACTTCTGCTCATTTCCCAAATTACAGATATCTGACTGGCCCACCGCTGCAGGGGCTACAGGAAGCATGGGGACGAAGACACGCTCTCTCCATTTCTCTGCAGGGAATCAATGATGTTTGCTTAATTATTGGGTGAATGTAATCAGCGGCACAGCAGTACTTACTGCCTAGCGACCCAGTAGCTGTCAGGAAGTTATTCGGTTTCCAGCAGTTAGTGTTCTCAAACCCCCACAATAATTAAGAACACTACAGTTTAATTGTTCCAGAGGTGTAAAGGTAACAGAAAAACTACCGCTGCATTGTGTTACTGCTATGCACTATTATGCACCTATGTGACTGCCACTGCACATAATAATTTATTGTGAAAAGGATGCTGCTGCAGCCATTGCAGCCAATAGTCATGAAATGCCACAAATCCCTGTGATTTAGACAGCAGTGTACAGATTAATGATGCATAATTCCTGGATTATTCTCTCCAAAAGCAGTTAAGAAACATGTCTAGCCAGTTCTGCAACATCCAACCATCTAACTAAGTGAAACTGTACATTGTATTAGTTAGCTCTTGTTACTTTTCTTTCATTTTATTTTTTCTTGGTTGTTTTTTTTTGGCTCCGTGTTGTACATATTTGAATTTAATGTACCTGTTACTCTGCAATAAACTCTGTACCAAATACCTTTTTTGTCTTGAACGAGACTGAAAATGCTGTGTTCGTAGCATTGACCCGAAAATAATACAAAACTATTGTAGTTATTAGTTGTTCCTTATTGGCATATGAAGGTTATAGTTCTTATACATGTAGTGGAACCCTATAAATGTTATTAAATGGCCTTGTTATTTGTGTATTGTGAAGATGGGAAGGATTGTATTGCACATTGTATATAATGGTATTTTACTTTGCCATTCTTATTCAGGGGTTCAAGCGTTACAATTGTTGTGAAAGGGATCATCGACTGACTTTTATTGTCACACATCTGACAGCAAAACATGGTCAAAACAATGTGTAATGGAATGAACACTGCTTCCAACTGGGTTTCAAGGACCGCAGGGTACCTCATTGGCTTTCAAATGGTAGCTCTGGTATGCGTAGTGAAGCCCTATGAAAGTAGGATGAAAAATGTCTCATCATTTCATCTACCTCCAAAGGGGTAGATATTGATTGGGAGAGATCAATGAAAAGCCTGTAGAGTATGGGGAATGTCATGTAAGTGTAGGCTGCAACACAACAAATAGAATACAGAATATGCTTTGGTGTAAGGACTGAGATATTGCACTGCTTGATGTCATGGTCAAACTGTTGTATCGTAGAGTGAGAAATTCTCCAATCTATGTTAGCCAAAAAAATACTTTACAGCAGCTGTACAAGCCCCAGCTGTGGCATACACAGATGCATATTCAAGGACAGCGGTGAAAATCAGTTTTCAATTTCAATTTAAGATTTAGCGCTGTAAGCATCTAAAAAAAAGCAGCTTACTCAAATGCAACGAACACACTATGTCTGTGGAGCAGCTTCAGAAACTGCTGCTTGATGACATCACACATTAGTCTCATGTTTGCTTGTTTGTTTTTTGACAGTTGTGTTGTACAGTAGGTTTTCCCCATAATAATAGACTAGAATCCTTTATGTAGAAGTAAACAAAAATTAAACCTGTGCCCTGGCAGCGCCACATATATACAGAACATGGGAACGAAGTCAGAGTTAATGCTATTTTTTTTTTTATTCTGTTTGAAGCCATGAAGATTTTGTTTCCATCTAAACGTTTTAAGTATCTGGGAACACACATAGATGACAAACTGAGTTTCACAGACAATGTTGATTTTATATGTAAGAAAGCTAGTCAGAGACTGTTTTTAATTAGGAAACTGAAGGGGTTTGGGGTCAGTCTTGACATTTTGGAAAAAGTGTATGTCAGCCTGATAGAGAGCATCCTTGTTTTTAATATCTCTGTCTGGCATGGGCACTTGACTTTAGTAAATAGAAACAAGCTGAACAGGATTGTTAAGATAGCAGGGAAGATAGTAGGCCGCCAACAAAAGCCATTAGATGACCCTCAGGGCGATGCTATAGAATACCCCTGGCAAAGAAAAAGATCTACAAGGGTTCTTTTATCCCAAATGCAATTAATGTGTCAACAAATGTGTGTCAACAAACTACAGTAAACTTAAATATGGGAGTGTAGGCTGTACACCGTGGGTATGAATGCACTGTTGTTGTACAGTTGAGAGATCTTTGTTCTGTTAACATGTTTTGTTGATGTTTTTATCTTGTGGACATGTTTGTGTTTATATTTTCCTGGGTGAGACCAAGGACAATTTTCCTGCCTCGGCTGGACAATAAAGTTTATTCTATTCTATTCTATTCCATTCTATTCTATTCTAAACTGTTTGCAAAGCAATTATGGAGGAAAGAAATCAAGTTCTTCAGAGTTCAATTTTATTAAACTAGGTCTGCACTTAAATAATAGTAAAATCCCCACCTATATAACCAAACAAAGTTTGAGACAAAATCTAAATTAGCCCACTGGGGCAAAGTTTTTTAAATTAACAATGAAATTAATTCAGTAGCTAGCAAGACTAATCACCACTCGTGTTCTGTGTGTCATTCAAAAGGACATTTACACCCAATATTAGACACATCCTCCATCACACACACCATACTACACAAACAGTTCAAACTCAGCCTCCAACCAATCACACATCATTTGATTTGCCTTTGCCCTACTTGGCCTTTGCCTCATATGACTGCAAGTCCCTTTTGAAATGCTTGCTTTATTTCTAAGGTCATTTCTGATGTTAACAGTGCAGATCACCCTTGGGGTAAACTGTCACCTAAAGATGAGAGAGGTGGGCACATGACCAGAGGACGCCACTACAACCTTTTGGAAAGGGTGAAATTTACATGCAATGAGTTCAATAAAGATCGTTTTTCATTGTAACAACTGAGAGATATTGATGTGACATTCATGTGCTTTTGTATCAGACAAAAAAGCGCACCTAGTGTATCGGTCAGCCCAATTATTAGATATAACTTGTGAAAACAAGCTCAAAACAGCTCTGTTTTGCATATTAAGCGGACAATCTAATCTATCTGAATGCATATTCTATGGACCTATGCAAATGGGGCAAGTGCAGCAGTTATAATTGCTCAGTTTGTGCTCGGAATGAGAATTGCTTTTTGTATGAGCTAAGGACATATTAAGCTAATGACACCATCCTGGCAAATTGCAGACAGATGGAAAATTCACGGAGACAAATAGCTGTCTTAGTCCTTAATCACATGTGCAATTAACCGGTGTGTGGAGGTACAGGTTTGATTGGTTGGTGGCAGCCGTGTCTCATTTAAAAAGTATTTTTTAGACCCAAATGAGTTTTTATCCTGGGGTGAAAATGAAGTGGGTGCTGTGCAGTAATAAGTGGACAGAGATATCACTTATGTTATGACATATTTGTGTTTAAGAAGCTGCAGCACAGAACCGTAATTCAGTTATGTCCTCATTATTAATGATACTCTAGACTATTTCAAACTGCCAGTGAAAAAATCATCACATTCTTGTAGTCTCAATGAAGTGTCACTAAAAATGTACTAAAAGAAATGATGCGAACAAAACACAAACTTTAAATTAGAATAAAATCAATGAAGAAACATATAAATGAGGCTGAAAGTGTGGTTGTCCTCTGGGTGTGTATTGGAGAGCAGCGCTCCCGACAAACTGGAGCTATGTTAAGCTCAACACTGACGCAAGTGATTAAATTTTGAGCACAATCAATCGTCATGATGGCAAAAACTAGGAAAATAAGGCCTTTAAGCTTTGTGCACGAAATCACCAATCGCCAGTGCACAAAGTGTTAGATAAATACCCAAATGTCACACTGTAACAACTTCAACTTCAAACCTACTGATAAGCACCTATTTCTAATAGAACGTGATGCACCTTCCAAATCTAAAAATCAAGCATTTACAGTAGAATGCTAAGGGAGAATAAGCTTTCATTTTTATTTTTTTTGTCTAGCTACAACCTATACAGTAGCTTCAGATGAATGAAGTGAGCTACTGTAGCAATGGTGCGTGTACAGCAAAAGCAAAAGCATCTATAAAACAACAAGCTAGCTGTCAAACAGCACTCCTACAAGAAAGAGTAATATTATTTTTATTGCTGATTCTGTACTATTAGTAAAGTATCTTCAGTAAAATTGTGAACTTGATTTGTTCAAGAAAACCAGACACCCAAATATCAAGCAACATCCCTCACTACACAAAAAAAACCTAGCATAGAACTGCAATCCATTAACCTTACTTCATCGCTGAGACTCACTGAGACTGCAATTAGAAGCTTCCTCGAAAATGCAAATTAGACTTATTTTACCAGAACCTAGCAAACCTATATTCCAGGATAATTCATGTATTCAGGGCACACTGAGTGGGATTTTTTCCCCCTCAGTGGGCAGTGTGACTTCCCTCCCTAAATAAAGGTTACATAAAGACAGAACATTTAGATAAGCATCAAAATGATGCAGTGTTGCGGCCTGGACTGTACAGCTTCAGATAATCCCCCAGTCAGCCAGGTATCAAACAACGTCTCCCTCTCACTGCAGCACAGTTGTTGTATAAACAGAGCCAGAGCATATTTACCCTTCAGCTAAAGGTGTCTCTTGAGCCAACATGTTTGTATATCTGAACATCCTTCACAGGCCGCCTGGAGGGGGCTCCACGCCTGAACTTTAAGCTTTTTACCTCTCAGTGGGGGAGAAAAAGCAACTGGTAGCAGAGGTCATCTGGAACACTTCCTTCCTTTTTCACAGGACATGCACACAGTCATGTATACACGCACATTCACACACACACACACACACACTTGCATGCACCCAAACAGACACACAGGCACACCTACATGCCCACGTCCAGGGACATACACTGTGCAGTAAACATATTTTGGAAAAAAAAAAAAAAGGCTAGTCTGAAGAAGAGGTTGAAAGAGATGGAAGACCTTTACAGACTATTCTCCCAGTGCAGGCACTCAGGTGGGAGAGAGAGAGACAAAGAAAGAGTAATAGAAAGAGAAAAAGAAATGGTGGGGGTTGGAGAAGGAGGGGTGGGGGGTGGGGGGGGGGTGCACAAACAAAGAGAGACAGAGAGAGGAAGACAGCAACGGAGGGGAGAAGCACACCAAATGTTAAAAGTAATGGTGCAAGTGGAAGAATTCCAGTTTGGATTCCAGCTCCTTGGCTAATGAGGATCATTAACATGACCTGCCCAGCTTCACTAAACGCTGGGGAGGACTAGAAGATGGGGGATAAAAATAAAACCTCTCAAGCGTACCCCCACGAGATTCATAAGGCAGGCGCTTGTAAAAGAAATACGGTACAAGCTGGCTGCGGAAAGTATTTCTTAATGCAACGCTACATGCCATGGATCCTGGAAACGGGGGTACTTACCAAACAAGAACGTGCAGGTGAACTCTGAACCGCTTTGATGAACAGTGGGAAAGGAAGCAATTTAGATGTCTGCGATTTCAAGCGTTTAAATAAAGATCAAGGTGAAGATGTCTCTACGGTGCTCTGAGATATGATCTAAATCAATAGGAGGTTCAGATCAGTTCAACCCTGTCATCCCTCATGGGAAATTTGCCTTACAGATATACTGTACTGTATGGAGAACTAAAAGAGCTCCACTCCACTCAAATGACAGTAAAGCTCACTTCTATCTTACACACATTTCCTGCTATTATTTCAAGTGGACAGTTCACTTTTCTCCCCAGCTTTTACAACCTTATAAGCTCTGTCATTCTCTCTCAATCTCTCGCCCGTCCCTTCCCTCACTCCCTCCCATCCATCGCTGTGTTTAACACATGCTGTAAAGCAAAGCTCCCAGGAGGCTTAAAAACCCAATCCAAAGCTCCTGTCCTGCTTCTGTAAATCATCTATGATATACGCATCTTTTCTTTTTTCTTTTTTTTTTCCATCCATTTCCAACCACTTTTACAGCACAATCAATTGTCTGGTTAGCTCACACAAGATCAAAACAGCATGATAAGATAAATGTTCTTTGTCAGTGGTATACCGTATAACAGAAAAACGTTTTCTTAGGTCTCCTGCCATTGATTCCTGAGTTCCCCGCTCTCAGCACTGCGACTCAACACCTTTGGGGGCTATTTGGAATTTATCTCCACAGATCAGGCATTCCCAACCACCAAAAACTGCTGACTTGTTGCTCCGTCTGCCACTTTGTCACATTGCCATTCCTGCTCTTCATCTATTATTTTTGCCTTGCTCAATGAGTACACAGATTGTTTAATAGAGAAGAGAAAGAGAGAGATGCTCACACACAGTGTTGTGTGAGGCCCGGGGTAGTCAGACACAAAGTGCCTTGATAAGATCAGCATAATTGTTACATTCATCCGTCTTCTGATAATAAAGTGCCTTGTGGTCGAGAGCTCAACAGTGAAGAGCTGTGTTGTTCACTGTTGGCATTGTCTCCAGTGTTGGGTTTACTAAAAGGGCCTCAGCATTAGAGTGGATGCACGACACAACTACCTTTAGACATTAATTAGTCCCAAATACCCTGCCCTAAGCAAAACCCCTGTAGTGTATTAAGCATATTTTTGTTACATTAAAAGCCAATAGTGAAAATGTAGATCAATGTGAAAATGTTGTTGGGAAACCAACCTTATAAGCCTGAACATTTGTATACCAGTTACCTAAAGTGGCATCCCCTCGGGAGGCAGGGAGGCAGGAAAGCAAGAACGCAAGGAAGCAAGAGAGCAAGAAAGAAAGAAAGAAAGAAAGACTATATTTTGTTCAGACATACACCCCTGTGTGGCTCCTCTGCTCTGCAAACATAAATCAGAGCAGAGTCTACATAAAATGTATCACCCAGATTAAGCCATAGAGAAACTTTCTGAAAAGATGAACCCAGAGGTGAAGGATAGGAAGCAAATACTGTGATTGTACATAATTCTCTGTACTGTGTAAATAGCACAACTTGAAATGTACAATATGTGTTAACAAACAATTAAGTGTGGAGAATTATGTTACATAACTGTAAAAATTCCATTGGCTCATTTCTAAAAAAATAAATAAATAAATAAATAAATAAATAACAATGCTAATCTAATTAGCAAACAAAAAAAACAAAAAAAAGAAAAAATGTGCCTGCTTGTTGGATACAGGAGTTCCAATTACAGCAACAGAGAGCCGGACAAACTGTGAAAGATCTCCGTCCTCTTACTGTATTTACATGCTGCTTCCATTTGCAGTTTTTTTTTACTGCTGCTCTGATTTGAAATTGTGCCGTATCTGATGGATGATGCAATTGCTAATGAGAGTTGGATATGTCCACATTTTACCGTCTTCCTAACGATAAGTAATGGTAGTTGCTTAGCTAACACAATCAACACTGGCGCAGGGGAAAATAAAAATCCCCTAGAATGAAGTATTATGTAAATTATTAATTACCACACAGACGATTGCAATCTTGTTCAGCTGCCCATTGGCACTCCAGTAAATGTGAATGATTTGGAAACAGAGAGAAATGAAAATAGCGGAGATAATCCCTTTCACAGTGGGTGTGAAACTGAGAAAAACGTAACAAATACCACCTGCTCCTTTAGCAATTTATAGCAACATTTTGCATTTAGGCTAGCTCATGCACTTTTCCAGAGTGACTCACAACAAATGCAAACAGTAAAATATGAACAGTGAAAATGACCATTTGAATATCATTGCATTTGTTTAGAGTCAGTAAGATTTCATTGTCATCACATTTCTATGTCACCGTCACCATATAATTTCTTATGGATATCCATAGCAAACTTACAGTTTAACTGTAATGCACGACCCAATGAAAAATCCTCCAAATCAACTCAAATGCAATATTCTGAAGGACAGCATGAACATTTCTCCACATTCTCTTCCCAACCACAGACATTAAAATCATAATAGTTCCACAGTACAGTAACCTGTATGCCGTTTGAATTTCAACCACATTATTCATACATATTCACATTCCACATTGAATCAGCAATGCATGTTTTATGAGCATCCGTTTCCTCAAATGTAATTGTACTTGTATGGATACGTCTGCTCCTTGGCCAGGTGGGAATACAGTAGGAACAAAAGTGTGTGTGAGAGAGAGGGAGTAAGTAAGAAATGTGTGTGTGTGTGTGTGTGTGTGTGTGCATGTGTGCGTGTGTGTGTGTGTGAGAGAGAGAGATAGAGTGAAAGAGAGAGAGAGAGAGAGAGAAAGTGAGTAATGAATGGATAAAGATCAAGAGAGAGAGTTAAAGACAAAGACAGAAAGACAGAGAGAGTCCAATGCAGCTAGAGAGAGAGAGAGAGAGAGAGAGAGAGAGAAAGTAAGCTCTCAGAGTCTGTACTGTGGCTCAGCCTAATGACACGGGACCCACATGGGAGAGAGGGAAAGCCAAGCTCCGTGCAAGATATGATGAATCCAAAGACCGATTACCTCATGCCTCCACATTCGTAGCCTACACACACACTCGAAAGGCAGGCTCAGAAATTAACTGTTCAGATCCGCAGTTTGCAAGAAAATGGAGTTTATTTTGACATCAATATCAGCATTGTTTTCTCTCCCTCTTGGTTCAGCGTCTTGTCTTTTCTGTCTCTAGCTATTTCTCTGTGTTTTTCTGTCAGTCTGTCACTCTATGTCTGTACAGGCTAACTGTTCATTCTCTCTCTTTCTCTCTCTCCCTCTCTCTCCCTCTCTCACACACACACGCACATATTCTCTCCCTCTCTCGTCTCAGGTCCTGTATATATCACCACCAGTTTCAATATTGTGCCAATACCTAACACTGAATCCCCATTCCCCTGCTGTGACCATGGGACAATATGTCCAGCTGACTTTGACAAATTAGACCAACTCGATATATGGCAATAACCTTCGCAGGATGACATGGGGAGAGAGAGGGAGAGGGGGAGGGGGGCAGAGGAAAGGGAGAGGGACAGATTCTGAGAGGGAGAGACAGAGACGGGACACATACAGTATGGCAGTATTTGCAAATTAGATGAGATAACCATTCTGTAATTAGAGAGAGAGAGGGTACATATACACCCTCCCAAAATGCCACCATAGTTCATAGTAAATCAGTACAGCTAGATTACCTGAGTAGCAAGTTACAGAGAGTCAGTGATGAAAGACCTAATCTTAGTGAGCAGTGGTTCTCAAGCTTTTTCTCGCTAACAACTGCCCGAAAAGGTAGGCATTTAGCTGAGGACACCAGTCAGCAAATGCACAATTTAAATTTGTGATTATTCTGCAGATCCATTAGATTGGACATGGGGTTCACTAAGTTTGAAAGTACTGAACTCCCACAATATCATCATACTTGCTAGAGCTAGTCATTCAAGATATTTTTATCAAATTGAGTGTAAAACTAAAGGGGCAGCAGGGGTGATGAGTAGAGTGAACATCCAATTACTGAGGGTCTCAGAGTCCATCCCTGTTAAACTGTCAATGAGCTGAATCTCTACTTGCTCCAGAGGTACCACTTTTTCTACTGTCCCTGCACTTTGACCCCTCTGGTCACATACATGTCTCGTATACATGCATGTGTGGGAGTGGCATATGTGTGTAGCTTACATACATAGTCATACCATGTGTAATAAGGTGACCTGGCCCTTTAAACTCAAACCAAATCCCTAAATGTTCATCCAAAGATATGAATAACGTGAGAGGAAAAAGTAAATCCTGTAACTGATACGAAAAGACTGCATATCTGAAGAATACTCTTCTGCTTTGGACAACACATCCATTCCCATGTAAAGACAGCAACTCCAATTAATTACCTCAAAGGAAGCTCTCAATGACTCTATTAAATGGCTCAAGTGGCCGTTATTCAGAGGCATTTCACCTGTTACGACTATCCTGTAAAACACACACTTACACACACACACACACACACACACACACACACACACACACACCAGCACCAGCTTGGGGGTCGTTAAGCAGCTATTGTTGCGCTCCCCTCTGCTCAGCAAGATAACGACTTGATTGATACAGAGGTTCCCCAGTTAATTAGTCATCTGGCTATATGACTATGCTTGCACATTATGTTTGCAAGTGATGCACAAACTAACGCATGTGAAAACACAGAGCGCGCACACACACACACGTACACACACAAGCAAATTAATATATAAATGCACATAAGTGAATATACTGGACCCAACATGCACATGCACACACATGCACACTCACACACACACACACACACACACACACACACACACACACACAATTAACCACTCTTGCCAAAAAAAAGAATGCACCTGCTGGCCACCCATCACCATTCCACACAAGCACAAGTTAACTCACCTGCTCTGAGTAATCAGCTGAAAGGTTTCAAATTGGCCTTGGTTAATCTTCCTCTCCTTGTTTTCCTCTCCCTCTCTCTCTCTCTCTCAATCTGGCAGGACACAGATGTCCTACAGGCCGCTCACTCGTCCTGTGTGGTGTGGCATAAGTGCATCGATCTCTCAGCCAAGTGGTACGTGGTCCTGCTGTTTCCACAAGACTCAGATGTGCTCTCTCCTCTCCTCCGCTCACTCTGCCGCTCACAGCTGCAGTGGGAAATAAGAGGACGGGCAACGTGGTTGTGTGCTCCACACTCTCTCTCTCTCTCCCTCTCTCTCTCCCTCTCTCTCACTCTAGTGAGCTGGATGCTCTCTCTCTCTCAGGCTGTCAGCTTGTACGCTGCTCTCTCCCTCTCTCTCTCTCCCTGAATTGCATTCTATCTCACTATCTCTTTTTTGCTGTGTCTTCATTGATCTCTCTGTCTCTCTCTCTCATTATTGATCTCTCTCGTATACTGTGTCTCTGCTAGTGCAGCCTCTAGTGGCTGGCTTCTCTCCATGCTGCTTATAGAATCAGAACCAATTTCTATTTACCAAGTATGTGGCTCTACTGTGAGTTTGCCCCTGGATTTATCTCGGCCACAAATAGAAACTAATCATGAAACAATATAATAGACAATGAAACATTAAAACATACAATACAATCATATAGCCTATACAAAAAAAGCAGCATAAAATTCGGAAGACTTTGTAACTTGTTCGCTGCTTAGTAGTCAACAGTGGAGGATTGTGGTTATACTGTGCAGCTCCTAGGTGTGAATGTGTGGAACAATATGAATGTGAAATAGGGTGTTGCTGGAATTGAAAGCAAGCTTGCCCAGTCAACTTTCCCTTGACAAAATAACAAGGTAAAGATAAATAATTTTAAAAAATGTGCCAGTAAATGATGCACTTCAACCCTTGGGCCAAGAAACGTCCTTAAAGACGAGATGAAATGAAAAATGCCTTTTTAACCCTTTTAGATCACATCCCCGGTCATACTGTGCACCTATTTAACAATATATGGCAAAAAAAATACCAAAAATCAATTTCATTGTATTCTTATATCAAAATTCAATCATGTTTTCTTCCTGTAAAACAAAATATGCCGTGTGCTTACGTAAGCATGCCCGTAACTAATTTCAACCAATAATATCATGACATCCACCCATCAATCAATCTTCAACTTTTAGCGCACAGAGCTAAGAGGCTAAGATTCATTAGTTAGCTAGCTAGCAACAGCACACCCACTTTTCAATAGAGAGCCTAAGTCCCTCCCCTTCCGGTGGACCACCATGGGACCTTATTTCGGAAAAAATATGTACGGTAGTCAACGGCGAGAGACAAATAATTGTTTGATCCCGTTTGAATTGTGCCATGAATTACACATATGATGTTTTGTCAATTTAAAAGATAATTTTGCAAGTCAAGAAAGTCGCAGTTTGTGGTAAAACTGTTGAACTATAAGACTGTAAAAATACGTAATTAGAAAGACTACACACCCAAAAGTCGTGCAAGTGACGTAACTTCCTCTCTCCACAAGCTACCCAGAGCCGCTGAAGCTCAGTCCCTCTCAGATAGCAGGAGTATTATACACAACCTGGAAGGTAGACAGTAAGAATGGATTTAAACTGGTTTAGGATAGTTTTAGTACAGTGGGGGCTAACGTTAACGCGATGCCTGTGTGTGTTTCCTATGTTTCGTTCCATGTTGGTGTTGGTGACGTATATTGTGCGAGACGAGAGATGTAGTTCACTGAGCGGTTTCACACAAAACTAAACGTTACTGTACTGTTTTACAACAAACTGCGACTTTCTTGACTTGCAAAATTATCTTTTAAATTGACAAAACATCATATGTGTAAGTCATGGCACAATTCAAACGGGATCAAACAATTATTTGTCTCTCGCCGTTGACTACCGTACATATTTTTTCCGAAATAAGGTCCCATGGGGGACAGCGGAAGGGGAGGGACTTAGGCTCTCTATGTTCAAATCAAATTCCTCCCAACGTTATGTCCCGCCTGTCTTTCCTGTTTCACTCGGAAATACGTCACGATACGGAAGTTAGATACTCTCGAAATGCCGTTTCATCTCGACTTTAACAGTAGGCTATATGTATACAGTGTAGAATATATATAATTTTTTTAGCATGAGTAATTTAGTCTCCATTGGCTCATTTTTTGGTTCATATGTCAAAAAATGAAAAAGCCTAAGGGTAAAAACTCAAAATTCAAAATGGCAGAAAATTCAATATAGCAAAGACAACTGGCCATGTGCACCTAATTTCATGTCAGTCAAACTTAGGCTACACTGTGAGATATTTGGCTTATTAAAACGTTTAATTTTTTACCTGTAATTAGCACTCCTTGGGGCAATCTGTATAATTTTGTAAATGCAGAAATGCAGTGGTAAGATGCATCATTCCCCCAGGTCCCATCAAAGTTTGACAAGCCACAGAGAAAAAAAAGCCATGGAGGATATTTGGAAAGTGAGGAATGCTTCTAAGGCTCTGGGTTTTGACAGTAACAGTTTTAAATTACCTACATAAGAGATGGCATACTGAAATCTGGCCCTCATAAGAGGTAGGGGCATCCAGATAGAGGGAGAGACTGATCGATAGCAACTGACAGATAATATGATATAAACCACATGTTGCTAAGGCAAAGTATGCTGTGGGTTATTTGTGGGGGTGCATTAATGGTTTATCAAATAAGACGATGCTGTATATGGGGCCATTACTGGTTCTTCAAAAAGCAGCGGCCCATTTGGTGGTAAAGTAGAAGCTCTTCTTCAAATGGTCAACTTCATATGGAGCAGTCAAGCACAATGTAGTCCACAAACCTTGAACCCAACACGAGATATGTTCCAATTTGTTTGTGAACCATTGTACCACTAGCTAGTAAACTAGCCTGCCTCTTGGGGCCAAAAGCATGTGAGATTTTTTGTTCTGTCAACTTCATTTTAAAATTGATTAGTGTTAAATGTGTTGAGGTTTGGGTGCTTGTAAACTGAGGCACTCAATCTGTGTGGTATACAGAAACAGCCCCATAGAGCCATATTGTACCGAGTTGTTTTTTTCTAGCTAACAACATCTAACCATGACCCCAATCTTCTCCCGCCCTAACCTTACCTCACATCGAGATATTTGCAGCGCAGCTACAACGGAGTTTGAAAGGAGAGCATTTTTCAGCTAACTGAAACATAAATGGTAGGTCTAAACGTCATGTTTTGGTGTCAGTCACTCGGAAAGCAAGGGCTTCTTAATAGACTCACCATTTCGCACCGAAATCCATGGTAGACGAGGAAGAGATACCAATATCTTCACCGACAGTAGACTCAATTGTCCATAATGCAGCTCTCGCGATCACTAATGCTTTTTCTAAAACCTCCTTGCCGTCTACAAGTAAAAGTGAAGTTAGCTTGATATTGGATATTAGATAGCCTGCACGTTTCTCCAGCTTCAATAAGTTGTAAAGCAAAATAAGTAAAAACCACTGTTATTATTGGAAGAATAAGAACAGTTTACAACCACTGATTTAAATATTTGATCAAATATTTCTTACCATTCAAATTTCAATAGCTCTTTGTATCTTTGAACTAGGTCGCATAAATAAAATATTCTCTCAAATATTGAAAAAAGTGGTTGTAAATTGTCCTTCCTCCTTCCCGTAATCACATATATATTCATTAATGTGCTTTTTGTGTCCAAGATGCAGTTATTTGATGTCACATCATTTTGGCGGCATACAGTGCAGCATTATTAGCAATGCTTATAAAAATCAAAATATGTACTATCTATCAGTATTGCATTAGGCCTACCTTAAATCTATCAAAACACTTGTGTAGTAAATGGTTGACATGAATTTGAAATGTAAAGTTGCACATACAGACGCTAACATGCTAACAGTTAGCTAGCTAATGTTGCCAAATAATTGACATAGCATTAGCTGTTGCATGAGGAACATTTTACTTTGGGCAAATGTTTCTTCCCTGGTTTTTCTGACCTGGAGCACTGGACACACAGAGGTCGTAATCGTGACCTGCCAACTGGGAATTTTCTGAATTCCCACTTTGAATGGAACGTATCATTAGGTTCAAGGAGTGTATAGTTTGGGGCATCACATCACATGATTTGTGGGTAATGAAGTCCTGTAACCATGGGGCATCCTGGTTGATCAGTGGTCTAAGGCGCGTACCATGTAAACACAGCGTCCCAGGTTTGAATCCAGCACGTCATCCCCTCTCTCTCCCAGTCTTTCTTGTCTCTCTCAACTTTGAACTATCTAATAAAAGCAAAAATGTCACCAAAATGATCTTTAAAAAAAAGAAAAAATCCTTCAAACTTTCAAAAATTCAAACAGCTATCTCTCGCTGCCACTTGGGGCCGCCAAAGTGTGAAGTTTCCTATAGTGCAGCTTTCATACTGTCATATACATACCTGTCAACAGTAATGGGAACAGGGAGATGGGTGATGGAAAACCTGTCGAAACCTGTGTAACCTGTAACACCAACACAACCCTTCATCTAGCTGACCCACCTCCCACCCCACCCACCTTTTTCACATGCACCCATACTTACACATAAATCCTCCCCTTGTAGATCTTTTTTTTGTTAATATTTGAGTCCATGTATATTTTAATATGCATTCTACAGACACAATACCATGTTGCACTCTCACTGATCGCAGGCAGGTTTGGAAACCTAACAACTTGGATCTCCTGTCTCCATCATTTCCTACACCAGCACAGTATCACCTTTCCCTCTCTATATTTATTTATAATGCACTGATTGAATGATGTATTTAACCCCCTCGATGTGTGTATGATGTGTTTTTAACAGATCCACTGATTGTGTGATGTGTTTTTTATCCCACCTCGATGTGTGTATGTGTTATTTATCCCACAATGTGATGTTTATGATGTGTTTTTTATCTAATCAACTGATTGTATGATGTGTTTTTTTTTATCTCACGATGATGTGTGTGTGATGTGTTTTTATCTTAAGCTGCTGTTTGCTGCTGTTTTCATGTCCTTGGTGTTGCTGCCACAATGACTATGACAAATTTCCCTGCAGGGACAATAAAGTTTATCTTATCTTATCTCATCTTTTAACACACACACACACACACACACACACACAGCAGTCAGTCAGTCAAACAGGTACATTGCAAGTTTATCCGCGTTTCAGTAGGTTGCCAGAATACGACAATGGTAAAGCCAAAACATCCTCGTCACATTATACAGAGGAAATGAAAAGAAGACTTGCAAAGCTATATTCAGATTAGGTGTTATACATGCAGCGCTATATTAGCAGTGTCAGTATCTCTCAAAAGCATCACACATGTTGGCATCACACTCCCAGAGAGAGTTTTCTTTGGTCACATATGAGCTCATGAGTAATGTGCCTGACACAAAGTGTTTGTGTGCACCAATCAACTATGAATTCTTTACATTTCTGAATAAAGGGAAACTGGAATATAGACAGATGGGGTATTTGTATATGCATCCAATTCTCTGGATGTGTACATTTGGCCTCCTGTATTTGTCTCCCACACATACAATGTAGCAGCATAATGCAGAGAAAATGTGTGCAATGCATTAAATTGAACTGGAAATGCATAGCGACACTATTGGATTTCCCGCTCTCACTGATTGGATGCTGGATTACTATTCTTTTTAGCTTGTGCTCTTATTGTAATGCACAGTAGTTTAAGGTGTTAACATCTGTCCTGTAACCACCATTTCTTTGAGGTTACTGATTTTACCCAACCAGGTCAAAAAGTCAAAAAGTACCATTGGCTTTCACATTCAAAAAGAAAGTCGTGGTAGATCTATCCCTTCTGTAATGTGAAAGGCCCTTAGATCACCATTGTAGTGTAACACATTCATTACATTCTGTAACAAGTGTAACTCAAATTGGACCCTGTGTAATACATTTGTGTAATATGGCAGTTATTTCATATTTGGTTTATGGTTAACATATATCATTAATAGTACTTATATGCTTCCTTGGACCTCCCTTGTCCTAGAATAATAAAAAAAAAAGTCCACAAATGAGAGTATGACATATGTAGTGAAACCCACCAAGTTTTACCCACCAAGTATGAAAAAAGACAAAACTCTTTTGCCCTGCCACTCACAAAACGCCATGCTGACTCATTTGTTAGTATTTTTTTTATTGCTATGTATTACTCACCAACATAAAACAGGTTAAAAGAGCTTCAAAACATGCTTAAAGATGTTAGCCCTTGGTTTTTTTTTGTTTATCCCCTTCTATCTAGTCTGTGCATGGTCCTGCAGCTCTGGCTCCCTGGGACGATATGCCCTTTCCTCATCTGTCCTTCTAGCCCCGGTCTTGCCTTGATGAAGACCTTCTGTGAGACCCAGGCAAAGCTTGACTGAGGATCACCTCTCTTCTTGGGTGAAGTGTGTTTTGATGTCGATGTTTTGGACTCAGCTGAATGACAACCACAGAGCTGTCTAGCTCGCATCTGTCTGGGAGCATCTTGAATAACACAGCAGTGAGTGAGATGTGTTTGTTTGAGAGGTATAAAAGATTAACCCAGCAGGAGCCGTATACACTTCAGTGTTCTTTATAATAAACTCACATATGTAAGTCAGCGCTGAAAAGGATCATTAAGTCATAAGGAGTCGAAGGACACAGTCATTGTCTTGTCATTGCAAAGCTAAAACTGCAAAATAACAAAACCCTGCAAAGTAAATTACTGGTAAATACACACACACACATACGCCACCGCCAACACAACCACCACTATAGATACTGTACACTGTATATAGGACTGTACACTTAATTGATTAAAACAAGGAATAGCTGGTTTTATTTTTGACATTGAGTAAAATTAAAAATGTAATGGGGAAGGGTGAAAACAAAAGACCTGAAGCACTGTCATCACTTTACATCAATAAAGGAAAATATGTCCTAGGCGGGATTGTAGCTGTGAAAGAAATTATCTCAAACATTATAGCGTACAGCAAAATGTGCTTTTTAGTGTTGTTGATTTGCTTATGAGAAAGAAAGAGCCCAAGAGGAATGGTGATGCTTTGTTCTGAGGAAGTCACACAAGTGTGAGTGCGTGTGCGCGCGCACACACACACACACGCACACACACACACACACACACCTCAACTTCTGCTCACAATCATCAAAAAGACACATGGAGTCAGAGCTTATTCACACCACATGAGACAAACCAAAAATACCTCAGGCTTTCGAACAAACAAGATAGATACAATAAGTGTGAGAATGTGTGTGAAAGAATAATATGTGTGGGCAGAATGGTAAGATGCTGGCCTAGATAAAGATCCATAGGGTACCATTAGCCAGGTATATAAAGAGAACCTGATGCTCACTGTCATAGCTGATGAACAGGCCTTGGGTTAGATGACTAGTCGGCTTACTCAGGGATCATTATGGCAAGCTAATTAAAAATGCTCAGCCAGAAAATCCCAGGAAAAGATAAACACAGTTATGAAATCACACATCCACATGCCCAGTAGCGGGAGGACAGGCAAGAGATTTTCTTTTTTTATATATTCCAGTATTGTCACATGTATTTTTCACATTCTCAGGGTCTCTTTTGCTCCATCTTTATCCACAGCAAACATGTGATTAAACAAGACTGGGCAAGCCTAGTTTTGCCGGACCGCGAATGCAGCCTGTGGGGAACAGTGTCTGTCAGGAACCGAAAAATTTGACCCATGATTTTCTGTCCATAATTGGTACTGGACCCTCTTTACATGTAGGTTCCAGAAGATACTTCCTCCCCATTGAAAGTCAATGAGACGTAAGGCAACATTTTCAGGCTCTTGGGCAACGCCCTGTGCCCTAAAGCAGCTGCTGTGGCAGAAAATGTGGCATGGAAAATGGATTGGAGTGCTCTGAATGACGCACATGTGTGTTTCAACAATGGGGAGTGAGTCAGTTAGGGACATAGAGCGTTCTTGATCGGCCCGCTCAGCGGTGTGGCTAACCTGAGTGAATAGAACAGCATCCAGTGGTCAAAGGCCCTCCTAAACATTAAAACGATATTCTATTTGTGCTATTTTATGCAATAAGATTTTTTTGTGGATTCAATTTGATATTGCTTTTTATGACAAAGTATATTAGCAATCACCATAATTACAAACCTTAAAGGCCTTTGGTTCTCTGTGTCAAAAATGATGGGCATCCCTGAAATAGATTGTTCAGGCAAGTGTTTATCTCAACATAAATCATGATGATATGCTATGCATGAAAACTGGAAATATAGCTGGAATGACAACAGCAATGTGGTGAATGTGTGTGCAGCATAATAATGAAATTCCTGAATCCATATTTGCAGGGTCACACAAATAGGCAGACAAAGATAACAAAGATAAATACACATTGATACACACACACACACACATACGCACACACAACAAAGGCATGCACCTGGATGCACACACGTGCATATACATACCTTTGTTTTGAGTCATATATGAATTTTCTGATCTAATAATAATATTTTCAGTGGAGCTTGAGAGCTTTTAAAAAAATAAACAGATCAGCGGTATCTGAGTGTCTGTGTGTGTGTGTGTGTGTGTGTGTGTGTGTGTCTGTGTGTGTGAAATGTGTCTACTGTTTTTGCCCACTGATCCTTGGCCTTACATTGGGTGCTACATTATAAACACAAATGACATCTGATATACACAAACAGGCACTCTCTCTCACACACACGCGCATGCATACACGCACACACACACACAAGCACACACATAATCTGAGAAACTTGACTACAGGATATGACTACTACAGTAAAATAAATTGGGTACTGTGATATATTGCTGCTGCTTCTCAGGTCCCAATTGGGCTGTGGAACCATGATTTCCGAATAGCTAATGTTGATTATTTTAAACAGCCATTACCATGCAAAACACAATGGAACAAGCTGTACATAACTCAATATTCACTCCCTTTGCAATGGGTTTCCGATTTATTTACCCACTGCCAGAAACGAATGGAATGCCAATGACATTACCCATATTGTAAGGCTATTCTGCGCACCATTGTCATTCATGTGCCTGAGAAAGTGGCCCATTTCATGAAATTGGGATTGCAGGCAATGATTTCAATCACATGTAAATAACATCACCCGACCTTAGCTGCTCCAAATATTGCAGCTCCCCCGACATTGTCAAACAAGGCTAAACAGGGCTTATTCTTTATCTATGCCACTGAATATCTTCCAAAACAAAACTTCTGGCGATGCTGTATTCCGCTGCGATTGGAGGTGATGTACCTGCTGAGCTATTGTTTATATAGGGCTTTTAATCCCATGTTATCAGCAGATTCAGTTATCCCTAGCACTAGTAAGCCCCATTTCGCCTTGCAGTGAAAAACTAGCTATTGAATAAACAGTCACCAAACAGGCTATATAGTCAATGAATGACAACACAAGGCTATAGTAAGGGAAGCTAATTCCATTACAGAACCACAATAGGATTCCAGACAGAGCCATTCTTCCTGGAAAACACAGCAACAGCAGTAAACCCATGATGAATGCAAACCATTTCAGATCCATGGAAAGACCTTGGTTTATCATAAGACAGAGACAAGGGCATCACAAAAGAAATGGTACTCAGCGTCTCTCCTAGTTCACATCCTAGTGTGTGTGGGTTTGTGTGTGTGTGTGTGTGTGTGTTCTTCCAGAGGATCAGGGGTGCTGACTGTCGATAAAGCTTCCCACACTGTAATCAATAAGGCTTTCCCTTTGTTTAACATTGCTGCTTGAGTGTGCCAATAATGCAATTATTTCTGTCTTGCACAGATCCTCACAGTGGAAAGGAGAATCCCCATGCATGACCCCACAAAATTAGCCAGGAGAGAGTTTGGCAAGTATAAAGGTCAACTGCATGGATGGATGGGTAAAGGGATGGATATACACTTGTTTGTGGCAGACTTAGACAGTCAGCTACTTGTGTTTCATTGTTTGTGTATTTCAAATTGATACTTCAGTCCATTATGGGCTGTAGACATTTAATTTTTTCACATTTTCTGCTAAACCAAATTGAATTGAGTTGACGTAGCAGCACCCAAAGCACCCCTATGGTGACAGATGGATGGATGGATGGATGGATGGATGGATGAATGGATGGATGGATGGATGAATGGATGGATAGATGGATGGATGGATTAGTTGATTGAAGGACAGAAGAATGGACAGGATTGACAGATGGACTGGGCATCATCTTATGATTACAAATTAATTGCCGAAAATGAGAAATGAGAAATTTCAGAAATGCAAACATGGCCGCACGTCTATCACATGAGTTTAATTGCCAGGGGAAAACATCCGGCCCTCACTAATGAAAGGGGAAACATTCTTCCTATACTTAATTAAACAGGAAAACATTCTTTCTTTCCCCTAATTAAAGATCCACTGAGCTGGCCGAGTGAAGTAATCTCAAGTGTCTAAACGTCTCTCCACACTTCATTTCACTTCTTTTTAGCACCATGCCAACACCAGGAGAGAGGTCCGCCATTGACTAGTTGTCAGGGCAAACCAAAGGGGGGAAAACAACTTATCCAAGATGCTTTGACGTTGGTAAATTTTTAACCAAGAATACTAATGCAGAAGGGTACAGAAACTGGGTGTTGATGGTCATTGTATGGCAAGCTACCAATCCTGATGTAGATTCGTATGCTACATAATATACGGAGGCTAACTGGAGCAAGTAAGTTGGAAGCGATGCTGAGGGAGAAGGAAAAGAGTCAATACAGAAACCGTTACCGCTCTAGTTGTCAGTTAGACTGTGGCTGACAAGAGAGAGGGATGACTTATGAGGAATTAATTATTTTAATGGTGTCAAATCTGTTCTCTATGGAGTACATTTACATTCAGCCAGTTACGCTAAAGCCAATATATCTATGAAAGGCAAAAATCTACTGAATATCTGTTGAGACCGATTATTTATCACGTATAACAATGCTGCGTTCGTGGTTAAAGCCACCAGCACAGAATATTGTCTGGTATGGAAACAAACAGTGTTCTTTAATGTCAGGGATTTTATGTGTTAGGTGCTGTGGTGAGAATATGAGGGGGTATATTGTGGGAGCAAATTAACATTCTGGGCGATAGAAATTTGAATGTAATGGCACTAATCATGCGAATGTAATTCAAATTCTACAATGCGCTAATGCTGAGACTAAATTTGCATGTGAAATGAATGCAACCTCAGGACCAGCTGTATATTAAAATTTATTTTCTCTCTCTCTCTCTCTTGTTGATCTCTTTGCCCTAGATGACATAGTATACATGATATAATGCCTTTAACACTGAACTGTTGTAACTCTTCATGAAACATGCATGGGCCTCGTTGGGCAAAGAGGTGTAGCTGAACACACAGTCTTGGATCATGTATTTTGTATGTACTGTGTATCATGTATTTTCCAAACGATGCAAACACACACACACGCACATGCACAGGGGTACTGCAGTTAGAAATCTGTTGAATTTCGTTATCAAAAACTAATATTTCCTAAATCCAATCTTATATGTATAAAGCATGAAATCCAACGAAAAAACACTAGCTGAGAAGGGGATAAACCAACTACTAGCAATTAGATCAGCAGGTGCTGTTTGAGAACTCTTTCTCTGTGCATACTTGACTTTGAATGCTTGTGCATAGATGTAAGCACATATATCATGATGCGTGTGAGTGTGTACATATTCATTTGTATGAGTTTGTGCATCTGAACAGATGGGTGGTTAATTGAAGACGGTTGCTATTGAGGCTGAGAGTTGGAATCCCATCTCAGCTGAGTCAGGATGTAATGATGCCTCCAGTGATAAAGACCATAAAGCAGCCAATTACTATAAAAAAGCAGCACTTTTGCAGTTGAACTTTTTAGGAGCGAAGCGAATTGTGATGTCTACCTTTAGTGTGTATGTGTTTGTGTGTGTGTGTGTGCGTGTGTGTGCATGTGGTTGATATTTACACAGTATAGCACCCTCTTTGATCTGATTAACTCTCCACCCATCATCTGATTTGAAAGATGTCCCATGTCACAAACACAACCCAGGAAAACCACATTATGCTGCAACACTGCAGCCTCATAGCAGAGCCGACCCGACCCATTAAGCATTTTAAGCAGCTGCTTAGGGCCCCGCCTGCCACGATAGGGCCTCTCACAAGACAGCATCATGATGCATTCACTGACCTAACCTGGTAATGTGCTGCGTGCATCTGCAACATACAGGGAGTGAACTTTAAAAACATGACACGTCGCCACCACAGTGTCGCTTCACAAATGTTTGGCAGGAAAAAAACAGCATCATCCCAATTTGATGATGCTGTTTTTTTCCTGCCAAAAATGTGTGAAGTGACACTCTGGTGGGACGTGGAACTTATGTGGATTGCCATGCACTGGTTTGTCAAACCTGGCAACCCGCTTCTACATGAACCTGTTGCTGTGAGGTGTGTGTTATATTCAGTTATAATAGTCCACTTGATACGAGGGTTGGGTAGGGTCCACTCATTTTGTGGGGTCAGCTTAGGTCAACCCTTTTGCAGTGATGGCCATGACTGGTGTGTAGGAGGTATAAGGAGTAGACAGGCTAGCCCAGATCCTAGCCCAGAGTTTCTTCAGTGTTTTCATGCCTGCACCCAAATGACAAAGATAGCCTCAGCTTTGGGCCATGACTCAATGCAGGCCCCTGTTGCTGGACCTGCGTTCTGACCTCACTGTGATAATGCATTGGCATAGGTCCTAATAGAGAGTCCTGCCAAGACAGGTCAGTAATCTGGCATTTGGCCATACTCCGGTTAAGGTCTTATTTTTTGAGTTGAGCTGCTTACACACACCTTTGATACACTGGTTTTCCTTGGATTTTATGTTGATAAGGTTTAAGTTCCTATAGATACCGGCCCTTTTTTTTTATCTGCTCAGCTATGTTATATGTTATATATGTTTGTTATTCTTCTATTCCAAACAAACCCTCATTGCTGCTGCCAGAAACGTAGGTAGAGAATTTTTTACAGGGAAAGACTTACCAAACACCAGGGACAGCAAATGTAAAACCTTTCATGAGCTGGCTGTAGGTTGATTCACAATTGTATTATCCCAATTGGCAATAGATAGTAGCAAAACTGACATTTATTTATATGAAAATGTCACGCACGATAACTTAATAAGCATTACTGACAAAGTAACTCACATCAGCACTTCACATTACCTGATTTCAGAAGCCATTTATATGTGCTTTGAATGAGAGAGAGAGAAAAATGTCACCTTCTTTTGTAAGTGCTCACAATGGTGCTGTTTTCAGCTTTTCCCACTGTCTCTTTTATTCTAGTATCTTATTTGAATTCATTTTTGAAAGCAGGCCACAGAGTCCATGTTCAAGCCGAAAAGCAATATCACTAATTGTGCCCCCACACTTCCCTCCATTTCATCACTTCTTTTCCAGAGTCTGAAAGAGACAATAAACTTTTAATTAAGTGACCATCGTAATATGGTCAAGGTGTTTTCCACCGCAGACTCATTTCAAATTAATCAAACTAATTTCTTTTTCTGCAAACTTTGAATAAATTAGCAGTACAGCCCAAAAGCAGTGCATCTGTGTGTGTGTATTTCTGTGTGTATGGCTCTGTCTGTCTGCCTGTTTTTGTGCATGTGTGTTCTTGTACTTCTATCCTTATCTATCCTCCTTATTCTTATCCTCACTTCTACAAGGGGCTTGTTTAGGGTTAGGATTTGGGTTTAGGGTTAGGATTAGAATTAGCTTGAGGCTAGGCTAAGGCTTAAGGTTAGGCATGTATTGGTGAGGGTTAAGGAATGAATGTAATCCATGGAAGGTCCTCACAAGGATAGATGTACAAGGATGTTTGTGTGGATGTGTGTGCAGAGGCGTTTTACTTGGGAGGAGCACCTCTATAAGACCTGGGCTCTGTGTGTTCGTTTCTTCCTTCATGTATAACACTTTTTTGCACAGTGCTTAGGGGAATTACGGTATGCACTGTTTAGGCGGTGCAGAGCCCTGCATAAGGTAAATACAGTGTGCGCTTGTACACTAGGCAGTATGGTAGAAGTTAAATAAGCATCAACCAACTGGAGGCTGGTGTGCTGTATATTCACATACCAGGAAGGATTGATTTTCCAACTGTAGGCTAAGTCAACACATTAATTAAATATTTTGTTCAGTGATTCTCTTAGTTACAACACTGTGATACAACAGCACTTCGGTGTTAACAGGTGTAGTTTTTAAAGTCGACGTGGTTTCATGATATGATCCAGTGCAGTACAATATCATTTATAGTTATAATTGTTTTACGTCACTTTTATGAAGTTGGCAACAAGTACAACCCCAGCTTGCCCTATGGCTGTTCCAGAGTCCGGATTAAAAGCAGGATGATCAGGCCTTAGCTAACAAGCTGTCTGAGGAGCAGCTTGTTAACTCAATTTTATAGAGAGCTTTTATTAATTCCCTTGTCCTCCCTTTTTATGTTTTCCTTTGATGTTGCCTGCTTTGCTTACATTGCTTTTTTGCTTTTACTATTGATTTTATTTATTTATTTTTTACTTATTTATTTCTTCCTTTGTAAGGCACTTTGTAACTTTGGAAAGTGCTAGCTAAATAAAAAGTATTAATATGTTGAGTTGTTGCGAAGTCTTGCTGCAGAGGGAATGAAACTGGATCAGATCCTGCTCTCACTCCTGTACTCCAGCAGGACAATATCCCAGTCTGTAACACTACATACGTTTAGCTGTGCTGAGTTGCAGTGACACTGACTGTCAGACAGCACAGCCCACTCCTGAATGTTTTATCTGCTTCCTTGTGGCTCAGCGTGTTATATCCGGAGGTATGTCATTTCTCTTTGAGGCCCACAGATTTAATCCCCCTCTTTTTCGGGGATTGGCTCTCTCCCTTCAAAGTCTGTTCTGAATTCTTCAGACTGTTTCCCCATCCCATCATGCCCTGACTCGCAATTAAACCAGGGTTACACACTATACACTACAAACTGCTGTCAAAGTTTCCCGATTCTCAAACTGTGTATCTCTGACAATGCTATTAATATTGTTTGCTTTTAAGTAAAAAGATGTTTTGACACTCTTTTGAGTTGACACAAGTGGAATAATAATTTGAATGGCTCCAGAATGTTACATTTCTTACTGTATATACCAAGAGTCTCTGACAAGAGAGAAAATGACACTTCCTACTTGAAATCTGAGACATTAGAAAGTTATGTAAAAGTTTTCAATGCTAAAAGAGAGCTGTAATGTGAAGTGGAGTGGAGGGCATATTCTGATCTGTACCAGGAACAAAAAAACATGAGGATTATTCGCAGGTTATCTAAGTGAATACAGTCTTTGAGTGTGTGTGCGCGTGCCACTGTGCTCGCTTTAATGTATGTGTGCATGTGTACGCATGTGTATGTATGCCTGTCTGTTCATGTTTTATGCAAATAAGACATTTCAGACTGATTCCAATTAAAGTGCCTTCTCTCTGTGCTCCTGCTGTGTTTCCATTGAAGTCCACGATGTTGACAGTAGCAGAGGAAGTTTTCTCACACAACAGTGGCTTCACAATTGTTGGCTTCGCTGGAAGATGCTTTTGAAGTTTTCTTTTTGTCGAGTCGACAACTTCTCAGCAGTTCCACTTGTACACGAGCACACAGAGACGCATACACACATGCACCCACACACACCCACACACACACACATACCTGTATACAGAACAAAACACAAGTACATACATGCTCACACACTTTGCCAGTTTTAATGTGGGTGGTGTGAGAAGAAGAAAGAGAGACAAAAGAAGTGAAATGAAGAAAGAGTGAGAAGAGAAAGACAACGATTGAGTGTGTGTGTGTATGTGTGTGTGTGTGTGTGTGTGTGAGAGAGAGAGAGAGAGAGAGGTGAAATGAGCTGTCTCTTACTCCCTACATCATTCAGCTGTATATTTCCTTCCTGGCTTATCTTGGAATAACCTGAGAGATTTCGTTGAGCGACACGAAGAGCCACTGGCCAATCTATTCACTGACCTATAGATCTGTTTCTTGTTTGTAAACAGTGGGAGGTGCGCACCCAACCCTGGGGCAGGAAAGTTGATTTATCATTGTTTTTCCAGTAGCAGTATAATGTCAGTGCATTCAATTATCTTCCCAAGGCGCACTACCTTGGTGTTATATTGTTTTACCTGCATCTTTGCTAGGATACGTTACATTTAGCAACTTTTGCAACTCTTTACGTTTGCATTGCTAGCAGTCAGCAACTATACAGTGACATCATGATCAGTAGCTTAATGTCAACATTACCTTACTGCCTTACTTTAGCTATCTATTTTACTGTCTGTCTGTCATGTTGCTTAGATGCTTACAAAGATAGAGCTACAGATGTTTAATTTTGCAACTGTCAAGCTAGCATATCAGCTGATTGGACACTTGCTGCACTTATGTTGCACTTTATGGTAACGTTAGCTAACTGCCATGGATGGCGGTCACTTGGAAACACAATTTGATCAGTATTTCATCCTTTCCTGTGTTTAGCAGTGAGCTGATTGTTGTAACTTAACCACATACTGACACTTAAGAAATTGGGTTTTGGCTAGAAGAAAGTAAAGAAAGAAGACACACTATGTAGCCTACTTATTCTCATGCATCACATTACATCCACGGATACTGAGGCCAATCTGCCAACCTAACTGGTCGCTGATCACTTACTTACAGTCCAATTAGGTCTATTTAGTAGACACATTTGTAAGAGGTTTGGGACTGGAACAGTATAATACAGAAATCCTGGTGTGTTGCCTCCTAAAGCTCTGCACTCACACACACCTTGGCTTTCCTCTGCTGATGAAAAACAAAGGACTGGTGATGCCCCTCACTGCTTATTTCCTTCTGTGATTATAGGACAGAGCTTCATCTACGTCTGTAATACATATTTAATTTACAGATAATGTTCAATGTATCATGATAAGCTGCGTCGTATTGGGAAGCATGGATAAATAGGTTCAAGTTCAAGTTTATTTATTTATATAGCCCTTTATCACAAGCATGTCTCAGAGGACTTTACAGAGAATGTGTCTAGCTAGGTCTAACTAAACACAATCAGTGGTAAACAAAATTTTGTAGGACAAGCAAAATGAAAAACACAAGGTAGGTAGGAGCAGATTTAGCGAGACAAACAATCTGCCCATTCTATATAGCCTTACCTACCCGGCACCCCAGCCTTAGACCCTAAATGCACACAAGGAAAAACTTTAGTGGGAAAACTTGCAAGAAACCTTGGGCGGGCTGAGGCAGATAGGGATCCCCCCCCCGGGACGGCTTAGCGTGCAATAGGTGCCGGGCAAACATTGACAGAGTCATGGGCAACAATGATGACAGGAGAAGACAGAGAGAGACAAAAGAAGGAGAGGCAGCATGCGGCGGTGAGAGGGGGCTGAGGCCAGCACTAAAGGAGCGAGGGCAGCAGTCGTAAATAAATAGGCCTACAAGTAACATAACTAACACTAAGACAGTGAGCATTAGGAACATAAATGAACAGTTAACATTATTTTGCCGTAGGGCGCTTATGTTGAAAAAACAGTGGAGAAAGAAAATATTTGATTGTATTCCTGCTTTGGCAGTCCAGTCACCCTCACTTTGTATGTGGCGTTGCAGAGAAACCCATCTATACAAGACCCACTCCCACTTTTTTTGCTGTCGCCTCCTCGAAACTTACATGATTATTTCAGCAGCGTAGATGGAGGTTTGGAAAAAGGAGCCATTATAAGACCATAAAACATTGCTTTCCCAGCAGAATAGCCCCAGAACAATATAAGCCTGTCAGGAATCCAGCCGAGGTCCATTGATTTTCTCTTTTGCATATTCAGTTCATTTTGTGTTTGCCTTTTGCCTGTCTTGTTTTCTGCTCTGTGTGTCTGTGTCCAGTTCCCATACATCCAGCCCCTCCTGCTTCAGCTCCAATGATCGGTTACCTGTTTCCCGCTCTTACCTGTTCCACCTTGTCTCCGCCTCCTCTGCACCATCTACCAGCCAATCTTCTGCCAGCCCATCAAAGCACACCTGTCTCCACTTATCGTTAGTCAGATGGTGTATATATACCTTGTGTTGTCAGTCAATCTTTTCCAGTTCGTCCCAGTGTTTTCTCCTGTGTGTCGTTCCAGCCTGTTTCCTGTTTTCCTGTAGCCCCTAACTTGTTATGACCTTTTTGTCTGCCTACTGGATTCTGTCTCAGCTCACTGTTTCTGTACTGTTGCCTGGCTTGATTTGGATTATCTGGTTCTGACTTGGATTTGGACTTTGGTTTTCGGCTCAGTAAAAACCCTTGAACTTTTACCCCTGCCTCTGCCTGGTGTGTTCCGCTTTTGGGTCCTAACTACAAACCTGACATAAGCCGTTCCATTTCAGAAGCAGGGCAGGTGTACAGTGTGAATCCTCTGACCCGCCATGCATTGAGATTCAGCTGTTAGCAGACAGAGAGCTCAGGTCCATGTTTGGATTGAGGGGGCGGAATCAGAAAATGAGCCTGAGCTCTACAGACAAATAACACATTTTTGCATAAAATATGACCATGATCTGCCTTTATTTATTTTTTTTTAAACCCTGACACCTAGTAGTTTATTATAAAATGCTGGTATGTCTGTAAAGCACAATACAATAGGGGTTATTAGTGATCTTGAGAACCTTGCTTACAACACTTTCAAGACCACACTCACACTTGAATAATATTGATGAATTCCAGAATAAATTTCACAGTTTGCTCGATCCTGGGCAGGCAACATGGTCTCTCCCCCTTCAGTTCTCCCTCTGCTGGCTCAGCGGCAGACATCAGTGAGTGGAGAGATGCAGGTGCAGCTTAGTTCAGTCAGAGTTCAGTCAGTCTGGTGGTAAATAGATGATTTATATAATTCTATATATTCATTAGCTATTTGTGTTTATTTAATGATTGAAATCACCAGCAAAAACTGCTACTGTTAGTTTATTTTAGCTGACACTAGCAAACTTCACCTACACCCTTGACTATAAACTTTTACCGTTAAGCGGTCACTAACCAGCCCATCTGACTGTGATATTGTTAATAAAAAGCAAAGTTATTTGACCTGCTATTTAGTTTATACATTAGTTATCAAGGAATGAATCATCAGATCTCAGATATTGTTGTCAATAAACCGTGAATGTGTGAGGTTTGTGTTCTGGTCCAAAACTCAGAGACGATAGAAGCAAAGGCAGGAGAGGAATAAGAGGAGGAGAGAAGGGGACAGAAGAATAGAGAGTAAGAAGAGAAGAGATGTGGAGAAGAATAAAGGAAGAGCATACTTAAGAGCAAAGTGAACACAGAGAACAGAGTGACAAGAATAAAAGGAGAGGAGAGAACAGAGGAGAGGAGAATTAAAAGAATAAAAGGAGAAGAGAAGGCAGGAGGGGATGAATAAAACAGGAGGACACAGAGGAGAAGAAGAGAGGAGGACTTAATGGAAAGGGGGACGAGGAGGAGAAGATTACAGTAAGAGGCAAGAAGGGAACGAAAGAGTAGACAGGAGAAATCAAAGAAAGTCGAAGAAAAGTGGAGGCAAATAACCAGAGTGGATAAAAAGAGAAGAGAGATATAAATGGAGAGAAGAGAAAAATAAAAGGAGACAAGGTAGGAGATTATATGATCTCTTTATTTATTGCACTCCCAAAAAAATCCAGTGTCCCAAAAAAAAGAAGTATAAAGGAAGAGAAGAAGAATATGAGGGGACAGAAGAGAAGAGGAGAAGAAGAAGAGGAGAAGGGAACAGTAGAAGTGGAGGGAGAAAAAGAGAGGTGAAGACCATTGAGTAGGGTGAGCTACAAATTGAGAGTTAATGAGGCAAGAATGTAATTTTCAATAACCACAAGAGCATGTATAATTAGTAGATATGAAAATATCTAAATAAATATACTTACTCTAATGTAAGGTGGGAGATTACTGCATTACAAAAACTGGTTTAGTGGAGTTTAAAATAAGTCCAAAGTCTTTGAATCTACACATTAAATTGCAAGGATCATTGCATCAAAGTAAAATCATTGCAGTATTGTAGAGAGACCCACATTTCCGAGTTGTTCCTAAGTCTGTTGGACAAACAGACCTGTTGGACACATTCCCAGTGTGTGTGTGTGTGTGTGTGTGTGTGTGTGTGTGTGTGTGTGTGTGAGCAAGAGCAAGAGGGAAAGACAGAATATCAGAAAAAAAATATGGAGAGGGAAAGACTCAAGAGCAGCATGAATGACTTTCTGAGCAGCTTAGTGAGGTGCTAGAGAGAGCTCACGGAAAATAATTGGATTTCATTCTGGTCTCTGGGAAAAAAAAAAAAAGATGCATGCTGTCTCCTCGGAGCTGCTGCTACAGGTATCATAAAGGCCGAGAGATGTCTAAGTCCCAAGAAGAATTCATATCCAAGTTTCCGGCACACAAAGCTGGGACAGGGGAACAGAAAACGGTGAAAACCCCTTACTGTTTATAGGAAACATGCCTTCTCCCTCTCTACACACAGATATAGAAAGTACATGTAATGATACAAAGAATCATACACACGGGCTACTGGCCACTGCTGGATACTGTCATTATATCACCAAAGACATTATTTTTTAATGATGCCTAAAAAATGCTGCTTAATGGCCAGATAAACAGGTCCTTGGTTTTGGTCACTGTTTCATCACAATAACCTGTTATTTAATTATCAACACCTGTTGTTTACTTACAAAGATGGCCATGTGGTGATGTAATGGCTTAGTATGAATTACAGATTTCTGCATTAGCTGGCCTGCGATAATGATGCCCATAACGATGACAAGGTAGTCAGAACTACAACATCTGCATCAAGCTAAAGGGCATTTCTATTCAAATCATCCTTCTTGAATGGTAATTTGGCTGTTTTACATAACATGCCCCCTGTAGAATATGTGATATGGAAATGAGCATTAGTTTGGTATCGTTTGATTAAACATCCCAGCAACAGAACATTCCAACTTTGAGTCTCATGCACCAGCCACACATGAAATAACACTCGTTTCCATGACAGCATTATTAAGATTCTATGATAGCCATCTTAGCTGAACCAAAGGAGAATACTAGGATATATGAAGAAGTGTCCTTTACCTTTCCCTTCAAGTCCTATGGTCAGAACCCTGTATTTGAAAGCCTCCAATAAGGTTTCTTTGCTGTAAATATACAGCTTGCATTGTCTGATCCAGATCGTCAGAGGAGTCCACTTCTACAGGAGATATAAATGGTTTTTCATAAATATGAATGTCAATGCCTAGTAAACAATGATGGGAGAGTGAGTAAATCCCACTGATGAAAATACCCACTCACTTAAAAAGACAATTTTCCTCTGCACAGCTGAGGAAAAATAGCTTGTTAGAGTTATAGGACATAAAGCAGCCATCTAGGGACACACACATTTTTACAGTCTATTAATCTATGAATAATTAAAAGCTCTCAGTAACCCCAGAGGAGATTACAGCACTACGTCTTTCAATACAGCGACTTGTTTAGCGGTGTCCAAGCGCGGCGCACTGCAGAGGCTATTGCCAGGAGGCTCTAAGCATAAAAAATGGAACACCTGTAGTATATTTTACAAACAGCAGATCAAAATGTCCCCGAAAAAAAACAAGCTGCACTACGACTGTTACGTTTTTAATTGGAGGCGACAAAAACGTCCAAACTTATTTCACTTGTTATTGTCACTTGGAGGTGACAATAACACTTTTTATTGCCGCAGAGGGTTTTCATTACTTTAGATGGGAAAGCATATATAATCGTGAGTCATTACTCTGTCACAATTACAATGCAGCAGGATTGATAATACGCAGAATGTTGAGGTTTTCACAGCCGCGAAGAGTCTGCCAAACAACAGCTGCCTTTGCTTGCCTTGAGTTTTCACATGCCTGTTCCTACGGCTGTCGACAGTAAACAAGTGCTTCTAAGTGCAGATGATAAAAACAAATAGCTTCCGATCTCGTCAAAGGCCAGGCGGGCTGAGATGGATTCAAAGGCGAGCTACTGCCAGTATCAAGTGTCTTGCAAGTAAAAACATACTTCCTCCATGTTCACGGCTGTTCTGTTGTCACAAACAGTGAATAGGTGTCTTTCTTATTTTGGCTTCAGCTGTGATACCAGGATGACGGACAATTCAACAAATATGTGTTATGGATGCTTCTCGATATTGGCGATGGCGTTGGTGGTGGTGATAATGATTGTGATGATGATGATGGTGTAGACACTGATGATGAGGCTAATGTTGATGATGATGATGATGATGATGATGGTGGTGGTGATAATGATCATGATGAGGAAAATGAGGCAGTGGTGATGTTAGATTCACTTAAAAGTGAGGGGAAATATGCACTTTATCGACATTGTGGCTCCTTAGTCCTGGAGGCAAAAACAAGTAGACAAAACTAAAAATGCGTTATGAGTCAGACAACAAAGCTAATTAAAATGAGTTTACAAGGTCAAATGAAGACAGAAATAATGATCTCACTCCTACAGTGATGATGATGATGATGATGATGATGATGATGGTGGTGAGGCTAATGATGGTGTTGATGTTGATGTGGCTGTTACACCTTTGATAGGAGCAGAGAGTTTTAATCTTAACAGAAGAAAGAAAAAACTCCTGCACACTCTCTAGTGAACTTTGCAATTAGAGCATCATTACTGAGAACGGCGTGTCAGTACTGGTACACTTCATCAGGTTACAGACATGGGAGAGAGAATCATCTTATATATGGCTGTTGCTGCAATTTTGGTGATTTTCACACTTTCACTTCAATTGAAGCATTAGATGCTCCTCTATGGGTTGGGAAAAATCTCTGACCTCTCAGGCTTATGAAACCCATTCAAAACCCATTGGATGATGTCAAACATATATTGTCATCAGGCTAAAAACATTCTTGGCTCATGAAACATTTCCATTTTGGAGATATGAGGTTTTCAAACGACAGCAACAATATGTTAGGTTGACCTACGAGGACCAATCTACCCGATTGGTCCTCGTAGGTCAACCTAACATATTGTTAGGTTGACCTAACATATTGTTAGGTTGACACCAATTAATCAATCAAGAATAACAACAATATATATATATAAAACATACCACAACACACAATAGGCCTACACATATTTCAGTATTTGTATTCAGTATTCAGGTTTTCAGTATTTGAGGTGATCCATCCATTAACAATGTTACTTTAATATAAATACATTATCCAACCTTGCAGAGTTACAAAGAGACCTATAATTTATCCTAAAATGTTTAATCACTTTTAACAGGAAAGCATCTACCTATGTCATTACTTCTTGTCAATCATGAAGCAGTAGGAATAATAAGTGGCTCCATCCCAATAATGTATTCGTAAAAACTGTGAAAGGAAACAGTGTGACGGTGTTATTGCAGAGAATGTTACATTTTTCTTCAGCATAGTCATGCAATTAGTTCCTTGCAGTTATCACATATTGGGCACAGCACAATCTCATCTACACACACACTTGTTCAGACACACACTACACACACTTTCTCTCTCTAATGACATGCATGCATGCAGGGGTGCGAGTGTGCACGCACACGCACGCACACACACACACTCTGGGTCCAATAGGATTAGCATATCATTTCACAGAATAAAGTGGAGTTTCTGCAGGAACATCCACTGTGAAAAAGCAGCAGGTTTCTGGAGATTAGACACATATTCATGACTACTTGAGGACTGTCATCTCTTGATAGAGCAGATAATTTGTCTGTAATTAGTTCTGATGTTAAAGTCTGATATGATCCGCCTGCGTTTGAAGCCGATCCTTAAAATATTTGCCATTGTTTGAAAAGTCTGATTATGAGTCACTTCCAAAACTTGGATGAAAATAATTAAAAAACAAGTGAGATGAGCCTCTTCAAACAGCATGTGGCCACATTCGTGCACCTGGAGTTTTTAGCCATAGTAATGCATTGGTAATTGTAACCATGGTGATGCAGTTTCAAAATAATGCAATTAATAAATGAAATGAAACACACATATTGCAATAGTGTATACATATTTAAGCAGAGGCATCCCACCCTGGGCACCTTGAGAAGATAATGCTAACTAAGCCTCTCCTTATAATTTCAACACTGTAGACCCAAAATCCCACCCCAACACACACACACACACACGCACACACACACACACACACACAGTCACACACACACACCACTCCATACCCTTGTGCTACCTATACATAAATGATTAAACTTTGTTCACAGACTGCAAACAATGGAGAGATTGGTATATTCTATAGTGTAGAATTGAGCCAACTTGACATCATTTGTATTTATGCTGAAACACTGACTGAAGATTAATTTCCCGAGAATGCAGTAATTTGTCTGCATCTGCAATTAGCGGAGATACACAGACGGGTGTGAGAGACTGATATGAAATCTCCTCTTATTGCTTATTACTGAAATCAGATAAGTAAGCAGGAGTCAAAGTGAGAGAGGTGGTTGTTGTTGTTGATATAACAGATGGTGAGAGGAGATATCAAACTTTGCACAAAAAAAAGAACATCTGAGCTGAGAACTATTGTCGACTGGAATATATATAATGAACATGATAATGATGGAAAAATGTATTTTGTTAATTGTGCACAGCTTGTAGGATTTCCTTTTCCGGAAACATTAATAATGCAAAACAATAATACTATTCATGAATTGCCAGAATGTCCATGTAGACATATGGAATCTGGACAGGTATATTAATAGAGTTTAATAGTCATTTCACTTGTTCAAACTACCTTCATTTGTATGGGTGGTTGAAATCAGGATGGTTCTACAGAAGTAGATTTTTTTCCACTCAGCTGGACTATTATTATTCTCAGACAGCCTTGAACTGGAACTCAGATCTAACAGCTACTCTGGCTCCAGTGGTGCTGTATAGCTACTGAGCGTTGAAGTGAGCAGCGGGGATCTCAGTTGCCATCATGTGACGCTGGAATCGCTGACAGAACCACTCGAGGGCTTTTTCCGCGCAGCGGGACAGTTGGCTGACTGCGTGGATATGTGTGTTCCCTCCTCCATGGCCTCATATACCCTTCCCAAACCAATAGAGTTTACTGAGACACACTAAACTGGACTATCCCTCACTGCCTCATCTAAAATCCTAACTAGAACTAGGTGTGAGAGAGGGAAGGATCTAGACTAACATAACATTCCCCAAAGGCCTTTGCTCACATTGTCTTTGTTTCATTGTCAGTGATTAAAGATAATCTTATCGTCAAGATGGAAAACCAGTCCCACATCAGCTGGACAGTTATTAAGCTAATAATCACACCAACTGGTAGGGAACAAATCTGGGCCAAAAGCCCCACTGGGATAGATTGATATAAAGGAACCAAGTGGATTGTCTCCTTAATGCAAATCCCACCCATACTGCGCTCCAGGCAGTCCGAAGCAAACAAAAGTAAAAGAAATGAAAACGATGTAATTCATTTATATCTCATTGTGGAGTAGCTGCATCCATCCCTTTGTAGAAGTGCACTCAATATTTCTCCAGGACGGGTTGAATGTACAGTTCTCTCTGACAGTAATGGCCGCGATGCTGTCATGAAGCCTGTCGTAACATTCAAAACCAACAGCTTATGGACAAGAAGGGGGCTAATAACATTAATAACTCTATTTAGAACTGCAGACTATCTGTCATGAACCAAACAAGAGAGAGAAGAGAGGAGGAGAAATAAGACAGAGGAGACAGCAGCAATCAAGAAATCAGAGGGGGACTTTGTTGAGAGGAATCTTTGCTACACTGCAGTGAAATTACCAGACTGAGAGAGTGCACTCTTGGCAACCAACTAAAACCACATAGGGAGCTTTTAAATGGACTCAGAGTTAAATGAAGGTAAATTAAGGCACACCATTAGCGTCTCTCTGTGGCCAATGTTACTTTGTGTGCATGTGGTTGTATTATGTCATACAGATAGACAGACAGAAATATAGATAGACAGATAGAGAGAGAAGGAGAGAGAGATTTGGCTGGATTTGTCATTACCAAAATATCAAAACAACATCAACAGTGACATCGGAAGGTGGAGGTTTGAACTCTCTGGAAGGTCACAGGCTAATAAGTAGAGGATCGAAACACCCCAGAATTGTCATTTTCAGAAGAGCATAACAAACCAGTGGTCTAAAATATTCCCTCCCCAGTTAGTGTAAGGTAGTGAAAGGTGGCAGCCAATAGCAGAGAGGAGAGGAAGAGAAGATGAGTGGAGGGAGGAGTAACAGTCAAGGCCTGTGCCAGCCGCTCTGTTCTCACGTGGGACGACTGTAATTAATTTGGACACTTGGCTGCTAGGTGGCATCAGCGATCATTGTGTGTTTGTGTGTGTGTGTGTGTGTGTGTGTGCGTGTGCGCCAGGCCTTTCATCAGTGATGACATATCCCCGCCCTCCCACTGTATGTTGCCCTTGAGGTGGCTATTTGCATTAGTATCAGTACCGGGCTCATAAGCTAGCTGACACAAAGAGAGACACACACACATGCTCACCCACACAATCACACACAAACGCATACACACACACACACACACAAGAATTTAAAGTACTCTAAAGAAGGTACAGTATGAAGGCTGTCCTCATTTAAGATCATTTCCAGTGTGATATTCCCCTATGAAGAAATGCTATTCAGTAGGATTGTTTCTGCAGTGTATAAGGATTTTTTCACAGGATTTTATTCAAGGACAATTTGTGGGAATTGTCCTTGATCCTCGACCTCTGCTCCCCTACAGTTTGAATTTAAAACACAGCTGTTAAAAATACATACAATTACTGTCAATCATTTTTAGCTGCTTATTCCTTTTCGGGGTCACAGGGGTCTGGGGCCCTGACCCCAGCATGCATTGGGCAGAAAGCCAGGACACAACCTGGACAGGCCGGTCCATCACAGGTCTAGCTAACACAGGTAGGCAGACAATCACTCACACTCAAATTAACACCTAAGGGCAATTTAGAGTCTCCAATCCACCTTGGAATGTGGCAGGAAACCCACAGAAACCTCCACAGCCAGGAATCGAACTCGGCCCACCTGCTATTATTTGTAATTAAGGTGGTAGTAGTTGCAGTAGTAGCCTACATGTAGCAATTGTTGTTGTTGTTGTTGTAAAAATGAAAAATCAAACATATTTGAAACTGTATTGTTAAGTCAAACTGTAAAGTACTCACATTAGGTTAGGGGTAGACAATTACTTTTTGTAGAAATTATGCCAAACCCTCATGGACAGGATGCACTTTTTACAGCTATGACTAGATTCAATACTCAGATCCCATTAGTGTGTTTTCTAAAACAAATGCATGACAGCCACATTTGATAATAATGGGTTAGGGGCACTTATGGTCTGTAAGGTCTTATACTATGCTAGCACTGAATGTCTTGACAACCAGAAGGCAGTATCAAAGTGGAAGAACAAATAATTATCAATGAGCACATGTATTGACAGTTTATGCAATACTTTTATTTTGAAAACCAAGCACTTCACATTAGGGAATGACCTTAGAATTTGAATGGATAGAAGCAACCCCTCCTGGTGCATGGTCGATCTACAATGGCATGTCATTTTTAAGTCATATGCATCTTCACTAAGAGGAATTATTTCCAGTTACCTCAAAGAGAGAGATTCATTGCTTTGGTGTCTACTCAGCTTATTAGGTCAGCAGATCAAGTCTAGCAAATAAAACTTCCAGTAGTTGCAGTATGGCACAGAAATAATAAATGGAATTAGGCTGATGTAGAAAAGTAATATTCAATTTGTTGTTGAACGATTTAGCTCTTTATGACAAGACAAAATGGTTTTAATAGCTTTTTAATTTTATTTTAGCAATCCAGGAGGCAATTACAAAACCTCGGTGCTCTGCTCCTGTGGATTTTTATATTTTATTTATCCAGGGAAATTCAACTGAGCACTCTTGCTCTTTTCCAGCGATGGCCTAATTTACATTCATGCAGCATCCCACATTCATACCTGGGAGCTGACCTGTACAGCCACAGTCTTCTACTGTTGGCCACTGAGGAGGCCATTGGAACGGTTGGGATACTCTTGCCTCCACCTCTGGAACTGCAAATAAGAATTTCACACCTTCTGTACCCAGTGAGTCGGATTCAGAGGTTTCTTTAAAGCAGGCCATCAAAGTAGAGCAGGAAACTCATGCACAACTTCCCACCTCTGCTCCCATGGGGAATATTGTAACCAAAAGTATGATTTTAAATGAGGATTACGCAAATTTCATTGATGATTTCCGCACACTGACTTCAGAGGCTGCTACTAGGTGTCCACCACGGCAATCCAAGAAGCCATTGCAAAGCTTATAAGCTCTGCTCCTGTGGATTTTCCTGCCTCTTGCATCACATATGGGAGTGCAAAGAAGAAGTCCACAAGCTGTTCCCCAACTTCCTATTTCTGCAGCTATGTTTTATCCAGTCTCCACACGGGCCAAAAACAATGCTTTCAAAACTATCCAAGGTGAAGGGATAGAGATTGATCCTATTGTGAGGGAGGAATCCAGAGCTTTTGAAGCTGCAGCCACTCTGGATGAGTTATACAAGTTGCTGATATGAATAAAACAAACAATTTGATATATTTTCAACAGTGAAGTGATATTAAACAGGGCAAAGATGAAAGGGTAATCTCCCATGTTTTATATTGCATATTGCATCAGTCATTCTTACTGGTGAGATATGCATCACATTATGCTTTTTAATCGCATCAATCACTACTTCTATGTTCCTTCTATGTTCCTCAAGCTAAAGCAGCAATACGGGCTACAAATCATATGCAGAGTAAGAAAGTAAGTAATAGTCTAGTCTAATAATTTAGGCAAGGGACAAGCTTTAAAAATCAGTATGACACTGAGATGAGACAGTTGGATATTAGATTTCTTGTCTCCTTTTCAGATTGCCTGAAATGGACACAATCCTTCATCTAATTTTGCTCTCTATTTGCATTTCTGATCATTTTATTAAGGGGGGCTTTTGCCTGTAAGATGTAAACTTAGTAAGATGTAAAAGGTTTTAAACTATGAACCCAGAAACCATACTGAGAAACCATCTGGGGTGTAAAAGTTATTCAGCATGCTGTGCAGAAGACACAATAGTGTTATCAGTAGCCCAAAAGCCCAATATAGTGGACTCTGTGTGTGTGTGTGTGTGTGTGTGTGTGTGTATGTGTGGGTGTGGGTGTGGGTGTGTGTTGAAGTGGGGAGTGATTGTGTTATTTTCAGAAATCAGTGTCAGCAGGTATGGCTTTGCTCCACACCGTCTGGTTATACTGCCACAGCACCTTGAGGGCTCCTGGTGTCTTGGCTGAAAATACACACTCAATCACATACTTACACACACAAGCACACACAGACAAGCAAGCACGCACACACACACACACACACACACACACACACACACACACACACACACTATACAATGTGATAGAGGGGATGTCACTGAGTCTAGGGGTGGCTATAGGGTATTTGATATATCTATGTTTACCCTGTTATTTGACGCGGTCCAGATGAGGGTCAGCACCTCCACATCTGAGGAGACCATTCTCTCCCACAAAAAGGGGGCCTGTCCCATTCAGGTGGGGAGGGAGCTGCCCCAAGTGGAGGACTTCAGATATCGCAAGGTCTTATTCGTGAGTAGGGTAAATGGGATTGTGACATTGATGGCGGTTAGGTGCAGCAGCTGCAGTAATGTGGACGTTGTATCTGCCTGTGTTGGTAAAAAGAGAGCTGAGCCACAAAGCAAAGCACTCAATTTACCGGTCAAGCTTTGCGCTGACCCTCACCTACGGTCACAAGCTCTGGGTAGTGACCGAAAGAATGAGATCTTGGATGCCAGTGACCGAAATGAGGGTTCTCCGCAGGGCGGCTGGGCTCGCTCTCCATGACAGGGTGAGGAGTTCAGTGGTCTGAGAGGACCTCAGAGTCGAGCCGCTGCTGCTCCGCACTGAGAGGAACCAGCTGAGGTGGTTTGGGCACCTGGTAAAGATGCATCCCGGGTGCCTCTCGCTGGAAGTAAACCAAGCTGACCGGGAGGAGACCCCGGGGCAGACCCAGGACACACTGGAGGGAATACAGTTCTCAGCTGGCCGGCCATCCCCCAGGAGGAGCTAAAGGACATTGCTAGGGAAACGTCTGAGTTGCTCTGCTTGCTCTGTTGCCACTGAGACCTTGACCTGGATAGGCAGCAAGAAAATGGATGGATGGATGGATGCATGGACAGTTGAATGGATCAATAGATCAATGGATGGATGGATGGATGGATGGATGGATAGACAGAGAAATTAGCCTCCTGTCTCTCCTCTTTCAGTATTATGAATGATGACTCAGTGATAGCTCAGTTAGTCCCAGCATGAAAGGAAACTCAGCTGAATAGATACATGGTTATATCACCATAAAAAGGACTACTTAAGCTTACTTAAACAATTAACCAGGAGCATAAGGATGGTACTGTCCTTCATTCCATGTTACAGTGCAATGCGCACTTAGCACTTCCAAACTTACTCTAAAATATTTGAGCAGATATTGACATTTGCATGCTTTGCACCAAACATCAACATCAGCCAACACCAGGTGTTCTTGCAGGTAATGACATCAAACCAAGATGTACACAATTCAGCACAGGAAACAGAGGAACTATGAGTCTAGAACATCTAAGGGATGTATGGTCATGTAACACAACAGTGTTTTATATATTGTTGGCAGTGTGTCCTCTCTCAATATTGTATTCGTTTTTCCAGTACATTGAAAATAGACAGGAAAGTGAAGCGTGTTATGATGCAAGTTTGACCCGACACTGCATGGCCGGTCTGCCAGCCTTGTCCTCTTAGTACTCGCCACAGTGGGACCTCAGCAGGATGTTGCTGACTCATGTTGACATTAAGGTTCAATCATGCTCTGCCAAGGCCACTTCTAAGCACAGGGTGTTTAGATGGCTGCTATGGGCACCATTCAACACCACAGTCCAAAATCTAGCCTACAGCACCACATGTAGCAGGACTGGCTGACTGATTGTGGCCAATAGTCCTCATTATAGATGTCAAGGCTGCCCCCTAATGGTCTAATGGGGATCATGACAAAAGACAAGTCGTAATCAACAATCCGTGCTGTCGTTATATATCATGAGAAAATAACCTGCCCGCTGTGTCACTACGTGTGACAGAGAGAGATACGAATGGAGAGAAATGAGAAGGTGAGAGAGAGAGAGAGAGAGAGAGAGAGGCGAGACAGAGTGTGCATGTGCTACAGTCCTAATTAGTCAACCTTGGGCCCCCTGATGAAGGACAAAGCATTGACAGAGGCAGAACTATGCCTGCAGGCGGACGGAAAGGGGAACACACATTGACACCGAAATACACACACGCACTCACACACACACACACATACACACACGCACACACCACTTTAATTAAATTTACAGATGTCAAGGCTCTGATCACGAAAGCAAATCCCCACCTCCCTCCTGTCATCCATCCATCCATTCATCCACCCATCCCTCCCTCCCTCTGCCCCACCTATCCCGTGCCACTAAAGTAGGACAGTTGTGAGTGGTGAGACTGTTAAATGCCATGTCATGTCATTCAAACTGAAACACGTACTCTCTCTCTCTCCCTCTCACTCTCACACACACACACACACACACAAGCACACACAGCTACATACACTCACACACACATGCTTAGAGAGAGAGAGAAAGTGATTCCAGACAGTTATTGATCTGTTATGTAGCTGATAGGACAGTAATGAACTTCCCGTTGAACAAACGTCCGACTGTAGAGAGAGAAATCTGCCCTAAACATCCGCAGCACATCATGGACTTTTTTTAATAGTCTGCAGTGTCATTTTCATCTTCAAGAGCTCATGATATTACAATACACACACTAGTAGTCTTGTACTGTTTTTATAATACCTGAAGTGGCATTTTATACATGCCTCTCTTCAACAATGAACTTTGAACGTATGAAGAGGCTTTGAAAATGCACAGGAAAAGTGTATGAGGATTGAAGTTTGACCGCTCTTCTTATTTTTCATTCTCCCCTGACCGATGTTTGGTTTCCTTGTGTGAGGGGAAACTGCACCAGAACACAAACACAGTGATGATGAATAGCCTTCACTGAGCTCTATACAACAAGAGGCTGCAACTGTGTTTACATGCCAACTGGTTTTGACCGCCAAATACTAAACACTACTGTTTCCCCCTGAAAGGAAATAACTAATGTTTCCCCTTGAATTTCTAATAGAAATAGGAAAGGGATTGAAACAGCATTTAGAGCATATCCCTCCACAAGTTTCCATTGAAACCAATACATAATGCAAATTGTTTAGGCTGGCCATGGAGGCTCTTCTGAGTACAGTGGCCAATCTTATCTTTTTAATATTGGAATGGGCACTGCTCTGCTCAAAGACAGCAATTGAAATCTGTAGGCTGCGGGAGAGTGAGTGTGCACATACACACATAAGACGATGAAGTCCCCTTTGAGTGTCAATGCAGCTCCCCGTGCCACTCGTCAGGCACTTAGGTGGACGACTCAAACTCCAGATAGGCCCCATTACATTCTCTTAAGGACACAAAATGATCATGAGAAACGCCGATAAGAGCTGACCTTGCTTCTCCTCTTACAACCGTACAATGTACAATCTCTCTCAACTTCTCTTTCTCTCCCTATTTTCCTCTCTGCTCAGAGCTGTATCACCATTAAGGTAATGGAGCCTATAGAGCAAAGTCTGGCTGTGTATGTGACGCACACACACACACACACACACATAGCAGTATGCCCTCAATGCCCCTGGCTCATCCCCTGAATTTAGAAAGGACCCCATCAATCTTAGTGTCCAGCTGTCCATCCAGCAGGAGATACACACGGCACTGACACTACAGTATGTGTGTGCGTGCGTGTGTGTGTGTGTGTGTGCGTGTGTGTGTGTATGTGCATGTGTCCTGGGGGGAGCCACTGCTAAAGGGAAGATAATGGGATGTAATGGAGATGAGGCTTATATTCTTTCTCTTTCCCTCTCTTTTACTCTCTCTCCCCCTTATTCATCCTTCCGCTCTCATGCTTTTACCACCGTCTTCCCTAAAGAGTAGCCTGGAAACTTTCACTCTCTGACTGACAGTCGGCGTACTATACAATTAATGCTTCGCCCAGGGCAGCAACTGAACTTAAATGCAAGATAGTCCTTTAGGATACGCCGCAGCCAAAGAGAGGTTTTAAGAGCGAGAATGTGGAATACACTTTCATCTTCTAACCTGTCTTGCATGGGAAGGCTGAATTCGAGCAGAATGCTAAACTGCATATGAAATATATTAATTTTGCCTCTCCGCTCTCTCTTGCTGCAAGATAGCAAGCTCTTAATCCACTTTGGGTTTTTTTGTCAGTTAAAAACCCCACCAGTAGTTTTCAGCTCGTCAGGGATCATTCGCTCCACCCCCCAACATGCATAATCTGAAATTAAAAATGTGGCTCTTATCAAAAGTTTCTACCCTGTAGTAATAGTGTGGAAAAAAATAAACCATAAAAACATGCATCACTCAGATATTACAGTTAACAGAAACACACAGAAACAGCACAGACACAAACATGAACACACACACACATACACACAAAGTGCTCGCACACATGCATACACACACACACAACCAGCCCCATCAGCATTATACACACACACAAGGTTTCACGGGGAGCTTTAGAGGCTGGTTTAATAGATGGGGATTTACCTGTAGGATTTATCATAAGAGACCTGCAATAAGAGAGAGACACAGAGAGAGAGAGTAACAAATACTATACAGTAGAGCTCGGACCGCACTGAGCTCCGGGCGAGATGCTACGTGTGGGGAGAACTAAATTATAAATTCAAACATTGCTTCCATTTCTCCCCCTCTTCTCCCTTTTCCCCTCTTCCCTCCCGCTCAATTATTCTGAAACACGGTCCCTCCTCCCCTCCTCTACTCTCACCTCTCTCCTTCCTCCTCCTCCACATTCCTCCCTCTTCTCCTCCTCGCTCCCTTTTAACTCTACCCGTCTCGAATCTCGGCTGTGACAGTATTCAAGGTCTGTGGGTAGCAAGGACACTGGAGATTTGCTTCTGGTTGTTGCCCGTAGTTTATTCGGCACCAAGCATAAAGTAAACACAACATAAATTACGCACCACGTCACTGTTTCTCCTTTCCTTTTCTCCTCTCAGCGCTGAGTCCACAGTCTTTAAATAAATGATCTTCTTATGGGTTTAAAGGAATACACAAAGTTTGAGATTTGCCCATTGGCCAACTTACCCATTAGGGGATAAGGACATAGACGCCAAAATCATCCATGTGTCCCAGGCAGATCATTTTCTCTAACGCTCCATGCTAACACTTTAGCATACAATATGTTAATTAATCGTAGGCGACTAGCCTGTATAGAATTTGTAGCTCTAAAGCTAAATCACAAGCAATTTTAAATGATAAGCGCTGCAACAAAAAGTGTAAAACACAAACTATGATACAAACATGCTGCTTTGAACCATCAGGGATGACTTTCTCTGTGGAAAGGTTTCTCGTCCAGCGAGACTTGGGAGCGTGACTTGTTTGATCGCCACAGGACGTGAATGTGGTTGGTTGGTGATGGGAGTCTTTGCAGTGTTGTGCAGCAGATGAATACATGGTGGCTGACCTGAAATAGTTAAAAAAAAAAAAAGCATGGCTAAATCAGTTTTATTAATGAATCATAATTGAATCATAATTGAATCATATTTTGTTTTAAAAATGTATGAATCTACACGGCATATAATAAAAAACACTGTCAGTCTTCTTACATCAGATAATTCTAGTCACATCCGATCACTTAACTTAGTGTAAGCTTAAGTGTTGGCATGGAGCACCACAGACAAACTACCGGAGACACTTTGATGATTTTGGTGACTGTGTTCCCATCACTGAATGGTGAACTTGACCAGTCTCCTTGATGTAATACTTTAAGTCCAACAGCTTGTATAGCAGTCTTTTCAGGCCAGAAGTACGAGCATGCCGCCATGCTTCAGTCCTCAGGCTCTCTAGCTGCACCGACTCACACACACATACACATACAGGTTAATTAGCTGCAGGTGTGCTTCACTGACCAGCTGGACTGCTCCTGGCTCTCTCTGCCTCCAGACCAAAACTCAATACCCCTGTTGCGTTTTCCAAAACTTGGTGCAGTAGTAGAAGGGCAGCACTAATGGCAACTGAACAAATATGGGCCTAGTGCTGATTGGCCATGTGGTGTAGCAATAATCGGCTAAAACGCTTAAAGGTGGAAAGAATTTCAACAGGCATATCTCATGTCCCATTTCAGGTACAGTCATGAAAATGTGTGCATCTCCTAATGTGAAACAAGTTGGTAATGGGGCATGGAAGAAAACTGGTGTGGAACTGGCATATCATCTTGACAATTGCATAGCGTTCTACTGAGTGCCATCTAGTTTAGAAACCTTTTTTGGAGAATCATGATAGAATGCCTTCTTTCCATTGTTCCTCCTACATGGGAGGGACAGCAGTAGCCCAATTGTTAGAGCAGTGTGCATGTTATTGGAAGTTTCAAATCTCCATCAGAGGGAAATCTGGATGGGGGGAAATGCACAAGATACGCTCCCCCTTCCTCAACAGCAATCATTGAACTGTCCTTGAGCAGCGCACTTAATCTCCAACTGCTCCAGAAAAGAGGCTTTGTGATGGCCAACAGTATATAAGTGTAGCTATACTGGGCTTGACCCTGGTGTGAATGTGTGTGTGTGTGTGTGTGTGTGTGTGTGTGTGTGTGTGTGTGTATACCACTCCAACAACACAGTAACCCCCATAGACAACTTGTCTGGTAAAATAAGGATAAAACAAGAAAAATCAACTTTTCACTACATGTTCAGACTGCCTGTATTCTCTCTCCCTATTCCCCCCTTTTCTCCTTTTCCCTCCCTTCTCTCCTTGTCTTCTCTCAGTCCCCAGACACCCACCACCACTCACCATCTGTTTTAATCACCGGATGCAGTGCAGGTACACTCTTCTGCCTCTCTCTGCATGGGACAACAACCGAGAGGGTAATAAGGCCTAATTATGCTGTTTACATGCAAGGGGGTTGAACACACACCGAGTGACAGTGGCTCAACTATCATCTCAAAGAAGGATGATCTTATCCATCCAAACAGCAGGGTCAAGATATGGATCAAGGTTACACAGTGGCTGTTTGAAAACAAGTTAGTAAGTTTGGCTGCAATGATTGGTGATTAAACTCACACCATTCAAAGGTGGAAGCAGTGTGTTATCTCCCCCTGACTGTGTTAAAGTTGGTGTTTTAGACTTTGGCTTCATGCTACCTTTCCTTTTTAATGAGTTTCCAATAGTCTGCTGGCACTCACATTATCACCTGGAAATCCATCCCATCTCAACATACTCAAGCCTGCAACAGTAATAGAGATTGAGAAGTGAGGAAATTAAACATGCATCCTTGCATTATAGAATCACACTGAGTTCCAACAACATATATAGGCTATAAATTTACAGCATGAGACGAAGATGATTTCCTTCTGAACCGCTGAACTTTTCTGCACTGGAGCAGTACATCATGAATATTTTGTGCCTTTTTCGGGAACATTAAGTTCATTTTTACCTTTTAAACCGAAACCTATAGCTCTACCTTACATTTTTTCCTGAGTGTAGAGTGTGGGAAACCTGTGTTATGCCAACAAGGTCAGGCAGGGCCAACGATCAGCATTACAGAGTGCTTATCAAACACCATTACACACTCCATATATCCTTTTATATGATCTGTGAATGGACTTCACTGAGGAGGATGTCCACTTCGTCCTTGGTTTAATGGCACTGTAAGTCGATAGTGTTCCTACTACAGACACTATAATGTGTATGATGTATCGTATAACTCTCCTCTCTCTACATAGTCCCACAGTATGATGTAAGGTCATCAGCATGACTTCTATGGGGGTTCTTTGAGGAGAAAGGGCCCATGGACCTTGAACAGCTATCATTGCAGAGCTAATAATATTCAAGCTCTCCATATTACCCGTGACTTCTAGAAACCACGAGGTCATGATACGCCAGCAGCGTTTTGAGGCAGTGTAAATGTGCATATTTGCCAACGGTTATTATCAACAATAGTTTCGCCATATGTTTGTTCTGTATAACCCACTGCGTTATGCGCAGTGATTTTGTCTAGGATACCTATTTTTACTCCACCTGCAGGGAATACTGCCCTCTGAAAAATGCATCAACTCAAACAAACATTTGTTTTGGAACAGTCATATCCCCCATGTCGCACTATTCCTGACCTCTATTATAAGAATAAGAATATAGTAGTAATACTATAGTAGTAGTGGCAGTAGTAGTCGCATTTTTTGTTTTTTTGTAAGTTAGCATGTATAGCATGTACTTGAGAGAGTGTATTGAGATGGATAGATAACCTGACCACTTCCTCCACTCTTATCTGTACTTGATGGTGGTATTTAGCCTGACAGCCGCTTCTTTGAAAGTCAGTGATATTTTTATACATATTCATATTCATGTTCCCCACGGTGTATCCTTCCCATGACCTCTGCATTACTAACGGATCTGCCTTGAGTAAGGTAACACGCACACACCCACAGAGCCTTGATCTGAATAACAGGCACTGCCTCAGTGCATTGGAGCCAGCAAATCTCTATTTTTTTCAATCAAATCCAATTACTTGTGTGGCTGGTAAAGCAGTGGTACAGAGGGAGGGAGGCAGGGAGAGCAGAGATGCATGAAAAGGGGGAATGATGGATAGATAAAGGGGTGGAGGCATGGGGTGAAAAAGTGATGGAGGGAAGGGGGAAGGTGGAGGGAAATTGGAGGTGCATAAAAACAGGTGAAGGAAAGAACAAAGGGAGGAAAAGAGGACAATCACGCAATGAGAGAGGGAGCGGACGAGGAAGGGATAGCTGTATGAACATAGTGAATTATGCTAGATGGGACAGAGAGGAGCAGACAGAGGGATGGAGGTCCTGTGTAGTTCAGTAAGTAGAGCATACTAAAAGGGTATGCGCTTTCAGTACTGTAAGGTGCTTCGGATCAAAGCGTCGTCCAAATGGCATATGTAATGTGGAGAAGAATAGATGGAGGGAGAAATGGACTGATGGAGAGGCTAGAGAGGGGATGGGAAGGGCAGAGAGAAGGGCCAGAGCTAAGAGATAACACCGCCTATGTGTCTAATAGTTTGTTGTGTTGGCTGCCTGTTTTGATCACCTGAGGTCAGGAGAAACTAGCATCTGCAGTGGCCCGAGTAGCAGAGAGTAGCCTGCCTGTCAGAGAATTTATGTAAGGCAACTGTGAGTATTTTCCCTTCCTCAGAATGAGCAGGATGAGTCTCCTCAACCGAGAGGCTGCAACCTGCCTAAAGGAATTGAATTGGTAAAGTTTGTAGTGGTTTTAGTGGACAGTTTTAGTGGCACATCATTTAATTGCTGTTTCTGGGACTAGAAAATGATCGGGTAAGATTTATTTCTGGGTTGTGTTGCGTTATAAAGACCCCTAAGTCCACGCACGTCCAGAAATCTGTTGCTTACACACTCTATCACCTCATGTGAAAAAAAAAAACAATCAAGTTATTAATCAAGTTTGAAGAGAACAAAGCAAACGTGCTACACTGCACACTACTAATGAGAAATTGCAAAACATACCTACTGCCCTGTATATTTGCTTCACATACAGGGCAGCTGTTAAATGCTCTTAGTTAAATTTCCAGAGGTTATGAGCTTTGCTAATTAGCTCATGTAGCTTCCAAGTTCACTTGAACTGAACAGTTTCAACATAATTAGTGTGGAGAAAGCAAGAAATGGGACAAGCTGGTGGTGGCTGCTCTATAAAGTCACCCAAGGCTATGGGGTCTCCAAAACACAATACAAATATGAGCAACACAAATGGTATTTTCCTCTTTTATTGGCTTTGGCTCAAAATGACTCAAAATAAATATTAACTTATGAATTACACAAAAGCAGTAAGCAGTATTTCCAAAATGACAAAAATAAAGGAACACTGACATTTTCTTTGTTGTTTTGTCACTAAAGAAATTAGAAATAGGCGGCAGATAATGAATCAACATAGCTCATAACCTTTACAAGTTAATTAAAGGAACTATCAAGGTTTTAGTCAAGATGTCAAAATTGCAATTGTTTTCAGGTTTCTATTACAAACTGCTGGATATACTGTACATATTCTGTAGGCTACACATGCGCTACAAGCTCCCATAATGCACAGCTAGCATAGCAAATTAGGTTTCATCAGGAATCTATGTTTATATATGGCATATTTCAGGGTTCTACGTAATAACGTACATCTGCTGTATGACAGTTAGTCGGTTCAGGTCATACAGTATCGATCTTCTGCATGGACTTTATAAAATCTGAAGGTAATATGAGCGATACATGACAGCAGCTCCACTATGTATATAGGTTCAAATCCAACTCAGCTGCCAAAGGTAAAGCTGTTCCAGCACGCAGTACAGAAAAACACTGGTACACAAGTGACAATATCTGTGTGTGTGTGTCTGTGTGTGTGTGTGTGTGTGTGTGAGCGCATGTGCGTGTGAGTAGGCTTATTGTGGATCCTGGAGGGATATATTAAACTGCTGTGAGGCAGAGAGCGGAAATGTAACATGCCTGTGTTGATTTAGAGGAACACAGTAGCCTTGTCGAGATAACTAAGTCTTTGTTTCAGTCTGGCTGTGTCATAGCCACTAGGGGTTGCTGCTACCTTTGATTTTCTGCAGACTTTGTACGTGTGTGCATGTGCATGTGTCTGTGTGCATCCATGTGATTAACATTTAAGGGTTGATTAAAATTTTTGATTGAAGTTACTTTACCTCAGTAATGAGAACAGATGTCAGATCACTGGAGCAAGTATGAACTGCTCTTGCTCTCTCTCTCTCTCTCTCTCTCTCTTTTGGTGAGTCTCTCCCTCCAGTGAGGATAAAGCTGAGTGAGAGAGAGGAGAAAAGAAAAGCGAAGAAAAAGAGAGGTCGGGACATAATCACAGAAACCTTCAAAGAGCTTTTAGTATTTAAATGTTAGCTGTTCCACTCTCAGGGTCTCACAGGTAATTTATTTAGTTTAGAATGGAAGCTTCACTACTTCACTGTTAACTCTGAAATGGTCAGCCAGCGCATATTGAACAATGAGAAACAACTAAATATTTAATGCAATAGGAAAGGTATGAGCACACAAGGGTTTGGGATGCTTTTGGCAGCAATTGATTGTAAGCAGAGCAAAGGAGAAAACACACAGTACACACACACACACACAGACACAACCATACAACTAAATCCAATAAGGAAACAGTAAAAAGCAGATGCCCACGCTCACCAATATTGTTAAAGATGTCCATGCACATGAACAAGTGCAAGTAGCAGCATTTGCATAAATGACTTTTAAGAATCAGAGCTCACTGGAAACAGTATGACAGTAAACATGTGTCTGTTTGGGAGATATCTCAGCAACGTAGGTGGTTTGGCTGTCTTTCTTCATCTTGGCACAGTGCGGTATAGTGAAGAGTTGTACCTGAAGTGGCATCAATTTTTTATTGCTGTCTCAATCTCTCTGATTCACTTATAGTCATACTGCATCAGTATGCAGACCACTGAATACTAAACTTTTTATATTATGAATATGTAACAAAATCATTCTTTCAACAATCTCGAAATCAGCACATTTTCTCCATCATTGCGTTTTCTTATCTGCTGGTGTATGAGTTCAGGGTTTTATTCCTGCCAGAGATAGTGACAGGCAGAGGGATGCTGAATGAATACAACATGCAGGGATTTCTGTGTGTTGATATTATCTGTCAATTATCATTAGTATTACCCTGAGAACTTGTAGCCAAACAACATGAACTGTTTTGCCATCCATGTGAACTTCAAACATGCAGCGTGTTGCCTTAACATAAAGCATACAACTTACTCAAACCAAAAGCTATGCTTATCTGATTTAGTCCCACAACAGCAATCACAAATCTCAAAGTGATATGAATAACTCACATACACACAGATAAGACATGGAATTAGCACTAAACACCAGCAAATACTGCCGGCTGTTGCTGGCTGTCAGTTCTTCTTGCCATTGGTTGGCAGGTAACCAATCTGTGTTCAGTCTACTCTACTGTGAAAATCATTCATGAATATGCCATTTTAATGAAGACAACATGTTGCCATTACTGCTACTGAAATATTTAGAGATACAAATGCAGAGATACAATACAGAATACATGCATATATCCATATCCACCCCTGTTATGAATGCTGCAGCAGACTATGACACACACTGTAATGGAGAAGAGGCTCTGAAATTCAGCATGGTGATCAATCTCAAACACACACACACACACACACACACCTTCCTCCCTCTTGCAGTGACAACAGCGTTATGTTTTGTTTGTTTTTTCGCCCCCACTTCCATCAAATTTATGCCCGTCTCTGACTAAAACCTTACGCATCTCCCAAGTCAGGGAGAAACCATGTTGGCATGCTTGACATAAAGCTCAGACCCAGCTGTTTTGATTTGATGCTGCTGCACTGTGACAGAGACACAGGGAGCAAACTAATACGATGCCAGTCAACCAGGCTGAATAGCAGGAGACGAGTGATTGCGCTGTTGATGGGGATAATTGCACTGGGGTAGGTGGGGGGTTAATTTGGGCTCTGTGATTGATAAAAGTGACAGCTCTCTGTCTCAGCCTGTGAAAGTCAACAGAAGAGGGCATCACTCTAAATGAAAGACAATGGAAAATAGGAATACTGCATTGCATTATAGTTTACAGAGGGAAAAAGAAAAGAGGGAGAAAGACAAAGACACGGAGAATGATAGGGCGTCTTTGCAGAGAAAGTGCTGCAATCAGCATCTTGTCTTTTGGACTGAAATGAACAACAAGTTCATTATGATTCAACTTGCTGAGAGATTTATACGTGAAGTTGCTTCGAATGACGTGAACCGCTTCAGCGTCAATGTCGGCGTATTAAACAGCTCAGATGAATAATGTCTCCACTAAAAGGATTGAACATAATTGGTAAACAAATCATATCACACACACACACACATACACACACACACACACACACACACTCACTCACATATTGTAATTGAAGGTAGGATGTGTGTTTTTGGCCATGAACAATGTCAAAGTTCACAGAAAAAGGAGATCAATATATTCAATTCAGTTACACTGGATCAATCTTGATGGAGTCACTGGATGTAAGACCAAACAAAGTGATTCATACAAAAATCAGCACTGGATATTAAAACACAGCAAGCAAGTGAGAGAGAATAGGGCATCAGTCCAGAGGGCAAGTACATTTTAATAAATAACAGGTAATGCTGCCTGGGAATTGGTAAGTGAGAAAATGTCATTTGGCCCAGGTGGATTCCTATCTGGTTGGCTTCCTGACATTTGACGTTTGAGTTCCCGAGTGGGAAACCCATCTTCAAATCTGATTTCTTAAGACAGAAAACAAAAAAGCATTCTGGAGGCTCCAGCTGCTTATAGAGACGACCCATACTCCCAAAATTAAGGATTCAAATCCCAGCTCATGTTATTGTATTGCACTTCTTTCTCCTCAAAACCAGATATGGATCTGGGCTGCCCAGTGTCCTAGCGTGGAAAAAACTGCAGAGTGAATTTGTGGTACCAAATAAAGACTATCTCTTCACACTAATGGCAACAACACATGCCAAAACAGTCATTTTCTCCTTGACTCACTCCTCATCTCAAGTCTGCCTCGGAGCATCAATCTTGTCTTCTATCACCAGAGAGCAGCTCTGATTATTTAACTGCCGTTTTAAAAAAGCCTAGCTTCAAATCACAGACCCAGAGAGTGAGGCAGAGAAGGAGACGGTTATAGAAGTAGACAGAGAACATCAGGACGAGAGAGAGAGAGAGAGAGAGAGAGAGAAAGGAATAAATAGAGAACAGAGCAAGAGTGAGAGAAATTGAGACACAGAGAGAGATCAGATCAAACTGCAGGGAAAGAGATTAGTAATCAGAATCTCCATAAATCCAAATATGCATATCACCACATATCTATCTATCTATCTATCTATCCATCCATCTATCCATCTCTACATACATACCTTTATCTCTATATATGTCTTTGTTTGCCTGTGCGTCATTTATTATATTGCCGTTACACTGCCGCTGACAATACCGCAGGGAATTAATTACTAAAGTACCAATCTATCTGTTGCAACACATATTTCAATTGAGCGAGCAAGGAGAGACAGAAGGGAGGGATGGTGGAACAGTGGAAGGGAGTGTGTGTGTATGTGTGTGAGTGTGTGTGAATCATGGAGAGATAGAGAGAGACCAGGAAATATATGGGCATGAAATTATACAAAAAGAAACAGCAAAAAAAGAGAAAAAACTAAACAAGAGGGAGTGATGATGTCCTTGTGGTGTGACTGAATGACAGCATCCATCCATTTTCCCAAGTCTCAGCAGTGGGCCGTCTTAGCTGAGACACTCCAGGAGAGCTGCAAGACCAGGGGTCACTTACAGAAAGAGAGAGAGAGATGCTGCATTAAGAGCCCTCGTTCTCCCAGCAGCAGACACCGTTCTCCCACAGAGTGAGAGGGAGAAGGAAGGAGGGAGAGAAAAGAAGAGAGAGAGAGAGGAGGAGGACGGAGGAAGGAGGGGGAGAGATTAGAGAAAGGAGAGGGTGCAACCCCCCCACTCACTGTTAAGTTTGAAATGGGCAGGTCAAGGTATGGCAGCCGAAGAGACAGTTACCATGGTAATTGGATGGGTGGATGGGTGGGCCGTTGTCTAAACCCATTTAGTGTAGTCCGAGTTTGTATTTGTGGCACAAGGAGGACATCTAGTGGTTTTCCTGTGACTAGCAGGCACACCAACATGACACTGGTGATGGTCTGGACTAAGACTATAGATTAAGACTGTACTAGAGTCTAGCCTAAAACATTGAAACCACAACCCCATAGGAAATGGTCATCTAATTCTATAGTGCTGTGAGGTGGGAAAAACCCAATCATCAGCTGTACTCCCATGCACTCTCCCTCATCTCTCACATTTCAAGACATTTTGCTGATTTGCAAAATAAGTTCCTTCCTAGTTCCATGTTGGAGGAAAACCACTCTGGACTCCATCTGGATTTAATACCTGCAGTGGGTTAGGCCTATGAAATATCAGGTTAATACATGCTTCTGGTAATAGATGATGCACTGAGGTACAGCCAAACAAGATTTTTAAATGTGTTGCCATTACTCCTAGTAAAACATGTTCCCTAATTCTTTTTAAAAAGTAGTAACCACCTAGATATGAAGTACAAGTCAGACTTTACCACTGGATTCGCAATTTATATGAGGGCAAATCCAGCTCTATTCATTTGTACAATAGGACCTGCAAAGGCCCATGGCCCTAAATAAACTATTAACCAGAAAATCACCTTGAACAGATCACTTGATTAGAAACTATCAGTCCACTGAACACTCAGACTGTTTTGTCATAGCTCGTAAAAATTTCAGCATGTATAAATAATGGACTTCTATGGACTATGCTTCTCCTGTATTTTGCCAGTACCTAGAAGCCCAAGCTGTGCAGAGGTCACTCACTTTTTATTGTAAAATATCAATATCTAGTGGATAAATCTATTGTGCAATTACTACTGTATCATTTACCACTAGTCTCTGTCCCTTAATGTTGGAAGGTGACTCATTAGCCCAAGTCCAAACTGACCATCTCCTTGCACAATAATGAAATAGATGAATTCTCAAATCTGCCAATCCTCCAAAAATTCAAAGACTAAACATGAGGGTTTTGCGTTTTGTCTTGCTCCTTGACCTTTAACAAAACCAAATGCAACATATTAGAGTTTTTACTGGATGTACCCATGAGAGCTAGTATATTTCCATTCAACCTCAAATAACCTCTAGAGGTGTAGTGTTCGGTCAATGTAACCGGTTAAGGGAAGAAGCTTTAAAAGACTCACCTACTCTTTGTGCAGAGACTAGATCCTCGTTTGTCACTCTGAAATAAATCAGTCCATCCCAAATCCTGCTGCATGATGTGCAGCTCAGAGTCTTGTTCCCAAAGTACCTGGGTTTGTAGCTCATTAAAAATCAAAGGAATTCCATTTATTTCAGTTCTCCAAGCATAGTTAGGCCCCGTTTAGATCTGCCGAACGTCAGCGTGTCTAATCCACTAAGCGGCCCTGGGCTTTCCCAGCAACAGGCTGACTCTTTCCCAGAGAGAGCGAAGCTGAATACGTTTCTCCAGCGCTTTAAAGAGAAGATATGATGGGTCCTTAAAGCAAGCTCAAGCACCTGCGCACGGAGAGAGGATAAACATGTAAGCAGGGAGGATTCTTTCAAGGTTTTTGATCTAAGTAGAGGAACTCGGAACCCAGATGCACTCTCACATTGAAATTCAAGAGTTTCAGAGGAAAAAGTTAACTGTTCAGTCATTTTTGCCCAACCTTTTTCTCTAACTTCAGGACTCCTGTATCTGGAAAATCTGGTTGGGTGGGGGGGATTAAAGAGTGTCACTCTCAACTTAAACATTTTTTCTTGTTGTCAGTACCCTTGAGCATGATAGTTAACCCATAACAGTTCCAGTGGAAGTTTTACATATCCACTTGTATTGGGCAGCTCCCGGGTGAGAGTGTGTATGCGTGTAACCCTCCCTTCCCTTGCAATTATCCTTCTTCACTCGCGCACTGTTGTGAATAAGAATGGATGCATAAGGATCAAAACAAGACAAAGCACAGACTTTGATCTTGAAGCACTGATACAAATCCCTAATGGTAAATGGTCAGACGGACACAGTGCACTTGATGATTGTGGTGCAGCTCCTTAAACGTCCTGTAGACATTTTCTCCTTGACTTTTTAATGCTAGCTGGAATTTAACTGAAGATCAATTTAAAAACCTAAATAAAGAAAAAAAAGCTTGCAACAACAGCCTATTTCTAAATACTCCAAACACAAAGTCAAAGACAGCATTGGATGGTGATGATAAAACTATTTTACTTATATTACTACTAATATTACTGTATTATATGCTTGAGTGTCTTAACTTGAAGGCATTGTCTGAAAGAATGTTATGATTTATTGGCCTACATATATTTTGGAATGGCATAGAAATATGAAGATGAAAAAATATGCAAATACTTCTAGAGCTCCCAGTATATGCAGAGATGGCTCGGCCTGTTTACCTAAACACTTAGAGATAAGACAGAAGAGTGAGCCTCGTTCCATAATATGACACGTCACACAACTTTACAGCTCCATAGTGAATAGGGAAAGATGGAAAACTTGATTGTGCCTTAATGATAAAATTATAGTATTACTATAATGCAGTATACGTCTCATTTGGCTGTTAAAGTTCAGACAAATCTTGCATAGAATCACCAAGATGAATCTCCCATATATTGCTCTACCACATTTACAGATTACCCAACACTGATAATACTGATAAGACTGCCCTATAGGCATGTTGTGCTACAGGCATTTAAATCCTAACTGGTTGACCCTCCATTACTGTACATCCGTTGTCGCCTGGAAATCTTTTATTTTATAGTGCTATGAGGGAGTTGGAGTCGATGTCATTGGTGAAAGTGTTGTAGAAAAGTGTTTTAGCAATGACCTTCTATCAATCACCAACAACTTCACCCCCATCTATTACCATAGCATACATTTTGAACTCATATTGACTTGATTGGCTTGCAGCTCTAAGTGTCTCCAAAAAGCATTTAAAGCACTCTCAAGAGAGACGCAACTTTTCAACTGTATAAGTAATGTTTTATTGCAGGAATCATATCGTCAGATTTGCCATCTCCAACACACACAAATTGAAAGTGAAACTCTTAATGTTGTTTTAGATGTACTTTAGATGCAAACATGACGGAGAAACACAATGGCTTTGTTTATAACAGTATAATCAGTAGTAAAGGTGTTAAAAAACAGTGGAAGCAAAGCTATTGGAGAATAATAGCAGAATAAAGAAGCACGAAGGAACACAGGCAGTTAACATCAGCCCTGTTTAATCTACTTGTTTTTCAAATTTGATCCCAAAACACACACATCAGTTAAGAGGATTCAAAAGCATTTTGAAAAAGCAACATTGCAAATGATATCTTGCCTTTCAAAACAGTAAACGGCAATGAAATTTAGGCCTATGTGTATATATGTTTTGTGTCTCATATTCCTAACTGGTAAAATAGATCTAGTCAAAGACATCATGATATCCAGTTCTGTCTGACCCTCCTTTCTATACTGATCCTATCTTTTCTGTTAATGTTCACAAACAAACCTCACAAACCCAGTTAATTCTTTAGCAACAGATCTGTCATTTTAAGGATTTTCAGACTGCATTCTTCTTTGGTCTTCCTCTACGTTTCCCCGTGTTTTGTCCTCTGTCCGTCTTTTTCTTCCTTTTTTCTGCTGGGTCAAAATCAGAGTCACTGTCATTCTCTTCAACCTTAGAAATCTTTGATCTTCCTCTAGCTCTGCCCGTGCTCTTCCTCTTTGTCTTGCTCCTCTTCTCTTTCTCCTCTGTTGGGTCGAAGGCTGGGTCGCTGTTGCTCTGCTCCCCCTCACTCTCCTCATCACCACCCGTCGTTCTCTCCGCCTCCGCGTTTGAACCCCCAGCCTCCGCTTGCACCGCCTGGACCAAGCTTGCGCCCCTGACCGCTGCATTTCTCTTGGGCCTTCCTAAAGGTCTACCTGTGGACCTCTTTTTACCTTTTAGTGCATCCTTCTTCTTCTCCTCCTCCTCCTCCTCCTCCTCTTCTTCTTCCTCCAGTTCTTCTTCTTCTTCCTCCACATAGTCAAAATCTGGGTCTCCGCCGCTCTCGCTATCCTTCTCCTGATCATCACCAGTGTTGCTCTCCATTTCATTCATCTCATCCTTTTCAGACTCGGATTGATTCGGGTTCGTCTTCTCCATCTGTTGTGTTGTCCCGGAGCCAGGGGCTTGGCTATGGTAGCGCTGGACATGGCTCTTCAAGCTAACGTTGTGATTGAAGCTCTTGTCACAGTGCTGGCACTTGTAAGGCCTCTCCCCGGTGTGCAGGCGCATGTGGGATTTGAGGTGTCCCGACTGGTTGAAGGAGCGCTGGCACACCTCGCACACAAACGGCTTCACTCCCGTGTGCACGACCGAGTGTCTCCGGAGCTGGTGCACGTAGTTGAATTCGATCTTGCAGACATTGCAGATGTGTTTCCTGGGGCCTCTGTGATCTCGCAGGTGGTTGTTGCGTGCTTTTCTGTTAGTAAATGTCGCTGAACAGTCGGGGCATTGATAGGGCTTTTTTCTACCTTGGTGGGACTGCTCATGCGCGAGTTTGTCCAGCCTCGTTTGAAAAGACACAAGGCAGAACCTGCACTCATGCTCATAGTCTTCCCTGTGGATTTTGCTGTGAGCTTTCAGAGAGACCTCAGTAACACATCTCTTGCCACACACATTGCAGGAATAGGGCTTAATTTTGTACTCACACGTGTGAGGCTTCAGAATGTTGAAAAACTTTCCACACTCTGGGCAGAGCTGATTGAGTTTGAGGCCAACCGGGGAACCCTCTTCGTCTTCGTCGTCGTCTTCACGGAGTTCCTCATCAGAGTGTTTTGTAAGCTCCTCGACCAGCAAATGGTCGTCCGGGGGATTCCATTCCCAATCTGAACTGTAGTTCTTGTCACCCTCCTCGCTCTCTTCCCCTCCTTCGTCTGAGGAATCACTTTCGTCATCACTGAAATTAATAATCTCAGAGACAGCTGGGACACTGCTGCAGTTGAGGCTGTCATCTGATGCCGTTGCCTGGAAAAGATACAGATGGGAAGGTTCAAGGTTCATGGTTCTTTATTGTCATAAGCACAACAAAACAGCAAGATGCAGATAATGCTATCTATGAAATTACTGAGCCTAGAGCTAGCCACAACAATGTAAACAAATAAAGTATACAAACAATGCAATAATAAGATAGCAAGAGCGGTAATCTCCACTGCAACTGGAATGCATCTCACATATTTTTCACGTAATCACATATTTGTCAGGCTGTGTACTAAAGCGGCACATGCTTGCAAAGTGATGAGTAAAATTCCAATCCAAAGTACAGCATAGTTGGTGTATTGAAGATTACAGCCAAATGCCCGAAGATGAAGTGCAAGCAGAGGAAACATTATGCATAATTATTACAATTAAGCTATTTATTTTGAAAGAACCAGCACAAAAACAACCACACCCAACAATTCTACATTCTCAGCAGTGTGCAAAAACAATGGCCAAAATACTGAACTGTAAAATATAGATTCTGCATGCTTCCCGTTTTGGAAATTTTCTTGGAATGGCTGTATTGGCTGTGCACATTTTCAGCTGTGATGGGTCCGTTTGGATACGATGTCGCATATTTACCAGGTGAAGTCCTACCTGTTCGGTCTGTGCGGTTAATTCTGCGTCTCCCGTCAGGTGTTGCCCCTCAGCTGTTGGGAAGCTAGCATTGGCCAGGCTCTTCCACTGGTTTCTGTACTCGCACTGAAGGCACTGCTGGTTCATGATGAGGAGAGACCCATGGGTGATCTTCTCCAGCTTACACTTACTGCCACATGACGGACAGTTCCGCCGGAACAACTGGAGGAGGCAGCTTTCGTTCACAACATACTTTCCTTTCATTTGCAGAAGTGCAGCTCTAAAAAAAGAATGCAAAATGAAATATTGTCAAATACAGTTTGAAATAACTAAGCTCAAAACATTTCTGGCAAAGTTGGAAAAAATGTCTGTCTGCTTATTTAGCACTCTGACTTATGCTGGGTCCTTTCACACACACACACACACACACACACACACACACACACAAACTTCACTGGGTTTGAAAGGATGACTTACTTGTCCTTGCTTAAGTCGCTGTTCGCATTGACGACCTTTGGCTGCGTCTCACCCGATCCAGTGGTTACAGCATATGAAACATCAGTTGAACATGAAACTGAGACACCACACGGTACTGGGTTTACTTGGGCAGCTGCAAATGAAATAATAAAAAAAAATATTCACATGAACAGAATTTTATTTTATAATGATCTTTGCTGTAAAAATATGTATGCCAGTTCATTAATATTTCTATTAATAATGTTACGTTTCTTACCCTTTGAATTTAATATTGATTCTTCGGGACAAGACGTTGAACGATTGCACAGTTGAAGTTGATCACATTGAGATCCAGTATCTGTGGTTTCCTCCTCCTACACAAATAAAATAACACGAGTAAAAACAGTTAACAAACGCTACATACAATACACTCAAAAAGGCTGTTTGATTGCTGGATGGATGTTTCCATCAAAAGCGCCTTACAGTACCATGAATGCATGTTTTGGTCACTATTGGAAAATGGTAAATGTACATTTTGTAGCATTGACTGGCCAATGTGTATATTGATATATTGAATGTGGGCAGTGGAATGACATTGTCTCACAGTCCTTGTGTTATGTATCGCCTGTGCACCAATGGCATGGCAATTGCACATCATCTGTCCCCTCCACAGCACTGTACAGGTACGTCACTATGCCATCAGGCACCTGTCAGGACAAGATTTCGACCGGGGCAACATGCCAAACAAGGACACACAAGATGTGGACCTGCAGTACATGCCAATTTGTGGTTATGAGAATATGTGGATGTGGATTTCTCATGTTGTATAAAAGGGGGAGGACAATGAATTTCTATTGTTTATTGCTTACTGTGTCAAATGTTGATTTGTACTGGGTTGGGAGTCGGGACAGAGTTCATTGTGATTATTGTGTCACATGTTGATACCTGAATAGTCTAGTGATTGTATGGAGGGCTTTATTACAGGCTCTTGATGTGTCTCAAATGTGTGTTTCTGATGAATTTTTGGGATGAAGAAATAATTAAGTAAATGAATACCGACCTACTTAAAGACCTACTTCCTTGCATCTATCTATCTATCTATCTAACAAACCAATATAAAATGCCTGCACAATTACTGTACTTGGAGATAAAATTTCTCACTCTGACATTATTACACTTTATATCCGGATAAAACGACTATAGGTTTGTCAATAAAAACAGTCACGCTGTACTTCATGGTGTTGGAATCGACTCCGACCGCTCTGGCCGTCCTGAATCCAAAACAAGCAAACCCTATAGGAATTATGGCGCCAAACAGGTAGGACACCGCAATAGGTGATATGTTGTGTGTGTGAGTATGTAGGCAATGTGGGAGAAGATCAGATATGCATGTGTGTAGAAGATATTGCTGTGTTGCAGACGTCTAACCAGACTCACCTCACTTTTAAGGACTGCGAGAGTGGGCTCTGGTTTGTGTGACTTGGGACCGAGCGATGGGACAGCACTCGACTTGAGTTGAAGCTGGCGAGCCAAACCCTTTTGGACCAGAGTCAAGTTTTCAAAGCAGTCGTCGGTAAAGTGGTCGCTACAGATGCTGATGTCAGTCCAGGACGCCTCTTTGAAAATCTGTGCATTGCTACTGGCAAGGAACTGCACCCATTCTAGTCGTTTCTCTGGATCCTCTGGTAACTTGAACCGTTGCGCAGTGCCAGAGGATTCACATCCCATGATGGAGCACATCCCGCCCGGACTTTATTTCGGTCCCTCCACGTCTCAAAAAGACAGAGTAGCGTTATATTATTAGTAATTAAGACTAAACTACTGGTTACTGGCTCGATTGTTTATAAGCACTGAACTAGCTAGCCAGTTTTGCAGCGGCGGCGGTGGTGGCCGAGTGGGCGGGGTTGTAGCGTTGGGTGTGCACGTTTTGTTATCAAGCGCATCCCGAATTTAGGTTCACGTGAGATGATAATCCTACTCTTGAAGGAAAGAAGAGGAAAACGATCTACTTTACAACTTTGGAGAACTGTAGGTCTATTTAGTTTGCCAGGAAACGAGCTGTATTGAACACAAGGTCTGAATCACGTTATTGAGATTGAACTGTGACAACAAGACAAAATGTGTGAGACAACAACTTACTTAACAATATCGACTGAAAACGATTGCTAACCTGGTCAAAGGTGCTACATGTTATAACTCCTTCCTTTGAAGTTGTAAAAGGTGCGATTGACGTTATGGACGAGCTAGTACTGCTTTGTGTTGTGACATTATAGCACATATCAATTTTGGCCACATTAGCTACCCATAGCACCATACGGGACTTTACGCTCACGCAATGTCGCCTGTGGGCGGTGCCTTACGCCTTACGTCTCAAAACATGTCTGCTGTGCGTCCTTATGATTTTTGATATCACCACAAAATATAAGTGACTTCCTTGAAAATACATAATTGGAAACATTAACAAATAATGAAAAGCTATGTAAACTATTAGGTGAAATTCCAGACATTTCCACTGTATCTGCAAATTATGTATAAATGCAAACAGCCAGTGGAACCAAGATGAGAATTAGGCCTAATGTGAATCTGTCTGTTTTATGTTACATGATCTGTTTGATCTGCATTCGTCTACAGTTTTTTTTTTTTACTGTTTGTTATAATTATGAATCATTTTGTTTGTTTATAATAACTATTTTTTCAGGCTATTTATGTAAACTTTGGCAACATAAGAATTACCTGTCATGCCAATAAAGCTGATTGAAACTGAAAATTGAATTGAGTGCTAAAGTGTTTGACTTCTAGCCTGCTGTTTAAACTAGTTAGAGCAATGTGTGGACCTTTATGAACATACAGTACTTTGAATTGAGTGTAGTCCTGATGCTGTTCTCTTATATGGAGAAAACAGCCCCAAACTCCTTTCAAAAATCTGTCAATTTACTGTGGACTAGTTTATTGGCAAAGTACAAATCTGTAGGCTACTACTGTAGTACATTAAAAGACTTTTTACAATCTCTTGACAGCTCTTATTTCAATAAAATTTCTGCTTGTGGTTCACACTACCCTCTGCAGTGTAGCTACTTTACGATTGAACTGATAATAAAGTTGCCCTTTTGTTGAAATAAGTGTTTCTTGGTAGTTTATATGTATGCCAAACAAAAAAGAGGCTTCTAAAGATCGAGAAAAGGTCGTATTTTATGGTGTATGCAGCTACCTTTGCCAATAATGAAGGTTGCCTGGCTTATGCTATACTTACAAATATTTTCTCCTTTTATTTCTCACTGCACACTTTCACACACACATTTTCCTGTGCAGACTAAAACAAAACTGGCCCTCCTAGACAGATTTTGAACAGGGGAAAGCCAACTAGTGCTATGTGTGCAGGTTCAGGAAGATACCAGCAGGTGGAACTATTTAGCTTAGGAAGATAAATTGCACATAATGTGTAGCCCAGTGTATAATGAACCTGAATTACACTTTCCGCCATAGTGTATAGTATAGTATAGTATAGCATAGCATAGCATAGCATAGTATGGGATAGTACATATTGTTTGAAGTAATTACTCAGTTTTGTGGGCTGTATTGTCAAGGCTCATCTTTAAAAAATGTACTTTATTATTTATGTATTTTTTGTCTATTAATCAAGTCACTTACACTATACTTGTCATCACACAGCAAGGAATTTGGAATCATCTGTCAGCATAACAAAGCCAGGAGCTTTATATACTATAAATCATCCACTCGATACCCATAAGCTGTTTTACCAGGATAATTTAGGGACCTTTTGTGGAGACAGACCCATTGTCTCAGTCTCTGAACATGAACGTTTTATTTACTATATCAATGAACACTGCATTATCCCCATTGCTTTTTTTACCTGATTGTCACCTGACTACATGAGCAGCTGTAGAATTTTCCATCTTTCAATTTCCTGAAAAAGGTTAAAATGCACACCAAACCTTCCTGAGGGTCATCGGCCCCCCACACACACTTTCACAAAAGGTAAACTGTAGTTTAGTGTTGAACAGGAGGAGGTTAGGTTGGGTGTGGGAGGGAAATGATGTCACTTAGTGCTGTGGGTCCTCTCAGAAGTGTGTGTGTGTTTACCTTTGTAAAGCAGTTAACACAGAGATTTAATCCCCCAAGTGAAAGAACACAGCTTCCTTAATGTTTCTACACTAAGCGTATGGTGGAAAAATGCTTTCCAGGAGGTGGAGTGCATACTGTAGCTACATGTGGTTTTGCTCATGTTTTTCCTTGTGTTCTGCCTCTCAGGGGATCTTTAAGTGTGCGTAATGCTCGGCAGTCACTGGATTCCATCTCTTAACTATTTAACGCCTGCAGCCCCAGTTGTCAGGAGTTAAAATGAAGTCATTTTCTGACTGTATTGTCAGTAGTTAATGATGCATAGACACATAATGACATCCTGTATGTGTACAGCAATGCAGCACTGCAGGTCAAGGGTTCTCAAATGTTTCCATGCAGAAGGTTCCTAATAGATGAACAACTGGTCAAGAACCCCAACATACATAAATATTTGACAGAGGACCTACATTAGATAAATCATAGCTATTTTTTAAAACTGGATGAAATATTTTAACCATTCTTGATTTCTCTGGAGAACCCCTGGGAACCCTCCTAGGACTCCTGCTTCTTTTAAAAGTAGAAGTAGAAGTCTGCATAATATATTATAATGCTGATTTTAGACCAGTTTTTCACTCAAGTTTAGCACAGGGACATGTGACTGAAATATGGATTCGGGGTCACCGGTGTGGTTTTAAGCAAATGGACTCTGAAAAAAAAAGAAACAGGAATGTCATTCACAGCTACAGTGTTTGCAGCAGGCTCGTGTAACAGGTGGTGACAAGTTACTCTCTTGCGTCCCACCAGGCATGACACATGTATTACCAATGGCCAAAAAATGCTTGGGTTTTTATGACAAGAGAAACAAATGACGAGGCTTTGTCGATTTATTTTCCCTCTGGGTGTTTTGAGGATCTCTGCTAGCTGGGGCAGACTGAGTCTCCGAAAAGCTATTCCATGTGTCCATTAATCAATGCTGGATATTTTTACCCTGAGGGGGAGGAGGGAGGGGGGGGGGGGGCAGTCAATCAATATTTCACAGAACACATCACCACAGTAGAACCCTGTCTCAGCATTTGTTTGCATCCTGTGTGAGTTTGTTTGTGGTGTGTGTGTGTGTGTGTGTGTGTGTGTGTGTGTGTGTGTGTGTGTGGAGAAATGGTTAATTTTTTAAACAGAATTTTGGATTTTCTCACTCTTAATGAGTGTTTGGCCTTGTTTATACCAGAATCGTGTCTACTAATTAGCCCAATGTGAGGAGAGGAATGTGACGGTCGGCATTCCAAAAACCTCCTCCTCTCCCTCTGACTTTGATATCAGCGTTCACCATCGGCGTGTTTGCTGAATGTGCTGAAACTTCAAAGCCTGAAGCTTATTAGGAATGTGCTGTTAAACCGTAAACATCAAGAGAGGGCAATAAACTCGGCAAGCGCACACAAACACAAAGTGTGAGGAGATCATTTCCACAGTTTACACACCAACAAATCCATTCCTTTCATGGTGATTGAGGTCAATGTGGAGTTCTCATGTGATTGAGCAAGAGAAAGGAGGGTGAAAAAAAGTCTTTAAAAAATGTAGCAAAATTAATATTCCTGGCGCCTGCTGACATGCTAGAGCACAACAGTATTTGACCTCCGACCCCCATTTACGTTCCATCCGTCTTCATCATATTAATTCTGGGAAAGAGAGCCGCGGTCGAAACATGTCAGCCGCCTTTCACATTCGCAGAGGAATGTTGGCCTGTCTTCACAATGTTGTCAGTCAGTACGCTAGATAAGCGCTCTCAGTTCATAAATAAGATTGATGGCATTGCATACCACCAGTTCCTGTTCTGTGTTTTCCCATACAAGTTGCTCTGTCAAAAGCATCCATACTATCTTGCCAACGAATATCCTCTCTTTACAAAAAGCCGCCCTCTGTCCAAGTCCAGGCATGCTTGGGTGTTTTAACACATCCCTTATCTAATTATCAAACCGCACCATCCCAGTATATGTTTTACCTTTGCTTGCTGGAATGTGAATGTGGGGTGTGTGTGTGTGTGTGTGTGTGTGGGGGGGGGTGATAAAAGACTGAATGAGCTTGGTGAACAAATGTTTCAAAGCTGGCACAGAAAACTGATTGTAAATAGCTTGGTAAAGGTGTAAGTTAATGGATAACTTTAAACGATTGTCTGTTTGCCTCATCAACCCACTGAATCACATTAAACTGGAAGCCATACAATTATGAATAAGCTCTGGAATTGTTATGTAACGGTAAAAAGTTGCACAGCTTTGGTCCATCTGACTTGTTTTGTGATGCATCTATGAGTAACTCACAACCAGAGTAGCATTACTGTTAGCTTCTCACCGAGGGATAATAATGTAATACTTTATGGATCCCCACAGAGAAATGAACAGAACTACAGAGCTGCATCCCTGGAGCTGGGAGGGATTCAGTGTCTTGCTCAAGGACACTTCAGCAGAGTGGATGCTTGCCAACATGGGGGCTTGAACCCAGGTCCTCCAGTTGAAGATGGGTCTCTCTACTCACTACTTAACCCTGCTGCCTGTGCGACTGATAAAAATATGCAAAGGCTTCTCTGCCACAGCCTTGTTTTATATGACGAACACACTCGTGCGCCTGCAGTGGGACGATTTGTGGGACATGTGAGTGCACCTCTCTATTTGTCAACCCACAGCACTGATGACACCAGAACATTCATTGTCACTGTCATTGTCATGGCCATTGTCCTGCTGCACTGTGAAGTCTCATTGTCAGGGCTGCACAACCGCCCCAAACTGGTACAAGTCGATATCTGGGGCTCTCTTGTGTGTGTGTGTGTGAGTGTGTGAGTGTGAGAGAGAGAGATCCATACAGAAACAGATGCCACATAACAGAGCTCACCATTCTATTCCCATCTCCATCTCAACCTCAAAATAGCACGTAAACACCTCTGTAAGTCTGGGTGTAAGCTGAATCGGAGGCAATAGAGAAGGCAATTAGGAATGCAATGCATGTTAGCAAAGGTGTATTGCAGCACACAGGAATTTCAGATGGCATTAGCCGTTAATCTGGGAGAAACCTGTCTTTGTCACGTATATGGTTACGTGTCCCTTTGAGAATGCTATCTATGTCAAGCATGCTCTTCATGGCGAGGAGAGAACAAGAGAGCAGGCCACCCGAGAAAGCTGAACCCAAAAGAATGCGGCTCTGGTATTCATTAACGAAGAGCACTCCGCTCTGTGGAGGGATGTGAGAAGAGGAATGGAGAGATAGGGTGACAGTGAGAGGGCGGGTTGGGAAGGAAACAGGAAGAGAACATGCATAACATTTACCAGCATAGTTCTTCTGAATTTTTAATACCAGCAAATGAATTGCATTAGACAGAAGATGTTTTTTGCACTTTTTGCCACTTGCAAATTTCCATTTTACTGAAACAGTCAGGGAGACAGATTCTTATATATTAGAATATTTTATTGCTTTATGAAATGTTGCATGAATTCAATTTTAAAAACCTTCATATTGTTAGAAGTTCACAGAAATGTCTGTTTGAAGTCAACACTTGGTTGGTTGGTATACAGCTTGACATGACCGTGATTGTCTGCACATAACTTATAACGAACATACATAAATTCTTTGGCATCCTGCACAAAGCACTATCATATCTAAAATAATACAAACATCTGTATAAAATATATAATAATAATAATAATAATAATAATAATAATATAATAATTAACCTGTTTGTTAGTTCAAAGCTCACAGTAAACAAAAACCAAAACGGTGTAGTTTTCAACTTTTATCCCCATGGTGACCAGACCAGCAGATACACCACATCAGGAAACACACTCGCACACGCACACATGCAAACATACTTTGAGAAGGAAAATATGATCAGAAAAACAGATGATGAAATCAACACCATGATGCAACACCCTCCCAAATTGAAAAACGACACGAGGTCTGTGTCAAACAGTTTGGCAAAAAACATACTGTCTTTTGTATATATTGCATTTCACTCTTCACATATTTCTAAGCCTTTATAGAGCCAGCTACTGGGGCTTAGGGAATATGAGCAGTGAGACCATTTAAATCAACAGTGTTTCGTGTTTTAGGAGTTTAAATTATTGAGCAAAGAGATGTCTTCCAAACAGACAAGCTCCATGTGACGAGAATGAGGTTACTCAGTTAACGCCACATTTTTGGAGGGGAGTGGAGGGGAATGCAGGTCAGGAGTCCACAAAGATAACCTTGTCTTGAATATTTATCTAGAAGAGCTTGAGGCTTTAGTTAATATTTGGGGAATGTGGAAACCAGATTAGATAAATATGAAGCTTCTTAATTCCTTGGATTGGGAAAGAAGGAAAGGGGGATAATAAATGAGAAAAAGCAGCAATTATATAAATATTTTGGCATACACTCTATGAGAACATGTTGCCCTATTACAATCCACAATACTGTCCAAGTACCTCAAAAGATTCACATTTTCTCTCCCAGTCAGACAGCCTGCCTGCAGCTGCCCAGCCTGGGGAGAGAGACCGAGTCAGAGCGCAGCTCTGTCTCTAAAATGTGAAAACAGTCCTTTTTTCACACATTGCCCTCTCTCTCTGCAACATTTCTGCCTCATGCATTTTCCATTCTCTAATCAGTGACATCAACTTGCACTCCAAAGCCTCTCAGACGCTTTACTCTTCATTCTTTTCTTTCTCATCCAGAGTCCATCTCTCAGTTCTTTAAATGAAGATTTCCACTGCCTCAGACTCCAAGTCATCCAGCCCTCTGAAGGGATTTAATAGCAACTTCATAGGCGCTGCCTTGTCTGGAAAAAAAAAAAAAGAATGAATAATTAAATGAATGTTTTATGGGTAAACAGTGGAAAACTGTCCTAGATACAGCAGATACAGCAAGACTGTCAATGACTAAAGGTTAATAGAGATTTTCCACACTGGAACAAACCATTCTGGTAAATGTGCTCAGTCAATAGATCCACATAATTTCCTAACCATGCACATTCCACAAGGCCCACATTGTGAACCATGACCTGGACAGCTGGTATCTGATTGGCTGGTTAAGCCACAGCATGGTTAATCAATGCGTACCAGAATCCATCCATGCAGTGGAGGTTCAAAACTGCTTTCATGTGCATGGGAAAGTGTACTTATATATGTGTGTGTGTGTGTGTGTGTGTTTTTGTGTAGCTGTGTGTGAGCTTGTGCAGGAATGTTTATGCGTGCATGGCTCAAAATATGTGTATGTAACTGTATGTGTGCAAATCTTTTAGCACTCATGTATTGTACTGACAGCAGTATTGGATTATTGGCTCTCTTAAACACACACACACACACACACACACACACACACACACACACACACACACACACACACACACACACACTCATGCATATTTGATAGACTACTCACCACTGTTGAGCTTAGTTCCACTGGCAGGCTCCTTGGCCTTGGTTCCCTCCTCCTGCCGGTTTAGTGTTCCAGGTTCGGACTGGGCAGAGAACCGACGGGTTGGCACAGTCTGGTCATCTGAAAGACTCTTACCTAGAGGACAACGTTACAAAAATGTCAGTATCTGTTAACAGTGCTTTCATCTAAATCACTCTCTTCCTGCTTTTCACTACCAATGTATTATCAAAGAGAAACAATGCTCTACTTGCTGATACTTAGATGATGATAAGGAAGTGTGTTTATATGGAATGTGCATTGTGCGTATGAGTGTGCTATGTTAGAAATACAGTAATTTGGTACTTTGCCTCATTATTAGCCCCCCATACTGACTAAAAACAAAGCAGCAATAAGTTCCTCACCTCTGCTCTTGGTGGTGCAGTTGGCAGTGCTGATGGAGGGGGTGGAGGAGGCCGGTCGCAGAGGCGGCCCTGTGCTCTTCTTCAGGAGGTTTGTGTGGGGGCACTGCCCCTCCTTCCTCCCTTGGTCCTGGTGCAGCCGCTGGTGGAGGATCTTGATCACAGCATCCTTCTCCAAGATCTGAGCATAGAGAGCACGGATCCTAATACAGAACACAACAGAGATAAACGTTAGGAAACAGTAATAGCTTTTTTCTTCCAGAAATGACAAAATGACATGACCTAAATTGGCTTGACTGAGTTTTAGTGAAATAGGTTACATTGATTTTAAGTAATCCTGTAATACCGTAGTCATTAATTATTAAATAATTCATCAAATTCATAATTGACAAATAATAGAGTTCCAATATAGCTATGCACCTGTTCTCCATCTCTTGATTTCTGAAGTCAGCAACTGGCAGATCCTCATTGAAGCTGTTGTTGGAGGAGTGGCAGGGTGAGTGGTTAATGATGGTGGTGTCTCTGTAAAAGGCAACAGATTGCATAAGGATTTAGCACACAGAATAAGTTGCCCAATAAGCACCTGTCAAACTGCAATTCCGGTCTCTACAGCCCTCTAATTAGTAGTAAACACACTTGCAATTGAAAAATTAAAATTAGCTGGAAATGTGTATACATAGAACGACTATCCTGTCCATGTCAATTTAAGAAAATATAGAGTGATTCTGTAAGTTAGCCCCTGGTGAATCTTACCTCTGTGCGGCGGCAGTGGCAGCCACCTCCATGGCAAACTGCCTCATGGTGCTCTCCTCCAGGTACTTCTGCTCCCAGCGCACCATGTCGGCCTCGAGGGCCAGGATGCGCTCCTCGCGCTCACGCAGACGCTCGTGGAGGGAGCTGACCGTCACTCCTGGTGGCTGGGACTGCCTCTGTTGATGGAGGGAGAGAGGAGCGGTTAGGTGACGATAAATACCGAAACCCGGGAGATGTCGTAAAGGGATAGGTTGATATGGGAGATAAAAGTGGAGATCAAGTGGAGAACTGTTGATATATTGTAGTTCATGTGGTCTAGGATAAGAGCAATTCATTTTGTCATAGGTTTTCTGTGCCAACCCACCTGCTGGGCCCTCAGACTCCTCAGCTCCTGCTGTAGACGCGTCCTCAGCCTCATCTCCAGGCTCTCCCTCTTCTCGCAGGTGGCCTGTAGCTGAGCCAGGGCGCTCTGGAGCCGCTCCACCTTCTCCACATAGGCCCTCTTCCTCCTCAGCTCCTCCTCGAGCTGACGGCCGCGACCGCGAGCCGCGTCCAAGGCCTCCTCCAGCTGCTCCGCCCTGAGGCCCTGCTCCTCCGCTGTGGCCCGCAGCCGCTGCAGCTCCCGCTCCACACGCTCCCGCTCAAAGTTCTGCTCCTCATCTGAAGCAAAGAAGAAGGAAGGAAAAGGGAAAGGGGGCAAGGTTTAGTGAATGTTTAACGCATGTGGATTATATGATTATAGGAAAGGATGTGATCTCAGTGATAGTTTTGGTCCACAGGTGGAGTGAGATGTAGTCATTTCAGCCGCATGAAGCCCTTGCTAAAATGGGAAAATGTCTATCCACCATTTCTCTCTCCTGAGTCTAACCCCACTAATAAGTCCCAGGATTCCTATATCATGGCCAATGTTCTTCATTTACCGAAGCACTCATGGAATGCCGAAAGGAGGAGGAAGGAGGAAGGGGGGGGGAAAGCCGCCCTATCCCTTTGACCCACATAGCCCAGGACATTCCTCAGCAAGGCCATACAAACACCTCCACTCCACTCTGGTCCAGGTTCTTAAATAGACAATATAAATCAAACCAACAACAGGTGGGGGGAGCCTCATCTCAATCACTTCCACTGCTGTTGTGTGATTTAAAGCCAGTTAGTTTCCTTCCTCCTTCCCGCGCAAGGAGGTGGATTGAATTCCCCATTATTAAGCCCGCTTACCAAATAAGCAGAGGTTGCGCAAGTGAAATTCCTGCATGCAGGATGTGCTTAGCTACAAAAAGGGCCCCATGCTATGCTACAATCCAATCCAGTGATGAATGCTGATCATAAAGGAGGAGGTAACAGAGGAATCTAACCAGACAGAATGACATACATACGTACTTTGTTCAAGGAGTTTAGCCATGATGTGCTGGTTGTGGTCGGCAGCCTCCACTTCTTTTGCGACGTGTGTTCTTGCATTTTCCAGGTTTTCTGTAATGCAATAAAGTTCCCAAGTTAGAATGATTTGTGAACCGTACAGACTTTGGGTCAGCACACAAACAGAAAATATGGCTGACTACTTCTATCTGGTATCTGAGGGTCTCGTTGTGGCAGTAGTCCGTACCTCTCAGGTCTCTGTTGAAGTCCTGCAGCCTCCTGATCTCCGCCACCAGCCTCCTCCTCAGCGTCTGCTCCAGGTTCTCTCTCTTACTGCTGCCCTGCATCAGTGTCTCGTAGGCCTCAGAAATTCGCTGGATCTCCTGCTCCAACTGGAAGGGAAGGAAATGGAAGAAAAGGAGAGGAGATTGGGAAAGATTGGAGCAGGGAGAGAGAGAAGGGGGGGAGGAGGAGAATTTTTGGTTAACCCACTTCACATGCCAGAGAGGAGATGGAATGTTGATTCATGTTGTTACAGTACATAGATATACATATGGGCACATATATAACTGTGTGTGTATAGTATAAACAGTACGCGCTGTGTGTGTCTATAATCCTGAGAAGGAATTTAAGCCCGCACCACTCCCTGTGAGACTGATTTATATCTACATTCCTGAGGGCCAATAGCCCTAGTTCCAGGTGTGAGCACACAAGCGTGCACCCAGGAACGCGCACGTACACAACACGCCACCAAGCATGATGCCGCATACACACAAAGACGCACATACACAGAGGTCCGGGAAGGTTGCCAGTGCGGGGAAGGTGTGCATGCCTGTGCCTGGGTTGTGGAAACGACTAAGAGACGCCCACCATTACAGCAGTCACACAGGCATGTTTACTCAGGGCTGCGGCCCGACGGAGAAAACTTTCCAACCCTGGCAATTATCATTCTTTAAGGCTGAGACAAGGCAAGGGCCGTGTGACGTAACTCCAGTGGAGAGCAGTGGATTTTACATAGATTGGTTCAGTGGTGTCAAATCTCTCCAAGGTTGTTTCCACCATGTTGAACGAGAAAATCTACTCTTTACTGCAGGCCCGCTGACTGAAAAGTTAAATTGGGGAATTCAGCCAAATGAAAAGCCAAAGAATTGGAGTTGCATGTTAAATGAGAAAAGAGAGGAGGGTGAAAGTGCAGTTAAGTACAAAAGGGACCTTTCACTTTTTACATAGCAGCCTGCCACCTGCCATGGATACCCCCCCTTCTCTCTCTCTCTCTCTCTCATCAGCTGTGTAGAGGTCACAACCTAATCGACTGCTGTCTGACAAGCCCTAGATTAGGCTGAAAATCTATGGCCTCGCTGGAACTAATGCACACACACTTGTGCATACACAGACACACACACAAACACACGCACACACACCCCCTGCTCTCCTCTAGGTCAGCTACACAATGAAGGGAGTGTGAACACAGTAGCTGCCTGTGGCCTCTGTTTGTGATTCTGTGGTATGGAAGGTAGCAGCTGCTGATCTCATCTGTCCAGTCCAGATGAGGGAGTGTGCCTGAAGCTGGATGTCTGAGAGACAACTGTTAGCTGGGGTTGTGTTTCGTAGACAGGTGGCTGAGAATATGCTGCTAGGCTGTTCAGCGAGTAAATAACTTAAGGGCATTTCCCTTCGTTTGACAACAGGACAGCCAATGTGATCCAACTGTAATTTTCACAATTTTTAAGCTGCTGTCAGTAACATTTGTTTCTGGACTCGAGAACTGCCTGTGACCTTATTAAAACGGATCATAGATGTGTACGCTTTAGTTCAAATACTCATCAAGCTGGATCTTGGGGTGCAAACAGTGGGTACTGAATTTAGTTTTGCTCTTCCTTCTGCAATAGTTTCATTGCAATATCAAATACACAGAGCCTGTTTGCCCCCTACCTTCTGGATGCGGCTGGTCTTCTCCCTGTGTGCCTCTAGCTCCTGCCTCAGCCTCTCATTCTCCATCAGCAGCAGCTCCATCTGGCTGGGCTCCTCCAGGCCAGCAGGGGGCATGTTGGTGAATGTGCTGTAACAGGATTCTTCAGCTGGCTGGCCAGACTGGGCATATCTGGGAAAGAGACATTATTGAGTAAGAATTGTTGTGATATTAATTATGTATCTGAATTTTATCTCAAAGGCCATCTTAGCTGACTCAAAAAGTCTGGGGGAGGGAGCAAAGGCAGATATTACCAATTGTAATTGTCTATATTGGTAATAAGGCTTCCTCAGCTGGCTATACATGGATTGAACGAGTGTGAGAAAGGACTATATTTGACCAAGGCATCTGAACATGAACACACCTATCCTCTATTCTTGTCTATCAGCAAGTAGACAAGCTGACTCCAGTGGCTGTAAAGAATGTAAAATCCTATATGAGGAACATACTTTCATAAAAGCATCCAAAGTATTGCAAGCAACTGGAACTATCCTGTTGCAGTATGCAAAGCATTACAAACACTATGCAGATCAGTTCCGCCTACAGGGCCGGACTTGTTCTCCGTTAGTGAATGTGAACTCGTATGCATGCTAGTGTGTGATTCACAGTGTTAACTATGTGTTTACGCATGTGACACACAATGACACACTCCTGGACGTTGATTACAAGGAAGACGCCCACAGAAAAACTGCAACACAGAATGTGATGTAATGTCTCCAATCTTAATGGTGGGTCAGAGAAGGGAAAACAGTTCAAATATAAACATGAATATAAACACACATACACACACAGTCACACATATGGCCTTGTACTCCAATGTACCTGTGCTGCTGTGCCTGCAGTGGCTCCTGAAGCTGGTGAGGGATAAATCCTTGGCCCTGGATGGGGGCTGAGTACTCAGGTGGCGGGCTGCGTTTGTCCTGGCTCAGCCCGGCGCTCTGCAGGCCTTGTGGGGTGTAGTAGGCCAGCTCAGGGAAGCTGTGAGACGAGCTCTTGATGGCCTCCGCTTTTGCTTCTGCATCGCTCCTCTCCAGAGACATCTGCATGAGGCGCTCGCTCAGTGACCGCGCATGGCCGCGCTTCACCTCCATCAGATCAGCCTCCTCATGGAAGTCCCCCTCATGCAGGAGGGTTCCCTCATGGAGCTGCTTCATGGGGCCTGTGGCCACCTGCGCAGTAGGGACCCAGTGAGAGGCCAGGTACTGAGAGTGCGCCTTGGCCTGCTCGTAGGTTGGCAGCTCCTCTCCGTGCAGCTGGTAGAGCTGGTAGCTGCTTTCTGAGTGCTGGTAGTCTCCCTGGTGTTCCTGGCCCTGCGGCTCCTGCCTGGCCGACAGCTGAGGGAACTGAGGGTCCTCCTGGGTGAGGCTCTCCAGAGAGGAGCGGGGGCTTCTGGCCGCGTCTCCTCCACTGCTGGGCCCGCTGTTGCTTCCACTGCCTCCGCGCAGGGCCTGCTGCTGGATGGCCAATAAGGTGCGGGCATCTGTGGGGTTTCCATAGCGAAGATGCTCCTGGATGAGCCGGTGCAGGACCGTGCCAGACGGCTCTTCAGTGGACGTCATTTTGGGCTGTGGACGTTGTTATTCTCTCTGTTGAACAGTTGAGCTGTTTCAGTTGTAAAGTATTGGAGAATCAGCAGTGAACCTGGAAGATAACAAAGTGAATTAATTGAGAATTGATGAATTGATACATGAGATGGTGTCAGAATTCGAGATGACAGTGATACACATTTATGAGATCATTGATAGTTGACTGCATTGTTATACTATGAAGACTACACTAAGAATTATTTCACAAACAGAAGAAAAAGGCAAATGGGCCTTGGTATTGACATAAACACTTAGCACAGAGATTATAATATGATTCAAATGTATTTTCTTCATGAGAAAATATTTCTATTAATCTCGTCATATAAACGGGGGAATGTTTTGGTTCGAACAAGTCTTTAAATCAAAATAGTGCAGCCTAGTCTGCTTTACCAACAGCGACAATAAAGAGTTGCGGAGAGATTTCCTACTACAGCCAAATAATGTGCGTGCGCCAAAAATTCCAATCTCACGGGGGAGCAAAAGCGCACAGAAATCCGCATAGTAAAATAACTTTATCTTTGGTCATATGGCACAATTACCCCATTTACAATGCTGTAAATAAGTTGTGATGTTTTGATAACAACATTCACAAGCACAAGTCCTAAACAGATCACAAAGTTACAATGTACAATATTCATGTTTGGGGCTCGTTTTCCTATTGTGGCAAAGGGGGGGAAAAGGACGCTCATCTTACCAGCTCACGCTCTCATCATAGCGAAACGTTTTTCTTCAAACTCGAAAATAAGTTCAGAGTAATCCACTATTTCCACAAGTTTCTCGATTCAAATGTTTCTCATCCTGCCCCCCTGACGAGCGGCTGCGGTCCTTGCTTGCTCTGAAATGGTTGTCGAGAGAGCAGGCGGCGATAATAAGTAACCGAGGAGGGACTGAGGTCGGAATGCCAGGAATGTAAAACGCGAGGTCCCTCGGGGATCAAAAGCGTAAAACCACACGGGAGGGGGAGGGGGGAAAGCTGCAGTGCTCTTTATCATTACCAATGAGGAGTTAAAATGAAGTTTAGGTTAGGGCATTTATTCCCCAAAAGGCTTGAGGGGGGGTATTTGGTCATAGAAACAAGGAATGATGTTTATTCTTTTTGCTTATGTTCAGAGATCAGACCAGCCAACTTACTCTCCTCCTTGGAGACACTTGTAGAAACGCCAGAAAATTATTTGTTTTCTGATAGAGCTGCATGGTAGAGATTTTTCCTTCAAGAGAAAAGTTCTCTGACTCTTTCCACTGGCTATCAGTAGTAGCATATTGGTGCTTTTTCCCAATTTTTTTTTTTTTTTTTTTTTGCTGTTTCTGTGGCTCTGAAGGATCCCTAAAATATTTCTAAACACAAGTTCTCTTTTTTTGTGCTTCTTGTGTGTGTATGTGTGTGTGTGTGTGTGTCTGTGCAAGAGAGAGAGAGAGAGACAGAGAGACCCTGATAACTAAACACCTGACCTTTGCACTCCTCATTTTTGGCTGTCTGTAATTTTGGTGGTCTGGGAATTCAAGCTTATTCTACATTAGCGCTCATTGGAAGTCACTCTGGATAATGTCCAAAAAAAAAAAAGTAAGACCATGTCTGTGCAAGTGTGTTCAGGCTATGCATTCTTTTGCACCCGTGAGTGTGTGTGTGTGTGAGTGTGTGTGTGTGTGCCAGTGTGATGTGCGGCAGCTGTCTCCTGGAATCCGACGCCTGTGTCTTCCCCATTACCAGGAACATAGTGGCTCTTTGTACCCAACACACTACATGATGCAGAACAGTGACTGGAGAATGCCAGACTCGATCCACTCCCCCTGCTGATTTTCGGGTTCAAATCATAAATATGCACAGGGGTTGACTTCCTGCTGGGACGAGGTTACACACATAGACGGATGGATGGATGGATGGATGGATGGATGGATGGATGGATGGATCCAGAGATGAATGGCCAGCCAAGAATATAGTTCGCCCCACTTCCCTTCACAATAGATAAGTTGATTGATTTGATTTTCGTTAGACATTTCAGTTTCTTTCTGCATCTTCTGCAGCTGACTCACGGCTCATAAACCCATCGCAGACTACAACACAAGAAGCTATTTACAGGATTGGAACATCCATTTTGGTTGGGTTTCCATGAAGAGATAAACTTCCCCCAGAGGCAGAAAGAAAATCTTTATGACAGGCTTTATTTTTGTCTTGAAAACCCAAAGGCAAGTCAGAGCTATTTATTACCTGTTTGGACCTAAGAGCTATATGGAGGACTTTAGACGGGGAATCTGACTTGTAGTCTGGGCCCTTTAAATAGCAAAGATGTTAGTCATTATAACCTAATGGTGTCGGTGGAATGTAGGGATAGAGAGAGACAGTGAGAGAGAGAGAGAGAGAGAGAGAGAGAGACAGACACTATCCATGAAGATTGCCTTTACATAATCCACATTTCCATTCCAAAGGCCCAAAGTTAAAAAACAAATACAAACTCTAAATGAATAGATGAAAAGATGGATGCAAACAAAACACAGCTAGCCGCTGCAATTGATTGTTGTATGTGGTCATTGGCCTCAGGCCAACTATCTCATTAGACCAAAAAATCTATAGGCCTAGAATGAATTGGTATTGAATTGCCAGTGGTATGCGTCCCCAATCATCTCCCTCTCTTTCACCCTCTTTAATCAAACACACACACACATTCCCATCATGTTTCACATGTCGTTGTTTAACAGACTGTTCTTAAAAACATCCAGACACTACGGCTCTGCAGGCGGCATTCTCATAGAGACGACTGATAAGCAAAGTGGAACATGTTTGTATTTCCCCTTCAGGTCTACTGTGAAGCACCACTGTCCCACCTAAAAAGTCTAGCCATGTCATTTAGCACCACCTCACTACTTCCTCTACTCCCTCGTTTTCTGTGTGTGTGTGTGTGTGTGTGTGTGTGTGTGTGGCCCTTGCCCTAGTCTCTGTTGGTGGACAACGCCTCTGGTCATTTGCCCTCCATTGTACAACACTTCCTGTGAACTTCCGAAGGAATGCGAGGCTGACCCTTTGAAAATTATGGACACTTTCAACAAGTCATTACAGGAGTTGGACATCCAAAATGGCTTGCCACAAAAATTCCTGAGTGTCTGTATGGAGACAGTGGAACCTCGAGCTGGACAAAAGTTATATTCCATGAGTTATTCCGTGTTTATGTGGGGGAAGAGTGGCAGTCGGGATATTTGAGGACAGTACAATGTTTTGTTGTTATACACAGCAAAATCATATTGCTTTTGAGGTTTTGGTGAGAGTGGTCACCAAAACAGTGAGAGTAGTCAAACTACCAGTTACACAATTGGAAACAGTCTGACTCTAAATTTGCTCTATGCCATCTTAGCCATGTGTTAAGGTCAGGATAAAAATGTCTTTGTCGAAGGCTTTTTCAAAATGAGGGAGTCTGGAACTGTATGGGAGGAAAATCTCTCTCTCTCTCTCTCTCTCTCTCTCTCTCTCTCTCTCTCTCTCTCCCTCCCTCCCACCCTCCCCCCTCCTCTCTCTCTCTCTCCCTCCCTCTCTCTCTCTCTCTCTCTCTCTCTCTCTCTGTGTGTGTGTGTGTGTGTGTGTGTGTTAAAGGAGGGACAAGACACAAAGTAATATTTTGGTTAATAAATTCAATCTGGGCCTAAACTAGTAAACACTGGAATTTCAGTATATGCTAATACTTTAGCACATTGTATGTCTACTGGATGGTATTACTGTAATTTGAATACGCTTAAAAGTGAAGAAATCAATCTTCTTGCAATCTTCTTTTTTCCAGTTGGTAGCCTATGCCTTTACGGCTCCCAGAAATTAGTTGGAGAAGAGCTTGGGAGAGGTGATTTCCATCATCTAAGAATCAAAGGTCTAGAGATGATAGTATAGTGTCATTTGAGTGGCATTAGATGGGATGGAAGGTGAGGACTGAGATATAGGCGAGTAGAAACTTTAGATTTATCAGGACAGTTGCACACATCAACTAACATTACTAGGTTGACATTAGATGGGCTGGATACTGAGAGAAGTATAGCTACATCATTGTTAATGTGTGATTAGTTTAGACTTATCTGAATAGGAGATGGACTGCAGCTACTGTAAATTCATTCATTCATTCTAGGCAATCCTGACAAGTTGAAGCTATGGCCTGTTGCTCTGAACATGGCCCTAACAAAAATCATCAGTAACCCTTTAAATTATAGGCCATTAATTACACTGTAACTGGAAATAAGTAAAATAGATGTAATAACTACTTCTAGCATTAGAATGACTAATTGCTGAGTAATATACAAGTAAGAAAAGGTGCTTTTACCAGTAATTGTATTTGATAAATGGAACTACACTTTTGACAACTTAAAAAGGTGCTGGAGGCGAAGGATAAACTAGTTCAAAAAGGAAGAAAGCTTCTGCACACTAACTCCACTGATTTATCTTCCAGAGGTGAGGGACGTTCATTACAGCAAGTGACGACACCTGTGCAGAAACAATCTGTTTTTCTCATTAGGTTTTCATTTGTTTACAGAGTAGAAAACATACAATAATACATTACGTATTTTAGAAAAGACATGCCAATACTGACAATGTATAATATTCACATGTGTATAGCTGGATCAACCAACCACAGAGCCCCTGGGCACACACATCCTGCTGGCCGCCCCCTGCCCTGAGTGCACACCCACCCCAAACTTCATTTGACCCCGTCCAGCATAATCTTACTCATCACTCATAATGTTACTCAACAATGTTACTCAAACACAAAACCAGACAGAGCAAGTTACAAGAGTGTACTATAACTCACTGCATTGTAAAAAAATATAGCCTAAAGAGTTGTTCTATTGACCAGCAATTTAACCAGATATATTATAGTCCAACAATAACAAAAAACAAAATGAGTGCATGGCAGACGGCACTGCCTTAGGAATTAACAGAATTAACAATCACTGACTGATCAAATCAGGAACAATGTCAACAACCAAATATGTGACTCAATATCATTCAATCAAGTGGTACTCAAGCCAAGAAGTCAACACGCAAACAACAAATGATCAGCTAGGTGTAGACAGATATAATTATTATTATGATATACCGACAGCATTGTAGCCTGCAAAAACATGAATGTAATGTTATCTAATCTTAGGCAACTGGCTTCTTTCTGGACTCCCTGCTGGCAAAATCATCCACAACATCACTGAAGTCCAGCTCCCAGACCAGATCTGACTCTATGGCCGTAAGTAAAGCCACTGCTGCCCCATTGTGGTCCTCAGCTTGCTTTTAATCCTTGCCATCTGCTAAAAGGACCGCTCTCCTTTGCAGTTGGTGACTGGGCTCGGAATCTTTCGGCTGCCCCTTGTGGTTTGGGGATGATAATATCCCTATTATATTTTGATAGGGACCATTTTAGGATTACTATAGTTCTTAAGCGGAATGTCAACAGAAGCTCATGAACAAGTTTATTTCAGAGGAGCATATTTTCTACATGATGACTAATATACTCAAACACCATGAGATACCATAAGACATATCTTGTGAGATGCTACCATCCCATCGATGGATCCCAACAGGAGGAACCAGTAACAATGTGACTGTAAGTGTCAAGTGTCACTTAAGTTAATTTAACTTAGCGTATGTCAATTATTTCTGTTCATGGTGGAAAATCTATTAAAACATTCAATCTCTGTACAAAACGTCACATCTCCAGAACTCGGTGTTCACCATTTTGATGGGTCGCCCAAGTCTATATTACAATAGTTCAAGAGCACTTGAAGGCAGCATTGTTAAAGCGACCTTGTCTTCTGCAGTGCTTTCCGTTTCTGGTGTAGGCGTGAAACATCACTCACCTGTTTACACTCACCTGTAAAAGCGTTTAATAAAAGTGTGAGTCGCTGACTTCCCTTGAGAGTTGTGGCTTAATCCACAACCCCAGCCGTTGTCGGTTTGCCAAATGATCAGACACCATGTTGTCAGGTTAAACGTTGGGATTGTGTAGCCGGACGACATGCCGCGGCGCTCTGGCTGCCCTGGGTGTAACATTACTCCAAGGACTGATTTTGCTGATACATTAGCCTAAATTGACAAGACACCATACATTGCTGTTTAAATCTACATGCCATGAAGATAATGGCCCAAAACATTTTTAATCTTTGAGTTGGGAATGAAAATGGTTGAATTTGTATGAACCTGAGTAGCGCCATTGATCTGCAGACAGTTTGGATGTGTCACTTGACACATCCAAACTCAGAGTGCAGACTTGCATGGAGTCCACAAACATCCCCTGTGTCTCTTTCTCTGTGGATGTGCAGGGAAAAAAATGTGAACTTGAAAGCAGGGCAAATAAACCTGCTGCCAGGACAGGTTGTCCTAGCCCCATTAAATGCTGGTTACATTATGTAATGAAACATCAGCAAATGTTGCGAGTCAGTGTGAGACCTACATTTAAAAAGGACTTTACTAATGGACTCTGCTGAGATGTTTAAGTGAGTTGTGGGAAAATATATGTGTTGCTAAATTAACTCTCAGGCCTATTTATTTCATTTTCTCAGAATGAAGAAGAAAACAAAAGAACGTACGTGGAGAGAGTGCTGAAAATCTCTGTCAACCTCAAGTGTTTCGCTCATGATGTCAAGCTTCAACAGTAACTTTGCAGAATAATTTGTATCACTTTTCCAATTTTACAAAGTATACAGTATATTTGCATTATTTTCCAAGTGAACTTTGCATTTAATGTTAGTTATTTGGATGTTTAAAACAGGTTCCACTCTCATGGCACATATGTAAATTTATAATAATGGATATCTTTGTGCTGTGTCATGAACAAGGCCTTTACCCTAACCTGATTTCCCTCCTTACCAGAGTCTTTTCTGCTGCAGTTGTTTCAAGCTCTGTTTCAGCTCTGCAAGAACTATGATACAGGATGAGAGGGTTGTTGTTTTTCTGTCATTCAAGAGTGCCATTTGTGTAACCACATCAAGACATGCTGAAGCCATCTATTCTCTGGGCCCAGTGGAGACAAGCTGCTTAACAGACATGTAATAAACACATTTCTTTTTCAATTATTTTGCTCTAGAATGGTTTAAAGCTGGGTTATTATGTCTCTTCTACGTTGGCAATGAAGTTAATCTGTCGTCAAACAAGGAGGGCCTGACTTCACATGCTGACACTGAAGATGACCTATCTTCAAGCAAGGAGCAGCTGAGTTCCATGGAGCTGAATCCACCTGAAGAAGAAGGAGGAGGAGGAAGTGAATGATTTGTCTGCAGAAGAGGAGCAACAGAGTTCAGATGATGAATAGAATCCATTGGGGGAAGAGGAAGATATTTCACTGGATTCAGACTCTCGTGAAGGTTTTGAAGCTGTTGATCAGACCAAAGAGATTGAAGAAGGTCTTGCTGAGAAAGAGAGGCTTGTTGAGTGGTGCACTGATTGTGGGGCAGAGCCAGTAGTCACCTGCACCAGAAAGCAGTGTAAGAAGATGTTTTCCTGTGGGGTGTGTGTCATTGAAGGAGAAAAAACTGGTGAATTTGACCAATTCTACATTGATTGATTCAGTGCACTGGCTGGTTTTCAAGAGCGTATTGAAAATGAACATCGTCCCAGATCTAAACAACTGCTGTGTTCAGAATATGGCCTATCTTTTCCCCACAAGATAGATCATACATGTGTGCACAAGCTGAGGAATACTGTTTGATAAGATTGTGGCAAGCGTTGCTCAACTCAAATTGGCATCAAGATACACCAAAGTCACCACAGTGTGGGCCTTATTTATTCATGCAAGTTCTGTCTCAAACCATTCAAGGACCAGGCAAACAAACTTGAGAAAAGCCATCCAGAAGAGAAGTGCCATTATGCGTGTTCTGAGTGTCTAAAAAATTAGATGAGATAACTAAAATAATTTAATTGAATTTGTGGAATCATGAAAACCTGAATATCTGCTTCGTTATTTCAAGTTGCCACCACCTGGTTAGACACATGTTGATCCACACAGGAGTGAAGCAGTTTGTGTATGAGGTGTGCCAGCACTCTTTTGTCCAGGCAAACCATCTTTAAGTCCTCCATGCATCTTCACAAAAGGAAAGACCTTTCCAATGCCATCACTGCGGTAAAAGGTTCAAGCCAGAGTAATGATCACCCAACAGAGGAAAAGGAAAAGAAGTAGGGAAACACGATGAGGACCACTGGGAAACAAAAAAAGAAACAACTGGACAGTGACACAGGCGTGGTGACCACCATTGGCTTCAGTAAGGAGATGAGGAAGAGACAAGAGGAAAACCAAGCATCTGAGGCATTTGAACCAGACAAATTCAAGTAACTCAGGTGCAGAGTGATAAATATCCAGCAAGCTCTAAAAAGCAGGAGGGAGGGCGCAGGGTCCTAAATATGGAGGACAGTTATGATGAACTTCAGCTCTCTTAAGAAATGTCCCGCTGAAAAAATCACTTAAAGTGAATGTAGGAAAAAAAAATAGGTGACATGACATGACATGATTTTGTTTTGCTCAGAAAATCATGGCTGTTATAGTTGACATAAGTGATTATAATACATCAACCAAGATCTTCCTTGTTGTTGCCCAAAGACGATTGATTTAATGGTTCAACAAGTACATCACTGTATTAAATATACTTTATGATTCACCTTTTTTAAAGGCTCTCTCTCTCTCTCACTCTCTCTCTCTCTCTCTCTCTCTCTCTCTCTCTCTCTCTCTCTCTCTCTCTCTCTCTCTCCCCCCTGTGTTTCTTTTTGTTCCCCCGATGAATGCTAAGCGCTGTAAATTACTTTGGACATGGGGATCATCTGGATCTGGACCGAGTGGAGAGACTAGAGTCGGACTTAAAGGGATTGGACAGGATGGATGCTCCAGTGTTGGATTGTGTGGGAAAGAATGAGATAGAATAGAACACAAGGTCATCTGATATGGTAGGATTGGTAAGGAATGCAACTGGATAGGGTTGGAAGGAGTGGGATAGATTCCTCTCCTTGACTCTCACATCCATGGACGGCTTCCTCATTCACACAATACACAATAGACAAGGATAAGGTGCAATACACTCAAGTGGTATCCTGTTCTCAGCTTCAAGCTTCCCATGTATTCATATTTCCTGACAACTTGGATTGTGTTATAGGCAAATTAAAGTGATTCCGGGGTTGGTTTTCAGATGAAATCAGGTAGAGGCTAGCAGACGAGCATTATCTAAGCGCACCTAATTTCTCTTTAATAACTGTTAAGATAAATGGTATGGGGAACTATTGATTGGTATCTTGGTTTTATAGTGAAGTGTTGCGAAGTTTTCTGCCTGTTGCAGCTCGTCTAGCTGCATTCGAGGGAATTTCCAGAGAAGTTCATAGCAGACAGACATCAAACACGTGAGTCATGAGAGCAAAATCTTTTAAGTGTGTGACGACAGAACAGATGTGTAGGTGCGTTCATATGTGTTTTGAGTATAGCTAATGCAGGATTTACCCTGTTGAGTCCAATATAGACTCAAGAAAACTTTGGAACCCGGTTGAAAGGAGATGAGAGCAATCACTTCCATTCTGTGTTAAGGATGATTGGTGGTGGCAACCTGAAGTTAATTCAGGAGCTGAATATTGAAATTAAACCACTGAAAACATCTCGCAGTCACAGCAGATGTCTCCAATATTCATTATAACAACTTAGTTATCATATAATCAAATTACATTTTAATATCCATTTTGAATCAATTCAATTGACCCAATTCTGATTTCCAGGTCTGTTTTCAAAGAGACCGTATGCGCCCAACCCTCTCTGCGGAACTGGAAAATCCACATTTTTCTCCTCAGTCATGATATCTGAGATTGTCTTCTTGTGTATTGTAATATGCTGGGTGCAGGTCTGTGGCGGTGAATAAAGTATTTAGGCCCTACATGTCAAAGTAAACAGTATTTGAAAGTGAAAGGAGGAGTTGAATACAGTATGCAAGTGAAAATGTTTGTTCTGACTGGAAGCATTTTAAAATGTTTTGCGTAAAGGGCTGTAAAGTAATTTATTACTTTTATCGAGTCTATCGTCGACCAAGGAATTACAACTTTGGCACACCTTACAGTGGCCTGTAACTGACACAAATAAAGTCACATTACCACAATAGAAACGAGGAAGCTTATTAGAGTAAGCTATCTAATTAGAGCAGAGATCCAACAGAAATATTTAATTAAGAGGTAGCATTGCATGATGCATGATAATACCGCTTTGTCATTTGTTTTTTTTGGCTTGAGAACGAAATGTGTTGCAATGCCTGTCACTTGTAGCACTGTCCTCCATTGCTGAGCAGTTGAAAATGTGAAAGGTGGGAGGCGTTGCTCCAAAAAAAGAGAGAGACTGGAAAGTGAGTTTTGAAAACCAGAGATCTCAGCACCTGGGAAAGTAATAGTTGAGTCCTTGGTATTGATCAACAACTCAATCAAACCCCCTGCAGTTATATTATGGTCATTTTGTGCTATTTTTGGGCAGTGGAAATCTTACCTATTGCTTGCTTTATTCCTTTAGCACATAAGAATTCATAATGATGTCACCATGGCAACTTCACTGTTTCTTTTTGTCTCAAAACACTCAGAATATTTGGCATCTGCTCTCAGACTCATTACTCACACACCGCTGAGGGCAAATAGTTGAGAGTCACTGTAATGATGTTCCCGTTTCCATTTTCTTCCCACCCCCGTTTCTCATACCGCTCTTCTTGATTTCCCTCTGACTTAACTCAAACATAACACGTGTGGCTTGTCTCATCTGTATTTCTGACACTTGAAACAAAGGAATCTTGATAGGTCAAGTGTGAAGATGCACTTTGAAAGGCGTAGGTCAGCTTAGAGACAAGGAAAACAAGTCGTAAAGTTGTGCAACAAAAGCTATCAGCCATAGAATACTAGTAGCCAAGGGTTCTTTCCTTTTGCAGTGTGACTTTTCATATCAGTTTCTAGCGGGTCGTACATCATGTAATGCACCAAGATGCAGTCTGAGCTAATGGCCCACATTTATCCAGCTTCTCAGAATAGAAAAGCTGTTCTAGGATCACAGACGAGATCCCCTTGGAATCTCAGACATCCAGATCTTGAGGGCGAAACTGAAACAAAATCAGCGCCCCTACTCCGAGGCCCTTTATAAATACCGGCCCAAGCTGCCCTTTTGAGGTGTGAAAACATTTGCAGCCGTCTGCCCCGGAGACAACATGCCTACCGCAGACGAATGACACAGCAACAAGCCACGACACCCTGTCCTAAAACAGCCCTCCACCCCGGCAGTCCACCGCCAGCCTGGGAGGTCACCCGAATGCCAGTCATTCATTCGGGCCCCGGCATGTGTGCCCCCAGCAAATAGCTGTGCTCCTCTGCTGCTGAGCCGGCACATAGCATGTGATCTGATGGCTGGCTTTGGCCAGCGGCGTGATGGAAAGAGAGAGAGAGGGCTCTGTGTCTGCATGAGTTCAGCAGCTCTGAAAACCTAGCAGGGGCTTTCCGTGGTCCAAAAGCAATGAGGGGAATGTGGGATGGGGTGAGGGGTGGGGGGGGGGGTGGGGGGGGGGGGGGGGGGGGGGTGTATAAGGGTTCAGTGAGGGGTAGACAGAGGGGGTGAGCAGGTAGGTGGTGGAGGTACTAGGCTGAACAGGGAGGAGGTGATGGGACGATGGAAACTGCATAGAGGTTAATGCAAATCTTCAATTGTAAATGGAGGAAAAATGTAATTTGGTGTTATATTTTGCAGTATTGGTATAGATTTATGGCCTATAATGTAAATGTACTCTACATATCAGGTTAGAATTACAAGGTAAGGCAGGTAGAAGTGATGAGGGTGTTTACATTCACTCCTCTAGTAGAAATATTGGTCTATTTAACTTATTCAGGAGATGACTGTAGGTGTATATCATGCTGCCACAACTTGATAATATGAATGCTCACCTTGGATTATGGCACAAGGGATAGTAACATCATATCCTGTGTATTGATAACTGACACCTTCAACGCTAACAGATAACAATCTCGTCAAATAGTCAACTCCCTCCACCAGGGCCTGTTTTTCTGCTTGGCTTGCGGTAGCCTACTGTGCAAATCAAACAATTTCTAAAAGTGTTATCTGGAAAAACCCATTATCTGACAGATGACTTCCAGCTCTGGTGTTACTACCAGTAACTGATGATTCAGCTGTGAGATATGTTAATGGTTGCAACTCAAGGCCTGGACGTGTCTGCTGACACACAAAGGCTGTATTGTGTTGACTAAAAGACGAGCATTGTCTTATTTTACACAGACAGTCTATTTTTAAGGCTGTGGGGGGAATAAGCCAGGGGGAAAATGTCTATTCTGAGATGAATAGAATTCAAATGACCAATAATACCAACTGGGAGAATTTGAATTGCTTTTAAGTTAGAGAAATGAAAAGTCATATTATGCATTAACCCAGATAGATGAAGTGGGCCAGCTGTGTCTACATTATGTAGTTAATGCTCTCAGAAAACAGGCAGAATGAGTAATGTGGTATTTGATGTTGATTGAATTCTCTTACATCTTTCTCCCTTATCTCCTTGTTTATCGTTTCTATCACTGATCCTCCATGACTTGACATTATAATTTGAGCAAAGAGATATTCTTTCACCCAAATTACTAACTAAGCACAACTGAGCCGAGCTTTGTTCTGCTGTGGGACATATGTCAAGAAGCATCATTACCCACTTATCCAGATAACTGTGAAAAAGAATTATATGGAACTCTTGATGTTTTGAATAATCTGTCAAATTGTATTAGTTCTAATGAATGTAAACCAAATAATATTGTTACTTATGAACACTTAAGAAGTTATTTTATGATAAACTTTAGAGTTATTTGGCTGAGTGATCCAGCTTCTTGAAACACATGGCCTCAGTTACATCAATTACTCACTTGATGTAACTGAGGCTACAGTTGCTGGAGCTGGGAACAAGTCCATCACATGAAAAGAAATGATCTTGGCCATTGCCCAGTTTTCCAAATACATCATGGCACAAAGGTCAGCTTCTTGCTAATATAACCTTAGTATTAGCCTACAAAATGTTAGCTGGAAGCCCGGCTCTGCAGTTTGGCTCATTCTGATGCAGAGAGATGTGAAAGCCCCAGTCTGTAATTACAGTATGGGGATGTACAGTATGTTGAAACATTCGTCCCGGTTCTGTCTTTGAGGAAGTTATGATGCACTGAAGTGAACACATTTTTTTCATCGTCAGAGTGACTGGCTGAGCCTTTGATTCAAGGAGTTTTGCATAGAATAGTATTTTAGGATTTAAAGGCTTCGTTTATGTTGCTAACGTTTGTAAAGTCTAACAGGCTTAATTTTCCATGTTCAACTCAAACTCCTGAAGAATCTATGTGAAATTTATATGACCAAATGAGTTGCAGATTTGAGTATGAAAAAAGAGGGAAAAACCATGAGTTAAAAGTACCATAAAGAACTGCATTCTGGATTTATTGGCTATGCTATACCTGCATTACCACTGCCCAGTTCCAAGGAGAGCGGAGGAATGCTCAACATCTGCTAGCCTTCATTTCCCCTCATATAATTCTCACTCGGGACAGGGCAGTGATCACAGGCGATGCTGTTAGCGCTGGTGTCCCAAAGGAAGAATGCAAACACCCGAGAAGCGCTTCCAAGAATCCCCAGTTGAGGACCTTTCTGGAATGTCCTAACGAGCCTTCTCCGCTGTGTTTACAGTTCCAGACCGATGGCAACCCTGCAATCTGCCTGGCAGCGTATCATTATCTGGCCTCCTCGGGGGACAGCGAGAGAGAGAGAGAGAGAGAGAGAGAGAGAGAGAGAGAGTTGGAGTTGGAGTAGTTTTCTTCTTCTTAACTAGAGGTTTGGATGTTTGTCCTCAGATCTGACCATATAAACCCTTTAAAAAAAAAAGAGAAGAGACGACCACAGGCAGTGTCTTCATGACAGTTTAATAAATTGCCAAATGCAGCAAACCGCTGCATATTGGGGAGACGTCTAGACAAATAGTTAGATGCAGGGGAGTTGCTGTCTTGTCAAATTAATCTTGTTGTGTTGTGGTTACTCAGTGGTGTGGCATCCTGACCACATGGTTAAGAAGAGATTGATTCATTGTAAGGCTGAGCAACGTGAGCATTGTTTTGTAAAGACTTCAGCCCTGTGATATATTACATACTAAGCATCACACGAGCCAGGAAAGAACAGTGGACTTGACATTTTACTAAAAGTGGAAACTTCAAGTCAGGATGGAGAAGAGAGTGAAAGGTTCTTGGCAAAAGGGGGAAAAGCATGTGACGCAGCTGTGTTGGTGGTGGTGGTGGTAGTGTGTGCGTGTGTGTGTGTGTGTGTGTGTGTGTGTTGGCAGTGTGCTCGCCCCCAGCCAACAGTATGTTCTGATCCACTTCATTGAGATCAGAAACACAAATAAGGACCTGATTGACTTCAGACCACTCTTACGTAACACTGGAATTTTGGAACTGGACCGTTCCACTGTATCAAAAGTTGTGGAGAAAATAGAAGTTAAATCATTTAAATTGGTATGGTATTCTCTTCTCAAATGTGATGTTATGTCTGTATTGATGCATATGATGTATTATTGTATCAGATATATAGTGAAAGGAGGCTGGACGGACACTCAACTGATTTTAGCAAGTGAATTACTACTCTAACCTACAAGTCTTCGATCATAATCCATTGGAAAAAGCAAATAAAATTGTAGTTACTACAACGCTGAACAGGATTTCCAAAATTTACAGTATCTCAGGACCATAAAATCACATTTGTACTATTATAAGCAGTCAGTGGCACAAAGAAGAAAGACCTTAGGCTCTGAAACCTCACACCAGAGCTAAGACAATGCAACCCCCCCCCCCTCCAGTTTCCTGCCCATAACAATGGCTTAAAGAGAGAGAGAGAGTGGGTCCTGACTGGAAGTAGTGCAGTCTTCACCCCCTCAGATACCCGCAGACCAATGGTGGCCCGGCAGGAACACCCGCTGGAAAGCTGCCCGCAAATATTATGCTCATCTGAAGTGCCAAAAGCTGTGAAAAGAGGATGCCCAAACCGTGGGAATTTCACTTATCATACTTTTCCAAAGAATTCCACGTCTGTGACCAATAACATCGTAACAGGAAGAGTATGTGTGTGTGTGTGTGTGTGTGTGTGTGTGTGTGTGTGTGTGTGTGTGTGTGTGTGTGTTCAAGGAATGTTGCCTTGAGACTTCATAATGAATGACACAGAACATTGAGTGTATATGTGTGTGTGCCTCACTGCTATTTGCTTTTTTTTTTTATCTCGCTCACTCACCTCCCAAACATGGGACTCTCATCTGAGAAACGTCTCAGTCTTCCAAAATAAACTCTAGATTATTTCTAAGCCTGATAACACGGTGTGAAATATACAAAGTCAGAGATTTGGAGGAAGCACACTGAGCGTCACACACACACACACACACACACACACACATATATTGTCCTCTTGGATGTACAGCATATTTATTTTCTCCAATAAATCAGTGAACACATATGCATTTTGTGCATTATAGTCTTTAGAGCAGCACCAGCCAAAGCAGCACCCACAGCCCAAACATGGCCTTACACAACATATTAATAATAATTGTGATAATTTCTATGACATTTCTAGTTTCTCACATCAGACAGGTGATGAGCCAGGATCAAAACTACAACATTGTAAATACATTGCACCACACCTATAGCCCACTGAACCACCCATACATATCTTATACAATATTTTTCACTCTCAGGGCACCAGGGCCTCTAAACCTAACCAACTAATATACCCTAAACTGCTTACTTTTAATACTGAAATACTGAGCAAATCAAGTTTCAAGTTTAATTTTCCATTTACATAAAAATGCAAGGGAATTCTTGATCACAAGCCTCACATCATTCAGACAAAAAACACATAAGAGACAAGGTAAAAAAAAGGACAAAGACGCATAAGAAACAAAATAAAAGCATGATAAAACATAAAACATATGCAGCAGTACATGCATTGTCGGCAAAGTGTGATAGTTGCTGGAGTTAGTAAAGTGCAGTAGCGCTACTTATTTAAAAACCAAGGGTAAAAACTGTTTATAAGCCTATTTGCCAGATCACTTGTGGCTTTATAGATAAATGTATTGATAAAGTGACTGTATTATATTGTGAAGCACAGTGCTCATAAGACCAGGGAGAGGCAGCAAGGCAACAGAGAGAGAGAGAGAGAGTTTGAGTAAGAAGAGAGATGTGCCAGGCCTGGTTTTGTATAAACACCACCTACATTAAGCACATTTTCTTCACGCTGTTGGTATCAAATATTTGTTTTGGAAATAGAGTGGCAGTGACCCTTTGAGCCAATGAGAAGGCTAGGTAATTCAGACTAACTTCTCTACATACACAAACATTCTCTTGTAGAGGGAAACACATCCTGTTATCATATGGTGATGGTTACTGGAGAATTATGCTTCACAAATGTTCAGTGAAATATGGACGACAGCGTTTCACTACATCAGCATCAGATGAGTGCCGCCTAGTGGTAAGAAGCTGTTTTCTTTTCTTTTTTTTTTTGCCTTTTTCAGAAGAGAGTGAGCTCTTGGAATGTTTTATCCATTTTTCATGTGGTGTCTTGTTGTTACGGTACTAGGAAATAGAAGAAAGCTGTGTGATAGCATAGCATGAGTCAGGATCCAAACCCACACACAGTAAAGGCAATGATATATAGGCAAGTTTTTTTGATGCAACAGCCATATTACCTTCAGATGGAATGGGGGTTGGTGAATGAGAAAAATCATCCAGGCTGATATAGGGGAAGGAATACGCATGGAAATATATAGTTTTGGTCATAAATTGTAACAGGCTATCAAGTGTAGTGGTGTGCACACACATTGCCATTTACTGCCAGCTGTGATGCTAATTTAGCCCTAAAATTATTTATGGAACAAGATATTCTTTGTTTTGTTTTTTGTTCTGTTTTTCTAGTTTCAAGAAGGATTCCAAGAAAACTGTTGCCTCTCTGTTGTTAGGGATGAAGCATAAGCCTGCAAGGAAAGAGCGAGCCCTCAAATATGCAGCCTGTTTCATGTACCATTAAGAAAGTGGGCTCATAAATAAACACAGAGACGCACACATGCAGATACACACACTGCAAGCAGCATGTTTCTCATCCACTGTTTTGGGCCTGTAGGAGCAGGGAGCCATGGCAACCAAACACCGAGGGGAGAAAAATCTTTCTGCTGCCTGGCAGACCTCCATCCCTCTGGCAGTCATGCTAAAACTCTTGAATCCCATGAAAAAAACAACATTCCACATCTAAGTGATAGTCTTCAAGGAATTCCTGTTAAACAGAGGCATTTCTCAGCGTGCATACCTCATCAAACTGAAACCATCTGGTATATTGTGTGAATGTGAACTCTTCCCCAAATCGGGACAATGAGAGAGAGACGCAGAGAAATCGTCTGTGTGAATGCATGTGGAAGTTTGTATTGCATCTTGTGTGTTATACGTATATGTGTGTTTTCCTTTGCATGTAAGTGTGTATATGCGTCTGTTTACATGCTGTTCTCCTACTCTTATCTTACATTGGTGTGACTCCAGGGGGCGAGAGCCTGGGTACCCCTAAAGGTATAAACATATTCACATTCACACACACACACACACTTGAACACAAAACTAACATATGAAAACACATAAAGGCATCAGTGGATTACCAGGATCACAATGGTGGAATGATGGCAAACATTGGTAAACAATGACCACAAGGACATAAAGTGTACACATCTCTGTTTTCTGGACAGTTAGCCGCAGCCTGGCCTAATCAGAAATGTCCATGGCCCACTCCCAGCTCTCCCACATCAGTGCTGACCCCACGTCCTGCACAACAAGGTCCTGTTCAAACCAGGGGGAGGTATGAAGAGGAGTGGGAAGAAAATTAGGAGTCCCCCAAGGGAAGCCAAAGACCTGCACAGCAGGAGGGGGTGAGGATGCATGGGAGGGAAGGATGGACAGAATAACTGAGAGGAGACCCTCCCACTTTTCTTCAGAGCAGCATCGTAAAAAATTCCCTGGATGTGGTATGCAGACATTACTTACTTTAACAATGTGGGTCTGAGTTCTGAAAAGGTTCTTATTTCAATCAAAAGGATTTTGTAAATTAAACATTTAGTGCAAGCTAGCTTTGCTATAGTATAAATTGGAGAGAAATCATCAAAATTGGCTTCTTGGAATTACAACTAAGATACTGCAGGCTGTATTCTTCATCAGTGCATGATGTGTGTGTATGCATAACAATATCAACAACCGAATCATTCAATCCAATTGTAGTTCCTGCAGCAAATGCTATATTGACAGTCTGTATGGTAGAGCCTCTGTGAAAATAGAGTTCAACAGCCACATAACCACAACTAATGCATATTGACTACACACTTCCTCTGTGCCAATTGTTTGAAACCTATTGTTTGAAAAGGTTATATTATAGTTTCACTTAAACTGAAGGAAGTTTTGATGCCTGCGCCCAATGTTAAGTGTGTTTTTTTTTTTTTTTTTCCAATAAAGAAATTGGCTTGGCTGTATATTCAGCAGGCTATTTAATTTTAATCAGGTATATTAATTTCACCAATGCATTATATTATATCAAAATGTGTGAGTTTATGCAGCACATGCACCATTGTTTGTCACTGGTAGTATCCTTGACAGTCAGGAAGAGGCCTGGAGATGTTATGGAAAGCCCACTGCAAGATCCCATCAATGGAGCCCTGCTGTGATAGAAATTAGTAGAAACAGCAGATATTAGTATCAAGTGACTAACACAAGACTAACCACTAGTTGATAATTTGTACCATACTGTCAAAATCATGACTTCGAGAACAAGTATGACATCACTGACAACAAGTCCATCTAACGTTGCTAGATTAAGTTTGCAGTTATCAAAGTTATATTTCAGTTTGGGAAAACGCTGTCACTTTTCAGCACATACAGAGCAGTCAAACTTGCCAGGCCATCACTGTAAATACAAATGTGTTTTTAAATGACTTGCCTAGTTAAATAAAACTTAATTTAAAGATCTCCAGCATTAATTGCCCTAGAGACCAGGATAAAGGATTTCCAGTCTCAGTAATATCAAACAGGCAAAATTGAAGAGTGTGCTCCGAGGGACAGAATGAAATAATATTTCCTGAATCTGCTTATACTTGTTTTTGGATATGTTAGAATTATATTTTTATGATGATTTTTTTTTTAATTGAATTGTATTATTTTTACAAAATGAAAGTAAGAAAGTGGGCCTGACTACGAGACCTGAACATTTCTAGAATTAATAGCCATTAGTATTATTAATATAATAGTATTTTGTCGTCATACTTTTGTTCCTTGTAGTATTCCTATGTATGCCCATCCCCATGATTCTCATCACCTTAGAATAGCAAGCTGTAAAGCTATACCTTGAAGCTGTGTTTTACCATAGGAACTCATCACCCCTAGCCATTTTGTGTCTGATATAGCTGGCTATATTGATGTCATGCCTACATCTGTGGTGTCGATATACAACTAAGGCCTGCTCACCTCTCCCAGAATGGAGTCTAATTCATCCTTGTGGAGCATGGGCTCAGGGAGAGAGGAGGTCTGCTCATGACTCTGTGCATTTTGAACCACCTGGGGGAGCTGGGAAAGCACACACACACACACACACACACACACACACATGCACATGCACGCACAAGATTGGATGAAATCCAGAGATACATCTAGAGACATTAAATTCAGTGATACATATTCAGAATATTCCTGGATAACAAAGGTGAACATATTCTCTGTAAACATACACACAATATTCAAACTCACCTAGAATTGTCACACACAAGCATAAAGGTAAACACATACATGCACATGAGCACACACACCTGTACGCCTCTGGATTCAGCCTCCTTCTCTGCAGAGTTGCCCCAGGGCCTGGAGCAGGAGCAGCAGATAGATCTCCCCCTAGAAAACATAGGAATACTGTGAGTGAGTGAGGTTGTTTTCTGTGGCATACAGTGTTATCGCCAATCAATATTTGATACGCAAAGCACTCAAGAACATTACAGAGTGACCAGAGGTTTTTAACCTTTTTCAGATGGGGACCTAAACTGATTAACTTTAATCTTGCTCTGGGACCCAGGCTCTTAAAACATGCTAGCTACTATCAGAAGATCTTCTTGGAAACGCTATTTAGATTATGTGACTCTTAAAAAACAATATGACTCTTAAACTCGCCATTGGAAAACATTACAAATATCATTGGTTCAAGGGCATTGGCTGGTATTATAATGTTATGATAATATAAAGCTCATTCCGCTGAAAAAATGGTAGAGGAAAAGCTGCTGTGCATCATTAATTCCCCATCAACATACAGAAGCGCTACAGATTACTCAGATTACTCAGTACCACTCATTGCCACAGAATGAATGGTGCTGCTGTTACAAGAGACCATCAGAGAGATTCAATGTGTTCACTGGGAACCATTTTGTAAAAGAGCATTATTGATCCTCTTCTATAATATACATTGTATACCCTGCTGTGAGGGTCCATTATGATCCATTAGTAACCATTAGCTAGATAATGATCACACCCTTAATGCACACTGTTGATCAATACTCACATGGAAAAGAAGCCACAGAAAGCACTTCACAAATGGGAATGCATGTACAGTACAGAGTCTAAACACTAATGTATAGTGTAATGCATGGCTCAGGTTAGGATGAGGCAGAGATTGGGGTTTGTCAAAGTGTGTATATTTCCCATAAGCTTCACTGTGTATACTGTTGACCTCATCCACTTATATGAAGATGTCTTACTTTTAGAGAAGTTCGCAGCAGCTGCTACTATGTTACAATAAGAGATAAGGGGAAGTCTTACTTGGAGAAGTGGCAGTGCAGGTGGTAGCTTTGTAAGCACTGGAGACAGTGAGTCAGGTCTCCTCCAGCAAGGTGGCAAACACTACACACCTCCCTCACACTGACCATCTCCCCACCTGAGCACTGGTGACACACACACATGCACACACAGATTACAACAAAAGAAACACTTTATACATATAGCAAGTAGTAATGATGTAAGAAAACAAAACATTGCAGGTGCAAAAGGAGAAAATACAACTCTAATACACCACAGAGTACATGGAGTTCATTTGTCATTCAGCAAATAGTAATGACGACATGAGAAGGCGTAAACGAGGCGTAAATGAAATGAAAACTTCCCCAAGCATCACAGCAACAACTCTTTACCTGGTTTCTGGCACTGGGGCCGTTCTTAGCTGCCGTGACACTGGAGAGAGAGGAGGACAGCGAGGAGTAGAAGGAGATGTCTATGGTGGAGTTACTGGAGCTCGTGTTTGTTTGCTGAGGCTGAGGCATGAGCGGCTGGGATGGAAAATGCAATGGCTGTGGTCAGTGTTGGAAAGTGCAGAGCATCAGTGTCCTGCAAAACCTTGTACTCCCAAAAACTAAGCTTTTCTGGCTTGACCCCCATGCAGCTGGGACATTTTACAATGTAGTTTTTTCAACTTTATAAAGGTGGGGAGCAATGTCAGCTGTCAATTTCACTTAAAATAGGTAAACAATTGAAATATGAGGATTTTGCAAGATTCAGATGATATGTAGCATCGTCATTTAAGTATTATACATTCACAGCATTTTTTATTTTCATCATCTTTGTAACTATGGGATCTCAATAAGCTACTTATAAATCATCAGGAAACTTTCAGCAAAATAGCACTTATGATCCACTAGAATTTGTTTGTGGCTGGCAGGGACAATCACCAAATATTACAATGTTATCTATGAAGATATGAAGTCTGTATAAATTTCCAGTAGAAGCAAGCAATTTTCCCTCAGATACTTACTTGTGGTAGCTGGGGTTTCTCCTTTTTCACTCGGTTGCCATGACACCATTGACATCGCCATGGGCCACTGCAGATTTGACATTGAAATTGACACCAACATCTTCTTTTCAAAATAAGACTTGAAATAACACAAGAGGTCCCCGGATGCACACATGCTAATATATTGACCAATTACATACATTAAACTGGATTCAGGTGTGAAACTTATAACGTATCGTTTAACAATCAATCATTTTTTCATCACATTTATATGTGTGTATTCAGGGGCATCACAGCCTGTGTTTCCACCATAGACTTCTATAATGAATTACTATGCTGGGCTTATATTATAGACAACATCAGCCTCAGTGATAAACGTCCAGAGTGACAAACAATGGTAAACTGTATTGATTTAAAGTCAGCCTTGCACCTTGGTATGCATGTGAGTGGAGGGTCGAGGCAGGCCAGATGAAAGGCTCTGGGACAGCCGTCACAGCATATCAGCTCCCCTCCGTCCCTACACACCGCACACTCATCATCATTAGAATGAACCTGAACACACACACACACACACACACACACACACACACACACACACACACACAGAGTTAAGATATTAGAGCTCGGGCCTTATGTATGACTCATATGGTTGCGAATCAGTGGATCCTGTGACCTCTATCCTGCTGGTGTTTGTCTCCCCCCTGTGGTGAAACATGGTCTTAGCTGCTTTGGACGTGGTTCCGCTTGTCTCCTCTGATGGACCAGAGGAGTAATACTCCCCACCGACTTTAATGCACTTTTTGGCACTCCCTGTTGAATGACAAACACATTCAAAATGACACCACACCACTTGAATACACTTCTAGGACTTTCTGATGCAAAATAATCTCTTCACAACTCTCATATCCCAACCTAAACGATGCAAATGTAAACAAACGGTTTACATTTTCAAAATAAATTCAATACTTATGTTTAGATGTCAGCTAGTAGGTCTTTAAAATAATTTTCATAAAGTGCAATTGCTAATTCCCATAAGCTTTGCCAGCACTGCAGTCACTATGCACCCAATGCAGATATTGAGAAAGATTTGTTGCCACTGTGACGCATTTTAGGATTGTGCTTTCAGCAGCTTTTTTCTCTCTCCTTCTTTCTCACAGTACTTGCCACTAGAACATGCATTGTTCAAATTTAACAGAAGAAACAGCACTATCCACTGATTTCCTCTCAGTTAGCGCTTAAAAGGGAATACAACTCAATTAAAAAATTCACATATGGTGTTAGTGAAAGTGAACAACTCCCTCCCAAAGGCAGAAACCAGAGAAGGAAGACTTTCACCCCACGGCTTACCATCAGAGCCAAACACCTGCTCGATAAGGATCTCCTCTCTGGCTTCATGGCTGACTGGCAGCTCAGTGGAGGAGGACAGAGTGACTGCTGTCTGGACTGACGAGCACACCGCCTGCACACCTAGGGCATAATAATGGTCAAATGTGTTGACAGTACAAAAGCAAATGTTTCAGGCTTTCTTTTGTTACAATTGGTTAGACTAGTAATTACCATTTCCAGATGGTAGTTGAGGGACTGGAGCGTCACTCTTCACTCTGTATAACTTCACCTTACCCCCTGCAGCAAAGACACCACAACACATTTTGTAATTGTCAAAAAGAGTCAAAACAACAGAGTTTGATTCCACAGATATAGATATCATAGAAGTACCACTTTTTACTGAATACAAAGCCAAAAAACATGAACCGCTCCAGTGCTGCACTGCATCTAATTGAATTGTCTAATAATGTAAAATTTTGCTCTTTTCTCAACCACCAGAAAGTGCAAGAATAGATCTGAATACCAGTCAAATTCTGTGTTACCGCATTCATATTCAGCTCTACATACTATTTGAAAACAAATAGGATGCAATGGCTGCTGTAGTATTATTGGAGGACAGAGATGGCTGCCACTGTGCAGGCATCTGTAATGAGAGATAACCTGGTGGATTGTTGGTCTTAGCATGGTACTGGGAATGGTGAGGGTGGGAGGATGTCCGACTGTCGTCCCGGCTCCTCTTCTTGCTGTGAGGTGGTTTGGAGCCTCCTGGGGACCTCTTCCCACTTCTGGAGCCCTCTGAATCTCTTCCTGTCAGAAAGTTGCAACAATAACACAGGTTGCAAGCTCCCCAAATTTTAGGTTATGATAGAGATACTGTAGTTTAGAGGAGCAAAAAAATTCCACATCAGACCAAATTATCAAATCCAATATTATTAATTGTTTGGAAATGTTACATAGCATTTCATATAACAGGTGTGTACTAAATCTCAATCTGTACTTGAACTCACTCTATCACAGTTTCTATTGTTATACCGCACAGGCTTCTGTTTTTGTTTCCAAACATAATAACCTAAGATGAGTGGTGCTTGATTTTACAGTAAATGATCATGTCTATGATCGGTTTAGCCAAGAATGAATGATCAGAACTAGTAATATAAATATAGGGCTATGTATTATGTGTATACGAGTGAAATCTGGACAATATTATTGTGAACAGTAGATAGATAGATAGATAGATAGATAGATAGATAGATAGATAGATAGATAGACAGATAGCTAGATAGCTAGCTAGATAGATAGATAGATAGATAGATAGATAGATAGATAGATAGATAGATAGATAGACAATTTTGACAAATAGATGTATAAACTATTGTCATCATTACTTGAGCATTCCTTAACATTTGAGCGTTGCAGGTTAGTGAGCAGGGCCTGCAGTTTGGGGTAGCTGTCCAGGTTGTAGTCTTTGGTCAAGCTGCTCCAGAAGGCCTGGATAGTGGATCTGCTCTGCTCCAGGACCCAGGACAGGAGGTAGTACATGGCCTTGTGGATCCCTTCTTTACCTTCCCTCTCCAGAGTGTCCTAAACACCCACACAAACAATGAGAGGTAAAACATATAAATAAAAACATATAATCGTACATGTAATGATTTAAATAGACATTTCATAGGGTTTGGTAAAGCTGATCCATAAGCAACTTTTTGAGACAGTGGAGATTAATAATATTGTCTCCAACTGGGATAGTGATTAATCAAATCAGTGTGAATAACCTTGTTGGCTATAGGAAATAAATGTTTCATGAAAAAAAGTGTCGGTCATATTTATCAACAAAATTTCCCATCACATATCTCAGTAGGTTTCCTGTGTATGATGCATATGCGTACAAATGTGTTTGTGATTAAAATAGATAAATAGGTTGGCTACAGGGTCAAAAACAATACTTTTATACAAATGTAGATTTATCTGGAACAAGCAGACAAAAAACTGGTTTTATTTCGCCAGACTTGAGTAAGCAACATTTATCAGAAAAATATGAATAGCATCAATCGAACGTTGATGTTGATGTTAAGTTCTTAACCTGTTTCCGTAGTAGTTTTTTCCACTGCTCACCTTGAGTAGTTGGTCAGTGATGATGTTTTTGTCAGCCAGCCCATAGACCAGAGGGAAAGGGTCATCCACAGCCATGGCAATGTCGGTACGCAGCTCCCTCAGCTGGGCACGATGGTTTGTGTCCCTAACAGCCTCGACTCTGGACATGATATGCTGTCAGTGTGTGTAATGTATGTAAAGCATGCGAGATGTGCAGTCATTTGTGTGTAAACGAGATCCAGTGTGATCTCGCTTTTATGTGTTATGTAGTATTGTCATTTAGCCCTGATTTGGAGAGGTGTAACAAGAGGATCTGAGATCATACATGTGGCATTTTGGATCGAAGAGGTGTGTCCTCCTCATGGAAGGAAATATGGTACAGGTGCACTGTTTCACACAGACTGTGGGATATCTTGAATAATTTGTGTTCAAAACATAATCTTTCATGTCTAGTTTCATACAATCCAGTGTTTTCTGGTTTTAATGCACGCACACAGACACACACACACACACACACACACACACACACACACCTGCACACCCAACAACTACTACAATAATGGCACCATTGACCGCAGCCAAGACCTTTGGAAAGTCCATGGTGAAGAGTTTAAAGAATCAAGGCCCCCTTGTCTCTCTGGAGTTCATTTGTCCACTAACTGCCTCCATCTACCTGTCCCCAGAGGGATCGAATGAAGCGCTGTCTATCTAGGGGAATACCTGTGCTATCACATGAGGAGTGCTGAGTGCAAGTGACCCGACACATTGCAGTGACAGGTGCTTTCCACTTCAACTTCCCCTTAACCATCAGGTTTGCCTGTCAGAAACACTGACTCACAATGGGGACCGCATGATTAGGAAGATAATTATGATTCTGCAATAGATTGGAGGGAATTATATTGTTAACACTGTGTGTGAAATGTACTGTGTAAATGAAGTGTGATGAAGTAAGAGATCTGCAACTGGAACTGCATGTAAACCTGCTGGTATAAGATCAAATCCCACTAGAACCTGCTCTTTTCTATCTTGCTTTCTCAATGGCAAAATGCTGCAATGTTGATGTCAGTTACACTGTATGAAGAATAATATTCTACATAACCTTCACAGCATGTATTCAAGCAGTAAAAAAGGAATAAAATCCTAGACAACATTCAATAGAGTAGACCATTTTGCTACCAGTTAAGTGTTGATGGGTAGGAGAGTGAAGCCCTTTAATCTGTAATTTATTAATCATTAAACATTATTACATTATTCATACTGGTGAACAAGGACCACTTCTACAGAGGGACGTTCACAACATACATATTACATTATTATATACAGTGCAGTGCATTACAGTGGATCGTTATATGTGTAGTACCGGGATGGAGGGATGGGGAGGTTGGAAGAGAGGAAGGAGGGAGAGAGGGAAGGAAGGAGGGAGGGAGGAAAGGAAAGGAGTGGTTGGAGGGAGGGGAGTTGTGATAGTAAGTTGTTCTTTTTATTACTTCTTTTTTTTTTAACCACAGTACAGTTTGTTCTATAAAAGTTAAACCCATAGAGAGATAGAGTGCCACATTTTCACAGCTACTGTTAGGTGAACCTACTGTAAGTTGACTCTTGTGGGAATATCAAATGAGATACGTTTGTCATGAGATGCTATAGAGAGATGCTATAAAACATTCTAAGATAGTCAACCTCCTTCCTGGGTGGGAAGACCCTGGAGGGCAGGCCAAAGGTCAAAGGTCAAAGATCAGATCAGCGTGCATGCGTGCTGCAGACATTCAGACGTGTTCGGCCATCTTGGAAAATGGCTGACCCCACTATTTCTCCTTTTATGGTTAGGCATCATTTTTGGTGCTTTCCCTTTTTATATATAAAAAATACAAAACATAACAGCGAAAAGAATTCCGTTTGTTGTCCCATTTTTCTCCCTTTTTCATTTTTCCAAAACTCTTTTTTGTTAGTTTTCATTTAGTTTGATGTTACTTTTTTTCTTTTTTCCTCCGGTCACTTACATATTGACAAAGTATACAATATTTTACAACTGAACAAGACTGAAAGATAACATTTGATTTGTCCAATCAGATACAAGGCCCAGATCCCATATCCAATTAGAGAAGTCAACTGGAAGCTAACCAGTAGTAAGCAACACAACAAGCCTATGGTGTGAAGGGAGCTGTCCAATAGCAGCTCTGCATTAACATGAGCACCCGCCCTCGGGGACAGTAGGTTCTGCTGGTTTGTCCAGCTTGATGTCAATCACTGGGAATTGTTCAGTTAAGGAAAACATAGATGGGTGAGAAAAAGTCAAATATTAGTTGGCTGCACATCTATTTTGTAAAACAAATCAACTTGTAAAAACTTACAAAATACATTGAACAGCTTTTATTTCATTCCCTATTTTTTTCTTTTGCCATTTGTATCTCTCTCTCTCTCTCTCTCTCTCTCTCTCTCTCACACACACACACACACACCTTTCTTCAAATGCATCCATCCTCCATCACAGCTCCTCAGCTCTTGTCACTACCCAGACAGCCACTATGTGGTGCTACACCAATCTGTACATCCACCCTACTATCCTGACTCAATACATTTCTTATGTATTGAGCACAAAAGGTCTAATGGCTGGTGCCTCAGTAGACAGTAGGCTGGGCCAACTGTTTGTACGAGTGCCAGCAACCACTACAAGATTAAAAAAGCTGCCTTTCTCTCGGTTGTTTGGCAGCCTTGGCTGTCGGCACAGTGAGTCACAGCGGCTGTAAAGGATACTGCCTTCAGGATTTGCATCGTCCAAGCTTTCCATTCCAGGTAAGGCTGCTGCAACACGACGAAACAGCTAGAAAGAGAGAGACAGAGGGGAGGTGGGGAGGGAGAGATAGAGTTAGGGATCAGGAGGGGAGTGGGAGAAGAGAGAAAGAGAGAGGGAGAGGGAAGTAGGGAGCAGGTGGGAAAGGAGGCATGTAGGAAGGGATGCAAGAGACAGAGAGAAAGAGAACAGAAAGAGTAGGAGGATTAAAGAGTAATATTCACTGTTATCACAATGTGACATATTTACGCACAGAAAAATGCAATCTTCAACAGTGATACATTGATGACTTGATCACCTTGGGTTATATCTAAAGGAAGACAGGGACACGGGACTGGCAGAAAGTCTGAGAGCAACTGACGGCCAAAATGTTGTGAAATATGGTGAAACTGCAGGGATCACCTGTTTGACATTGCAGCCTGTCTTGGCACTGGTCTCGATGAACATGACGTTCAGTTCTTTGGCTCTCTGCTCTCCTTCCTCGATCGTGATTTGCCTGTGGGGAAAACCGCGCCAGACTCAGTGATCAAAATGGCTCCATGTCACGTCACACTACACAAGGTTAGACAATACATGAATGTTTTGATATCTATTGTACAGTACATGAAGGATGTCAAATGCACTCACCTCTTCTCCTCCAGATCTGTCTTGTTGCCCACTAGCATGATGATGACATCACTTCCTCTCTCTGTCCTGACATCATCAATCCATTTGCAGGTCTGCTGGAATGAGTTCACATCTGTGGAGGCCAGACCCTTGTTTTATATATAATACTTTTTAGCAGATAACAGTACATATGTTTATATTTACAATTTGGGAGACAAATAGATAGATAGATAGATAGATAGATAGATAGATCGATAGATAGATAGATAGATAGATAGATAAACATGCAGGTTGCTGCTCACTTGTAATGTCATAGACAACCACAGCTACTGTAGAGTCTCGTATGTAGCTGGGGATGAGGCTCCTGAAACGCTCCTGTCCAGCAGTATCCCACAGCTGCAGCCTTACCTGCACACACACACACACACGCACACACACACACACACACACACACACACACACACACACACACACACACGCACCTTCAACAGCTGTTTCACTGTTAACCATCATACTACACGTAAACTATACAGATCTAAAGCCTTGCCAGCACACATCCAAAGGGATAAGCCAAAATCAGTTTGTATGCAGGCTGACAGGGCATAAAGGAAATATCCTGACAAAGAAATTGTATAAATACTAGCTAAAGTAGATGATCCAGTAAAAGGCTTTGACTTCTTAGGGCTCAAAAAGCCACAGTACCAAAGCCGTTACTACCAGAAATAACCTTATGATAATCTGGTTAGTCTGTGAAGAGAGCAGTAATTAAGTAAATCAAATCAAAGATTAGTCAAAACAGAGAGGGGAGAAATGGGGCATTTCTTACTTGGGATGAAGTAAAATAAAACACACTACTAAAATGAGACTACAAATGCAATACTTTGTCGATAGATATGTGTCTACATGTTAATTAAATGACAATCAAGGCTCCCTACTGTTCGGTCTTCCAGGTACATTGTCTTTGATAGGAAGTCAATCCCGATGGTTGCCTGCGGTACAAAAAGAGCAAGAGAGAAAAACATCAGCAATACCCAGACCCTAAAAGCAAAATGTCTCCCTGTATCATCAGTTGTTCCCAACAGAGAGTGACCATTGTTTAAGTGGAGGAAAACACAAAAAGCTGTTAAGAAAAAAGAGCCAATAAGCGCAGAAATTGAATCAGACTGAAAAACTAATTTCATTTGTATTGCCCTCAGGGCTCAATCATTCAGACTTGTTATGTACCTAGCTTCTGCGAAAAGCAAGGGAGAGAATAAACTGCATTCTCTTTCTAAGAATTTAATATTCCTACAACATTTCCTTGTGATAATGTTGCAATTGCATTGACAATATTCAACTTAGAGCATCATTGTGGCAGAGTTATTTCATATGGAGTCTTAATCAGTGACAAAGCATTAAACTTGAACATTTCTCTCCATGAAATGATTATAATCTATGTATCAAGTGGTGTTTTTTTTTTTTTTTTGCCAAAAGCACTCAGTTTCTATTATTCAGTTGCTATTCAGTCACTATTATAACCAAAGAGATATGTCATAGTATGCTTAATATATTGTTAGCCTACAGAATATGATTAGTCCCATTAGGCTATTTATTCTGTAAAATGTGAGATGGAGGATGGTGGTTAGATAAATCATTGTTTACATTAATATTTTCAATAAATTATGGCTTTAATCAAGGGAAAGTGGTTACAATATAGAGCCTATATGGGGATTACTACCCTCCATCAGTTCTCAAATGGCTGATCATATCTGTAATCAATTCATGCATTAAATTCTTGTCAAGGTGTTTCTATTTTTGATTCTGTTTTTCTGGTTCTGGTTGTGGTTCTGATTGGAGGCTCACCTGATATGTGTTGTCGAAGCTGTCGTACATGAACCTAGTGATCAGAGATGTTTTCCCCACTGGAACAGAACACATGGATGTTGAATTTTAGTTCAGTTTTGCTTCAGTTCAGATCAACAGACAATCTCCAAACACATGGATAAACAAGTTCCTGAATGAAATCACCATGATGATGCAAAAAAAGGCTGAGAGACGTATTTTCATTGTGTTCCTTGGTGTGACAAAATCATAATAAATGCCAGTCAAGAACATGCAATCCATCTCTCTTTCTCCATCCACTGCTATATGACGAATATGAAGAAATCCATAGCAGCAAGCAATACCAATAATGGCAAATGACTAAGCAAGTAAGCTTGATATATCAAATGTTATAACTTGAATAACTGTGAGAGAAGCTGACTGTAAGAAAAAATGTTATTGGTCAGTGCAAGGCAAAAGGAAAACCGAGGTTCTGTCCAAAAACAATCCATAATGACCTGGACCGCACAAGGCCAAGCTTCAACTCTTCACTACATCAGTTTTGATCATCAGATGCAAGACAATGCAACAACAAAAGACAACAGATATTTACCAGGTCAGTTTTCATAAGAAGTAGGATGCTGATTTCTCCACCATGAGGATCAAGGTGAACCTGACCAGCACCATTTTTACTTGCATCACACCCAGCACAATTTTTGTAGCCATTTTTGAATCAGATCTACACAGAAGCAAGTAAAGGACTTCTCCACCAGGCCCCAGGCAGTCAAGCAGAGTCCCCTATGCAGACAGCAGTAGTTTGAAGGCTGTCTGCTGCCAATGGGCAGTGGCCACACTAGGCCTCGCTTCAGCACCACGGACAGCAACATTGCAGCATCCGCCTGTGAGGACAGCCAGAGCCACAACGCCTATGCCAACATATACAATACACAGGGATGCTTCTGTACCAGTCGACAATAGCCTACACCATAGACAGGCAGCAGGCACACACACACACACACACACACACACACAAACATCACAATATGACACAAGCAGCATTTAGGCAGTTGTCAAAAGCCTGCTAGGCCCAATTATTTTTATTCTCCATTTGCCTTGGTTGCTATATTTTATCAGTGAAGGATATGGGAACCTCTGCTGCCACTATAGATGTCTGATGTCTGAACACGTATTCAGACAGCTTTATAGCGCTAAACCATTATCGATCAGTCCCCCTGAATTTGTGCCATCAGATCAAACCACATACACAGTCATTGTCCCCTGAATAGATGGATTATTGAATAGGAATATAATGTTATGGCACTGTCAAGCCGTTTTTATCTCATTATTTATTGGACCGAACCGGAGACTGCGAGGTTTAGGAATGCTACAGACATCGCCAACCTAGGGTGTGTCCCGAACTGACACATGGGGAATGTTTATTATCCTCTGTTAAAAACGCATGGTGAAAAATCACACGTTGAAATGTAACGTAATGAAGGATTAGTAAAGTCGACATTCAACGATGTAACTGAAATAAAGCCGTTATCTTGAAACAGACTGAGCATATTTGTCGGTCACTGCAGCACATCAAAACATCCGAATTCATATCGCCTACTATGATGTAAAACTATGACAACAAATAGATCTCCCTAAAGGATATTCAATACAATTACGCTTTATTTATGAGTGATCACAGAGGATATATTTAATTCAAGGCGATTCGTGTTGCAATTTATGTGCGTGCGGTTTTTTTTTTTTTTCCACGGCTAATCAAATTTCCTACAGGCACAGACTGTGCCATGAGCCACATGGGCGTGAAATATGTAAAGGCCAGCAAGCACATTCACTCGATTCAGTTAAAACTTTAAAAATCAACAACGATTACAGACATGGCCTTCAAGATATACGCATGTTTGGCATGGGGGAGGATAACCGAACCTCCCCAAGACCTGACTCACCGCTCTGCTCTCCTAAAAATACGAGTTTAAATTTCCTCAGAGGGTTCCCCAAATCTCCTCCGGCTGACATGGTTGCAGATATAGAGCTCTACTTAGATTATTTTATGTATTCGTAATACTCTGCGTTTCCTCCGTTGTGGGTGCGCAGGGGGATACTCCTCTCCTCATAGAATGATGGGAATGCAGCTCAGCATCCTCCTGTCAATTTAGGGAGCTTGTGCGCCTGCGCGACCTCACCTATTTCATTCCCTCACCTTTCCATCGGACTCAATAATTTTCAAATCCACGCTTTGAGACATATGATTTTTTTTAATACAAATGTCCAAGAAAAACATATATGACAGTAAAAAGGGCACACTGTGACCTCCAGACGGGGATCATCATAAGGGAAACTTGCAAAATAAACAAAAATGTACCTATCAAGATGTAGCCTGCACTATGAATTTAGATCACAAAGATCTATGTCACCATAAAAACTTGGTAGATTCCACAAATAAAAAGGGAGGTAAACTGAGTTTAGGTGGATTTACCCTCCACTACATCCCTGATGACATACGTTTTTATGTGTCAAATCTCAAAATATTTGAGTCAGCCATGAAGTGCATTATTTTTAAAAGATAGAAAACGTCATTATGCAACAATAGAGAGACAATTTTTTTTTTTTATCCCTTTTATATGTGCACATAAACTATACTCTCTAAACTACAATGGGTAACCAACAATATATTATATTCAGTTTTCATAGTTACAGCATGGTGCTTATTGTGCTATTCTGACCCTTTGTCTTGCACGTTTTCATTTTGACTCCTCCTGTTCAGGGAGAGAGAGACTGAGAGGCTCCTTCTCCAGTGTGAGTCCAGGTGTGTGTTTTATCCGCCAGCCAATCAAGGAAATCACAGCCATCTCCACAGCCATTACGCCAATTTGCAGACCAAAGAAGCTGACATGAAGGAATAGATAGATAGGAATAGATTGTTGCAGCAGTCAAAACAAACAACTCCAAATATGACAATTTGTTGATTAAATATTTTTTTCATAAAACTGAGCAACCTGGAATCATGTCACTGAACACACACACACACACACACACACACACACACACACACACACACACGCACACACGCACACTGGCTACCTGTTCCTGAGCTTGTCTAGGTCATAGTAGCTGCAGGCTCCTGGTTTGCCCCTGCATGCCTGTTTCCTCCACCACACACAAGAGTAGTCAAAGATGCTCCCAAACAATACCGGGCTAGGGAGTGAGGCTACACACAGGAGAAAGGAAGAGGGAGAGAGGTTAGACTGATTAAGGTTTGTTTTTTCCTCAGACTTTCTTATGAATGTTTGTAAATGAGGTGAAGTGAGATTTGAATCCAGGCTCATGGAGGCCAAAGCAGCCTCAGGGCACAATCTTATTCATTTTTATTACAGGACTTCATGGAGTGAAAGAGCTCACAGACAGAGCCATGCTATCTATATGTGTAAATAATGTTTGTATAGGGAAAACAAATAGCTCTATTGTGCATCTCTTTACTGTACGAATGGCTACCAATCTATTTGTACATCATCATGCTACACTGTATGGTGTTTGGAGCCGTCTTACTTTACCTAATGCACTGCAGAGCAGGTTCCCGATGCCAATGGCCAAAGTTTTGTTCTCTGGAGAGACAGTTCTAGAGGAGCAAAATATTCAGAATCAATGATGATCAAAGATGGTTCATTATCTTGTAATCATCCTGTGTTTTTTTGTCATTTGCTTCTTTCTTCCATTTCCTGATCTTCCTCCCCCTCTTTCTCATAATCATGTAACAGAAAAATGTATTTAACATATGCATTTCATTACTATTGAGTATTTTGTAATTTGTGTTTGACTGGAGTGAAAAAATAAGCAGTATTTTTGCATTTAAAAATACTCTACAGTATCTTCTAGCATAGGTCAGATGTCTGAAAAAAAAAAGTAGGCACTGTCGAATACAAATTTCGTACATTTTGTTTTGGCGATAGCACAGTAATGGGTAGTTGCAAAGACAAGTCACTGCCAAGCTCATCTATCACATGACCCATCCTGACCACACCCCCACCTTGTTGTCTGAGCACAGAGGACATCTTAACACTTTGAGATGGGCTGTGTGCTTGAGGTCAGTGTTCAGTGAAGACACACATGTGCTCCTTTTCCCAGCTTTTTTAATCGTCAATAGATTGCTGGCTCTGCACTATGGACTATAGCCTGAACGGCCACAAGATGTTGTTGCATTTACTTGCATCTTCAGTCCAAATGTGACCCATTCAAAACCTTGGAGGAAATCTTGACCATATAGCATGCACTAAGAAGCAGCTCACTGAATACAATGGCTACTTGAGCAAAGAGATGTGAAAAATAGTCACCCAGAAGTTACATTTCATTGCTTGAATCTACTTTGAATATCACCTACCACTGAGTGATACACGGATCAAACAAACCCAACAGACCCAATGAATAGCTTTGTATGATACACTGCCACACAGTGACACTAGAATGTGCATGTTCACTCACTCCAGATCACTCTTGAAATTTGGATGTGGACGCAGAGAACGATATTTGTGCAGTAGAGAGAATGTTGGATTTCCTCCAAGGTTTTAAAGAAAGATTTTTACTGTCCCATGGCACAAAATGAAAATATATGTGTGTGTGTGTATCTGTGTTTGATGGGGTTGTTCATCAAAGCCAATGACTCAATGATTACTTTGCTAGGTGCTGACATTTCTGGCTTCCAAAACTCACTTTGTGACTTGTACTCTCTCAAAAGCTACCCACCCATTGGAATTTCAAAAAATCACATTACGGTAATGAAACAACAAAAAATGAATCTTGGGGATTCTTGTCAGAAAAGTCACAATCCAAAGCACTGTCGGTAATTTGAGTTTGGCACATTCTTTTGTTATGGAATCGTACATGGGCCATTAGAAATTATGTTGAACGTGTCATGAAGGGAGCAATAAATGCACACGTGTGATCACATAAAAGTTATTTTAAATATTCATGCACTAATTGGAAATCATCACTTATACCCCTACTTATGTGTCACTTAGCAACCATGTTGTTTAGCAGATGTTCAATAACTTTCTGGTCCTTTCCAGCTAAGAGAGTATTACTCTGTTTGGCTGTTTTAAAATCATAGCCCCTACTGATTTACTGTTAATTTATCGTTAGTTCATTGTATTTTTTGTATTTTCAAATTTGGAAATTCCATGTATTTTAAATGGATCCTTTGTAAGATTTCACAACAATCTTCTCAGTAGGTCTAAAGATATAGTGGAAGGATGATCTGTTCATTCATCATCATCATCATCATCAACAACTGTGTCATGCTCTTCCTTATCCTCCACCCTCTTATTACTCTCCTTCTAATCATCATCATCATCATCCTCTTCCCTCTGATTGGCTTCACAATCATCATAATAATGACTATCATTGCCATCATCATCACCTCCACCAGCACTACCACCACCTACCTGAGTACCATCATTTGTAGGGGGTTTTGACAGAGGTAATGAAAGAAGCAACCAAAGCCAATAATGATGAAGGCAGGCAGGAAAAGGTAGGAGCAGCTCCTGGCACAGGAGCCTGGGTGTGCAGAGCCAATTTCAGCTCCACCTAAACCCCCAGCAGCAGCGGGCACACAGCTGCACAGGCTGTAGACCTGGGCAGAGGATCAGGGCATCTCATACAAGTTTGATATCATTAATTAACCCCAATCTTAAATGTTAATAATTAAACCTGAAACATTTTCTAACTATTTCTATTAATAATATAAATGATTCATGTTACATTGTTGTAAAATGGTAATGAGAACTTTATAGACGGTAAAGACTATTTATATCCCAGGTGGCTTTTAGAAAAGACAACTATTCATTCCAAAAGATAGAATGAAAGAGAGACAGAAAGAGAGAAAGGCAGAAGGACAAGAACAGAGTGCCCCTTTACCTGTACTCTATGGGGATTATGTGGGTCAATAGTGACGTTAGTACAGCCAGCATGACAGGGGGAGATGAACTCAGTGCCATCCTCTCCACAAACTGGGTTGTACACACTGCTCACACAGGAGCAGTTGGAGCTACACACAGACAGGGATCTGGGAAGATTCAACACATCACTGGCATTTGCATACAAAACCTCACCTAAAACCACAAGGAAAAAATCTGATAACGATTAATTAAAGTGATACGAGAATTACCATACGTGCAGTAAGTTTCTTTTTTAATTGATATCACTGAATGGAAACAAAATCCTCTAATTTCTGCAATTGTTGTTTCATCACACAGTAATGTAAAATACTTTTTTGTACATTATGAGCAGTCATATAGGAGCTACTAATGATCAAGAAACACAGAGACTAAGTAGTGGTTTTGACTCTTTTTCCAATGTTTTTTTTTTATATAATGGTAACCAAATACAACATACTGTATCAGTGAGTATTTAGGCAACATCAGGGTAATGGCAGCTTTGTTGGTAGTAACAGAAAACAAATTGTTCCATTGTTCTTATTTCACTGTAATTATGGATAAGGGAGATGTACTCTCAAGTGTAACAAAAAAAAAATACTATATGGCAATGCTTCATCCATGTCCACCAAACATGCAAACAGGTTGAAAAATGTAGCACAGCATGGCAACAGCAGGTATTCTATATAAAGAGCGTGACGTTGACAGAGTGCTGCATGGGAGCATCAATTATTGAGAATGAAGGTTTGTGCGTCCATGAAAGAGAAACTGTTGCACACAACGACACAATGATGCTATTTGCATGTACTTGTATGTAACTGACAGACAGACACATACATACATACATACATACACATACACACAGATAAATATACATACCTACTGATTGACTGGTCCACTTGTGTGCTACCATAACCACTGTTGACTCCCACCACCTTCTGAGTGGAACAACCCATGAAGAAGAGCGGGACAATGAAAACCATACTGAGGGAGAGAAGCACCAAACACAACCAGGGGAGGATCTTGAAAGAGAGCCGCAAACACTTTAACACCACCCCTCCCAGCAGCGACCCTGCTGCAGACAGTGGCTGGAGGATGACTCCTGTGGTGACATGACGAGGCAGGTAAAGGAAGGATTAAAGGAATAGTTAAAGGAATAGTTCACTCAAACACAGTGACAGTGTCATTATCTACTCGCCCTCATATCAGTCAAAACACCGGTGAAGTTGATATGTCCATATAGCACACAGCGAGTTAGCTAGCGCAGCTCCACGCCAGCCTTCCCCAAAACAACAAGTGGCCATGGCAGAATTACAAAATGGGAAAAAAATGACCATAAAATTACTCCAAACGGCTTGTGCAGCATAATCTCAGTGTTCTAAAGCCAAATGATTGCACTGTGGGTCCAAAAGTCCCATATTCACCTCATTATCTCCCAGATTTTCCCAACTCACAAAGCTCTGGTCGCCCTACAGTGATCTGGTGGGATCTGAGTCTTGCTACCTTCATGTGCTCCTCATAAGCTCCTCCTTCTGAGTTTCACAGTCGTAAAATTTACACTTTGTCATATATTCAAGTACTTTTTAGTCAGAAATAACAAAATGGACCCTGAAACAAAAATAGATTTTGTGGTGAGAGAATACTCACATCAGTTTTGTAATTAATATTTTAAGTTTCTTGGCTAAAAGTTGTTGTATATGTGTGACACCAAAATGTTCACCAAAGAGTGAGAATGTCACATCTTGGCATATTGGATATCATGTAAAATTTGTCTTTCCCACTTTATTGGCACTTTATTGCCACTTCAGTTGTTTTGGAGAAGGCTGGCTGACTAGCTAACTCGCTGTGTTTTGACTGACATGAGGGTGAGTAGATAATGACCAAACTTTTAAATGTAGTATGATGCTGTGTTGTATAATGTTGACTCTTTGCAATGCATTATGTGCATACAGTGTGTGTGTATGAGTAGGTGAGTGGGTGTGTGCACGCATAAATTTGTATGCACCTGTGTGCATGCTTGCACTTGCACTGTTGTATCTGTGTGCACATGAATGTCCGTGTGTGTGCATGCTTGCAAGTTTGTGCTCCCTGACCCATGAGCAGGTTGCTGTAGGTTGGAGTGACACCATACTGATTCTCGAAGAATTTGGTGAGGAAGGTGAACAAGCCAGTGATGCAGAAGAAAAAGCAGCACTGACACACAATGAGCAGCAGGAAGGCTGGTCTCAACAGCACCTTCAGCACGACACCAGGGAACTCTGGGTGGGAGGGAGAGATAGATAGATAGATAGATAGATAGATAGATAGATAGATAGATAGATAGACAGACAGACAGACAGGTAGATAGAAGAACCTTTGTGAGTGCGGTCTCAATGCTATGGAAAGACCTGAAGCCAAGTTGAGATGGTTCAAAAAGATGATGGCAGGAGAAATAGTCAGTTAATTGGGTAGCTATTTTTTTCAAGGAAGAGGGTCAGATAGGCTGGTTGTGGGTTTAAAAGCAAGTACTATTTTGGAAAAGGTACAGGGACTGTCTCAAACTTCAAGAGTATGCAGTTAGACTGATTGACACACACATGCACACACAATCACATTACCACACATGTACAGTCACACCCATAAACAGAGACATTATTACCCATGCAAAGCCACTTACCCTTTAAAAAGTCAATCAGCGACTGACTCTCAGAATTCTTGGGGTCGCATTTCAAAGATTCACCGTCAGTCTTGGGTGTCTTGAAAACAAAAACATGAGTAGTTGTTATGAAAGCATTATAAATTGGCTGAGGATAGTTGCTGCATAGCAAGTTTGTCATTAGCTCCCACTCTACACTTTTGAGGCAATGCAATGGCCAATTTGAACAATTATAACCAACAGTATTCTTTTGCACTCAAAGCCCACTATATCATCCACATTCATTTTGTCCTGTTTGTCAAATCCCAGGCAAGTCGCCCATGTATTTTCAATTAAAGATTATTGTGATTTTTCTCTGAATATAACTGAATTATAAATGCACACTCTCAGCAGCCCAAACTGAATATTTCTCCAGGCTAATCAGCGGCAATGAAAACAACCAACTCACAACTCACTCAGAAACATTCTCCTACAACTTTATGAATGTTTTCGCTTGTAAGATCACTCTAATTAGAAATGATTAATGAGAGCTGACATGGAAACCTTAGTTTGCCATTTTCATCTATTGTTTTCATAATGTGCGCATTGTGAAGCCTTTTGAGACTATAACTGCGATTAAGGGCTATACAAATAAACTTGACTTGACGTTTGACCTGGACTTGGTCTTGAGGGAAGAAGAAAAAAGGGATGGAGGCCAGAGCCAGACAACCAGAGGTGACCAGCAAGCCCATCCACCATGCCCCCACCCAGCGAGGGTCTGATGGCATCAGGTCTTTGGGACTGCCTGTAGGGAGGAAAACATGGAGGAGAGGAGAGGAGAATAATTTCTTGCATATTGTTAGGCTTGACCCGATTAGCGGCTGGATTCACAGCAAAAGAGGCGGTGGTACGGTGCAACCAAAAGGTGTTTATTCAGCCACAAAAAATGACATAACAAGACAAAAACAAAACTAGTTTGACATACGTGAGAGGCATGGCTGCGAGCAGCTCTCCAGGGTCCTACCAACAGCAGAGTCAGATAAACACTGGCAGCCTTATATACCCTGCCACAGGTAATTACCTGGATGCTACCAACTATAGGGGTGTACTTAATGACATTCAACAATATTCTACACTTCCCCTTTAAAATACCATTCTACATATTGAATAACATACTGTACAGTTTAACAGATGTTGCTCTCAAACAATAAATAAATATTGCAACATCGTTACACATATGCTGTAGCCTACATGTTCTCTTCTATATGTGTACTTCCTACCTTATATAGTTAAATAGATGATGGGAGGGAGGAAAGGAAGAAAATGTGTTCCAAAAGAAATAGGCCTACGATGTGTGGAGGGACTGGGGAGGATGGAAGTAAGGAATAGTTAGACGGAGGGAATGTGGGTCATTACATTCTAAGAGAATACAAAGATTGGTGGGGTGAAGAGAAAATTTGATTGGATCAAATCTTTAGAGGACAAGAATGGGAGTCTTGGAACGTAGAGGAAGAAGAAGTAAAAAGGATTTGTAGGGTAAAGAAGTAGGGTGTGATAATGCAGATGCAGTCAAATAAAATGCACATTACAGAAGGAGAGATTGTGGTTTAGATCAGAAATCAGTCAAACCAGTTAGACTGATTTCAATATTGTTTCTAGAGGTAAACTGAGGCATGATTCAGCAAATTTCAAAATACATCATGCAATTTAAATATCTGCAAATTTAAATGGAATAGAATATAGACACTTGATGCAAGCATTATTTCTCCCTAATAGTAGATTAGACCTATACCATACCTATTTTGTCCACATCCACATAGATACTTAGCGTTGTGGAGCCCAGAATGTAACCACATCCTGGACCAAATGAAGAGAGTGAGAACACAATGGCTGCAACCCAGAAGACATCAAACTTCAGAAAGCGTCACATATAAATGAAATCAGAATCATCAAAACAAAGCAGGCAAGTAGGATTATGACAAGTGGAAAAATAAGCAAAGCATTTGGCAACAACTAAAATGCTGCACATTGTTTTTGTAAGGATGAGAAAAACTTTGTAAAAACAAACATATCAGGACAATTCATTTATCAGGCAAGCACTTTGCCAGCGAAAGGCCCTCATCTACTGAAAGGACCAGTATCCCACTTACAAAGATAAAGTGCTGAATTTTTTGACTCTGCAAAGTCGTCTATGTATGAGATGCCAAAGGGTATAGTGGGCACACAGCCTATGCCATAGATGATCTGAGAAGCTGCCAGGATCAGCAGCTCGGTCCGGACTTCCGAGGAGGAGGAGTGAGCGCTGCTCTCCTGGTGGCACAGCAGGGGGTCTGAGGCGTTGCTTCCAGGGACACACACAGACCACAGCCCACTGCCAGCTGCGGCATCAGACATGGACAAATGGTAAGGTACAGTCACAGGTCGAAGATTTGCTAGCCTGAGGTTATATTTAGGATTATCATGTGTAAGACAAGAGCACTCACAGGAATTATAAATACATAAAATATACTATGATATGGCTCTGATCTTATTGGATTCCCCCATAGGAAGAAAGATTTAAACTGCCTCTATAACACATGATACAGTAGCAGACCGGTCCAGCCTGAGGCAAGACATGCCAGACTTGGCTAGGGGGGATTTCTCTTTTGACTGACTGGTGTATAGTTTAGGTGCTCAAATTAATCTTCCTGAAATTTTCCTTTTGATCCCAAACCAGTGGTTGATGAAGCAAATACCCCCACCTGCCAGGTAGATCGGTTCTATCCAGTTTTGAAGGTGAGTTACATATACATAGAATATGTGATGATAATTTGTTGTTGTTGTATCTCCAAAATGTCATCTTCTCAGGAACTGATAAATACAGCCTTGTTTTCAGCTTGATGACTATGCATTTTTGAGGTTATCCAGTGGCTTTTTGAAATGGTTTCATAAATTCAAGGGTCATGGAATTTGCTCAGTTGAAGGTAAAATTGGAGTTATAAGGTTTTCATATGACAGTAGCAATGTTCAAAACCAACGATCTAATATGGGAGGGGGGTGGTATTGAGATTAAGTTTGTCAGTGAGGGAGATAAGATCAATAGGGCGGCCATTTTAGGCAGGCATGCTGTAAAACAGCTAAGGTGGGGGTTTAAGGAAATCGTGAGCTCAAATTTAAGGCAAGGCTTGGTGTTGTGGTCAGAGTCACAGCAGATTGTGTTTGTGGTGGAGCTCACAGAATATTCAGGTATTCTGATTTAGCAGTAGGCCCCTATCCTGATTTAAAAAAAACAGCAGCATAAATGATTTTGAATGTGAGCCTTTGTATGCTAGATCCCAGGCCCCCCAAAATGTCTGTGCACAGTCCTGGTTAGGGACCTCACCTGCAGACACTGAGCGGTATTGGTAAGGGTCAGACAAGAAGTGAAGCAGTGTCATAAATAGAGGAGCAAAGGACGCTATCAGACCACCCAGTCCAATGAAACGAGGCCTGTGGATCCGTCTGCCAAAGTAACTCACAAACACCACCAGCACTGTCCTAGCCACCTGCAGGACGGACAAGAGGAAGCACTGTGGTTGCCAAATACCACTACCCCTCAAAGGGATGACTTGAGGTTTGCAAAAATACAGTTTATACCATATTGAAACAAATACAAATAAACATTTGCATACTATGCAATCTAGGCAATTCATTCAGTGTGTGATATTGCTTGTAATCCTGAGCAAAATGGGTACTCAATTCCATTGGACAGAATATCTATCTATCTATCTATCTATCTATCTATCTATCTATCCATCCGTCTGTCTGTCTGTCTGTCTATCTATCTATCTATCTATCTATCTATCTATCTATCTATCTATCTATCTATCTATCCATCCGTCTGTCTGTCTGTCTATCTATCTATCTATCTATCTATCTACCAATACCTTTCTTAAATCTGGGTGGCTGTAACAATTGTTTGGACAATGGGTGTGAATAGACAATAAAGAGCAACAAATAGCAATCAAAGGGCTCACCTTAGTTTGTATTTGAAATAGAAACCGAACATAATAGAATAGAATAGAAAAGACACAATACAATACAATTTTCCTACAGCTTCTCTTGGTTGAGAGTGACATTGTATCAATCTTTGTCTTTTTAAACCTCAAATTTATACATGTTTCATCTAAAAAAAAAAAAAAATCATTTTGCTCTTGTAATTTCAGCAGTCCCCAGCAGGTGGGGGGGCACTGTACCTCGGGAATGGAGGAGACAACCCCCATGGCTATGCTGCTGAGGCCAAAGTGCTGCTGTATGGTGGTGATGCAGCTCATGAGGTAGCAGACTTGGAGCATATGGCTGAACTGCAGCATGCCCTGACACAGCACAAAGAGCTGGGGGAGGCAGGGGAGGAGAGAGAGAGAGACGGAGAGACAGCATGGGAGAGAAAGAGAGAGAGAGAGAGAGAGAGAGAGAAAGAGGGGGAAGAGAATCAACACTTCCCCTCTAGCCCAGCAGCCATACTGCTGTAAGTAGTCTGGCCAGTTTTCCATAGTGTTGTCTGCCCCAACCGTTAATGCCAGTGGCATCTGTGTACTGACTTAAAGGCTTTCAGCTCGTGTCAGCACTTTATTTGAATAGTCCAATGCTGATACTCAACTATCAGCTGACAGAAATGTGTCACTTTGTGTCACTTGCCTATTTGCTTCATCTCCACAGACCGTGTCCCCTAACCCTGACCCTGATTTTAACCCAATTTTAATCTGACCCAATTTCTAACATCAGCCCCAACTGTCAGATTAACCCCAGCCCAGAGAATGAACATCTATAGACGACTTTTCACATGATTATGAGTATCACCTGAAACTTAGTAGACTTTGTGTGACACATTATAGTTAGGCTGCTTGATAGGAAGTTGAGTATCAACACTGGACTATCCAAATAAAGTGTGACCCAGCTCATGTGCTGTACAAACCTTCTCTTCATGTTTATGTGTGGTTATATTGTTTAATTTATCATAGACATTTTGCGTCTAAAATGTATATCTCGGCTGCAGAAGGACTGCCTCATTTCTTATGTTTGATATGTACCACTATCTACCACCTCTATAAAATGCTGTAGTTGTAACTGACTTAATCAACTGCAATGTCTTATATTATATTCAGTCTGTAGAGTTAAGCACTAATCGTTGTTGAGCTTGGACATAATCAATATAAACATAATCAAATATAATCACAAACTTTAAGGCCCATTTGTCATTTACAGTAAAAAAAAAAAAAAAAAATGTGATGTGATGTGAGCAGTAATGTCTTTAGCATATCAAGAAAAGATACCAAAAATCAACAGTAAAAATTACATTTAATACACTTCTAAGACTTTTTGATAATTAAAATAATGAAATAATATAATAATAAAACGTATACATACCTTGAGGTTGCTAAAACACCCGGGAGTTTTTGCGCGCTCTCTCACCTCCTCCATGTTAGCTCTCAAACATCCCAAATAAGACAAGCAGCAATGCTTATGTGCACGCATGTGTGTGTCTGAGGTTACCAACATGGAAATATATGTATATTACCTCACTTGTATACACAGTAGGTGCATAAATACATATAATATGTTTTTTGTTTACGTTTGGAAGCAAATATAGATAATAGTGATTTTGCTTTAGTCTTAGTCTTCTGAATAAAATGTGTATTAATCTTAGTCCCATTTACTTTTTTTTTTTTTTTTCTTTTTTTTTTTGCTTTTGATTTATTAGACAATTAAAAGAAACCAGATTATGGGAAAGCTATGTACAGTTTTCAGAAATTGTCAAGGATAACACAATAAAGCTGGTAAGCTTATTTTCATTGTGGTCCTTGGTGCAAAGGGGGTAATGTAATCAAGTGGGGGTTATGTGTTCACCCGTTTGTCTGTCTGTCACTAATGTGCATAACTCACACTGTTCTAATCTGCTCAAAATCAAACTTCGCTGATATTTTCATAGTTAGTCAAGGACCTGCACTATTGTTGTTGTTTTTTTACCCAAACTGGCCAAAGATTGTTGCCGCAGTCCAAACTTGTATATCTTGTATATTTTAATATTGTAGCATCCCAGGGAAATAGGGGCGGGGAGAAGCCTCCCAGCATGCCCCGGGGGGCATTAGAATTGTTAGTTTGTTAGTCACGTTGTTGTGTTGCCACATTACTTAGTGTTGCTAGTTATTCCTTGTTATTCCTTATTCCTTTTCTTGTCGGCTGAGACGTTTATGTTGTATTTCATTTCACACATTGTTAAACCATGACGAAAGGTGTGTGTGAGTTTAGTGACCTGCCCTCAGTACAAGAGTGGAGGTGCTTTGATCTAAATGATGAGTTGTGTGTTACTCGCCAATAAAGACACACGATTGAGTGACGAAGATGTCTGTATGTCTGTTCTTCTAAATAATGATCCACAGCTCGCTACTATATCTTAAAAACAATTATTTGCTTTCAGAGATTTCATCATCGAGAACCTTGGTAAGCATTGTATTGTCCCAGGATCGATCCTGACACACAGGCACGGCCCCGGCCGAGCCCTTCAGCCACCTGGATGCGCTCAACAGCTGGCTGGAAAAATTTCTGCACCACTACAGGTCTTGTGTTTATCCACAGTTTTGACTTATTTAAGGAAAGATGCCTACAAGCAGGATGGTTTGCATCCCTATTGCAGTTCCAGAAACTTGGAGGTTTTAAGAAACAACTTACAATCAGCTCGTCCCTGCCCACTCTTCTCAGTCAGTCCCAACCCAAATGAGACAAGACGCAGACATTGACAGGACAAAACACAAAGGACACAGGACAGAACAGTACACAGTAGCTAACTGATGGTACAAGACCCTCATTACACAGGACAACACAGCAAATTACACAGGACACTGCACAGGACAGCACACAAAATGTATCTATGTAATGTAATCTAACCATCTCTCCTAATAAGTCTTTTACCTGCCTTTGTCACTGCTAACAGTTTAGGCTTTTTATGGCCACAGAAATGTGGCTGGGGCGTAGAGACTCTACCCCCTTGATTGAGACAACGCCTCCAGATTTCTCTCATTTCCAGCTCCCCCGGCTCTCTGCCATGTTTTAAATATTAAATTATTTCTGTTGGCAATTTGAATTTCTTTTGAAGTTCTGAGTTTTTTAATTTACTGGTAAAGTTCCTCTGTGTGTTTTAGTACTGTAGGCCTCCCAAGCTGAGTGGCAATTTTATTCAAGAATTCTCTGACCAGACCTTCTGGTCAGTCATTATGCCCAAATATGTGTGTTAACATTTGGAGATTTCAATATTCATGTATGCTGCCCATAAAATGTACTTGTATCTAAGTTTGGATCATTTAATCTTAGTCTGAGGGCACACCCATGGGTTTACCCTGTCCAGTGTTGATCTTTTGTACTTTTGTGTGTGTGACCATAATGCCACTACTTTCAATGTTTAACTGCCTCCTACTATTTTTAACCAATGGTCTAAGATATTGAAGTTCAAACAGCTACGTCTCACTGGTATTTGGAGCCGCCAACATGTGACATGTGAATTTGCCTAGTGCAATTTCATGAACATTTTGGCCTACATAGATCCTCGGCTCTATCCCTGTCTGCAATAACCATCTCTTCTTGCCATCATGCTCTGACCCAACAGACCATGTTTGGTCCAACAGAGGCATTCTCTCAATCAATGATCTTTATAGCAGTGGGGTTTTCTTGTCCTTGGGCTTTCAACGATATTTGGCTTCTACAAATCCCACTTTTTCTGTATTCTCCAATTAGGCACTTTGTGCAAAATCAATTCCCCTAGTTCCCCAATCGCCCTCCCGACTCTCAAATTGGCTCCCTTTTGACCCTTGACCCCAATGAAAAGCGCCTTATCTCACCTATAGGTTATATGAACTCATAAACTCCACAAAGCCAGACCTTCCTATTAATCTTAAAAACTCATGGGAGCAAGAATTCTCAAATTAACAGTGGGTTCACATACTGGATTTGGTTCACTCTTCTTCTATTTGTGCAACACATGGCTTGTTGCAATGCAAGAGCATACATATAATATTGATATACTAATGCTTGAACTGATATATTTGAAATGTTATTGACCCCAAACCCCTTACAGCCCTATTTGGCATCCCTTCTGTGACAAGAGCTGCCTGCTATGCAGACTGTTTTGGCCCTCACCACCTTACTGTCCCGACATTTTATTCTTCTGGAATGGAAGCATGTTTCTCCCCCTACACACAATCAGTGGATCAAGGAGGTTTTACATTGCATAAAACCTGAGAAAATTAGACAGCTGAGTTTCCTACTTCCCCCTTTGTTTCCCTTCTTGTGGGATGCCTGCTGGGGTGAGTGTGGGTGGAAGGAGGGAGGAATGTTTGAAATGGATAAGTGGGTGGGGTCTTGTGGAATGGTGAGATCTCATAACACAGCCTTTAATCTATGTCAACAAAACATTCATAAGTTGATGCACTTGTACATAAAAATGACAAAAACTCCTTGTTGATCAGTTGATCAAAAAAGCACTCTCATAGTCAATAGAATTTTATTTACCAACACAAAAACACCAACATATAATCAATTTTATGCAAAAATATCAAAATGAAATCATTAATTTAAATTGCAGACTAACGTTCAAAATCAAACAGCTCGGCCTCCTTCTCTTTCCAGAAAGCAAAGCTGCGGTCAATATATTTGCATATGTCTTCGTTGTTGAAACAGGAGAAGTCTGTGTCATTGCCGCACTCATCCGGAGTAGCAGTTTGAACTACGACCTTAGGTAATAGTCGAGTATCTGACAACAACAATGATGATGATGATGATGGACAGCGGCAGTCTCTCGAGTCCCCAAAGAAGCGCACTTTGATGTCCTCGAAGCCGTCCCTCCACTGTCGCCTCCCAGCCTGGATCTCCTGGAGAACAGCCTTGTGGAAATCCCTGACCGTCTCCCAGGGGAAACTGCCGACATGGTCGAAGACCTCGAAGCAGAGGAGATGCCTCATTTTCCTCTCCTCCGGTGACAGCTCTTGCTCCAAGATGTGGAAGTATCCCAGCATGAATAGGTCGAGGGTCAAGGTATCGTGGGTCGTTGCAACACCGTCCACCTCTGGCAGGAATTGCTCCGGGGAGTAGGTGACCCGAGGGGGTGGAGCTTGTGAGGGGAGACCGGAGGAGGAACAGCAATTGGCCGTGTCTCTGAGCTCCAATTTTACATTCCTCCAGGAGTGGAGCATCTTGTCCACGGCAGTTCTTCGGCGGCAGAATTGAAACATGGAGGTGACGCTCTGCTGGGTCTGTGTTGCTGTCACTGCAACCACATCGGCTCTCCCTGACACCGCCTCCTGTCCCTGTCGCAGCCTAGCTGCTCTCATCGTAATAGCATATGCAGACTTCTTCCAGTGGCTGAGGAACAGCACTACTATACGTTCTTTCCTTAAGCTGGTAGTCTCCATCACAGCTTGTTTAGGAGTATAATGGTGGTTTACCTCACAGCCATGGCCTGTGTTGGCACTTTGGTTGTTTACTTCAGGAGCTCCCACCTCTATCTGCTTCTTCAACCCCTGGCCTCCCTTGATGTCCTGTTTGTGCGAGTTGTTCACAAACCCAGCGAAGGGATAAATCCCCCCAATCTGGCCTTCAAAGTTAGATCTGAGGTTTCTGACCGACACCCCAGACTGTTGGATCTCCCTCTCTACCTTGTCCCTCCGTGCTCTACTGTAGCTGTTGGTCTCCAGACGGTGGCTAAACGCCGATGCCATCCCAATGTGGGGTATCCTACACCCACTAGATGTCTCCCCATGAGCTGGCCCAGTCCCTTGGTCCTCCTGTCCCAAGCCCTGGCCCAGGTCAATTCCTAAACCATCCCTCACCCCCTGCAACTCCCTCATCCCCTCCATCATCCCTTCCATCATGCTCCTCTCCCCTCCTTCTTCTCTGCTGGTCAGGTTGGTCAGTAGCAGTGACATATTCTTGACAATCTCTGAGACACGGCTGCACCAAACTGGTAAGGGCAGACATCCCTCCGCATCCATCTGTTGGAGGACCTCTTTGTTAAGGGAAATGTTGACAATGGGATCTGGTAAAATAGCCCTCAGCTCCTCGGTCAGCCTGGTCAGCTCCAGCTCATAGGCCTGGCAGCGTTTCTGGAGCGACACGTTCTCAATCTGTCGCTGCAGGTACACCAGGTCATCCTCAGTCAGCAGCTCGCCAAAGGGCCCCAAGACTGCATTGTGCTCTTGGGAGTACTTCCAGCCGTCCACTGGCATGTAGCCATTAGTCATGCCCTGGTAGGAGGGGGAATAGGATTTAACACACAATCCTGAGGAGGTGCTTTTTCACAAAATCATCAAGGAAATAAAATCATCTTTGTCCATTAGCTTAGAGTAGACCAAAATGTTTTTTACACGATTCACACAATTTTTCTCTCTCTCTTCTATGAGAGACTGAGGGTGCTTTGATTGATTTATTGAAAAACAGCTGTCAAACATCAAAAGAGGTTAGATTAACATTGAAGACAGCAAAAGAAAGCATCTTACAGTCTTTTAAGTCTCTAAATTGTGTAGACAAGGACTTTCCAGAGTGATTCAGCCCCTGTATGCTCTACTTCTCATCCTGCTCATTATGGGTTTGTACATAAATTTGTGCTCACACACACTCACATCAGTCTACAGTCTGTGCAAACACATATTTACTTGCACACACACATGTGCATACACACACACACACACACACACACACACACACACACACACACCATCAGTACCTGTCTCCTCTGCTCCTCCTCATCCTGCAGCCTGACCTGCAGCTGCCGCACCATCACCTGCCTTTTCCACTCTGCTATAGGGCGGCCGGCTTCGTCATGAGTGGGCACCAGGGAGTCGATGTCAGCCAGGATCACATCCACAATAGGCATCTCCACCACTTCCTCGTTGTCCAACCTCTGGAACACATTTTCAAGAATGGTATCACTGTTGTGAAAACCTCATGAGTCTATTTTCTGCTGCAGTTTATTTCCTCTGAAGGTTTACAAAGACCTTTATTGGCTGTGCAAGTATCATAACCCAAAGACCTGTGAAACCTAAAGGTAAAACTAAACAACCCATAACTGTTTATGGATTTTCAAAAATGAATCAATATCAATCTGACATTGGAAAAGTTTCCTTTTTGTGAGCTTTTCATCCACTGATATATTATAACATGTATACTCTGTATGTGTGTGTGCGAGTGTGTGTGTATACAATTGTGAAAATATTGTGGTATAGTGTGAAGCCTAACAAACACAGTGAACATTTTGGGGCAATTTATATGGACATATAAGGACAATACTCCATCTCTCATACACAGCCTATTTGCACTGTCAGTCTTTCCCATAACGGTATCACTGCCATTTGCATTACTCATTTATTGCACTTTATAATTATCATAACCTCAATTATATGTATAATATTCTATATTATAAACATTATTTATGATAGTAACTATAATAATTATTATAATATGAATTATGATTAATGTGATGATTATTAATGTTGTTAATTATTATAGTTATTATTATTACTATTATCATATTAATATGATTAATATTAATTCGAATTGATGATAGATTATATTATATACATATATATATTATATATATTATTTATAATTGTCATATGTCTATATGCTATTATCCTTTATAATGTTACTGTTTTACTTCCTGTAATAGTCATACATTCGCTGCAACTTCTGCACATTTTAGTGAACACTTTATTAGTATATAGTATATATAGTCTTTTCATATATATTTTTATTTCCTATTTTGTATTTCTCTTTTTATTCTTTTTATTCTAGTACTGTACTTTTGGTTGTTTACGTTGTTTGACCTGAGCCTCGCCCTAAGCATTTCATTGTACAGATAACCCTGTGTTTCTGCATATGTGACAATAAAGAACTTTGAACTTGAACTTGAACTTGAACTAATACAGGATTTATGTTTAGCTTGAAGGTCAGCTCACTGCTTGTCCAGTGAAGACTGCAGTGAAGCCGGCCTGCCTCAGGGACTTAATAGACTTCATCTGAGAGAACAGGGTGTGGTCTCTCTCTGGAGGCTTCAGAAGGTTGAACGATGTCACCACTGCAAACAAAAAACACCAATAACAACAATAACAAAACATTGTACACTAACAAGCCACAGTACTGCTTCAGTTAATTATTATCTGAATTAATTTATCTGAAGCATGCAAGCACTTAGTTACTTATTGCACATATTTGACTATATGTCAATGCTGCTACACTGGAAAAAATCTTTGGCTTTGAATGCACATGTTGACATGTAGTGTGTTTACTTATGTATCCATTGTACTCAGCAAATAAAATGTCAGTTATGTCAATTGAAAAAATGCTGACAAGCATTTGATGTTTACCATGGAACGCAACGTGGCTGAATCTATTGAATATTACAAGTATTTATGAATTTTAAATGCCTTAAATGCCTTTCCTTCGTGTGACAATCAGATCTGATTCTGATTTAAACTAAGACAAGATTGTGTGTGTGTGTGTACTTGAATCAGCTAAAAAAAAAAAAAGGGATACACTTTTGATTTACACAATGAATTGCTTTAACCCTACTACACATTTAACTGTGTACAAAATTCTAAATTAATCATCTCAACATCATGAGAATTTATAAATTAATTAAATTAACTTTTCAGCATGCAAACCTCCATAGAAGTTCAGGACAGTCCAGTCAAACTCCAACATTACCATGTGTGCCATGTGAATCTGCTGTAACCACTGGCATTCAGGCTTCTTTACCCAATTTCTTAAATATTGCATACTATAGATACAAAAATATATATAGGCAAATTTACTTGCAAAGCTGAGAAAGAGGTGAAAAAAAATCTAGATCTTAGATAATTCCATATAAGAGTATTACCTGGATTTTTTTTCCTGGCTTTCAGATGTGCATGAATGTAATTTTTTGACTAAGCTGCTTAAAATGGAACAGAGAAAGTGGTCCTAACAACTTCCCAGAGTCCTCAGAGTAGCCAATTTTTGTGGCTGACCATTTGTGAACTCTTGTGGAGGTTTGTGCAGTAAGAAATTAACATCATTTAACTGTAATGATAAGATGCTGCTGGGAGAGCAGATGAGCTCACCTGAGGAAGCCACCTGCACATGCTGGATGGAGCCGGTGGATTGTTTTTTGGAGGTGGCGGTAGGTGTTACGGATAAAGAGTTCACAGGGGGCGGGGTGGGGTGGCGAGGTAGGGGGGGCACCTCCTTCACTGGCTGCTGGGGACACACACCGCAGGGGTGAGGAAGGCAATCAGAAATTATAACATAGTCCTGAGCTTTTATGATTATTTGTTAATAAATTGTACAGAAACCGTTCTTTATTCGTTCATTTTTCAGCACTTTTTATTGTCTCAGTGCCTTCACGCCGGAGGCTGTTTGACTGTTCACAGTGTAGGAAACTCAATTACACACCATCTACTTTTTTCAGGTCAGTGTTGTTATGTGAGAGCGGGGAACCAGACATTACTGTCTTCCCTTTTCTCTTTGATGCAAAAGCCTCAAACCTTGGTTAGTCTTTTCCTGGTTGCACAAGCATTTGTTCTTTTGATGTTAGTTTAGCACTTTGCAGTGTGCAATCAGTTGAAATGGAACAGATCTTCCGGTGTAAAAAGTAAAACACTTTCCCCAGATTTTACCCTAAAATCTAGAGTTAACATGCTTGTTTTTTTCTGTTGTTTTTTTTAGCAAAGGGAATCGAGTACCCCTTCCCCGTCTCTTAAACTGCCTCCTGTTATTGTTGGTGTTCCCCTGTATTGATGGTTGGTCACCTTGCTGTTCTCCATGTTGATTCTGCTCATTCACACGCTGATGTTTCAAGTGGACAGGACAATGAGCTGCTCTTTCTGGAAATGGAGAAAACACAAGAAGCTCAAACAAAACTCAACATACATATGGTTACTGGCACGATCACATGAACCAATCAAAAGGATATCTTCGTAGAATGAACAAAAGAATTAACTATTCAAAATGTGTTCATTCTGTTGATTCTTGATTGTCTAATTGACTGACTGATTCATTCATCCGCTCATTCATGCTTTGTTTACTTTAAAAAAAAGACCAACAACAACCAAAACAGCAACAAAACAAACGCAACAACAAGAATAACAGCAATAACTACAAAAACAACAACAGAAAAAGAGGAAAGAAAGAGGAAAAAAGAAAGTGAGGGCCCCACCTGGAGAGAAATGTGACACAGAACTTCACCCAGCAGTGAGTGTAAGAGGGCCAAAGTAATCTTCTAAGAGACTGAGACCCCCGGGACGGCACACACACACACACACACACACACACACACAAACATGCTCAATGTACAGTACACAGCACATCGCACATAGATAGAAATCAACAAGTGGTGAAACAAGACCCTGGCCGCTGAATGTAGCGTACCCCCCACAGAGTGTAGGAGAGAGCGTGTGTTAGAGTTCAGAGAGACATGATATCCTGCTTCAGATAACCTTACTGATTCACAGGATTTCTTAACAAGCTCCATGCCATTCAATAGCCTAAATGCTACATGGGAAATTACGTTAAGCTGTTCCCCTCGACTAATTGAAAACAGCAGCCCAAGAAGTCAGATGCCTTCTGAGTGGTAACTTTGTAAATGTTATATGTACAGCATATCTTTACCATAGTTCAGTAATACTTAATGCATTTAGTGCATGTAACATCTTGACATCATAACTTCATTCCAAGTATGACAACAATCTGGAGATACTTTGCACTAACTTTTAGGCCTGCATAAGATATTATGATAATGCAACCAGTCAAATACATACAGTATCAAATACATATGTTTTTTAAAGCAGAAATTTTGGAAAAGTTATTCTTTTTCATGCTAAATGCTTCACATTATTATCAATGTAAAGGCTTTTTATTATATTACTTTATTATATGACTCTATTACTATTACTATGACTTTATAATAGTACATCACTTCTTCTATTTTTTTACCCCCTTCCTTAAAGTCCAAATCATATCTACAAATCATCCATAGAGCAGCATATTCATATTCATTCTAATCATTCTAATCATAATTCTAACTTCAGGATTCTAATCATAATTCTAATCTAAATGCACACAGTACTGTACTTACAATATGGTCCTGAAGCTGTGGGATCTCCGTTCTCCGTCTGCCGCTTCACCCTGCAGCAGCCAATAAACACCAAGGCCAAGGAGCAGCATCACCTGGACCCAGACCTCAGATGGGGGGCCTTCTCAGTGTGCATAATTAAAGAGGTTGGATAGGGTGACCAGCCAAGTATAGACTTATGGCACTGTTAATGTATGTGGGGGGAAGCGTAGGCTGGTGGGGTAGGGGAGGGTGTCTGTGTATTTGTCTGTGTGTGTGTGTGTGTGTGTGTGTGTGTGTGTGTGTAGCGTCTGTCAGCGACGGCTCATGGCACAGAGATTTGGAGAGACGTGGAACTCTGACAGAACAGGGAGATTTTAATTTCTATGAAGTATGTTGACACTTCAAGAGAATTTAGAGGCTAATAATTTAGATAAGCCACTGGTGAACATACACAGAGAAACGGGGAAGAAGAGAGGGGGCGAGAGATAGACAGACAGGCAGAGAGATATGGAGACAGAAAATATTCACCATTCACTACACATTGAAAAGTGTATCTTACCAAACTTGTTGTCCGTCACAAAGACCTCTCAAACAGCTGAATGGTCGGCTGTAACCCCAGTGGCCTGATATGAGACAGGCGCCCCTCACTGTATCCTGGGCCTTTGTGTCAAGCCCCAGTGTTTATGCCTCTGTTATTAGGGGATTAGTCTGACTGGCCCTGCTTGAGCTGAGTACATCGCGAGTGCATAATCAATAATGGAAGGCCTCACATACACAGCGGACCAGACTCACGTGCACACGTACACACGCACACATGCATACAATCTGTCCTGAGAGCGAAAGTACAGAGTGTTATGTAACAGAGGTGTATTTTTAGAGATGATAATTATGTTGTTTTTGCCTTGGATGGAAACCCATTCATTAGGTTGCACAGTTAGCAGAGAGGCTGCAATATCTGATACATGTTGGGTTCATGTTTTTTCAGACTTTTTTTCTCTTTTTCCATGTCAAACGTGATGAGCTTGTACAGAGAAACACAAACATTATCAGTCCATCTACCAAAATATGAGATTCACTGTGAAATCTATGGAACTTCCAGTTGCCATTATGCATAAAGTGAACAACAAAAATTCAGTGACAAAATCCAAACATATGACACAAAAAATGTTGCATAAGTTTCAACACTTATTTATTTCTCATATTTTTTTTTTTCTCGACAACTTTTGTTACGTGTCCACAGACATGAGAAGACACCAGCAGAACTCCAGAACACTCAAAGATAAACGTGAGCACTGAGATTAAGACTTCATCACAGGCTGTGACCTGAATCTGTCAAGCAGCTCAGAGCAAGAGTGCAGACCTGGGATCATCTACCAGGTCCTTGTTGACCGCCTCACCCGCACCGACCTGAAATGTGCAAAACTGATCCTCGATCAGCACTCCTGCACTGAGGAGACACTTGACAAAGTAGCAGGTCGTTTTCTAATTCATCATGGTATAAAGAGGAAGAGAGAGAGAGAGTTAATATCATCTGTGTGATGGGACCCAACACAGCAATCTGGTTTTATGTACAAGACAGAGCCAAGAAGAAGGTTTCCAGTTAGTCATTACAGGGATCAAGGATGGCAATACTTTACAAGCAGCACTTTGGGGGGAAAAGCTGTCATTAGCAAGCGGTAAGGCAGGAGAGAGGGACAGAGGCAAAGAGAGTACAGCAGAAGATAAGTGGATCCGCATGCTTAGATCCAGAACTATGCCAGTTAAAAAAGCAGCCAAATCTGTAAAATAACAATTTATACATTTATCGTTCAACAATTATTGGCCAGTGCATTAAAACTGTTTTATTATTATTTTTTTTTTAACATGATGCACTTGAGCCATGAGGGTTGGAAGCAGTGTGAGTCATCTGTCAGTTGTAAACTGAAGTTAATGCAATTTGGTGCAGTGGTGGTAGTCTGATTGCTAAAGCGACAATGGCACAGTTTCTGAACAAAATCTTCTCAAGTCGGGGCTGAGTGTATTTAAACACTGCCCAGTCTTTCCCACACATTCTTGACATCAACATATTAAATCATATTAAAACAAAGATGACTCGTGCATGATTATGCACTTCAATAAATAGTGCAATATATTATACCAACATGATCCATTTTCCATAACTTCATAAATAAAGCTTTCCATGTGTCTTCTGTTCCAGCAGGCAACATAAAGATATCTATAATCATTCTACCAAGCAATAAATATACCAAGATGACCCAAAACATTCATAAGTTAAATAAGTGCTGTAGTTCCATTTAATCCTCACCTGACAGACCAAATGTACAGTAATTTGCTGTTGAAAAACAAAGCAGCCACAAGGGGGCACAAATTTCAACTGAAGTGAGGGATTGAATATACTGCACTGTAAAATACAGCCATATTATCTTAGAATATCACTTCACCTTCCTTAAGATTTTGCATGCATTCCCACTGTATTAGGCTGCAGTGCTCAACAGGTTGGCTGGCCTGAGGCATACAGAGTCCTAAATACTTTCTGCTGACCGACTTAAGTCACACCGACCATAACCAGTCTGACAGGAGACAGTAGCAAAACAAAGGTTGCCTGACCAAGTCTTTGGTAATGACACAAGATGTACAGAAGAATGGGATTATAAGATAATATAGCGTACAATGTACAGTACACACTGATTAAACACTGAGAAAACAGTGTCATGTACAGTTTAATGCCCCTTTTAATTCTATCAATGACAAGGTAAAGGTTTTCTTGATTTACACCATCCTTTAGATTTCTCCTCCCTGTATTTTGACCACTGGTCATATCAGTTTCACACAGAAGTTTGGGGTCATCTTAGCACAGTACAGAACAACAGACAGCTGAAAGTAACTAGAAACTGTCCCATAGCCCTGGACATAAAAGTCATAATAACACCAAGCTAATCATACTGTATTGGTTTCTGACACAAGCACCAGGCTGTAAAATATCTAGTAGCTACAGTACAAAAGCTAAGCAGGGGATTTTAAATGCAACATTTACAGTAAATGATAATGAGATATACAGTGTATTGTATGTGCTGTTACAGGCTACACCTACCTACTATATGGCATCATGGATAATATTCACTCTCCAAAACATTGACATAGATCATCAATAGAAAAAGATCCATAATCTAATAGTACCGTAGATAAAAGCTTGCTTTTTGGACACATACTGTAACTAATGCTGAGTTTATGCCAAAGACATGGATGAGGTGGAGAGCAGGAGGAAAAGAAACGACGAGAGAGAGAAGGACGAGGTGAAGAAAGGGAGGCACTATCTGGTGCATGGACAATGCACTTTCACACTCACAAATCAACTGCCCTCTTATTAACAGATTATAGGTCCATGGTCAATTACCCCTTTGTCATCAACAAATACTACAGTGAGTCTGAGCTACTTGACTTGGTCCTTTCTATATAGCAAAGGGACTGAAATATCAAACCTATTAATATAATCTAGCAGCTATGCTAGCCCAAAACATACAGTAATTGTTTATTTGCTAAAAAGAAACCTAACTAATCGTATACAGTAGTCTTCTTGGTATATTTAACATGTAAAACATGAGGTCAATTTGAGGAGAAGCTTAATTGGGTGTTGATTTGGATAACATTCTACTAATTTCACTAAAAATCTGCAATGTGTCTTGCCACAACTGCACAGTGGAATGGGTTTGAAACATTTCAGACAAGATTGCAACGCTTTGGTTAAAACAACTGAGAAAATGATACAAGACATTACCTCGAGATAATAAAGTGCCATGCAACAAAACTGGTCAGTGGTCCTGTCACAAATAAATAACAGTGCAGAGAACCTAAATTAGGAACAATACATCTATGATGTGCATAAATGATTATGTAAAAACAAAACACGTGCCAAAAGCAAGGCAAGGACATGAGTTATATTTGCCTTAGTCGAGCCAACTCATTTTTCAAAGGACCACAGTTAAAAGAGTAAAAAAAAAACAAAAAAAAAAACACTAAAACAACTTCCCCTTTTGTCTTATCGAATCCCTAATGCTCCTTTACTGTTCAAATCACTTGCAACAGCACTCCATCTGTTCCTCTGCATGCTATCTGAAACCTCTGCAACTAAAAGCGATGCGACGACTCTAAGCTGTAGAGCACCAAGCCATACCAAACTGAGGTAATGTATATGCTGTTTAAAAGGAGAAGGAGCCTGATGTGGGTAACGCTATCATCCCTGCACTTAACACACACCTACACAGAGAAACATCTGGTATGACTGGAAAAGGGACGCTGCAAGTATTTATTTTCCCCCTCGTCTGATGGTGCTAATAAGAAATACATGAACGGTTGGTTTAGGACTGGGTTAGGGTTCAAAGTTTACCTCTATCGTTCTACATGTATATGAAAACCTAAAGACTAATCACAACTAGTCCCAATGCCCAGCAGAGGTAAGCTAATTAATGGGTACGTTAGTAGTTCTTCTATAGGTCAGGAGGACACACACCATGCAGGGCTTGAGGTGGCTATTTGAGAGAGACTGCAAAAAGAGGTGGACGGTTTGGGAGTATTGTTTGCTTTCAGGATGAGCGATGGAGTGTTGTTTGGGAAAGGGGAGGTCATCATATAGAAGGTTATTTAAATGGTTTATGTATAAGTTTGTTTATATGGTCTATATACATTAGAGCAGGACGGTCAGCGGAGCGTTTAGATTGTATTGGTTTGTTTGTCTGATGGTCTCCACCAGGCCGGGTTTCACCTCTCACATCCTCTGAACCGGCTGGGCGGACTTTCTCCTGGAGAGCTTTGACCTGAGGGGACGAGATCAAAGAGAGGAAAGAAGAAAGAAGAATAAACAGAGCAAATCATCGTCTGAGAAGCATATATTGTCAGTCCAACAGCAATTCCATTGTAATGATGGTATGGTTTTAAATGCAGCTGTACAGTCATATTATCTAAAATAGTAATATAGTGTCAGTATCAAAAGCAGCTACATGTTCAAAATCTGTCATAACATTTACCACAAGAGGATTTGAGATGCATGTCAGCAAAGTAACTGAAGATTTTGTCCTTAATTAACTTGGCGACTTTACCATGTGAAGAGAGCGTTATATTTCACACGCTACTGACAACAGATCCAAAAGAAATTGGTATCTCTGCCTCTTGTATCATGGATTTCTAATTGTACAATTGTTGAACATCGGTGCAAAATGGAGTATAGAAGCCCTTGTTCTTTGATTCTGGGACTGACAAAAACCTGACGTTTACTGTTGTAAAACTAATGTTTTAGATGAAGTTGAAATATGTTCTGCTATCAAACTCCATTATAGCTGCACTGGAAATATCTCAACATGGCATCATGTTGTCTATGTTTGGCCAGTTATCCATGGGAATACATAAAATACACCACCAAACAACAAAATTGGCCCAGAAATGCAAGGTACATCACCAATAGTTTTTAACAGTGGTAAAGTGTTTTAGAGTGGATTTCTCCTTTAAAGAAAACAGTGTCACGGCCACTCACCTGATGGTGCCAGCTAAGAGAGGGTTAAAAGCGTACAGCCAATCGTGCATCTCTTTGTCATTGCTGGCCTGGAGCAGTATTCCACGATGCTCGGTGCACACAGCAAACGTGTTGGGAGTCTGGAGGCACAAGAGATGCTCTGAGGTTATTTACATTTGTGTAATTGTATTGTGAATTGTGTGGTTGTTTTCTGAGAAGAGTTTGACCATATAACTCCAGACCAGTCATACCCGGAGTAAGGTCTGTTTGTCCTCGCTGTATTCCACCTGTGCGGATGACAAGTTGATGACAGCTCTCTCCACGCTGTCCCTCTCGCTGCGGTACAGGTAGACGTAGGGGCGGCGCACCACCACATAGCGCTTTACCCAGCCGCTGGTGTGGGGCTCCAGGAAGTGCAGGTAGCCCTTCTTCGACACAATGGGGCTGCATGCAACAAGAGGAACAAAGCCTGACCACAACCTCTTTTAAATTATGGACAGAAGGTTTGCGTCTTCCCCAAATTAAAAGTATAGTACAGTCTACAGTTTACAAATAAAATGTTGGCACTATGAGGCTATTATCCAAAGGTCAGTGTATTTTAGTGACTTGTTTTAAGTAGTCTGACAGCAAGACAATTTAGACCCATTTAGTTCCTGGGCTGAAAAAAAGAGCAACTTACTGTAGAATATTTACAATCTATTTTTTGTCTGCACATTACAGTACAGACTCCCCACGCAGAGATCTTAAACATGTAATATAGCCTCCTCTGGAAAAAGCTTATATATGTATGATCTATATCATGAACTGACTATGATAAACAAGTTTAGATCTGCAAGTCTCTGACCTGACACGAATCTCCTGTATGTCAGGAACAAAGGTGCATCCTCTGAGGGTTTTCTTCCTGTCCACTGGGCTGTAGGGGTCCAGATCTGGAGTGGACGCTCCTGAACTCGGCTCAGTGTGTCTACAGAACACAGACAAGACGTTCTTAATGTGATAAAAGGTTTAAGGTTTAACTGTTCAAATGCAACTGTCTTTGAGTGTGTTTTTAAAATTGCATCTATTCATTGATTCACTGAAAACAGTTTCAACCGCCTTATCTTAATTTTTATTTCAGTCTTCAAAATGTCTGACAAAACAAAACATGCTCCAGTCCTTATCCTCTTTTTATTATAACACATCAAACGAGTACAGATTCTGTACAATCCCATCATGCATTTATGACAATGATGTGTAGTTCTTTCTGAATATGAGAAGAGGATTGTGTGAAAATTTGCAGGTAAGGTGTGAAGATTCAGAGTTATAGTAATAATCTGCACTTTTTTCATATAAATAAATGTCTGTTTTGCTTCTCTATTGCTGATTGATACCATACAATAATGATTCAACCTATACCTAGCTCATGAAAGCTTTTACATTTGCTGTTCTAAACACCTATGAGGCGGGTTCCTCTTTCCCAGGAAAAATCCTCTGCTGCACATGAAGTGATGGATTTTATGTTTACGGAAGCAACAACAGCGATTTGTTTGAAATAGACATAAGAAGCTAGAAGAAATATAAGAAGCTGCAGTCTATGTTGAGTGACTTTATTATTACAGCCAGTGCTGTAAAAACACCAAAAAAAGCAATGAGTGCTTATCACCAAAGGTGTCGCCAAAATCAAGAAAAATCTTGTGGAATATCACTTTAAAGTTACATTTTCATGATAACAGAAGTGCAGTGCCTATAACCTGATTGACTGTCTGACTTAAACTTGCCTCTTGATGACCGAGGTGCTTTCGCTACAGTGAGAGCATCCAGTCGCACTAGTTACCTACCTAATGTCATAGTGTCCCTCTACCAGTGAGGGGCAGGTAGAGGATGGAGTGAGCGTGCTCAGTCCAGAGGAGGATTCCCTCATCAGTGATGCAGACATCTCGGACAGCTAAAACACACACACACACACACACACACCACACACACACACACATATAGGGCACATGCACACGCACAGAAACACATTCACAGCCCAAAAAATCATGCACAGAAACGCACACAAGACAAAACAAACAGGGACAGATACGGACAAAACATACCCGCGAACAATTAAGCACATACAAACACAGACATGCATTGAGAGAACACTTGAATCAGACAATTTGTAATGTGCTAGCGATGTACTGTAGACCATCTCTATATCATTACGAGCCTAAGAATATAGTTCCTTATCATGTCTAAGAGCCCCTTGCTGGTTAACATGTTAAAGGACATGCAGGAGTAACATTAGGAAAGTAGAAGCCTCGCAGTCTCTAAAAAGGAGGGAGTGTGGGGAAGAGATCAATGAGGTCTGGTAAACAATAAGGGAAAGGAAAGAAGTGCAGGCAAAACAAGATTATTTTAAGGGACAAAATATAGATACATGTGTTTTCTGAATACACAATTAAGTAGCAGAACTGGGTCAAATACTATCTGGGTAAAAAAAATTAGCGTTGTTTAAAACTGTTTGGAGTCCAAGAATAGGTAAGTTGATTGACAGAAATTTCGTATTTATATTTCCTTATCCTATGTGGCAAACTCCGCCCATCTGGTACTCAAAGCAGGTTAAAACAAACCCTAAAAATTATTTGTGAATACTATTTGATCCAGGTCTAGTAAGTAGTTGAAAAGACATAAACATAAGGTGAGGAGAATCATGGCGGGCTCACATCAGTGACAGTTGGAACGGGCGAATACGAGAATAGAAGGGATGAGGAAGAAAGAAATATTAAAAAGACAGACAATAAACAGTGCTGAACAAATGAATGAACGATGACTAAACGAATGGCAGAGACTGAGTGGGGCTGGGTGGAGGAGTGCAGGGCTCGATCACGTTGTGAAGGTTAAGTTCAACAGGATTAATGGGCCGGGTTAGAGGGCCTAGGCTGGGGCTCACCTTGCTCTCACTGGCACTGCTGCTCACCTGGCTGTACTCCCTGTTGAAGGTGTGCATCAGCAGACGCAGACACTGGGAGCAGGAGGACAGTCAGAATTGTTGGGGGAGGGAACAAAAAAAAAACCAGTTTAATTTAGATTATTCTATATCACAAGTAAAGTAGCTTTATCTACCTGATCAAACCAATCAGAAAACACTGAAAATAAGGACAAGGATAAGATAGGAAACAAAATCTTAAGACATTTTCTAGTTTAGCTTTTCCATAAGAATGTGTTATTACAATCATAGCTGCTTTGTTTTGCCAATCCATTTTGTTTTAATCTTCCTTTTTACTGTGATGCTTCCAAATTTATGTATTGATTTATGTATTTTATGTAATTTTTATCATTTTTTTCTTATTTTACTTTTATCTTATTTTACTTTTATTATTATTACTATATTATTCTGATTTTCATTATTGTGTTGTATCTATTTATCTTCTCATTTTGTTACGCACTTTGTATTGCAATCTTGCACAAAAGGTGCTACATAAATAAAGTTTGATTGATTGATTGATTGATTGATTGATTGAAATGAGGAAGCCTTGGTTCTGGAGGCCACAAACTGCAGCCGGGGACTAGCGGTCACCTTGGCAGCCAGCTCCCTCTGCCTCTGGTTGGGGCTGTCGAGGGCAGGGCTGCCGCCGGGGCTGTGGCTGAGGATGGGACTCTTGGCAAAGTCGCTGATGTCGCTGCTCTTGTAGAGCGCGTCCTGTCCTGCCTGCAGAGTCGCCTCCAGCTTCTCCCTCAGCAGCAGGTAGTGCCTGGTCTTCTCCACCTGAAAACACACGCAGATGTATGAGACACACACAGGACGGAATCCATCAAATTCCCCCCTAAACTGCACTTATTCCTAACCCTAACCCTAACCCAAAAACAATACCCATCAATACTTTTCCTTTCCTATCCATTACAGCGTCACCCCTCTTACCAACCCCTCAGTCCAGAAACTCACCTCCTGCAACAGGCTGAGTTTCTCCAGCTCCCACTGGTGGTCGAGGATGAGGCTGTCACTGCGGGGCCTCCATCCAGCCAGGTTCTCCTCTCCTCGGACGTACGCCACCGAGGTGTCCAGCACACGCCGGCGACGACGCTGCATGCCTGGTGAAGATGACGCAAAGAGTACATGGCTTTGGTAAATCAAAATACCAACATAAAACCCAAACAGCTCAAGAAATACAGCAGAAGCAGAGGAAGTGTTTTGTTTATTGTTGTTCTTTTTTTTTTTTGGTTGATGAGTTTCTATTTTTCTGTCTCACCTGGACTCCCGTTGTCCGCCACATGGCAGAGACTGACTTCATACACTCCTGTGACACGGTTACTGAGAAGGAGAGGGACAAGAAAGTTTCGAGTAAACTAAAAGAGTGAATTTCATATGGGAGGTAAATGACGCAAGAAACTACCAACTGCATCAAGTATCAAGTTTGTAAGATACAGAGTTCTTCTTCTTCTAGTTCAGAATGAGTCTAAGATTTAGACTTTACGAATCCATAAAACCTGAAGAGAAAACAGGTGTACCTCTCAGAGGGCCTGAGGCAGCCGGTGCTGAAGAGGTTTCTGATGGAGCGGGAGGCCGGCAGCTTCGCGTCACGGGAGTAAAACACCATGCAGAAGTCTTTTGTGATCACTGTCGGCTGAGTGCAGTTCTCCATCTGGGTAACAGGTATGGAAGGGTAACAGATCAGGAGCTTTTTATATGAACGCCAACTGTCTGGTTACTATGTGGGTGCGTTGCTCTTTGTTTTGAATAAATATATATTTTGAGCAATCATAGGATGTTTTAATAATACAAACTCTGCGAATAACAAATCAAAGTGAAATCAATGTCATGGGCATGACCAAGTATTTGGCAGTACCTCTAGGTAAGCAGAGAGGGTGATGTAGATCTTCTCCCCATAGGGAGTGACTCTGTTCAGAAGCAGAGAGTTGTGCATGGAGCTGTCCCATGCTGCCTCAAATCGGTAGAAAGTCCTGGGGGGTTAAAGAGAAAAGTTCATCATCTGTCTGTATGTTTCTGAAAGAAGAAAGCGTCAGCCTAGCAAAGGACCCATGAATAAATGGATATTTTGTTGACAAAATGGTAGTTGAAAAGATAAAAAAAATGATGAGTATTATACCTATGGTCAACTCCCAAGGAGACACTGCCATTAGCAAAAGATGAAAAGAAAGAAGCCACAAGTTAGAAACATTTAACTGTAAGTGTAATTAGTTTAAATTTAATTAAATAAAGGAAACAAATTGATGTAAAATCAAAAATGTATTGAGACAAGTTAAAGATATACTCAATTGTGAAAAGCTTGTTTCTTTAGTTTAAATATAAACTAAAGAAAGCGACTGACCTGTCTAGTTTAAAAAAAGGTTTGTAAACAAACAGATAAAAATGTCTAGATTAATTCGATGGAAAAACAATCTGGGAGCATAATGCATACTTGTCGTCGTGTTTTGGCCAGAAGTATCCAGAAGACAGGATGTTGAGGGAAAGGATGTTGGGGTCTATGATGGTCTCATCGGCCTCCGGAGTGTTTCGGATACGACCTGAGAAGTCAAACAAGTCATGATGAGACAAGCAAACAACTAAATATTTTTCAAAAGACAAAAAAAAGAAAACGGCTTTTGCTTTCCCATTGTCTGCCACTACAGTCCGACCCCTATCACAGCAGAGGAATATCTCTGCTGTCATGGCAACATGCCAAACGATGCTCTTGAAGGTCCCTCAGTACTCACCAACCACCAGCTCCTTCACCTCCTTCCACTCGATATCATTTCCTGTTTCGTGCGCTATGGTAACCGTGATCCTCCTCTGAATGCCCTGTGAAGCGGAGAAAAGACCGGAAGTGCACCTGACTGTTACTTGAGTTCATGTGATAAAGACGAATTACCTTTCAGGCCAAGACAAAACAGCTGAATACATTTCAAATATTCACAAGAGGAAAGGCGGCTTGGTTTGTCTTATTTTGCCAGTTTTTTTTTTCAGTTTGGAGGCTTTCCCACTGCTTGAAATAGTTTTTGAAACATATTTTTGAAAGCATTTGATCCTAGTTCATAGCTATGTATTAGATAATGATATTGGATCCTCTAGAGGCTGATAAATACGTCATTGGGAAACAGAGGATGGTATTTTGATGGGACATTTTCAGACAGAACATTACCTGATGTAAGAGGAATGTTCCATGGCAGGGCATTCCTCCTCTGTGGTCAACGACAGCTGGGATGTAGCTAAAGACAGGGAAATCAAGAATACATTAAGCAGTTATACTTAACATTCACATGATTAACAGTGTGAAGTGACCCGATGTTTGAGCGACATGAATTTGTACTTTTGCATTCACTGCAATAGTGGAATAATAGTATTCCTTATGCATGTGATCTGCTTTGTCCGATGCTTTATGGTATCAAACTGGCAACACGTATCCACTGTGAAGATACAACTCACTCTCCATTGGCCTCCAGCTCACAGATCTCAAAGAAGGCCATCAGGTCGTATTTGGAGTGACACGGTCCTGCGGTGGAGCGAGTCAGGGTGCTGAGCTTGGTGGCCGGCACTGGAAGAATGACAAGAAAACAGATTCATGTATGAAAGAGAAGAACAGAACAGAGCAGACCAAAACTAAAAGGAGTGGAACGGAACAGCAGGACAGGACAGGACAGGACAGGACAGGACAGGACAGAACAGAACAGAACAGAACAGAATAGAACAGAGTCTTAAATTGTTGGCTGGTACTTGGACACAAAGACTTAGAAAACAGAATTTGTTTTAATGGACCTGTATTAAAGAAATTACAATTTTGAATGGGAAGAATATTTGTAGGTAATTTCAGTTTCTCCAGTTAATGAATCACCACTGGATTTGGTCTTGACTGACACCCCTCCCTAAATAATAAAAAACTTTATAATGCATATAGATGTGATATATACATCGATATATTATATCATGGATATGTTATGGCTGGGTTTATAGTATAAAGTTGCAGGCAAGTTAAAAGTCCCTGCTGACCTGGTTTGGATAAGGGCATCACCCTGGGGAACTGCCTCCTGGACGGCCTCAGTGGACTAAGAAAAGAGAAAAAGAAACTAAGTGTGTAACTTTAATCAAAACCGTAATTAGTCATCAACAGGAGGGGAAACGGGGCAAGGTCAAATTCCTTCCTGACCTGATCAGGTCTTTGCAGAGGGGAGGGAAGGGCTGTTTCTGATAGTGGCCAAACACCTCGAAGACTATAGGCTGGGTCTTGATGTACTCCACAAACGACTTGGTCACCTCCACTGTGATCTAACACAGAACAGACAGAAAGATTAATGTGATTCAGAGGACTAAACCTCATCTGCACCTTTAAGACATTAATCATACAGTCTGTTAAGCGCTAAGAAAAAATGACACAAAAATGATATGTTCTATCTACTTTGTGCTACATTAAAAATGGGTTCAAACACTGGTTCAAGCAACAAGGAATCAGAACTAACTAGTATGACACAGCCATATAAGAATTACATTATCACAGTCTTCCTTTAGTCTTATAATAATGTAAAATGTAATAAGTAAAAAGTAAAAACATAGTATAGACATATAGTAATCACTGAGTAAGATTCATTGATAATAATGTACTGTGAGTATTTCCAGTGCTTACATTCTGCACATGGTAGAAGCCCAGCGGCGGGCCTCTGCCTGTGTTCTTCAGCGGCTCAGTGGAGAAAGCTTCGTCATGGCGGTGGATGAAGCTGAAACGAGGGAAGCCATTACAGTCACTGAACTCTTTCTGCTGTTTCAGCACTTTATGTAAACTGAAACCATCAGGCTGACCGCAGCACAACTGCATACTGATTATCTCATTCATTACAAAGATCTCAAGCATTTACCTGAATACATACGTATATAATGAATACATATTATTAAAAATCAGGAAAAGTCTCTGTCATTTTATTTCAATCCAGTGTTGCCATCTCAGTATGCCATTACATGCAACTGGTAAGACTCCAATTGCATGGGTAGCTATACTAAAATTAATTGTCTATTTTTGTAAGATTATGTTTTGGATTTTATTCGTTCACAGAAGAGATAGATGACATAGAAGGGAAATGACATGCAACAAACAAAGACATTTAGAGACGATTATGCTGATATGTATACTGTATATACTGGAGATATTACTCACAAGACTTCAAAATAAAGACATGCTGAAATAGCGCTGTTGACTCACTTGAACTGGCAGAAGATGTCGGCGTACTCTGCCGAGATGCTGGAGGCCTGTAAGACCGTGACTCTGAAGGTGAAGGTGCTGCCAATCTTCAGGTGGGTCAGCACCTTCTCCTGGGACAGGTCCAGAGGGAGGTCCAGACCCAGGCCCAACCCCTTCACAGGGCTTTGGGGCGGCTCTGGGGTCGCTGTGTGGGACAGAGGTAGAGACATGGAAATACAAATGTTTGGCATGTGGCATTTAATAATTTAATATTTCATAGGCTTTCAAAGAATTTAAGAATCAACGTTAATACAGATTTTACCAATTGAACACACTTGTGTTACAAATCCATAGCAAGTTTTTTTTCTGTCTGAATTTATATCATTGGATATACATGGATCTTTAAGAATTTTTGAAAAGGTCTTTGGCTGACATCCCCACACTATTTCCATTTAACTCCATTCACATTCTGGCTGGTTTTCACTAGCCCAGGCTGAGAGGTGCGAGCCACATGCTTGTGGGCTAGTATTATTTCCACTCCCTGCAGAGATGTCCCCTTCACCTGCACAGGTGTTGTTGTTGACCTCATCAGCGGAGATTCCTATCTCAGAGGTCTGTCCTTCTCCCTCAACGATTCGCAGCTCCTCCTGGGACGTGTTGGAGTGGGACATACTGCCAGGGCACGACTCAGTCTGGAACTACAAGACAAAACCACATACGCTTAGGCTCCATTTACACCTGGCATTAAAATTCCAGGGCAGAAAAAAATACATCTGAATTTTGTCTAGATAAGGTACCAAGCCACGAAGAGTAATGCCAATACTTCCACAGGCAGCTTAGGAAATGATATTCCAACCCTCTTCTTACCTGCTCTTTTTACATTTGTCTTTAAATGACAAACTGATTTTCATGTGTGACTTTAATTTTTGGAGGACACATTCAAAGAACACCAAGAAAAAAAATGCTAAAAATGATTCTGAGGTAAATGAACATGCAAAAACATTGTAATTCTTCAATAAAATGTTTAAATTGCAAGTATAGACAGCTTCCAAGTCCTCTCCTATGCACCTGTATCCTAATATAGGTGTGCAAACAACCTACTTTCCTGAAGGTAAATATACCCAAATTGATAGCACAAAGCATTATTAAAAGTCATAAAGTACCTTCTCGAATTGTTGGTCTTCAAAGGAGATCTTGGCAGTGCCTGACTGCCTCACACCAGAGCCATAATCAGGAGCTTCCTCATCAGCTGGAGAGAGACAAGCAAGAGGAAGAGAGGTTAATGTGTAAAAGTCTCCCTTTCTTGTCAAACACAAACACATAGTAACTCAAAAGAACAGCTAGCCGCTCTCTTTTCAGGATCTTTAAGATATTTTTGAACAAATACAGAATTCTTCAACAAACTCTGCCTGTCTTCAGACTAAAATTCAACCTTGATTTGTACCTGAGATGGCCTGCACCGCCACCCTGAGGAAGCCCTTCACCTCTCCCTTCTCACTGACGATGGCCACGCGATGCACCAAGGGCACTGGGTACAGCAGGTTACTCAGGTACACAAACGCCCTGAGGAGCAGGAGAGAGAAAGAGAGGGGGGTTTTTGAGTTTTTGCAACCTCTTATTGTACACTTAAAAGAGAAGAAGAATTAGAGATGGAAGGAGGGAAAAAGAGAGAGGCGGAATGAGGGTTTGAGTGGTTTAAGGAAGAGAAGTGCAACCTTTAAATTATTATTCCATTGCTCCTTCTAAATCAATACTGCCTCCAGGGGGGGAAAAGCATCTGTGACTAACCTGCCAACCAGACGGAACCATGGGAAGCGGTCGTAGAAAGGATCTCCTCCGGTCAGGGCGTGGTCGCAGTCCTCCACAGCACTGCTGGGGACCTCTGCAGCTCTGTCGTACATCTCCCTCATCAGGTCCAGCCTCTGCCTGCAGGGGGTGATATAAAGAGAGTATGGACTATGCGTCAGCCTCTGCTGCAGGAGTCAAAACGGGACACAAAGGTGAAGCTGAGATAAAAACAAGGATTATTGTAGATGCCAGGCAGTATTAAAGAATCAGAACAAAAAAAAAACCCCTCTGAAAGCAGATACAGAATTTCCTATGGAGTGTGATGGACAGAACACACACACACATACATACACATGTAAAACTTTCCATATTGTTTCTGGTAATCTTACTATATTTTGTAAGGATCATGCAATCAAATTTAACCCACACATACACTTTTTTAATAACAAAACTGCAGTAGCCTACCTGAGTTTCTCCAGAGTCCAGTAATGCGTCGCTCCGTTCTTTTGGTCCTGGACTTCGACAGCGACTATGGTCCGGGGGAAAGGTCGTCTCTCCCTCTCCTTGGCCACGCTGGGGGGCAGCAGGTCGGGGGGCAGCGGGGAGTACAGCGTGTCTGTCAGCAGGACAAACTGGAACTGGACCTGGGGATTACATGAGATTAAAGCATTAGTGACAACAGGGGAGTGGGTGTTCAGGAGGCGAGAACACTGTGATCAGGTGATGGGTAAGCCTTGACCCCGCCATCCAATACGAGTCAGTGGTAGTTTGGCTGGTGGGTGGGTATATTCTATATTGATCAGTGAGAAAGACTAAGAATACAGCTGTGTGTACTGCTGACTATAGTGCTGGTTAGCGGCAGACAGTAGTAGCCTTCTTCTCCTACAAACTATGGTTGTCTTAAAATGGAAATTAGTTTTTGCTAGTTGGATATGCAAAATATTTTAAGTCATGTTATTATTTGCATGAAAAGCAATAACCTTTAGTCAATGATACTACAGTCACTGAAGTTCAGTGGACAATTGCTTCTTGTACCTGTATAATAGATTTCAAACCTTTGTCAAAATGCCTCTTGTTCTCTTTTTCCCGAGAACAAAAAATGATTTCATAACAACTGCTTTAATATGGCAATAATAATTCAGGAGCGGGCGTTCATTGCTGTGATCACAACAATGATGTGATAGGAACAGGGCACAGCGAAGCACCGTCGGCAGCACCAAAGTACCCATAATTACAATAAAGAACATCCTTAATGGCTTTTATACAACAGTTAGTGACGCATGTGTACTGACAGGCAAGTTTTCTTCAAAGCAGTACACACACATAAGAAGAACAACCAGGAGAAAACAAGAGTGCTAACAAGCTCCCTGCTTACCCAAACAATTGTCATAGCAACCAGTAAAGCATGTCCATCATTTTTTCAACCATTTTTGCACTACCTATCATTTTGCAGCACCACAGATACACTGTGAGAGAGGCTGATGCTGGACAGGTTGCCCAAGCAGACCGATAGTAGTACACAACTTTCCACCTCTGCTTGTCTGCGTCCAATTGGCATCACATCTGCAAAATCAAATTTGGATTCTGCAATTTGCAAAAATGATTTCAGTGAACAGGCACACATAATCATAATCTATACAAAAAAAGATCCAAGCATTTTCCCACTGTCTCTGGAGAACAGTGACATGCTGCTTAAACATCCAGATGAAAACCACTGAATCCACTGTGATCCCACCCACAAACATGTAAAGCTATCAGTCATAGCATAACAGTGAAATTCAACAACAACGACAGCAACAACAGTACCAGCGATTCAAGTAGAGGCATGGTATGGAATTACTTGTGTTCATCAACCAATAACTTTTTGACAGGTAACATGGATTCAATTCAGGTGCCAATACACCTAAAAAAGTATAGAATTTGAAAAGGTTTGGTGGGATTTCATAGCTGTACTGTGATTCGGCATAAGGATAAAATCTGCTGATTGAAATATGGAGAACAGAAGCTTGCAGAGCTGGGTGAAATCAGACACTGGATTGTTAAATGTTTTTTGTGTCTAAAGTGAGAGTTGTAATAACAAAATTTCATTTTGAACTGAAAACAGTCAAAATATTAACAATTTATGTAGTACTTTCATTTTGAATATTGAGCACTCTGCATTATCATTAGGTACATTTTAGTAATTGAATGGCTAGACAGAGTGGCACTCATTCAATATATATTAGATTGCTCTGACTCATAGGGCTAAATCATTGTGTTAAGTATAGAAACGATGTGAATCAGTGGCTTTTCTGAGCGACTCACGCTGATGCAAATACAATTAAATCCTTTATGGTCAATGGCCACTGGCAGACACAAAGCCAAATGCTCTGCACTTACCTTCAGCCTGGACTGAAGAGCAAAGTCTCCATGCAGCAGCACCACGTGACAATAAATGTTGAATTTGTACTCTGCCACTTCAAAAATTATCAATATCAACTTGTGCAAGAGGAGTATTATAATTTTGGAGTGGGCTGACACCAAGGCAACAGCAATGGCCTAATTTTAGTAAAACTTAGCACTTTCACCCCAGATACATTTGTATAAAATTTGACTAATGTTATTTAGAGACATCTACCCAATGTCCGCCTAAAATAAAAGACATCATAAAATATATTGAGGCTAAAAGGCTATAAATTCAGTTTAGGAACTTTATGACACAGCAGCTCCCAGTAGCATGGCATAAAAGTGACACTTTATATCTCACAGCAGTAAGTCTTACCTTCTTCTTGAGCTCTACACTGATAGCATTGGCCTCCTTGAGGAAGATAGCGTTTCCCCACAGCAGGTCCCTGAGCGAGGTGAACTGGTAGAAACGCCACTTGCGGAAAGCCCACAGAGCCAGCTCCGTCTCTCGCTTGGTCCATGGTACTGGAGGGCAAGAAGAAGAAAATGTAATAAAATAAAGGCATCTAAGTGGAAAGAAATGATCAATGCACCATTGAAATGGGTATGATAAGTTACAGTAAAGGCAACGTGTTTCAAGTGATCACATCAGGTCATTATTATCAAAAATAAATCATTCTAAGCATCATTCTCTGCCCTCACAGCTGTTTTGGTGAATATATAATCCAGCAGTGGCTACTGTAAATTATCTTCAATACAAGAGATGTAACGGGTTGTTTGATGGGTTAGAAACAGTTTAATGTTGCAGTGTCACCTTCCTCTTCAGGCTCCTCCTCTTCCTCAGGAGACTCCAGGTACCGAGAGTCCACTTGTTTCTGAAGGGCCTCCAGTTTACTCTCATAGTCCTGAAAGAAAACACACGACCCAAATCAAAAACAGAATGCGTGTATGAATGTGGTGTTTTGCTTTCACTTGCAATACATAGACAATGAAATCCATATTTTTCTTTACCAGGGCGCCACTAATGGCACAATATATCAATGTCAGCATTTAGACAGGAGTGAATACATTGAAATTTGAAGTAATAAAATGGAGGTTTCTCTCACCAGCCTCTGCTGTTCTAGCAGGTTACTGGCTTCTTCTCTTTCTTTGCGGTACTGATCTTCCAGCTCCTGAAGCCTGAAGGGGATTAAACACAATACTTTATTCTAGTCAATAAACTCAGCTGCATAATCTGCAAAATGAGCATTGAGAAGCTCATTTAATTGTTTATGATGATAATTAATGCACCCTACTCCTGCTACCCCTACCATCCTACTACTACTACTTTGATTATGATTAGTAAAACACAGAGATACTGTGCAAAATTCCTAAAAACCCACTAATAACAACATCAACAATAATAATCATTATCATCATGAATTTTATGTGCCCTTCCACGTACCTCTGCTCCATCTCCTGCTTCATGTCGATGCCCTGTTTCTCCAGCAGCTCTCTCTGGGCGAAGGCCCAGTCGACCGGCTCCACCGGCGTCTCGGCACACGGCGTCCTCTCTCGCTCCAGGCGAGCCTGCTCCGGGTCGTTGAAGCGAAACACGTGGCTCTTGCCCATGATGATGCGGTTCCCTAGAGAGTGCAGAGGAAAAATGTCAATCTATGCTGGCCAGAAGGACAAGCATCTACATGCTGTGATGTCTCTAAGAGACTGTAGGGTTTTCACGGCTCCTTGTTGGACTGTGCATGTCTCAAGCCAATAAACGGGAAATGTGCCATCATAATTGTAACCTAAGTAATATGCTAGATATGGGACATTTGTTTTGTGTTTACTTAAAAAGGGGTATGCATTTCTGAATGGTACATTATCATGTACCCTTGAATATAAGGGTATGCAGTTGGACGTTCCCATTATCCCGTGGCAGGGAAGTGAAACTAAATTTGTCAAATTTCACAGCTACATCAACTCAGCAAATGACAACATGAAACTAACCTGTGACTGCACCAGGAAGGAATTGAAAATATAAGACCAGCCACTAGAGGGAGATCATTAGGAAAGAAACATTTTGGTAACACTGAGTTCCATGACTTTTGCAGGCTTTAAAGAAGAAATAGATTACAGACCTTTATGATTCACATTTTAATCACTGAAATTTCTTTCCCATTTTTTCTTTTATTTTATTTTTTCAAAGATTTTTTCACACTCATTATGTAGAAAGTTGGAGCTCAACAATGTAACATACTGTGAACATCTGTTTGTCTTGATACAGACTGATGTGGGCCAAGATGGCTGAAATGCATCTGCTTCTATTTTGATTCCCACACACTTGTTTTGACTTCACACTTCACACAGATTTCTCTCATCCTCCCCATACAAGAGGGCCTTGACGTCTGGAAATGCTCAGCCTCACTGTGCATTCTTTCTTCCTTTTCCACCTTTTTCACAAAATGACACGGGGCTCCACACTTACCAGACCGCAGAACAATGGCGGCGGTCACTCTCTTCCCGTTGACATACGTCTCCGACCCCTCACATGGTTCCAGGATGACGTTTCCTGTTTGACAAAAAACAACAACAAACTATATAAAAACTACAAATATTTAATAACATCCAGATAAAAAGATGGCAGACATCATTTAACAACAAAATCTATCTTTACCCTTTAGTAGGCTATATTTACATAATATTGCAAGCACCATCGTATCAAGCCACTGAAATAACAGCCAGCCTTTACCTTCTCCCTGAGGGCCTGTGGTGCTGCTGAAGGTGCAGTGTTCATCTTTGATAAAATGCCCGCTGAGAACAATGTCTTGGCGAGTCTTGGCGTCGTCACGGCCAACCCTGAGGGAAGAAAAGATAAGGGCTGCATCAGGTACGAAACAGAAAATCCCAATAGAGAATATCTACAAATTTCAGAAAATGTTAATGTTGCCTAATGACCAATACTGCATCATGTGCATTACAGTCATAAATAAAGCCTTACTTGGTGATGCCGTCTTTGATGTAATACAGGAGGCACTCGGACATCAGTGGATCCTCATTCAGGTTCACCAGATGCGGGGTCTAAAAAGACAATTGTGACTGTCACTCAGCCTCATAAGTTGAGTGTTTGAGTGTCTGTGTAAGTATGGACAGATGTTATAAGTATATCGGACTGATTGTGCTGCAGCGATGTGCATTTGGGAGTGTATCTGACCTTTTTGGGGGAGAAGACGCCCACAGTGCCTCCGTCTTCTCTCATGGCCACGCCCATCTCAGCCAGCAGGGCCTCTCTATAGACAGTTATCATAGCATCATAGTTAATTTTACAGACAGGGTTAAAGTTGTTATAAAGGCTCGGTGTGAAGGGGGTGAAGTGAGATGCCATTGCCACTGATAACACAGAACATATGATGCATTTACCTTGTTAACTATACATTTCAGGGGGAAGGTGAGGGGGAAAACAATAACGGAACCATCCCCGCTGTTACATCCATAAGCTGGTGGCAAGAATGAGAGTTTAGGATGGATCGTACATCTAAATGATATTTGTGACCAACCTCTCCATGCGAATGGCCTCAGTGCGTCGCAGCTTCTCTTCCCAAGTCTCATTAAGCTCAGCGATGATTTTCTCAGTTTCCTGTTGGTGAGGTTAAGATAGATGTCTGAAAATGGCACACATCCTAATTGGAATTACTCTCCACACCCCATTTATCTTCGTCTTCTCCTTCTCTGATGTTCTCTCTCCCGCTCGCCTCATTTCCTCCCACTAGCACACATCTAACCTCGCTCCTCCTCTACAGCGAACCTCTCCCATCTCTTGTATGTCCCGTATTTTCTTCCCCCGTCTCTCCTACCTTGAGCCTCTCAATGGCCTCCTCGCTGGCGGGGCTGAAGATGCGGTCGTGGAGGTTGGTGATGGACCCGGCGCGACTGGACAGGGCTGAGAGGGAGGGGGAGGGACTCATTCCCGTCATGGCATTGGTCACTGTGGAGAGATCACCCCTTTGATTGACAGCCTGGCGATTATTCACAAAGTTCTTATAATCGCACAGGTCTGCCAGAGAGAGAGGCGTTGCATGGAAGAGAGCACGAGAGAGGGAAGGACGGAAGGAAGGACGGAAGGAAGGAAGGAGCAGACGCCGGGAAATCAAGGAGAGACATTGGGGATAGAGAGGAACACGCGGAGAAACAGATAAAAAAGGAAAAAAGGGACAACAGGGAGGAGTACAAAAAAAAAGAAGAGAAAGCTCAAATAATGGATCACAGAAGCAGAGGTAGTTTGCTTACCAAAGCCATTGCAGAGAGAGTGAAAAGAGCAACTCAAATTAATGGGGCACATAATGCCATGTAGACTGGAAGTTAGAGACCAGATGCTTTTTTTTTTTTTTTCTGACGCCGAAATGCACTGTACATCCACATACACTCAACAAGCTCACAAGCACGGTTATGACTAATCAGAAGCAAAACAAAAAACATCTACATCAGTACATTGCATAGAGGCCAAAAGTCAGCCTGAGGTTTATTAACTCTTTTATCTGAGGAATTTGCTCAGGGTTAAGAGCTGTTTGACTGCTGGTGATGCAGGCACCTGACTCACAGCTTCCAATTAGCTACCACACACAGAGAACCAGCATACAAGAAAGGAAAGTGTTTCTCAGCAATCTAAAATGGCGTCCTCCTGGTCAGTCCTTTCTTCCATGATCTCTAATCTTGTAAAAACAAAGGTACCAGTCCGAGTATGTAGCCCTGGGCCGGTTGACGGAATAAAACCACTGCCTTGAACAGCATGCTTTAAGCCTAAGCATGGTTTTGACTCCTTCGTTTCACTTGCTTTTTGGCAATAATGAATGGAGAATAGAGTTGGGCATTACGGATTCTGAATGCACACAGTTGGGTCAGGGAGAAAGCTTTTCAATGAAAAAAAAGCCTACTTCACAGACAATTAGAACCAATTATTCAATGAAACTGTTGTGATAGGATGAGAATATTTAGTGGGTGGACTGCCCATATAAAAACAGGTATTACCATGGAAACTAGAACTAATGGAAAGAAAAAAAGGAGGCCATTTTGGAGAATTTCTGAGAAAAGAATAATGGAATCTAGCAACAAGATTTATTTGTGTTGTCCTAAATATTTCTTGTATGATTTCTTTTTTTTGTATTTTCATTTCTGTCTTGTCTGACTCATCGTATGGTTTCTTGTGGGTGTTAGATAGGTCTCTGGTGTGGTGGAGGCCGGCTGGGGATTCATTTCTATTAGTTGCAAAGCGCAGGCTCGCCAGAATTATACACACATTTCAAACCAGCGATGGCAGGGCCGGTGCACCGATACGCTGATAGGACAGAGGAGAGAGAAGAATGAGTGTGAGATACACCCACACTCCAAGTAAAACTCTCATCCTCTGTTTTGAATGTACTAAGGAAAAAAGTGTGTGTGTCTTTGTGTTCGTGTGTGCATATTTGCCCAGTTGTGTGTGCTTCCCTGTGCAACACTCACTCTCTATGATGTCTCCCAGGCCCTGTGCGTACAGCAGGTCTTTGAGGCGGGACACCTCCTCCTTCAGCTCACGCACAAGACGGTTGTTGGGATCCTCGTTGATCACAGCGTTGCAGCGGATCTGTTTGGCACGGTCAGCGTACCTGGACGGGAGGAAGGGTGAAAGGATGATTCCTCAGGCTCCTCATATTGAATTACATGGACAGATTAATGACAAGATGTGAGCAGGAAATCAGAAGGAAGCTAGGTTCCACAGTTGAGGAGGAATTGACACAAAATACTGCAGAAATGATGCAGTACACCTTTGATAAGATGCCACACACTATGTCACTATGATGAGTGAAAAGGTTAGCAGGCCTTCATAAGGGTCAAACATTGATACAAAATTATTTAAAGGGATGTTTTCTGGGTTGGGAAACAAATGTCAAATGTTGATAAAATGGTACCTAAACTATTCTGAAGAAATACTGTGGGCCAGTAGGTTAATGGCCTAAAAACAGAATACATTTTGTTTTGGGGCCCAGGAAATATTATCTTTGAAATGTTGGTCCCCAGAGAAAAAGCATGAGAACCTTTGATTTAAAGGTGTGCAAAGAGAAAGGTCATCATCATTGAGGTTGCTTTTCCTCACCTGAGGGTGCTGAGGGTTTCATCATAGTTAATGTCCGCAGGGCTGAGGGCAGCCACCATGGCCGTGCGAGAGTTCCCTCCTGAAGGAAGACAATGCAGAAATTGACATAAATTACCTCCATGATTTAGTAACAACAATCACAGAAATAAGATAATATCAGGTATTAAGGGAAGAGACTGTATGCATACCCAAGTTCTCCCTCAGCAGCCAAGTCAGAACTGAATCTCTGTATGGGATGAAATTCTCCACCTTCTTCTTTTTCTTGTTCTGAACACAAAATGATTCACAATTTATTTGCAAATCACTCATAAAAAATATTAAAATAAATATTGAAAGTAATATTGAAAGAACATTGAATAAGGCTACTATTTGCCTTTCCAAATTAGCAATAGTTAGCGTTACTAACCTTGTTTGGTGCAGAGTCCTGAAAGGTGAAAGAGAAATGAAAACTTGTGTTACTTGGACAACAGTAAATAAGAAGCAGTATATTTTTGAAGAGGATGGTGAAGGACTCTCACCACTTCAGCTAAAGCAGAAATGACTTTCCCTAGTGTGGTCAGGGATTTGTTGATATTTGCTCCTTCCTGCAAATACAAAGACGTCAAAGTTAATCATATGAATTGTTTATCCATCTATTCTATGTGTCATTTGTTGGATAATAGTAATAAAAGTAACTACAACAACAATAATATTCATTTAAAAGCCATTTTCAAAACACACAAAGACACTATGCAACAAATCAAAAACACAGTAAAATACTGCAGATAGAACAGTGCAAATTAGCATATTGTTATATACTCCATCCATTTATTTATGACAAAAAAGGGAGAAAGACTGTGTGCAACCAACTAACGAAATACACAAATTAGTTACCATCTCCCCCTGAGGCATCCTGGCATGCATTTACAGCATTGTCGGTTCAAATCTGCCTTACAATCAATAAATATTAAATGTATTTTCTGTTTTTCTCTCCCCTGTCTGCAGAAATACCAGACAAATAACCTTAAAAACAGCCTCCTCTCACCTTCAGTCTGGTTCCTTTCGCTCCTGTTGAGTCGGCCCTCTCACTGCCAGCCAAGTCCACAAGACTGATCTTGCTGACCTATGTGGACACATAATATCGTGATAATAAATTGGTCGGCATAACAAAGAAAAAACACTCACCGGAGCCGACGCAATTAGCCTCAAGACTGCACTAGAAGAATCGGCAGTGAAAGTTAAGTGTGGTAATCGATCAATAAAATAGTACATTCAACCGGATAACAACACCACAGACGGCCCCAACCCACTCATAAAAGGTCATAAACCATTTCTGCCTTGTGGCTTCTGTCCTACCAAGGTTCGGAGCCATGCAGAATGAGAAACCTATTTCTGTCATTGATTTGTTAGTCTGGTTCCTGCTACAGTATCTTTGATGCAAGAAAACTCTATCTGTTAGGTCCATTTCTTAGGCTTCCGCTTATTTCAAGTGACAGAAACTCATTATGTGACTTGTATTTCGATGCACGACCTTCTCTGAGGTGTTGTCACTCTCCATGTCATGTTTCTTCTGGGTGAAGATGATGTTGAAGACAGCGTGGGAGCGGCTGCTGGTCTCATTCATGTTGGTGGCTGCCACCGTCCTGAGGAAAGGCAGAAGAACCTTGTATTTCTGTCCATCTATCTTTACTTATTCCACCCATTTATTCGATCCGTTCATCGATTCAACCATCAATCCCATCCAAATCACTCATCAGGAATCACTCAGGAATCCATCGTTAACAGACAGTCTCACTCTGTTACCTGGCCTTGTTTCCAGAGTCCATCAGGTCTTGGATATCGTTGTAGGAGGTGACGGCTAGTTTGGACAGGTCCTCCACATAGGGTCCCATCAGAGGGTGCTCTCTGACACGCAGGTTCCCTTTGTTCTTGGGGTTCAGCAGGTCACGCACACGCTCACAGTAGATCTCCATGTAACTCACCTAAGGGGGGGGAAAGAGAGTCATCAGGAATCTGGTAAAATGTCATTATGAGTTGTTAATGGGCTCATAACTGCTGCTGTTTTTACTACACTATATCTGTTCATTGTACCTTTTTCCTCTAATTCACCTGAAAAACTAGACATTGTGTCTTGGTCTATCAGTAAGTGTGGTTCCTGTGAAAAAGCCTTTTGTTGTCCTTAGTATTGAATTATTATCCCTTGCACATCTTTTTAACTCAGCCACTTGCACTACTGATTCTTAAATGCTGCCCACTGTTAAGACCTATTGTGAAAGAAAGCCTTTTAAATGCTCAATGTGAAAAATATCAAATACAAAAAATATGATAAAGAATTGCACTTCACTCACCTCCACAGAGTAAGACATGTTGTTGTCATTATTGCTGCCATTGATCTTGGTGAAAAGGTCCTCACACAGCTAGAAAACAAACAACTGATTGTTATTTTTGTGGTAAAATTGGAATCTTATCTTCACGATTATTAAAATGCTGACATATGTCGCTAGTTTAAAAAATTGCTTTGTCACTAGGATTAATTACATGCTTCTGCAAGTTACGTCTGAAAGCACCGTCTCGTATATTACCAGAGGGATGATTCCTTGCTGGTCCTTCTCCTGTCGTCCCATCATAGTGTAGCTTTTCCCGGCTCCTGTCTGGCCGTAAGCGAAAATACACACATTGTAGCCTTCAAAGGCGTGAAGCAGCATCTCCTCTCCGATGTCCTTGTACACCTGCATCTGGGATGCATAGTTGATGTCCTCGGGCTGCAGAGACGGAGGGAGTGGAGTGGAAATAAAGAAAAAGAATATTAGAGAAAGAAAAGATGATAATAATTCTTCCATTGCAAGAAAATTCAGAAAATCAAAATGCATCTTGTGGAAGATGTCGCATTTTCGGACATCAGAAATAGAAGACAACTTTCCATTGTTATAGAGACAAATGCACTGTGTGCAGATAGCAAACAAGTTTTTCTACCATGTTGTTGAATACCAAGATTCAGATCAATGTTTCTCATCAAATATTTGACTTGTTTTTTGAACTTAAACCACTAAAGAGAATTTCTTATCTGATAAATTGTAAATATATTTAGTTCTAAAGGTAGTAAAAAACAAAAAACTATGTAAGGCAAGTCTTCAAAGTGTGACTGAACGATGCAGAGAAACTCACCGTTGTGTGAGACCAGTAAGAGTAGTCAAAGTTGAAGCTCTTGTTCTCTTTTGGCTGTTTGGGGTTCAGGATTGCTAAAATGACACAATACAGGGCGAGAGCGGGTTAGAGGCACCAACATTTACACCTTCATCCCTAGAGCTTGAGACACTCTAATAACCTGCATCTTCCCAGACTCCTATTCGCTGTTAGTTCTTCATAAGATACAGAGGATCTCGACTGTGAAATAGCTATATTCACATCTCTCTCTCTCTCACTGTTTGTCTCCTTGCTCATTGTCCCATCGCTCACTAACACACACACACACACACACACACACACACACATGCGTGCACACACACATTATTACATTCAGTTCCCCTATGATTTTATTTCCTGCATTAGGGCAACTTTAATTTATTTTTATTTCTCTTGTTGTTCTGTTGTTTGTTTTCCACCATGTTGTTTCTGTTCTCAGTTAGTCTGCTATCTAATCCAGCTTTATCTTTTGTCATCTTGATTTGTTGTTGTTTTGTTTGTTTCTTTATTTGTTTCTTTATTTGTTTGTTTCTTTCTTTCTTTCTTTCTTTCTTTATTTCTTTCTTTCTTTCCATCTTTCATTTGTTTTGAGATGAGATGTTTTTATTCCCTACCTTTTTTTTTTTATCTTGATTTTATCTATTTTATCACTGTGTTTGTTTCACTTCAATTCTATGTCTTCTCAAAAAACGAATACACTCAGATAAACAAACCTAGAACCCTACGGGGCTTTTAGTATAACCAGTACTATGATCCTATACTGTATGAAGTAAAGCCTGTCTTATACAGATGGGTGCCCCACATGATAAGGCAGCGTTATGATTTAAAAGCCTGTGTGCCAAGACAGGAGTATATTTCTCCTTAGATACGGTTTCTCCTTAGATAAAGAACCTCAGTAACAGCAGGATTAAACCAAACCTCTGAACCAATAGTTTTGGATAATAAAAAATTGACACAGCATATTCCTTCAATATCACTTTCAAAGAATCTCGACTTGAGCCAATCGTAAAGAGAGAGAGGGCTTACTAGGGCCAGTATAGCAGTTCTTTGTCTGGCTTAATTGATTATTAGTATAATTATTAGTATTAATAGTAGTAATACTAAATGCACCACTCATTATACCACTCATTGCACCACTCTGTCTCTCTCTCCCTCCCTCTCTCTCTCTCTCTCTCTGTCTCTCCCTCTCTCTCTGTCTCTCTCTCTCTCTCCCTCCCTCTCTCGCTCTCTTTCTCTCTGTCTCTCTCTCCCTCCCTCTCTCTGTCTCTCTCTCTGTCTCTCTCTGTCTCTCTCTCCCTCCCTCTCTCTCTCTCTCTGTCTCTCTCTCCCTCCCTCTCTCTCTCTCTCTGTCTCTCTCTCCCTCCCTCTCTCTGTCTCTCTCTCTCTCTCTGTCTCTCTCTCTCTCAGTGCCTCAGGACTGCAGCAGCAGATGCTCTTTTGACTTCAAACTGAATCCGGTGCAACGCCCCCTGTGGACAAGTTCAATACAGCAGCGGCGACGTCCCGCTGAGCGTTCTGACAGGACTGATACAGCATGTGCTCATCCAGAAAAACCATAATGCAGATAAAATGGAAAAAGTGGACCACCAATGTTGGAAATTGCTTAGGACTCACATTTAGAGCTAGTCCAGTTAATGAGCTGAAATAATGAATGTTTTAATCTGTGGCTTCCTCAAACTGTGATAATGAGGTCATCAAAACACCGACAGGCACAGAGACCCGGCAGTGTGCCGAGCGTACTCTCTCTCTCTCTCTGTCTCTCTCTCTCTCTGACACACACACGCAGTAACACACACAAAACAAGGCACACACACAACACACATATCCTTGCATCAGCTGACCCGTGTGTCTGGGCTCAACCAGAACAAGGAAGCCTTTTGGTCCCTGCAGCTCGTATGATGAGAGCAGAGAGCCGTAGAGGTCACTACATCCTACACACACTGACAGGCTTCAGTCGCGCGGCCTGACAGAAGCCTTTGTTTGCCTCCCTAGCTGCCAAGACGCTGCGTGCCTCGCTACCCACTATCCTGCCGCTGGAAGGCAAGCTTCCCACCAGACAAATGATTGAGGTGAAATGCCAAACTTGCCTCACTACAGGTCACACAGAAATGGTCAAAACTGCACCAGAACGTCATTGTGTTACTGATTTGCATGTGTTTCACACTTTAAAGCCATGGGTCAGCACCTAAAGAGGCTCACTCTACATGATGCCCCGCCTCAATCACAACGTTGCAGCTACTGTATCATGCTGTATCCATTATTTATATGAACATGGGTGATTCAGGTTACCAGACTGGAAAATCATCTGACTGCAGAGCCTTTCAAGGATTCATCAATACATCTCGATTTCAAAATCTATTTTCAATCCATTTAGATCAAACAACTAACAACAGAAAGACGTATTCCCAGTGGCCTGTTTACAGTGTGGATGGTTAGAGCTGAATTGGCTGTTCCTGTCTTGGTCAGACGGTCAGCTCTTTGTCATCTAACATCTTTGGTGCGTCAGTTGCAAATCTTTTGCATTGTCATAGAACACTTAGTGAATGTAAATGCCAAGAAAATTAGCAAGGGAATGAATTGATTCTAGTTTATAAGAAAATTGTAGTTTATATTGTAGTTTAGAAAAAAGGAAAAATATAATTGTCATATTTTAAATATTTCCACTGACTTTGACTCTTTAGTCATAACTGGTGACTTTAATATTTATAGTGATAATTCAAACGTCAAGAGTGCTAAAGACCTTGTAGTCATATTGGACACCTTAAGACTGTTAGCATGTGAAAGGGCCGACTCACAGTCGAGGGCATATATTGGACCTGATTATTACTAAGAGTCTCAATATTTCAAATTGTTGCAATTTACCTTGCCTTATCTGATCACTTTGTGTGTGTTTTTTGATATGTCTATTAATCCTGACATCCATGTTATATCAGAAACTGTTAAAAAAAACGGTTTATCAATGAGAATAGTAGTGCACTGTTCATGGAGGCTATCTCTTTCTCACCAACCCTTATTTCAACCAATAATCTTCTAGATAATTTCAATTCCAAAATTGTGAATGTTATTGATGTCAGTGCTCCTGATAGGGTCAAATTGATGTCTGGTTAGAATAAATATGTGCATGTCTATAGATACAATATATTCACTGAACAGTGAAAAAGGAAAATGTGTTACTGTTCCAAGGATTGAAGTACAACAATGTGTGTTGGTCAAAATGTGCAATGCCAGATCCACAATATGTGGATCCTTCTGTGAATGTAGCTGTAAGAGACACACCATACACAGCAAAATCCAAACATCAACACTATGCAAGTGTTTCTATAAGTCCACACCCATCAGAGTTACTTTAACACTTTAAGATAGTTTTGACCAGCTGCCCCACAGCCACATCAGCTCTGTGACTGAACAAACAACTCTCCAATCAACACTTGTCAACTGCAAATAATTGTCACTGATATTAACACTGAAGAAAATGTGCTTTGTACTCACTTGTGGTGTTTCCTGACATCTGAATGATGCACTTGCTGTCCTTCCCAATCTCTCTGGAGTTGAAGGGTCTGACCCTCACTGCCACCTTGACTGAAGCCCCCGCCATGCTGCCGGTGGGTGGGGAGCAAGCCGACTACCAAGCAGGGTGTCTGTCAGAGGGCTGGGGATCTGCTGGCCAGGCAGACACACACCTGGCACCTGTGGAGATGTGGAGAGAAGGGTGTGATGAGATTGTAGAGATAGAGGTAGAGACATGAAGGAAATAGACCAATCTGAGAGATGGAAACTTGGGTTTTGTTTTGCATAGTAAGTGAAGCACTCCATAGGTATGATTTTATATCCAGTATTCCTGCCACAAGCAGCCTACTGGTAGACCTGCCATAACCCCACCTAAAAAAAAGATATGCTCACTGTCATTCAATTCAGTTCAATTCAATTCAATAGACAGTGTGAGTCATTTCAATTAAGGATTTACTGATTGGGCCTTGAAGATTTCACACAGTTAATCCTGGTGATACTGTACGAATATCAATTTCGTTTTATGAGACACACAGCTCCTAATAACGCGGCTTAGTATACGGATGGACTGCTATTTGGCAGTAAGATTAGCATCATTGCCATTCTACGGTAAAATGGCTGCTTATTCCTCGGGTATCATCCCCTTTCCTCATCTGTTGCGACGGGCGAAAGCCGTGTGATGAAACAGCATCTCCTCGATGCTTCACCCAAAACGAAAATAAAAAACACTTTCATTTTGCTATAATATTCTTGTAAGGAGTTACAATTTTGTTGCATCGTTAGAATATTTATTATAGAATTATATGATACACCGTTCTTGTTCGTTAGGGACTTTTAAGGAGGTTTTCATCTCTGTTTCTCTACAGATTAAGAGGTAATTAGTGTTTTATGTGGCAACTGACATTAAGAAGAATTTCTTAAACGAACGCGGTGCAGATCCCACCCATTTTCTCATTTGCAACCGGTGAAAAACATAATTCCTCACCTCATTTTATCATTTTAACAGCCTACACCTACATCTCTCCAGTAGGAATGCAGAGGGAACAAAATGTAGGTTTGTTGGACTACAATTCTCAGAAAACACGCCAAGACAGTTGCGATTGTTGAACACAGAGAGAAAGACTGTAAATATGTGTAACCTTAACGCACTGGCCAATGTAAATATTGTCCCCTCCATCTTGCTTTGCCTGCCGCACCTCAAAGGCAGGCCGCGTAAACATAAATGGCACTAGTACCAAATCACCTAACACTGCGACAGAAAGGAGGTCAGCACGCCGATTTCCCATCATTATGTTTTAAATGCCACTGTGGGTCTTTATACGCTCTTACAATTACATGTCACGGCGTTTCTCTTATGTTTATCCAATTTATTCACAGTGCCATGATGGACATTTCTGAGGATGGACTCGGACATTTGAATAGGCAGTTGTTGACAGACACAAATATCCCATGTAGGAGGCATAACCTACATCCTGACGCAGTGTCCTTATTTATCGCCTCACACTTAACCACGGGCCTCGAAATCACACACACACGCACGCACTGTCCACCCCAAGGAGTGCCACCCTTGGTACCTCTGCTGCGCCACGCCATGAAAAACAACATCTCATCACTAGAATGGAGTCTCATCTTACCTAACCACCTCCGACTCGATGGGGGTGAATCCTCTGCCCGAACAGCGTCCAAATCCTCCCGTGCCTCCCTTGCTGATTTTCCTCAGTGTATTTTTGCCTCTTTCTCTCTCTCTCTTCGGTCAGCCTACAGCATCCCTTGGCGCATCCATGCATGGAGAATCCGCCTCTGGCTGCGAGGACCGGGAGAGGGGGTGAGAGAGAGAGAGAGAGAGAGAGAGAGAGAGAGAGAGAGAGAGAGAGAGAGAGAGAGAGATGGGTGGGCTTGAGTCTGGAACACAGTGGTGCGTCAATCGGAGAGAGAGAGTGGAGGGAGGGAGGGAGGAGCAAGGGACAGATATGGATGGATAAATAGAAGGATGGGTGCAGGCGCTGAGCTGCTCGAGCGGCCCACACCGTCGGTGTGACGGGAAAATGGCGGTGCTGACTGGGCCAGGGATGCTGGGAGGCTGTGATGACATCAGCATCAGCATCGTCAGAGTCGAGAGGCAGGCAGCCAGGCAGAGCGATGCAGCACGCAGAGACAGAGGGAGGGAGGGAGGGAGGGAGAAAGAGCAACAGAGGCTTTGGAGAGACAAACCATGGTGGTAGTGGTGGTATGGGGGGGGGGGGACGAGGCTGCAGACAGTAGCAAGGAGGGCGGGATGGGGAGAGAGCAAAAGCAGAAAGGAATATACACAGCCGGGTGAGAATAGGAGATTGGAAGTGGGAGGGAGACAGAATGAGACTTGAAGCAATGGACCATGAACGACACACAGGGAGGCCATGGGGAGAAATGAAACAGCCAGGTACCCAAGGGAGACCCATCACACTAAACATCCAGAGACAGATTCTGCTGCTTGCCTGCTCTGTGGGTCTCTCCTTAGTTTCTTAAGTGGCCAAAATGGAGCCACAGATGCATCCAGAGTGAGCATGCATCCCACTTCTCGACAAGCAGCTAAATGGAGCCTTTGTAACTGAAGTTCAACTATCCAGTGCTGTGGAAAACAATGCAGCTCATTCATTGTCTGCGACGTTGTTTATTTGTTAAGTGTGTAATAACACAACAAACTAGATATGAGGTGTTTTAGGCTTCAACACAGTCTGTCCAGATTCCAGGATGGTGACAGTTGGTGGTTTCTTCTCTAATAGGCCTACTGTGCAAAATATAATATATGTCCTTTGGTGAATTTACTCTACTGCTATGATTTACTGATTGAACCACACAGGGCCAACGTGTCGCCTCCTGTGTGATAAAATCCTCAAATAAATCCACATTCTAGTTTTGATTTTTTTTTTTTTCTTTTCAGACAAGTATCATCATAATCCGTCATCATAATCTGTCAATAATCAGATTCATATTGTGAAGCAGCCTTCAGAATGCAAAATAGATGCTCAGTCACCATCTGCCTGAAAGCTATCAGAAGTACATTGCATTTTACAACTCAATAACTCGGTCATGATTTAAGCTGCTGTTATTGCTGCCATGTAAAACTAAGACTCTGGTTCTAGAATAATAATTGGACCATAATGTTCGAAGATTATAACGTACTAAACTCAAGTGTACTTAATTTATATTTATTAAAATATGTGATTTAGAATCACTGACACAGAATGGCAAAGCAGCCTTACATACAAACATGCAAGCAGACGGGCAGTTGCATGTCTGTGTGGTCAGACAGCAAAGTAGACTGACAGAAAGATAGGCATCCTGAGTAGACCATGACGACAATTAAAGGGGAATATCACTGAATTTCTGTCATGTTTCTCCACACTACCTCAACAACTTTCTCCCAATGTTAAATGCCAGAAGGAGGCCTCTGACCTATGATGTCATACCAATGTATAACCTGGAGCAGCCCCATTGACAATGAAGAGGAGACTATGTTTTATCAGTTTTGAACAGACTTAAAGCATAAAATAAATGATTCGGAAACTCCTCTCTCTTCTTTCTTCTATATGGGGACAGCAGTGAATGTTTGTTAATAGAGAGGGAAAACTAAGGCATAGAAATAGCCAATTTAAACTGAGAATAAAGTCACATCAAAACCGTCTTGCTTCCTTAATGTGATGTATTTCCTGTTGAAACAGGATATTGAGGCAGGATATAATGCAGGGAGGGATCATTCAAAAGTAACCAATGGGATATCAATTAGGGAGAGAAAGGCAGATTTATTTGATGAGAGGGGAGGGATTGTTCAAAAAATCTGTGATGGTTTTATTGGCTGGAATTCTTATGTCGCCTCCTGGTACACGATGAAGTCGCCACTAAAGATGTTCTGTTTTCAAGGAAGTAAAAGTAATGAGATTAAATAAGAGAAATTTAATAAGAGAAATCATAAACTGTCCAATAAGTGTATGGTATGGTAGTTTGAATGAGCTAAAAAGTCATTTTTCATTTCAGCATGACTTTATCCCTATCCCACCCCAAGTGCTCCTCCTCTCTTTGAGTACATTTTGAATGTTCTTCTCTCTATAGTGCAAAGGCCAGTGAGAGTACAACACTGACTCCCATTTGTTTACCAGTTAGTGTAATTATTTACTACGCCGGACTCAGAGATGGGCATTTTCTTGTACTCCGGATCCTGCTGTGACATAATACTAAAGTTAAAGACTGGCAAAACCAACTGCACATGTGGCTGCACAACGCTGGATTCAATTACTGAAAACAAACAAAGATTAAACCTGAAGTTCAATATGTAAATGTTTAATCTGAAGGGTTTGAGGTTTGAAGTGCCTCTATTAATCAAGTGAATGCATGAAACAAATGGATGTTTATGAGGCTGAATCTGATTTCTACTATTCATTGCTCCACTTTGAGCGACCACTACTCACAGGTACAGAGGTCAGGTACAAGGTGCAATGTCTCACAGCTTTGTAATCTAATGAGCATATAGTTTGCACCAGACAAGTGTCAACACATTGACCTGATTGTGAGAAAAACATCAGGTTATCCATTACCCTTCCTTACATCTTCAATTAGTAATGAAGTGGGGCAAACAAGGGGTCGGCAGCTGACCTGGTTGAGGGTGAAAATCATGTGGAAAAACAGATAAAAGTACCGCCATATCCAGATTAGAGTGTCTGCACCGTTTCTCCTTTAAAGTGCTTTGATCTCCTTCTTGAACATTATTACGTTTTTAATTATATTTTTATGGAGAAACAAGAACAGTTGCATAATAAACTCACAGTCACAATCAATGCATAATCTGCACAGACAAAACTTTGCAGTGACCAAAAAGGTTTCTTTTTACCCTCACTTTACAAGGAAATCACCTCACTTGCAATTAGACAGAAAAATAAGCCATTGTCCTTAAATATGAATGTATGTTTGTGTGTGCATATGTGTTCATGTGTGCATGTGCATGTGCATGTGTGTGAGTGTGTGTGTGTGGGTGTGTGTGTATTTGCCTGCCCCCTGCTCAGCCAATCTGCTCTCTCAGAGAAGGAAGACTCCTCTCTGAAATCCTGCCCTGCTGTGACTGAAGGGGCGTGAAAAATCAACAAACCATATCCCTCCCAACTCCAAACTAACCTGAACTGGTCTAAGCTGCCAAGTGCAAGTCCTCACGTCTCCACAAGGTTCAACAATCTAGACAGATATATCCTATAAGAGTGTCTTTAAAATTATGGATCTAGACCCATAATGGGTCACAAACTCAGTCCAGGTGGATTTCCATATGACAAAAGTACCAATATGCATTAATGAGCCTATAGGTCCCCAGGCAAGACAAGATTTGAATTAAAATCGTGGAAATTGTTTAAGAACCAAAGATTAGATACTGATAACATCAAATGACTTCACATAATTTGTGTTATTTGCCCATTAGAAATTCCCCTATAGTCAGATTGTGCCACTCCAGTCCTTTAGCCTGCCCCAACTGGGAATAAGGCCGTGATAACCATATGCTTTCAGTGATTATCAGTCTATTTGCTATTTTTAAGCTTAATTAAACAATCTTAAAGGGTTAGTGCTATTATTAATAGTTAACCGAAAATATACTATTAAAAAACACACTCCTTTTGCTAAGCCTTTTGAGTCATCACGGGCCTCCTATTGCCCAGCCTGAAATCAAGTGAGTGACGCACGCCCCGTGGCCAAGAGGTCAAAGACCTGTTTGTTTTAAATCTTCAACCAAAACCTCACGGTCAGAGTCAGTCCCTCCGTCTGTCGGTGTTAATCTCACTCAGTGCAGCAGGCTTCCCAGGCACGAGGACCCCAGCCATGCAGCGGGCTTTGTTTAGCAGGGGCGCGCTGGTCGCTCAGACAGCAGCGGCCCTCGAGAGCCTCCTGGCCCCGAGGAGCGCGCCTCTGTTGCAGCGCCTGGATCGCTCCATGTCCTCCCTGACCGTCCCGCCGCCGGCCTGCATGCTCCGGCCGCTCGAAGCACCTCTCCGTTACCTGTTCGGACCGGGACCCTCCAACGTTCCTCCACGCGTTTTAGCTGCAGGCGGCAGACCAATAATTGGTCACCTGCACCCAGAAATGTATGAGGTAACTGTTGCCTCATTTCGTTTGAGAGTTGACTAACATCTTCAAATGATTTTTTTGTGAATAGCTATATGCAATTTGGGGTTTTATTAGGCTAAATTCACATTCTATTCAAGTTTGTTGTGGAACACCAGCCGTTCATTGGTGGCCAGCATCGCAGCTTTCTGTCAAAAATAACTTGCTGGCATTTTTCTTATTTTTAATTACAAATGGAACAAATAGACTTTCTTCCTAATTGCGTGGGATCCAAAACTGTATGTGATTAATAAAACCGTTGCGCAAAGGCACCGTTGTAGACATCTGACACCCATTGAACTCACTCAGACTTATGGATGACTACACCTGATAAATTAGCCCAAATAGTTGTTTTACTCATCCATTTGTGGTTTTCAGATAATGAATGACATCAAGAGAGGGATCCAGTACGCCATGCAGACGGAGAACAACATGACTATATCCATGAGCGGCTCCGGGCACGCTGCTATGGAGTGTGCGGTGTTCAACACGGTGGAGCCTGGAGAGAGCGTGCTCGTTGCCATCAACGGAATCTGGGGAGAGCGCGTAGCAGAAATTGCGGAAAGAATGGGTACGTCTTTACGCGCGCACTCGTTGGGTCTCCAAAAAGGATAAATAAGTAAATACATTGTATAATGACTAAGCAATAACAGTTACTTTGATTGTGGATTTTTTTGTACAGTATTAAAATGTTATGTTTTTTATCTTTATTTTAGGCGCCAATGTACATACAATGGTAAAAACACCAGGAGGATATTTTACCAATAGCGAAATTGAACAGGTAGGCATAATGTCTCTCAAACATCCTGTATACCTGGCTGAACTATTTTAACCCAGTCTTCCTCTGTTTGTTAAGTAAATATTCACCGATACACATTAATTTCTCACAACACTGTGTATGTCAATAATAACAACACACATCAACAAGATTAAAGTCCATCTGCATATATAACGGACTCTCCTCTCTCTGTTTGCAGGCAATAGCAAAACACAAGCCTGTCCTGTTTTTCCTCACACATGGAGAGTCCTCTGCTGGCCTCTGTCACCCAGTCGATGGCATTGGAGACATTTGCCAAAAGTGAGGCACCTCTCTGTCTCAAACTTGACAGTGTGTAAGTCTGTCATATTTCACACTGCTAATGAAATAACTTTTTTTCTCTAATTCTCTGCCACTCAGACATAACTGCCTCTTCCTGGTTGACACAGTTGCATCACTGGGGGCAGCGCCAATTTTCATGGACAAGCAAAGTAAGGCAATGATAAAATAATAAAAACTACCTGCTACCATGCGCTTGCATGTCAGTGTGTGTGTGTGTGTGTGTTTGATTTTATGTGTCTCTTATTGTCCTACCAGATATCGACATCCTGTACAGTGGTTCTCAGAAGGCTCTGAATGCTCCTCCTGGCACAGCACCCATTTCCTTCAGTGACAGAGCATGGTAAGGAGGGCCCCTAATTTGTGTGCATGTGTTGGGGGACGGCAACTGCATAAAAATTGAGAATAGAAAGATATAAAAGCAAACCATTGTCTTTCTCTCTCTGTTATCCCACACAGCCACAAGATGTTTAACAGGAAAACAAAACCAGTATCCTACCTCTTTGACATGACACATTTGTCCAACTACTGGGGTTGTGATGGCAAACCAGCCAGAGTGTAAGTCCACCAAGCATAGCCTAAACTTAACCTACACATGTCAATAGATAAAACCATAATTTCAAGCAAATATTAGTTTAGAGATCAGTGTTGGAGTACCAACTGATTCTTGGCAATTGAATGAGGTAAAAGTGTGCATCCTTATTCCCCTCATGCACACATGAATCTTAATTTAACTGGGGCTGTGAATGGTGGAGATGATCATCTTTTTTTTCTTTTCTTTTTTTCTCAAATCTAGCAATCTGAGGAAAGCAATTTCAGAAATTTGGGCGTCAATGTCATGGGTGGGGGATTAAAATCAGTCTGCAATGCCAGTGTGCAAAGAAACACCAAAATTGGATATTTACAGTTTTGGTATAGCGAAGAACAATACTGTAATTAATAAAGTGTCCTCTGGGCTTTAGATACCACCACACAGGCCCTGTGTCTGGATTCTTCGCCCTGAGAGAGAGTCTGGCCATTCTTGCTGAGAAGGTAAAGGGACACCACCACTTTTTGCATTTACTTTATGCTAGAAAGAGCACATTTTCCATAATTAGTTTTCCATAACTTTGTCATGGTTAGTCTGAAAACCTTTTACCATTTGAAATCCATTACCAATCCTTCTTTCTGCCAGCCTTTTGTCCAGAAGGTTTTGGTATCAACACTGTCTTTATTTTGCAGTTGGGAGTTTTGTAATTTTGCCATACCATACCAATTTTCCATACAAATTTAGAGCACATACTACATACTGTATGATACACAGTATATAGCAGCAGAGTGTCGACTGCAAAGCAGGCCCCGCTCTCTGCTGGTGAGTGCTCAAGGTCACATGGTGGCAGCGTGTCATCACTGACCTTCTCCAATCTCTGTCTCCCTCTAGGGGCTGGAGCAGTCCTGGAAGCAGCACAAAGAGGTGGCGGCCTACCTGTACAGGGGACTGGAGGACTTGGGTCTCAAGCTCTTCCTCCAAGATAAGGTGAGGCGCAGACACACAACAACAAAACATGCTGTGTAACTGGAGTATCCTGTTGGCATAACAGGCTATTAGCTATATGCACCTGCAGCATTGTGGGTATGAATCTCATGACTTTTGTTGCATGCAATTCCCTCTTTTTTTGTCTCTTTCCTGTCATTTTCATCTGGATTCTTTCTAATAAAGCCGACATGCCATTTAAAAAAGAGCAATAAAGATCTTAATCCTTAATCTTGTGACCATCTTATATATTCAGCAAGAAACAATACAAAATGGACAAATGACACAGGACCATACATAATAATACTATTGTCCCAAATATATGTTTAACCAATATTAGAGGCTTGTATCATATCTCTCAGGCATAAACTTGCCCTTGACTATGTGTGGTGTCCTGCAGGATCTGAGGCTTCCCTCTGTCACCACCATTGCCATCCCTGACGGCTATGACTGGAGGGAGATGCTGGCATACATGATGAAGCACCATCAAATGGAGATGACAGGGGGCCTCGGCCCCTCCATCGGCATGGTGAGTTGCTGCTGTTTTTCACAAGGGAAATGGATTGAATAATTTGTCTTTACACGGGGAGTAACATCCATCTTCATTCCCACTCAAATTATTAACAGCTGAAAATAAACTAATGGAACAAAGACAGTCATAATACTAAAATGGGCTTTTTTTGGGAGCCCATCTCCAGATACCTAAGATTTTGTCTGCCTAACATTTGGGCCTACATTCATACCAAATTACCACCTATACACATTGTCATTATGTTGCCTCTCTGTCCTGTTATTCTGTCTGTATGTTTAATGACAAACAAGTTACAACAAGAGTAACACCGTCGACTTCGTACTAACACAACTGGCTGAATCACCCTGTTGAGTCATTCTTGTTAGCTGCACACTCAGCTCCACACAGTTCTGACGTATTTCTCATCACTTTTTTTCATTAGGTGATGCGAATTGGCTTGATGGGATACAACTGCGAGAAGGCTAATGCTGACATGGCACTGCATGCCCTGGCAGACGCTCTCAAGAACTGCAAAAAGAGCAAAGCATAAGGAATAAGATTCCTACGCCAGTGACCCAGTCCTCATTCATTCATTTAGGGAAAAATCTAAATGCAGTTTCCCACAAGACACCTGGAGTACTGCAGAACTATCAGGGATTCAGACGATGGATCATCGCTGCTTTTAACCACAGAGATTTTACGCAAAAATGTAACAAAAAAAATAAACAAAAAGAAATGATACATGTCAAACACAGGCCAAGCTTTTCCTTGTATAAGTAGGTGCTTTTGAAAGGAAAGAGCAGGGCATCATTGTCCACAGAATGCTAAGTAGCCTAATACAGATGTCAATAAAATGTGCATTATTTTATCAAACACCTGTCTTGCCTCATTGTGTGGGTAACAGCAAGAAATGACTCCAGAAATGGACGGCGATACAGTCAGCAGTAAATGTCTTCAGGGTTTTCCGAGGTCATTTTACGTAGCTGTGGTGCTGCACTAGCCGCACTACATTTCCCAAGATTCCTTGGTGTGGCGTGGGCCGTCAATATAAGGGCTCCGGAGTGAGAATAACACTGTCGCAGTTTGATATGCATTTTATTTGGTCGTGTTATTTCACCGCCTTTTTATCTTATCTTTGCGCCTGATTTTGTAACTTACTCCACAGTTTCCTTCATTAATGGCGTGCCCGTTTCATCAGTCAGGTAATGTTTTTATTTTTAACTGGGTCGGAGAGATCGTGAAACAGTGTAATAATTGTGTGAGCCGTAAATAACGGTGGTGCGTGACCTTAATTCCGTGTGCAGTTGATTTATGGTATAGGCCTGTCCTGTAAACAACTTCCTAAACCTCTTATGCTCACATTTCGACTACCAGCTGCGAGTGGAAAGGAAGAAAAGTGTCCATTCAAAAAAGTCTGTGACTAGGCCTATTTCTATAGCTAATTCTCCCTTACACTAAACCTAATCTAGAAACCTATAGTTGGCTATTAGGGAATTTTAGAGGCATGCTGTGTAATGTAATGGCGAATTCTTATTTAATAGAGGTATAGGATGTTGCTTTGATTAACCAGAGACCAAATTGTTTGTATGCTATGCCCTCTTGTGCATGTTGAAGAGAAGTGTCCTTATATAGACTGTGTGTGTGTGTGTGTGTGTGTGTGTGTGTGTGTGTGTGTGTGTGTTCAGTGGAGTTGAACCCGGGCCTCCTGCCTCTGGACTGGCTCCTGGGAACCTGGGAGTCAGATGAACCCGGGGAGGGCTCCTTCCCCTCCATAAACCCTTTCCGCTACACAGAGACTCTGCACTTCAGCCATGTGGGGCAGCCGGTCATCAACTTCATGTGGGTTTCACTTGACAGGAGGAATGAAACTGCAAAAGCTGAGGAAAGAAAGACAGAAATATGTTCACATTAGCAAATATCAATTGAACTACAATCGTTGCAATATCAGTTAGTTTCTCAAGGGGAATTTTTGCTGTAACTTTCTCATATCAGAAGGTATTTGGACTTATCCTTTCTCTGGGCACATAGGGCCTTTATACCTGTCCAATCTGTACCATTGTAATATATAAGATGGTGGGGTCACAGAATCCCTCCCTTCTTCCAGCAGTATGCCCACCTCTGCAGCTACCATTAGACCAATTCAGTTTACTTCAATTCAATTTTAATGTCAGTCCACTTTGCACAAGGGTAGAGTAGAACAAAAACAAAACAGTGCAAGAACAGAAAATACTAGACAAAACAGTGCTACAAAACCAAATAATGCAATCCAATATTACTACATTAAAGTGATTGATGTAAGTATTACAGTATTGATGCATCACAGGAAATAAGGTTTAGAGTGACTTGTGCATCACATAGATGCTGCTGGTAGGGGGCAATGTTCAGCTAAGTTCACCATGGTGTGTTTGAGAATCCTGTTATGCGTTGTGGCATGGGGGAGAGGAGCTGTTCCTGAGTCAGTTGGTGCTGGACTGAATGCTGTGGTACCATGATACCGTTGTCCAGACAGTAAGGGAGAAAATCGTTAATAGTTGGGGTTGGTGTAGGTTTCTATCTGCTGTGATATGCTAACAAAAATAAGGCAAAGTTGGCATTGTCATTTAGAAACACTGGTTGGTATGCTTAAGCAGTCCTCAGCTGATTCCTCATTGATATTGTGTTCGCAGGTTTAATGCATTCCATGCTGCGAATAAGAAGCCGCTGCACAGAGAGTGTGGCTTCATTAGACTGCAGCCAGGAACCAACAGAGTGGCATTCATCATTGCACAGAACTCAGGTAGTAACACTCACATCACCAGTCATAACCAGAGAAATATAGAATGACATGTGACACATAAGTATCAAATACCTTCTATTTCTATTACTCAGTTACTCTCTTATGCACACACACACATTTTGAATCCCAGTGTATCTCCTTGTGCAGGTCTGGTGGAGATAGAGGAAGGAGAGCTGGCAGGACAGCAGCTGAACCTGCACAGCCACGCTCTGGCCAGAACCTCCTTCGCCAAGGAGCCACACGTACAGCAGGTCAGCCTGTGATTCTGTCATCCAGCATGATGCGCTTAATGTGAATGTGAATAAATTGACACATTTTGCTATTAATGAATCATCAAATCTGTGCTTCGTCGGTGTAAGTCCACAAAACATCGACAGAAAGTTTCCAGCGAGGTGTCAAGTTATTAACAAGCTTTAAGTTTTATGCTGCAGTTTTACCTGCTCTGTGCCGGTGACCTCGCCTGCTCTTTTCCTCCTTTCAGATTTCTAGAGTGTTCCAGCTCCGACCAGATGGGAAGCTGGAGCAGACAGTTTCCATGGCAACAGACGACCAGCCACTGATGCAGCACTTGCACATCACCTACCATCGGTCATCTTGACCCAACAGACGGGCAGCCCTTAGATGCATACAAAGATCTTGGCTTCTAATTGTATATGTTGCCAAAAATAAGTGCACTGATCAATAATCGCTTGTCAGGTCGGTTGATCGTATAAATTACTCAAACATTAAAGATTCATGCAGGCTTGCTGATCTGACAGCATGTCTGTTCTAATTAAGATAATTTACATCAAACTTAACCAACAAAATGAATAATAAATAGTACAGTGCATTACATACAATAGTAAATGAGAGTCGTTATCAATCTGGAGCATTTGCTTGAACATGACTGAAGTGTCTTGCTGGCATTGTTTGGACACTAGAGTCAGACGTACAAAGACCGCAGCTTTACGTCATTATCTATCATACAATACAAAGCATCCAAACAGCTGTATTTGCTCTTGCCAGTTTGGAAAAAAGTGGCAAATGTAAAGCTTATGTTGCACTAAGAGACGGGCTGATGTTCCAGTCAAGTTCAAAAATCTATCTCAGATAGCAAGGTTTCATATTGTTTTGACCAAGTTAGTATACTGAATGGTCTTGGTTATGATGTAATATAGCCATAAAGTCTGTAAAACACACTGGATTGATTTGTTGATTGATTGTTTGATTTATTTATGTTGATAAACATAGTTAATATATTTAATCTTTGAGCTGTAAAGCTTATAAAGCACTAATGTTCATTATAATGCCCTCATATCTTTAACTTCATTGCACTATAAGATGGAAAGCTAACTGCTCTACCTCTGGAGTCAATGCATCGATGCTTTTTGCATTATAGGCCCATTGCATCGAGTGTTTGGTTCTTTTCCCACCTGCCTAGTTGTTACACTGTTCTTGAATATTGATTTTCTCTACTTAGGTCATCTTTGTTTACTGCATCCTGTAACTCTTTTCACCAACTGAACAGTGGTCAGCTGAGTTGCTTGGTTACCATTTTATTTTTGAATTTTTCCCCAAAGGAAAATTCTATTCTATTCTATCATGCTCAAGCTGCCTGACTGTCAGATCTGAGGAATAAAATAAAGAATCAACGGCAATGGGTGTGGATCATGTTAAAAGTTTATTTTGGAGTTTTAAAAAAAAATGTTCACACACACAAACATATAATTTAACACTGTGAAAGTTACAACCAACAGGCATACTATACATTCAATCATTCTGATGAGAGCCATTGTTGTGGCTCTCTGTATACTGCAACGGCTCTGATTATTAAGATCATAAATAAACTATTTACAGATTAAAAAGGAAGTTAATATCAAAATATGCAACATCATCACATATGCAGCATTCCTCCACCCTTAAGGTCTTTGGCCATGTGCAATCTCTGAATGAGAGCCTGATGTTCCCAAACCTGGGCGCAATGAGACTCACCCAAACATGTAATCGTCAATCACATCTCCAAAATTTAAGCAGGCGATTTTCAGTAGGACACAATATTTTGGCTCATATTTCGGAAGAGAAGTTCCGTGTGCTGTAGCAGAGCACAAAAGTGAAAATCAAACCCATGAAGTGTAACCAGCTGATGCCACCTGATATCGCTCTTAGGTGTAAACTCCCTCCTGAGTTGAAATACCTCTGCTTTTGCCAACTGAGATCAATCCTTTTCAGACTGATAAGACAGAACGTGTTTGACTTCTGTGGTCGTGTGGAGGGTGAACACAGAGGTCACGCAGTTCCATCCGGGCCGAGGACACAGTGCTGAACGCAAAGTGCCGGCCAGTAACATTCAATCACAATCAAGCGTGTAGAAAACCCAGCGAGCTGTTCAGACCCAGAACATCAGCTTTCATTATGAAAATGGTATTTATCTTAATCTCTCCTTTAGGTAGATTTTTCCCTGATCTGTTTGAGACAAATTTAGCTTCGGACTTTGTCTTTGTCTCAAGAGTATGGACAGCTTCCATTCACCCCTGGAAAGCTGAAGAGCATAATACATTACAGTTACAACACTGGATAAGACTGGCTTACTGCATTGGTTAAAGCAGTGTACTGTATGTGTATAAGAAGTGGAGTGACACAAACTTACTCCTATGCAAAAAGAGATTAAGCCATATATTATATGCTTTTAAATATGACTGTGACTACTCTTTGGATGAAGGGTAATCACTGTTACAGATGTATTTGACACCAAGATAACACACATTTGATGCTGATGGAACACTTGTTGATGGCCACTCAGCAGCAGACTGGTATTTGCCGGTTGGCTCAATCCACATCAGTCGAGCCGTCCATCTCCACTCGATCCGTTACCGTCAAGCGTGAGATTTCAAATCTCATATAAAACTATGACTTTGATGACGACTCCTGTGCTGTCTGTCTTGCCGTTCACTGTTCCTTCATGACGTAGACATATACTGTGGTTAGAAAGTACTTCAAGGACTCTATGGCAGAGGACATCCAGTGGTGTTCAGGGGTGAGATCCTTCTTCACCACACATTTTGTGATTTCCCCCTGGAGAAAGGAAACAGAGGGATGTATTTAATACTGGTAGTTTCCCACTAGAGTTTGTTCAAGTAATAACTGACACATTTACAGGCCACATTCATTCCAAATATGGCTGATTTGCACTTATAAAATAAACCATTGCCTTATGTGAATCAACCATATCAAATGCAATTTAATGTAATTGTGTCTTTTAACCAACAGAGGGCCATTTAAACAAGTCCTACCCCAGTAGAGCTTTCCATCAGATCAAGAGGCTTCTATAGTAAGAGGACAATACTGAGAGCCACAGCTGGGCCTGCCTAAGATAACTGCAATCAGCTTTCATCAAACTAGTCTCTAACCCTGACTGTGAGAGTTTATGAAACTGAACTGGGCTCTAATCCAAAGGCAAGATGACACAATTGGCCATCTAGGTACAGTGCCATTTTAATCCCCATAGAAACCAAAAGAAACCAGAGCGTTTCCCCCTCCCTTGTTGTCTTGAATGTCGTCTTGTTTGATTTTCATTCAGTTTTTGGCTAAAACATCTCTCAATAACATTAAATCAAAAGGGAAATGATACATGAGAAACCTTTTATCATGGACTGAAAGTATCATGATTAGCAGCATATGCAGCGGTCACTTACCCATCCTCCCCGTCTCTTCAGCCAGGGAACCAGGAACTTGCGGACAAACTGGCCCAGACTGTCCACTAAGATGTGTACTGTGGCTGGCTGGCCATGTCTGACACAATCCACTGCAAGAGCCCCGGCTACTGCATACATGGACACCACCTTCCCCCATGTTATACCTGCAGAGAGAGGAAGACAGCGAGAAAGAATTGATGTTCATCATTAATGTATTGCTGAAGTTTACAAAACATGATATGGTTAAGCTTCAGTAATTCAAGCTGATAATTTTGTTTCTGTCTTACAGTCTCAGGGCAGCAGTGTGATAAGTGCAAGGGTGGAAATAACTAATTACAATTACTCTGGTTACTGTAATTGAGTAGCTTTTTGAGTATTTTTTTTAAATCAGTAAAAAAATGTTTACTTAAGTATGTTTTGACTGAATTATTGTATGTTGCTACATTTTAAATCACATCACATCCATTACAGAGTTCAGATTTTGTGGCTCTTCATAAGCATCAGAAACTGGCTGGTCGCAAACTGGCCAAATGTGGAGCTTTTCGCAGTGAACGGCCAGTCAGTTGACAAGAGCAATCTGTCTTTACTTTATTTTGTAAAAATGTTTTCCCCAAGAATCTAGTTTGAACTCTGTCCTCTTGTCCTTTTAGAATTGCATGGAAAAGATCACATCTAACAATGTTCTCTTTTCTAAAAAGTAACTCAGTAACTTGAGATACTTTATACTTAAGTATATTTTTACACCAGTACTTTTACTTCTACTTAAGTAAGATTCCAACAAAGTAACAGTACTTCTACTTGAGCAGGATATTTTGGTACTGTTTCCACCCCTGGATAAGTGAGACGGGAAACCACGATTTAACCGGACGACTTGGGGTTCAAACCCCTGTGTTGGTAAGCATCTCCCCGGCTGAAGTGTCCTTGAGCAAGACCTAACCCTAACCCTACCAGCAGCAAGGTTTCTGTTCTGCAGCTGACCATTAATACATATCTTCTCTATGGTTTCTGTTCCACTTACTCGCCGTGCTACATGTCTCGTGGCCTGACACAAAGTATGTAGGGCAGACCGTGGACCTTGCACTGAAATAAACTGTAAATACCAGGTTTGAGTCAACAAACCTGGTGCATTTGTGTTAATGTAGCTGATAAGATGTTTTGCATGTTTTACATGACAGTAGTAAATTAAACTGGGTGAGACTGAGTCAAGAGAGTGCCTCGGTTTAGATTGCTTTGCATATCGCGTTCTGCGCTCTGAGGCAATTAAGTGTCATAAAGTTGCAAAGAAGGGAACCTACTTTTTCCTCTTTTCTGTGTAAACCCATCACATCGAGAGAAGAGCCGACCTCAAAAACAATAAAGTCTGATAATTAAGGACATCCTGCCATTTCCAAGTACTGTTTCCAGGGCAGCTGGGATTGTTATGATGACTGTTAGTGATGCAACGCAAGGCCTAATGGCATTAGCCTCCTTTAGGGCAGCTTGCATTGTGAGTTCTGTTTGCTGGCACTGACCCCGGCCAGGAGGGGACAGAGCTGTGGGCAAGCTTAAACGAGATAACTGTCCATGGAAGCAGCCAGATCACGACACGTCTCACTCCCTACTGAGAAGCGGGCCGAGAATAGAGACAAGATTGTCAGGGATAAAGCAAGAGAAGAGGAGGGAGGAATGAGAAAGAGCAGAAGTGGGAGGCAGACTAAGATGAATGAGGAGAGGCGAGCAATTATGATTTTTTTGAGACGAACCGCAGTTCAGATAACCATTAATCCCTTTCCAATAAGTATGTGATTATGATACATAATGTAGTTGGATTCACTGGACATATCGTGTGCAGAATCATTCCCATATAAGGAAACTCTTAAGTTCAGAGACCTAAGGGCATGTCACTATTATTTGCTGTCTCTAAATTAATGTTTGGCTCAAGCGCTTGGAGGCACGATAAGGAATCACAATGCCTTATAGGTAGTTTTGAAACTATTTTAGACGGAAGGAAAAACAAGCTCACATGAATAACAGTATTTTTCTATTTATATCCAGTCTTCAACCCTCGCATCCCAGAAGGCTGGGGGCGGCCTGGGTTCAACAGTTTGTTATCCTTCAGAAGGAATCCCACGCTGTTCCAAAAATGAGCCACTCGTGACGTCAAAACAGGCACAAGTTAGGCCAGAACACAAGCATGAAAATTATAAAAAGAAAGTCTCTTTTTTTTCCTGGGACTGCGCCAAATTTTAGCTCTTGTTCTTCATACTCCAGGCCATTTAATCTATCCCAAAGGCTCATAACATATAGTTATTCATGTGTCAGCTGGATACTGCTAGAGGTGGTGTAGAAAGTCCACATAAGTGCCAGACACTATGTGACAGAGACTGAAATTTATTCCAAACAACTCCAAGATGTCCAATGCTCAAATCTGAACGCATCTCTCCTGCTACAGAACAGACGGCATAAAGGATCCTGTTCAGACCAGACAGGCATAACTGCAGGCCAGACAGATATAAAAGGACAGAGCATTATCAGCACATATGTGCTCAAATTATTCTATCAGCTATTGTAGATAACAATAAATCAAGGAAGAAAAGTATTATTTGTAATGCAACTATATAGAAACAAAGATGTTTGTGATCCAAATGTAAATCACAAGCCATCAGTACATGCTTGAATCATTAATTTCCAGTGACCATTATGAGGAAGTCACAGCACATAAAGTCTACAGTATATTTCCAACTAGCTGATAAAATGGTAATTTTACTCTAAATATAGATATTGCATCAAAAAATCTAGTGTTGCTTGGGCCATACTATGACTCTGTGTTGTAAATTCTCAGGCCTACAATTCAAAACAGAAAGCAGAGACAGAAAATATTTTTGGTTTGATGGTGCAAGACTATAAAACAGCACACTATAAAACAGAAATAACCACAATAGAAAACTTGTTGACACATAACCAAACATCCTTTCTGTACAAAAGACTAATGTCATCAAATAATGATATATTGCTCCCCAAAATGGAGATTGTCCATACTTTTTGAGTAAATCCATCCCCCAAAATTGGAAACGAATCAATGCAATCTGGTCAGGAAATGTGAGCGTCTAAATTAAGTATCTCTGGATAGAAGAGATGAACGAGGAGCAATTATGCCTTTTAGATGAAGGATTCTCTGTTATAACTATATCAACACTTCACCTACGTATGAGTCACACCCACACACTATTAATGAATGTGTCTACTAGCCTGCCAAACGGAAGTGATGGAAAAATACTGACGCACGCCTGTTACTGCATAATCACTGCTCTCATCAGTGATGTGCAACGCCGTTAAAGTGTAAATCTCTACCTGGGCCAGCAGATCTCCTTTGGCAGATGGCTAGACGTTTAGTTTCCAGCAAGGCAGACCTTAGTTAGCATTCAGTCTGTTACATCAACGCCACAAACACCTTGTACTTCAGAACAGCTGTATACCTGTTGAGAAGATCTCTGTTGCCACGGCAATGAAGGCATCCGATACCATATTCTCCATGGCAACAGAAATGTTGAGCTGCCGTGCCACGTTCCTGTACAAACTCGGCTGCATACACTCCAACTCATCACCTAGGTAACAGCAAGAGAGCACAGAAAGACAAAAAAAAGTTTAAAAAAAGACAGTTATGAAGACGACAGTTCTTCTGAATGAGTGAGGGGAAAACCTAAAATACAGATGGCAGTCCAGCAAGGCTGAACCCAAAGTACAGATTCAATCTAAATCAGTCATTTAAATGCTCAGGGTTAAGCAAACTATACATAATCCAACCTAATAATAAATGCTAACTTGTGAATTGAAAATGTCCATATTCTAATCTGGTGGTGGAGGCACTCAGAAATCACTATATTAAAGTAAGATTACTCGCCCACCCCAAATAGCCTACATGCATGGAAACACACACACACACACACACACACACACACACACACTTCTCATTCACTAATACCCATTCTAAAACTCTGCCATTTACCTCTCTGCTGATAGCTCTTAAGACCAAGCTGAGCACTCAAGCTGCTGTCTCAAGTCAAGTCCTACTTAAACAAGAACCCAGACAGAAGAGCCGGGGTCAAGCAGTTCTCACACTCAAAGGCAAAGCCCTTAGCTTGTAACCAGCACGGCTTGTAAAATTGCTTGTAAAATTGATATAAGCCTCAATGTGAAAATCATTCTTGATTCTGGTCTGAATTTTGAGAATCAAGTCTCAAGGGTTGTTCAGTCTGGTTTCTTTCATTTGAGAAGTATGAATTGAGCATTGTAACTCTGTTTTGGTGTCTCGATCATAAGGCTTTCCCTTGTCTATAGTTCAATGAAGCAGCTAGGCTTTTAACTAGAATCAGGCAGAGAGATCATAAAATTCCCATAACAATAACAGTCACCTTACACTGGCTTCCAGTTGAAGTCAGGTTTTATACTTTTGTTGATTACTTTTAAAGCAATAAATGGCCTGTCCCCAGCTTACATTACAGAGTATTTCATTCCCCATGCACAGAATTGAAGTCTTAAATATACTATACATATAGTATATAGCTCTGTTGCAATCAGAGATCCAAAATTTAGGCCCACCCTGCCTGAGGAAATACAATTAGCAAACTCTGTATCTTCTTGTAAAAAAAACTGAAAACTTATTTTTCTTAACTTGCATTTAACTGATGACTTGTTTTGTACTGATTATTCTGTAGTAACATTATAGATGTTTGTAGGGAATCCAACATTGTTTCTGAAGTTTGCCTCGTTTGCCCTAATGAGCTACTGCTGAGTCAGCAGTGTAAGAGTGTACTTCCCTTTATTATAGCAAATCATTTGTTTCCTTCCTTTTATTTTAAAGTATGTTTTTAACTTTGAGCTATGAAGCGCTATACAGATATAGATACATGCAAATGATAATGGAGCGCTGGCCCTATAATACACCTGTGGCACTTGTTTAAATGATAAATGGGGACAATGAAAAAGTGATAAAAGGAAGAGGATATACTGCAATGGCGCAAATAAATCTTACTTGAGCCATCCCTGTCCTGAATGTATGAGAGAAACTATAGTGCACAAAGTCAGGTGCAAAGTACACAAGGAAATGACGACCATGTGTGTATGTGTGTGCTTGGTGCTATAAGATGTCGCCCCTTGTGTGACCCAGCATCCCTGATATGGATCCAATAACTCAAGATGCAAACGCTGCTTCTTCACCTCCCTTATTTCATTCATTTTGAAGTTCACTAGTATAAACCTGGTTTTGCGAGACACTGTAAAACTGCTCTTTGATGTTCACTTGATCGTCATTCAGGCTCTTCTTACCAAGGCAGAGCAGCACCAGCGACACCTCAGAGAGTGCTGCGTTTGAGGCAGGCAGGTTGAGTTCAGATTTGGACCATCCCAGCCCGTTCTGGTTCAGTCTGGAGAGGATGTAGTCTCTGCACAGCGCTTTGGACTGGGACACCAGCTCTTTCTCAGTCACAGTGCGGTCAAACACGTCCAGGACCTCTGCAGCAAACACGGAAGACCGCCGAAGCACCTCCATGCTCCCCTGCAGGGGATCTGGGACAGGGAGCGCCTGACCTCTTCTGATCAGCCGTGTCTCAGTATGTCCTCTCTTGTTCTCAGCAGGACCAACATCAACAGTGAAGACAATCTGCTGACTGTGAGGAAGAAGAACACAAACAGCCACAGAAAATGGGTTAGATTTAAAAGGCATGACTTCAATCCTCATTTGATCTCCAAATGTTGCTGCCTGTTTCATATTCAGGAGCAATACACACACAATACTTTCAATCAGCATACAAATCTGGCTGGTGTAGAAAAAAAAAAAAAAGCAAGCAACTTGTGTGATTATATTAATAATCATGGCAAATATGGCCATTCCTGCACACTTTTTTTTTTTTTTACACTTACAGAGAAGGTAGGTGGGTGTGAAGGAACATTCAAAATTAAAATCAGACCAGAAACTTACATAAGAATATGTTGGAGGCGTTATTGTTGTGAGTCACATGGTGTGATAGTCAAGATATTGCTACATCTCTTGGATTATGCAACATCAAGCCCAGACAACACATGACAGGGAAATATTATGATACGAGGAGAGCAACAGCCCTTCATCAATACTCAAGGCAACATGCATAAACCATTGGATTTTTCAGTGCAATCTTGTGTGACATGGGCCTATAATATGAAAACAATATTCTATTGATTATCAATTTAGGGTGTAAGCCGACGCTAAGAACAAACCACACTTACCTTCAACATTTTACGCAGATGTCCGCGCTTCTGATGGTAGAAATAATCCGACTTTTGCAAAAAATACTATTCAGACAACCTTTCAAATCAACTCACTGTCTTGTTTCCCCACACGAAAGCAGCCGGACTGTCAGAGCAAATGGCCTGTCTGCTCTGAAAACCAAGCCCGGGCAATTAAGAAACCCAGTGGATAAAGTTATCCCGAATGTCTCCGGTCTCGTTTCACAGGAAAGCTCACAGTCGACCCGCTTGTTTCCTAGGAAAGCAAACGCATGGGAGAGTGACAGAGATGAGAATCGCAGTTGGAGGACGCCTGCCTGTTGCTCCACCCTCCCATTAGTGCTCACTGGGTGCGTTGGTTTTTATGGTCAAGAAAATCCCCGTAGGGTGGATTCGTCGCCTTCTCCAAGCCACTCCAACAAGCAAAACCCAATTACGGCGAACACTGTTAGGCAAATCAAGCGCTTCCAGATTTTCATTCACAACTATCAGTGCCCCCCACCGTTTTTTTTTAATAGGCCTAGATTAAATCTGTTGTTGATCACAAAAGTAAAAAATTTACCAATAATGTATAGACTAAGTAGGCTTCCCTTACGGAATCACTACGATATAATATTCCTATAGGGACTTATCGTAGACCTATGTAGACCATGTGGTAAACTCAATATTGTGACCTTATCAGATTTATGGTATTTTATCTCTTATATCTATAATATTCAGACAGAGACTTATTTTTACTGTGATATTTCTATAGTATCATAAAGGATTAGTTCTTTTTCATTGGGGTATTTCTGTCCACTCCTTTGTGCTGCAAGCTTAATTTTAATTCACTGCAGTGATAACAGACTTAAACGGACATCTCATGATCTTGCAAGTGAAAAATGTACCTGCCAATAGCCTATAACTCAGCGCACCTGTGGCCCTGCTGCTAAAGTTTATATAACGGTGACTTGCTGAGGCCGAAAGTGGCGCACTTTTAATCCCATGAGAGCGGATAGAAATAGACCTAGATGTCCTACTCTGGACGCAGAGCACCGGCTGCACGTTTGTATCCGCTGAACACATTGTTTTTTAATACTGCAGGATTTTTATTGGTCTCTTCAGCGATGTCCAGTTTCTGAAATGTAGTAGCTACCACATATGCGAGACGAGGCCCTGGTGAGCAGGTAAAAAAGTCTATATGATGTATAGACTTTTTTACCTGCTCACCAGGGCCTCGTCTCGCCTGGAGCAACATGTAGCCTATTTCTCTGGATTTACACTACATATATCCAACAGTGAGAAGTTAATGTTTTTAGTTTAATGTGTGTAGCCTACATGTGACATTTCACACACAATAAACAATCTAATAATTCATTTTCTGACACTCCACCAATACATCAAATAGGCTATGATTGGTAATGGATCCTTCACAGTGACCTTTATCATGAAAAATCAGTCAGAACAAACTAGTGAAACTGCTAACATTTTTTTTTTATTATTTTATTTTTAAATTATGTTTTATTCAAGCAGATTGTGGCTATTAATGCCATTTTGTAAGGTATAGGCCTAGTGTCAAACTATTTGGCCTTGTGTTTCACAAAACAAAGAAAACAAGGTCAGTCAAGGGGGGAAGAGTGATATAAACACTGAGATGCATGGTTTGATTTGGGTTGAGGAAAGGAAACACACACACACACACACACACACACACGCACACACACACACACACACACACACACACACACACACACACACACACACACACATGTTGAATAAAGGAAAACGTACACACAGTTGTTTATACATTTGACAAGGAGGGTGTGGTAATGAATTACTCCAAACTGAAATTCTCGCAAATCAGATGCTTACCGTGAACGTGTGTGTGTGCGTGTGTGTGTGTGTGTGTGTGTGTGTGTGTGTGTGTGTGTGTGTGTGTGTGTCCAGCCAATCAACTGGAGCACTACACTGTCGTATTACCTTCATCAAGACATTAGAAACACTACAAAATGCTGCTGACCAACAATTATTTGATCGCACTGATCACTTTGGAATTGAAAATATAGTAAAACATAATCATGATTTGTAACACGCACACGTTTTTATCATATTGAACTCCCTACTCTGCCTAACCTAGACGATGCACATGGCATGGCTATCATAATAGCCTTAAAATAATGACTGAATATCAACGTAAATCAACTATTCTGCATTTTGCTCAAAAACAACACGTAGTGCAGAAATTATTACAAAGTTAATGGAGAAAAGGACTCGACTTTAGTATTTATTTCAAATTAATCTAGTAAATGTATTGCAGGTAGCCTGACCGGCCGCTGGATGTCGCTGTTATTCATTTGTATTGTCAGAAGCCTAAATAGATAACAACACCTAGAGGCGACACCTGGAGGCCGTTTACTGTAGTATTGCAGCGTTCGTTTTCTTCAGACAAACAGCCGACGTTACAAACAAGACAATAATTAAGTAGTCACAAAATGAAATCGTTTTTTCACACATAATTCACAGGTAAAACTGTGAGACTGTGTTCCCATCTACTTCCTGTGGCTCTGGCAGGAACTCACAACAGCGCCACTTCAGCACAGTGGCCAAAAGCAAAACTACATCCTTAATAAGAAAGGAGAAGTGAAGAGTTGAGGTGTAACTGACTTTTCTGAGGTGATGTGACAATTTCTTCAAGACTGGTTTCTCTCCCGGGACAGGCTCAGCCACACCCATAACAATACTTCAAAATACAACAATAGAACACAATAGTTTGCAATTGGTGTTCACGATTACTTAGCTTGAGTTTATTTTTACCATCATTGTTATGATTATTATAATTACATTGATAAAGCGTATTCACTCAAAAGATGGAAAAGCAAATAACATGCAATACAAAATGCTATAATGTTTATTGATGACTCCACTGACAATCTTGAGTTTTTAAGATTAATACTGGCACATTGTCTGTTGTATTCCCCGTAGTCTGACGCTGCCACAGCAGCTGCGTCTCCACAAGCTTTCCTGGGCCAGTATTAGAGGAAGAGCCTCTTCTTCTTGACCAAATATATTTCAATATATGTGGTCTTATTGTAGGGTGTGGGAGGCTGTTAGGGTCAGTTCACATCCTTGGCACCAAGGCAGCATAATCACTGTCCACCTGAAGATCTTTTCCTCCCATCATGCAACGCATAGCAGTTCTTTTGGAGTCTGTCCATCAACTGTAATCCCAGACAAAGAGGAGTCTGTTTTGATTGGCCTACTGTTTACTACTCAGGGTCTAAAATGGAGGGAGAGGTTTTCAACAATGAGAGGGAGAACGAGTGAGAGAGTGGGAGGGAGGGTATCAATTATGTGAGCTAACATTTCAATCAACTGAATCCAAAAGAGAGTTTGGTGGGCTCTCTTCTTTTACCATTGCATCTTGTGCCAAAGGAGGGTGAAACAGGCTGTTATGAACTGATGTGAGGGAGGGAGGGGCCTGCAATCATGAATGTTAATGAGCCTCAGCAGAAATGAAAGCCAGGTAACAGGCAACTGACCTTTGCTGAAGTACAGGCAAAATTCCCTTTAGTGACAGTGTCCCCATTTTCTACTGAGAGCTTAATCATTGTCAAACACTTATATTTGCATGTAGCCAGGTCTTGGAAATACAAGTAAAGGTTGAGTGGGCAGCACCATAGTAGAATGCAACCATATAAATTGATGATGTGTCTGTTGTCGTATTATTGAAACTTTTTTAAATAATGACCATGGTCTTTAATGTGCTTGTACATGATGCTATAAGATGTTGACACTTCTGTGATATAGCATCCCCTATATAGAGATCCAGTAACTCAGACTTCCTTCTCCACCTCCCTTGAAATTGAACTAATCAACATATGAGCTGAATTTCAGAGGAATCAGCTGTTTATTAAAGTAGTATTTCATTTAATAATGCAGCAGATTCAGGGAGAGAGAGAAAAAGAGAGAAAGAGAGATTTGGTTTACCTGAGAGCTAACTCCCTCCATGATGTCTTCAGACTGCAGCAGGTTACTGGAAGACTACAGCTGGCAGGAGAATGGCACAGAACTGCTGGTGTGTCTCTGCAGCTGCAAGAGTGAACACACTCTGCTTTGAGAGGACCAGGCAGGACACAGCGTGCCTCCATTTACTGCAGGCCAAACCACTGTCCTGTATCCTCAATGCACACCTGGCTGCAACCCTGGATTTCCCGTAAAACACAGCAGGCAACACAATGACAGGATGTTTCAGTGTGCCATGGGTGCCATCATGGCATGCTGCCCTACGAAGGCAAACAGCAGTCGTCGTGTGTTTGAAACATTCAAGGTCCTGAGGAGGGTTTAGTTTCCATATCAACAAAGATTATACCCAGAAATTCTCCTAAACAATATACCATCCACCCATGTACCATCAATACTTTAGTCAGGGCAGAAATAAACTTTGATTTGTCTTTCACAGCTGTGCAGTTACTGCTTTATGGGTCTTATAGTTGGTTAGTTTTCTGTCACCCAGTAAGCTGCTGAGGATCCAGAGAGGCACAGCTGCCCCCCGTTGGGTGTCTGTATACTACGACAATTTATCATAGGATTACTATAGTTCTTTTTCGTGGGATGATCCATTCCTATTCACAGCCCACCACAGCACCACTCTGCTTGGCATCCAGCAGGATTCAGTGGGGAAAAGCATGAACAAATGGTGAACAGACACACCTTGACAAACATAATACACGCTGTTTAGTTACTGCGAAAGTTCACCCCTTCTGGCTAATAACTGGAGATCAAGCCAATACTTTGTTTTACTCTGCAACTCTGGCGCCAGTTCAGACATTGAACCTCAGGAGGTGATTGTGTCATAACCCGTGCATCATTTTGTCAACTTGCTGGAAGTTTCCCTGTGACGTGTTTTTTTTTTTTTGTCCTTTGGAGCAATTACTACCTGTTAAGAAGCAGTGGAAAGAGTAGTGATGTATTTTATTGTTAAATTGAAGTATTGTTGCTGAAGGTTCACGCCACTCAGAGTTAGCCTGTAGGCCTACTTATAAGCTCAGGTGAAAGAGAGTGGTTTACTGAAAATAATCATGTTCAATAATCATCTTAGACATGACCATAGATAGTGAGAATAAACATCATTGAGATTATGTTTAATCCTCCCACAAATTAACAGATTACCTGTTTTTGGCATAATTTGGTGGGTCATTATCAGACCTAAATTGGGGAATATAGTCTCTTTCTAAAATCCAAAAACTAGTATCAATTCATTATCAATTGTGATGTTAAGTCCAGAATTATACTTATTGTAAATGTCAAGAGTCTAAATAAAATGTACGTAAAAGTAGGAGTGAATTATTCAAAGAGATTCAAAGAGATAAAAGTACAATCTATTAAAACTACTCAGTGGAGTTACCCAAAAAATCTTCTCAACTACTCTACAGTAGAAGCAATGATTTTTTTTCCCCATCTCGGGTGGTAATGGACAGGGTGTGAAGCTTGATGTTTCAGTAATTAGCATTTTAGTACTTTCTTCAGTGATTCTTTTAAAATGAAAACAAGAAGGAAAACCTCGCCCTGTTTAGACAATCAGGTGTCAGAGTTCAGGTGAGCAGCCCCCATACTGTTTCTAAACTGTCAGCTCCAATGCATGTCATACATGTGTCTTGTTATGTTGTCTTGTTTAATGTGTCTTTTATATGGAGCAACTGTATGCAGCATTGTGCCCGAGACAAATTTCCCTTCTGGGACAATAAAGTATATTCTATTCTATTCTATTCTATTCTATTCTATTCTATTCTATATATGTCAGTTAAATAAAATTAAAAAAAGACAGGCAATGCTAACACTTTTTTACAGTTTTGTAGTTAGTTATGATGTTGACATTCATGCAATGAATGAAAATACTGCAATGTTGACATATTCAAATTCCATAGACTTACCCATTTTTCTTGCCATTTCACCAACTAGGCCTTTAGCAGTCTGGGGTCTCAGACGATGTGTTTGATATTAATATTGCAGCTTAAGTTGTTTAGCACATGGAATCTGGTCTTGTCTCATATAGATGAAACGAACAAGTAATGAGACACCAGATTCCAACATTGTCACTGTCACCGGGAATTTATGAGCTGGTGGTGTGTTAGGTAACTCCAACTGCTATTACATAAACTAACACACAGGGAAATATGTGTTCACATTAATATCTAGTGAATCCATTAATTTTAGTCTTCAGCAGCCTAGTCTCTCTCCTCCTGAGGCATCTCCCCTGTCTAATTTCACAATTGGCTAATTGAGGACAACCGGTATGCCTCGTGAACGCTGCCTATTCTCTTACCATGCTGCTGGGCAAAGAACTGTGGTAGTGACAGCTCCACGTTGTTATGTTGTTTGCCAGTTTCTATGTAGCTAATGAATTCTGCTATTGGGAGAACCTAGAGCTAAATGAAGATTATGCGGTCACAAGATCGGCAAGAACAGCCAGTGTCTTGTAGCATGTAGTAATATGGCAGCTATGAAAAACAGCTGACCCTCTAGCTTGCCTGACTGGAGAGACAATGGCAATTCAATTCAATGACACTTTATTTATTCCTAAGGGGCAATTAAAAGGGTAGGCATTAGAGCATACATAACAGATAAACAGACACGACACATATAGACAACAACAACAGGTCTGTAGTCTTCAAAATAATGACATCTTTGAATCATGTACTTTTTGCTTATTTACACTGATTTTAGAGGATAAGTAGCGGCAGCATTTATCCTCAGTGTATCCTTATTGGCTTTATTGGTTTGCCAACTAATTATGGACAGACTATCATTATGGAACTGTTTGGTTATTATCCTGGTTGGACATGGATGACCACCAGAATTGGATGTAAAGGCTGCTGCTTTGGAATAAGTGCTTAAGTGCAACTCTTCCTTTGCAGAAACACTTGGCAGATCTAAACAGTGAAACTGAGCTCTTCAGCATGTTAATGAGCTTAGTTTCTCTCCCATCTGAGTTTTTGGTGACCTAAAGCAACTGAGATTGAGAGCCACACCTTCAAGTGTCCAGGTGGTAGCCAGTCTGCAGGTGTGATTTCTAGGGCTTCACTGAATTATCTGAAACATGTACTGAGATAGCCTAAGTTTATCTGTTGTGCCTCATAAGACTTCTGCTCCAGGCCACTACCCTCTCCTCACTTATTTCAATGAAGATTTACAATGTCATGTTTGCAGTATGAATTCTATGAGACAGTCACACCCTTAATTATTTAATTTCCATGGTCTCTAAATATCCTCCATGTGCAAAACCATGTCCTAAGCTATACGTCAGCAGCAGTGAGGTTTCCTGCTCTTTCATTTTTTTCTCTCTCTCTCCTTACATGGATTCCTCTCATTCCAGCCAGCCTTTCATTCCAAGGTACGGGTTGATGAGTCAATTTCAAGGCCCATCCACACCACACACCCATCTTGCTGTGCTTGGGGAACAGGTAGAACCAGAGCCACAGGAGCGCTGTGGAGCTCGTCATAGCAGCACAGGCGGGACCGGAGTCTGGCCTCCATGCCAAGCAATCTCCTTAAACAGCAGAAAGGGATGGGCAACATGGGACATTGCATTCATGATTGTCTCATACTGCTCCATATCTGAATTCACCTTTAGCACAAATAGTTTGTTGTGAATATGGTTTGAAAATATTCTTAGCGAAATGATCCAATCTTTTAGGAGTGGCACCAGTGGGGAAATAGTTAAATCTATAGTGTTTACATTGTTTTGTCCATTTATTTGTTTCATAGTGGTTTCATCTTTGACGTCTAGTTACTTTTTTTGATGCTGTTGTGTTAATTGGGTTTGATTGCCTAACAAAGAGAGCATTCACCCCTTGGCTACTGGTTTCTTTAACCGGTGCCTTCAGCTATCAGGCCACATCCATTCAGCAGCCATTGATGAGACAGACCAATCACAAACAGGCAAAGTGAAGACAGGAAGGTGGAGCTTAGAGTTGAAACAGGGTGTGGTCCTGAAACTAGCAAGGCGTTGTCTGTAGTAGTGTCCTGGGGTTTAAATTGAGTTGAAGTATTCCAATCCCACGCTTATCATAGCTGGCCTCCTACTTCTCTCCTGCTCTCTCTCTCTCTCTCTCTGTGTCTTACTTATGAGTGTTTGGGCTCCTGGTGGATCTTCATTGAAAATATTTCCACATTACTCATTTGAGGGCAGTAGGAAGCTACAACCCACAGAACAGCATTACATTTATCTGGTTTCCAACCCGTCACTCTCACCGGTGTTGCTGACCCACTGTCGCCTGTGAACCGAGCTCCAGTGCTGCCTGCTCTGGCTGTGCAGCAGCTGTCCTCAGGACTGGGAGAGAGGGCTGAGGACTTGTACTCAGCAGGTGAGTCACTTGCTAACACAGCAGCAAACACCCTAGCCGTTTCAGGGATGCTGCCACACATGCTTAACTCATGCCAAGATGTGTCATTTGTACCGCTCCTGTAACATTTGTGCTATTTTGTAAATGGCAGGACAGGTTTCATTGTGATCACACTGGCGTCTTTTGTCAGATACTGGTTTCCCACCAAGGGAAGCTAAGCTTGTTCTGGATTAGGGAGGCAAAACAACATTTATTCTCCTATTTTGATGGAGTTCCTTTTGCTTTGCTGTATGTGTATTTTCCCCTGTCAATTTATGATCAGCTCATACCTAGTGAGCTCAGATGGTTGGTCGGCCAAGTGGGTTCACTTCTTTGCCTCACCTGTTTGACTTGCTCTGTTAGTCAGAGAGAGAGAGAGAGGGCCTCATTGTGTCGAGACTGACAGTACAATTCAGATGTTTTACAAATGCCTCACATACTCTTGGATTTGTGACTGTGTTCTCCTCCATTTGTTCTATTTGACTGAAATAACTGGAAAGTAAAGGATTTCCTTTTAAAAAGGAAGCACAGACTTGGTGCCAGAATGGCTGTGATTGTTAGTAGAAATATTATACTTTGAATTATTTTGTGAAATAACAAAGGTCCTTGTGCAGTTTTCCCCTGTATGTCTCTTAAAAGGTTGTGCACAAGGGCACTCTGGGGTGTTTGATGAGCCTGTGCAGCTGTCTCCTGTTTGTTCAGTCCGTGGGGAAGCAGGTGGACAGTTCGCTTTGTTGCTCACCTGTCTAATGCCCTCACCTTTCGCTCAGCTTCAGTTTCTGACTCTGCCGTTTTATATTTCAGGGGTTTAAAGACCACATAAAAAGAAGCAGTCACCATGCTGCGAGAACTTGCATCAAACATTTTTAAATTGCACGACTATCTACTGAAGAGAACTGGTGAGTGCTTTCATTTAATCAGTTTACACTTAACTGTTTTATTGATTTCATATGATTTATGGTATCCATGTAACCAGCAATGTAGTGGGAAATAAAAAGGTGGGTAAACTTTGACCTCTAATCGATGCCATCATAAGGCAAACAATCACTAATATAAACAAAAAAAGGACTTTGTGCTTAAATGATTCTATGAATTTACACCATAAAGATTTGTGTGAGTCTAAAAAGGAGGGTAAATTGGAAATTAAAAGTGGGTAAATTGAATTTACCCTCCACTACATCTCTGCATGTAACCCTTACTGATGTGCTGAGATATTGATGAGTGTGTGTGTGCTTTTGTTGTCCCCAGATGGGAGGGTGAGAGACTACCCACTGATGCAGAGCCCCATAGAGATGACCAGCATCCTGTTGGCCTATGTCTTCTTCTCAGTGTATGTTGGGCCTCGCCTCATGGCCAACCGCAAGCCCTTTCATCTCAAAACAACCATGATTGTCTATAACTTTTCCATGGTTGCACTGAATGCCTACATAGTGTGTGAGGTAAGTTTTTCAGCCAGCAGAGGAAATGAATGCAGAATGTTATTTAATAAAACTTGAGTAGCCTAATGCTTACATTTTGAACCATTTTAACTGCAGAGCTTTAGATTAGCTGACTCAAATCCATCAATCAGGGCAAGAAAACATGTTATTCCACTTCTTTCAGAGTGTTTATGATTTTAATGATATAACTGTTGCTGATGTGTTTTCACACCTAGTTCATGCTGTCAGGATGGGGCACCACCTATTCGTGGAGATGTGACCTCTGTGACCCCTCGAGCAGCCCGCAGGCTCTTCGGGTAAGCAACACATTCCTCAGAGAGAAGGAGCTACGATTTAAGGATTAGTGATGTCATATCCTATCCTAATTTTGCTCATTTTTAGATCAGCACTGTTCTGAAGGCTTGATAAATAAAGATCATAGTCTTCATTTCGAGTCCATAGGTTGTTCTCTAACTTCTCTTTTGCCTTTCCATCCCTCCAGATGATTCGAGTGGCTTGGATTTTTTATTTTTCAAAATACATTGAGCTCCTTGACACGGTAAGGAACTTTCTCCAAAAATGTTCACATTTTGTTGTGACTTTCCCTGTTTCTGACCTTTTTTGTGTCCTATTCTGTTGACACACTTAAATGTGAATGTAACCTGAGCTTGGCCGGATTTATTTCAGGTATTCTTTGTGCTGAGGAAGAAACACAGCCAGATCACATTTCTCCATGTATTCCATCACTCCTTCATGCCCTGGACTTGGTGGTGGGGGATCACCCTGACCCCTGGTGAGATTTACCCAGCATGACGTCATTCCAACACACAACAATTGGTGTCACTAGAGACCATGTATAAAAAAGGCGTTAGTTCTGTACATTAGATGTGGTCAAATTATAGGTGCCGCTTGTCATTTTAAGTTATTGTGCCATTTCACATCCAAAGTCATGAAAGTATGGATCCAAAACAAATAATGTCATCATATCATGTGTTAGCACTCACACATCACAGTACAGTCACATTCATTTCTGTGAAACCGTAGAATTGAACTTGGAATGGGTGTGAATTAAATGTATCATTACCTCTCTCTCTCTCTCTCTCTCTCTCTCTCTAGTTGGGGGAATGGGCTCCTTCCACGCCCTGGTGAATGCAGTGGTCCACGTTATCATGTACTTCTACTATGGACTCTCTGCTGCAGGACCTCGCTTCCAGAAATACCTGTGGTGGAAGAAGTACTTGACCGCAATCCAACTCGTATGTTCCTTTTTTTTAATACAATATATTAAGACACTGAAATGAGTGGCATATTTGGTTTTGGTATGGGGTTAGATTAGGTTAGAACTGATATCAATGCCCTTTTTTAATAGAAACCTATTTTCCTATTCCTTCTACAGATCCAGTTTGTTCTGGTCTCCGTTCACATCAGCCAGTACTACTTCATGGAGAAGTGTGACTACCAGGTTCCCGTCTGGATCCACCTCATCTGGATCTATGGTACCTTCTTCTTCCTCCTCTTCTCCAACTTTTGGGTGCAGGCCTACATAAAGGGCAAAAGGCCTCCTGTCACAAAGGACAAGCCAAAACAGAATGGCGTAACCAACGATGATGTTACTACGGTGACCAATGGCAAACAGCTAGAGAACGGGATGGCACACCACTACACTAACGGCAAAATCCTCCCGGGCAAAGTGAAGGAAGTCTAACCTGCCTCTGGAGAAGAGAGAAATGACTGTCTAAAGAGCCTCCATGAATGCCACAGATTCCAAAATACTACTCTGTAACTGTATATAAAGTCTTTCTTTGAAAATATATTTATGCACAATTCTTGGGATATGAATGGCATAGTGTTTTTTGCGGTGTTGTATTGTGTTGTTCGATTGTTGATTGTTGTTGAAACTGAGGCACATTGTATGAAGGTTAGTGGTCGACTGTCACTGAAGGTATTGTCAAACTCAAGTTTGACACAGCCCACACCGTTGTTTGGCTGACATGACCCTTGTTGCTTGAGTATCACACACAAAGACTAGCACATGTAAATATCAGCTACACAGTTCATGCCAAAAGTTATGTTGTAAATGTCCAATGTTTTGTCTTTCCTTCTGTTTTTATTTATCTTTTGAAATAAAACCAGTTTTAGATGAAGGGCTGTGTCACTTGGAAACAGGCACACACTGACAATTTTTTTCCTCAATTTTCCAATGTTATGACAAACTTTTATATTGTATATTACAGTATTGATGCATTTTGTGACAAAGTGACACATTGCAAAAAGCTATAAAAGTCCATACAGCTTCATGCATCTCTAGTTTACCAGAGTGTTGCAGCACTATCAGAAGCATGCTTCTTTGAACTCTTTACAGGACAACGCCATCCTTTTTGATGTGGGTCCTATGTAGATTTTATTTACACCCTAAAAGCCAATGGAAGTGATGATTCACAAAATGGCCACAAGTTGTCTCAAACTCTAAATTCAGATTGTCGAATTACTGACTTACCTAAGCAAGAATGACAAAAAACCCATATAAGACACTGGCATTGTCCTTTAGTAGCACTGCAGGTTGTGAAATGTAGAAAGTGCTAAAAATATAAGCCAACAAACAATTGCCTCAAGCACAAGAAGGTGAGACTTTTATTTAAAAAAAAAAAAAACAAACATTTATTCATAACCAAGTCCACTGCATGCTATGCATCTTGGTCATACAATAAAAGCCAACCACAGCCCATAAATACATTTCAAAAACAGCAATTCAATTCTGCTTAAAAGCCAACACTGAACATTTGTACAGTACTTCTTGCTAAATAATTCAAAACATTTATGAACAATTTGAAACTGTCAATTTCTAGTGAATGACCACTTATGAGACAAACACTTTAAAATGTAATTAAAAAAAAGAATAATAAAGTAGAAGAATGCTAGAGTGGAAACCTTTATTTTAGAGTTAATAAAAACATTTTTTACATAACTGAATAACACATTACAATATCATACATGAACCCAACAACCTCAGACAGTAAGACCAAGCCCATTATCTGATCGACTGATGAATGACGCTGCTGGTTGATCTGGCCATCCTCTCTTTGGCCTTCTTCTTAACAGGGTCCAGCTCGAAGCTCTTCCAGAGACGCACAGTCTCATCTCCAGCAACAGTAGCACAAGTAGAGTTGTCTGGGCTCAGAGTCAAATTAAGAACTCTGTCCTCGTGGCCTAAAATTAAAAAAGTGCATTCATTTGCTTAGACCAGCTAAAGCATTAACTACAAGACTGGTTTGAAGTTTGTTAGTCGGTTGTTCCCTTTTAAAATGCCCCAAGTATGTGTGAGTAAGTATAGGACAAATCCATCTATCGTGACAATAACTTACCGTTGAGCTCTGCGACTCTGGAGAGAGAAGGGTACTTCCAGATAACAACATTGTTGTGGGCGTATCCATGGGCAGAAACCAGCTCTTTGTAGTTGGGTGCAAACACCAGGGAAGAGATCTGAAAGGCAAAGTCATCATATAGCTTAACTGTTGAAGTAAAAATGTTCACAAAATGAAAAATGACAGTGCATCATCAACTGACAGCAACCATCAACATCGTACTAAGGGACTAGATGGGTTAAAAATTGCACAGTTACCTGGGACTGAGTGTCAAGTGAGCTGATGCAGGAGCCACTGTTTACATTCCAGATGCGGATGTGTCGGTCACTGGTTCCACCTCCGGAAGCAAGGATGTGCGGCTGCCACGGGCACCAGGCCAAAGCCTAAGACAATAGGGGAAAATAAAAACAATGATTGTCAGAATTCACACCAGGATCTGATGTAGAAGTCCTACGGTTGATAATTTGGATCAAAGTATTCATGAACCAAGTATTTAAATTCCATGCTGGCATGTTCAAGAAAGTCCATGACAGTGGGAATCCTGTCTTGAATGAGGGTATCTCATGATGAGTTAATTGTGTAGGGGGAAGAGGGAAAAATAAAGACACTAAAAAACATGTAGTTTGTGTTGAATTGCTCATTCAAAATCCATTATCTAGTCTCAGGGTGAAGCTGCTCACCTTGACCGCTCCTTGGTGTTCACTCCAGCAGCGGACCGACTGGCCGTTATTGCTGCTGCTGCCGTCCTGCACGCCGGGCCACACATACACCATGTTGTCATTGCCACCACTGGCCAGGTATTTCCCATCGGGGGACCACTTCAGGCCACACACCTCCTGAGAGTGACCAGTCAGCGTGAAGATGTGATGGTCCGCCACCCTCACATCATGGTGGTGGATGTGTCCTGATCTGGAGCCACTGGGGATGGGAAAAAAAAAAAAGATTAAATACATTAATTCCATTTGATTTCAGCAAATAAAGCCATTGCGTTCATTTAAGGCCTTAGCCATGTACATTCAAGTCAACAGTGTCAGTTTTAGACACAAGTGTCCAACAGAGACTGTACCTGGACAGAACGTGATCATTCCAAGTCAAGCAACCAACTCTAGTTGTGTGGCTGGACATGCTGCGTAAACGCTTCTGGTTCTCCACATCCCACAACTGAGGGAAAAAAAAAAAAATGCAGGAATAAACAAATGGGAGGCAGTACATTAGAGTGCTCTCTGTTACAATGAACCTAAGATTCAGCGAGGCGGGTGTGTGTTTGATGCCCCGCTCACCTGAACTTTGCAGTCACTGGTGCCGATGGCCAGGTAGCTGCCCTCTTTGGTCCAGGACACTGAACTGATGTAGTCCTCTTCACGCTCCAACTTCATGAGCAGAGTGATGTCTCCCTGAGTGGCATCCCACAGATAGACATTGTTGTGAAGAGCCACGGCAAGAATGTTTTGACTGCTCCAGTCAAGCAGATTCAGATCTGGGAGAAGTGGGACCAAATGAAAGCTTGTTAGGTACAAAAGAACTGCCCAACCCAATATTCAACCTCAGGAGATTGGTATGAATCTGAAAAGTGATTAATTATTCATATGTTGTGGTCATGTCACTGTAGGGCAGCAACTAACTATTATTTTCATTATCGATTAACGCATTGATTCTAATTAAAAATTAAAAAAAAAATTAAAAAATAAAAACAACTGCCCACCACATTACCAGAGCCCAAAGTGATGTCTTAATTGCTTACTTAGTCCGACCAGCAGCCAAAAAACCCCAAAAGTATTCAATTTATAAAGATATGAAACCTGAGAAAAAGCAAATCTTAACATTTGTGAAGTTGTAACCAGCAAATCTTTTTTTTTTTACTTTATAAGTGCCCAAAACAATTAATCGATAATCAAAATTATAATCAATTAATGGTCTAATGACCATGTGACCGAACCAACAACTAAACCCAACAAATGCATGTACATTACTAGGAATAATCCACCACTCTTTGCCGACCACCCCGTCATTGAAATATGAAGTTGACAAGAAACTCACAGAAATCATTTCTGAGCTCAGGAGCATCCAAGATTCTGTCAGGAACAGATGATATGTATCTTGTCTTTTTGGTGGAAGCTGGGGTTGTAACTTGACTGTAGAGAACTTTCAAATTGTTCTGATAGCCTGTAAATCAGAGCAAAGTTACACACCCTTCACTTTCTATGCTCAGGTAAAACTGTTGCATGACACTGTCAGTATCCTAACCACTATACCTTCTGGAGCATTCAGTGGCTTCCCACCAAGGTGCAGGATCTTTGCTTCTTCAATGTTGTATCCATTGAGTGTGACAGACCAGGCCTTCTGGTTTTCCTACAAAAAGACACATCAATAAAAACGCCTGATCAATAAAATGCCTCATGAAAAATAGAGAACAGACATAAAGTATAAATATCAAAGCAAACTCCTCACCAGTGCTCCTGCAGGATTGTTTGTGTCTATGGGATCAGCTTCCTTGGTGAGCAGGAAACTTGCCACATCCATTTGTTTTCCGTTTCTGATGGGAATGAAGCGGTCGCCTCCAACTTTGGAAGGGGTGCATTTTTTACTTTTACCTAGGAAAAGTGCCTCATTGGTTAACATTTTTCGGAGATTTGACTAAAGAGATCAACACCAATCTGTCCGACAAGTCTGTTGAAGACTAAACGTTACTGGAAGGCATCCATACAATTTACATATCATGTGAGCAAGTTACCTGGAGTTTTGTTCGGCGTTCTTGATGTAACGTTACTCAACAATACATTGGCAGATTTCCCAGGTGACAAAGCGTTTGAAGTAGACGTGGTTGAGGAGCTGGCCTTCCTTTGCCACCTCGCCATGGGCGCGTTTGTGATCGGCATGTCCAACTTCAGGATACTGTCGATGTCGTTTTCGAACCCAAACTGAGCCATGTTTTTATCCAGGCTTCAAACCTGGAAATTAGGAAAACCAACAGATATCGTTATCTCAGCGACGCTAGATTATATACAGTCTGAAACAAGTAACCTAGCGCTAATGTTAGTAAGTGGAGAATAAGACAAACAGACGAAGAGAGCAGCTGGTTAACGCTAGCATGTTAACATTAACATTTAGCTCAAATGTTAGCAGCAAACCGGTGGGCTTAACCAGTTGACTTGACTTCGTTTCATGAAAAATAGCAACAGTGGCATTCGTTTAACATTAACCGTACTACTTAATGTCAATTTAGCTAGCTACGCTACCGTTATGTGTTGAAGTGAGAGCAAGACACGTTAGCTAACGTTAGCATTGACGTTAGCTCACAAGTTAACATACCGTAAAGATTTACTGATGGTCGAAAAACACAAGGAAAGAGAGCTGTCTTTTACCCTAAATCCACTATTGAATGCAATGGTTTTATCTTTACAACTTGTAGCTAAACATAATTTGCTCACCTCTCAAAGAAACGTGCTCCACAACTGGCTTGTTTCTCTCCCTTTTCAAATTTGGTGAATATGACGCCGTCTGGTTTAAATCTCTGAAAGCGGTGCTGTGATTGGTTTGTTCAAAAGTTGTTGTCATTACCATGGCATTACTATAGTAACGTACATGAATGTATGTATGTGATTGGTGGAGAAAACCTCCTGAAAGACCTACGTCAGAAAAGAGTCTCCTCATTCACCTCCAAAAACTGGCAGGAAAAAACTGTATCGCCATCTACTGGCCAAAAGATGCATACTAGAGGGCGACTGTTGTTGCAATGAGCTTGATCAGCCCGAGAAATTGAAAATGTAAATAGTTTCTGTAAAATGATTTCCAAATACAGTGGAGCCTGTATGTGCGTAAAACGCAGCAAGTATAAGTTCAATCACAAAATAATTTTAAATTCTAAGTATGTTGACACACTGATATGAAACTGGAGAGTTTCTAGCATGACATCAGAAAGAGCTACCACTGACTCCCACTCATTTTTCATAGCAGTTTCAAAGTTGCTCAATTCAAACTAGCCTATCAAAAATCTCAAAGAAGTATCACAAAGTTGAATCCAAGAATAAAGGAGGCCAAAGTCTAAATGAAAGCTGTATGGAAGCTCTACTGTAAAGTTATGTGGAAGTAGCTAGTGCATAGCGTTGACATCAATTAAGTCTTTTTTGTTGGAATATACCTTCAAAATATCAATTTATCAATGATATGTGGCCTATGACTTTAATCTGATTTGGTAATGAAAATCAAAGACTTCTCACACTTATCAGGTGAGTGTTTAACATCAGGCCTACTAGCCTGATTGATGAGTAGGCTGTTAAGAACTCCATCATACTATAGGCCTATAAAAGTCTGGGGTTAGCTCTCAGTAATATGATTAGAAAAAGTGTTGAACCATATATCATCAATTACTTCACAGACAAGTAAAAAACATAAAGTTTTCATTCTCATTTTCCACTTTCATTCAGATTTCATGCACTCACCTGCACTCACTTTTCATAGCACAGGTAGCCTATGTTCATTCACCCATGGAAAACTTGAAACTTCATTTTTGTTTAAATTTAAGACTGACTTAAACTAGTGTAGCCAAACAAATGTTATTGAAATCCCCCTTAGATTCTGTCCATAGAATCTGCACACAGTTGATTAAAAACACATTCAAATTTACTTGCACTAGCAGACTACTCTTAATCATACAGGTCTTTATTAGATGTGGTCTTGGTAGATCAACAATGTTAATAATTAAAAAACAATAGCGTGATAAGAGACAGATAAATCCTTTGTTTCCATGCTGTACAGCCAAAAGTCATTGATCAAGTTGTGTAAAATTGATTAGATTAGATAAAAAAATTGATTGACCCAATGTATTATGTGGACAGCATACGTGGACATTTAATTTCAGGAATAATAACCTTGTGGAACTTAGCCATCATTAAAGAGCAGAGAAATGAAACTAGCATTATGTTATAAAGGTCGATATATCAACGCAAATAGAATCGGTTATTTCTTATTAAAAGATATTATAAAACACTCAAAAGGGAGAATTCCTGAAATAAAAAAAAGGTTAGACTTCATAATATTTCTGTGAATAACAGCCTGTGAGTGTGGGTTTCTGAAATTAAGAGACATTTTAGGAGTAAAGTTCATTGGAATTCAACCATCAGGAAATTAAATCTTTGCGTGGAAATTAAGTGAAAATGAAACAAATCGCTTTAAGTGATCACTTGACTCATTGTTCAACTGTCTAACATCAAAGCGACTAAACCTCACATCAGGAGTTTAATCTTGATCTTGAAACAATCGTGTGTGAGCACTTGGAGAGTATTGTTGAAGCCAAACAGACGGATTACACTGCTGGCTCCATCCAGACCCACTCAGCAGGTCGAAGGCAACATTAAACTTTATGGAAGAGAAAAGAAACATTCCCTCCCAATATGGTTTATTCGAGTTTGAGTACTGCAGCTCAAAATGGTTTAAAAAGGAGAATGCCACACAGCCGCACACTTCCTCCAATGCTCCCACATCCATTCAACAACTGCACAACTTTTCAACTCCAAGTCCTCAGGACTCTAGGTCCTAAACTTTATGATTCACAGAAATTACATCTAATCCTTAATCTACCGATGTACTATCTTGAAAGCGTAGTGAAGCACGAGGAAAGAAAACTGTGAGGATCTTGTGGAGCAGCCGATGCAGTTTCCTTTGCTTCTGTTATGTTATGGATGTTAGGATTAACTTTCTTGTATCCAATGTTCTCTAAAAACAGAATTCATATATTCTTCCTATTTTCTAGAGAATCTAAACAATTTTGTTAATATGAACTGTCTCAAAACGAGAAGCCAAAAGGTTTTAGTTCTAATCAGCAAGACACAAAACCTGGAGATCTGCCACTGTCAAAATTGAGACCGACTTAAACCGAGCGGTGGTGAAACAGTTTGTATCAAGTCCACCAGGTCAAACCAGATGGCATCCAACTGACTCACACAATCCCAGGAGCTGCTTGAGGAATTTCCTTCATTTGTGCCAGAACTTATGAAACCGCTGTTCCGTAGATAACATATGTGAATTCTGTTTAAAGCTAGATTTTTCCTGTAATCAGCTGGCTTAATTGCATGTATTAAGGTACCTACCATGACAGTATATGAACAAGGTCAATCTATAGGCCTACCAGATTAAAATAAATGTCAAAAATAAAAATAAAAAATACAAAAGATGTCATAAAAGTATCTTTAATTATATAACATTTTCAGTAAAACTCCCCATGACAGAAAACAAAATGTATCAACAATCACAACAATGCATCACAAATAAATATAAACATATCAAACAATAATGTTGCACAATCAAATGCAATCTTTGGAATGAACTAGATGTGGAGCAAACTCAGTTTCTCTGTGATTAGCCTATCATCGCCAAAAAATTCTTGATTTTGCAATGGTTTATCTAAAGACTGCAGGGCAATTTGTGTCATTTTCTGTCTTAATTTGCATTAAGAGTGTGACAACTGCTTAAAATTTAAAGTTACAATCGAATATTTCCTCATAAGTTCTTTACTTGGACAGCTTATTACAGAAAATATTATGACTTGTGAAAATGGAAGCTGTTAATTCTGCAAAAAAGGTTGTTCACAACTGTGTGTGTGTATGTACAGTATGCATGTAGCCTATATTAAAAATCTATGCAAAAGCACCAGTGTAAAGTGTGATATATACATTTTAAAGTGCATAAAACAGCATGGCCTAGAAAACCCAGAGTCTTTTCATGGCTTCATTACAGTGAATTGTTGGTAGCAAAACTTTGGTTACAGACTCTGGACATACATTCAAGACTATAGATTGAAAGCTGGAATAGGAACCGGATAAGAGTCAGCTGCACTTTTGAAACTACAAGGTCAGGTAACCGTAGCCCTTCTTATCTGGAGGCATTACTGTCATGTCTGTCATGTCCTGAGGATAGTGTATAATTGAGCCAATAACACCTGCAAGGAAATAAAAGAGCGCAGATTACAGAAAAGAAAACAATACTTCACCAGACCTGCCCGACCTGCCTGACCTCTACTGTGACAGAACTGAATAACACGCCCGACTCATTAAGTGACCCAAGCTAACACAATGATCTGCACAATCCCACCAATTTGAGTTAAAGAGTCCTGGATTTAGTTGGGAGGCATTATCACTTCTGCTTTCTTTCTGATGTCCGTTAACTGATAACCGTTAACTCTTTGTTGTTCATTTTGTCTGACCTGGCAACTGGAGTCATATCCAGTCATAATAAAAGTGAGGTCACAGATATCATAGTCATTCAGGACTGACAAAACCACATGACACACACACACACACACACACACACACACATTTAATTTTTAACTTAAACTCTCTATCAATCTTCTCCCATGCCTGTTAACTGAAATCTACAGAGGCCAAAGAGAAAACAAGAATGTTTTATTTTTTACCTCCAGGGTGCCTCAGATCTAGGGGAGAGAGTGAGAAAGAAAAACACATGACCATACTTTACATGCCTCGCATGAGTATGATACACCATACCAAATGCATGTGACTACAGATTACAGGACATGTTTAAAATAAAGCTGAGTAACACTGAAGGAGAATGAGGCATTAGTAAAGTAAAGGGAGCCTAAAAGCAGAGGTAAATTGCTTGATTACTGTAGTTTCTGCTTGTTCACTGACATAGTCTAATATACAAGACTGAGAAAAATATGGTCCATTCTGGGAAATGGATGATTCTGCTTTGTTAGAGGGTATTGTGAAGCTCTTTGAAACTGTAACTGTGATTAAGGGCTGTACAAATAAACTTGACTTAGTATTGTAGAGAGGAGAAATTCAAATGGAAAGGTAAATCTCATTCACTCACCTTCTTTTTTAGAGATGAGGACGCTGATTATGGTCAGCAAAGCAAGGGTCAGTATTGCCAATAATGGGACCAGAATGGCAGCACTGGGAATCCCTGGAACTAGAAAAACATTCCAAAACTGATTGCATGTAATTGTGCGCACAACTAGTTTTGTGTGTCTGAGGGGTGAATAATTCAGTTTTAATAATTCACTAAATAATTAGTGCAGACAGAGAACAAACTGATTCACTATGGTATAACCCTTTCACTTTTTAGCATGCATAGTGTCACATGAATCCATAAACAGTCAACTGCCAACATCAGCTGCTTCCACAATCCACCACCAGCATTCAGGATTAGTTTTCTGAGTTTCAGTCTTATCAGTTGGCAAAATTACCACTTGAAAACTCCAGCCATAGACATAGAGAAAAGTGTTACATGGTAACATTGTTATGGGTTATATAACTGTTATCAATACAATTTTTTGAACAGCAAATTAATTGTGATAATTTTTAGACTACAATGTGTAACGTGATGATGGACAGTTGGCTGTTCATGAACTTATGAAAAGCCTTGTGAGCTGGTCCAGTTCACTCCTTAATAGGAATTTCACTTTCAATTTCAAGCAGTCCCTATTCAATGTTTGTTTGTTTCTACTTCTACTACTAAATGGCTGAAATGAAAATGAAACTGGATGCTGGAATAATATTGTTGCGTGTGCAAGGTTACGACTTATCAACTTGAACTGGCAACTGGGCTTTTATTACCCCATTTAAAACAACTAGAATCTGGGTTGGGAGAGAGCCCAAAAACAACAAAAACAACAAAAACAACAAAGCAGCCTCTTTTTCTCCATCCACCCCAATTTGGTGATTTGCGAGTCCACTACTGAGCACAACTCTTCCATACCTGCTCAAAAGAAGCATAAAAGTGAAAATGAAAGCACGGCCTACCTGACTGTTCTTCAGAAAGCCTCAGCTCTTTCATCAGCTTGGTGCATCCCTCCTGCAGGTGGGTCCTCTCCCTCCTTGTGCGCTCTACCTCCTGGTCCCACAGCTCTTTGAGTGCCAGAGCCTGGGGAGTCTGGACTGTCCATGTGTCGGTCCGGTCCAGAGTCAGGAAGACCGTCCCATCACAGAGCATCCGGTCCGTCCAGTGAACCTCAGACCCTTCCAGTATGCACTCCCGCAAACGAAGGAGGGTGTGGTTTCCTTTGGAATCATAATAAAAGGGCATATAACTTTTGATTGAACAATACTGAGTCTTAGATTAGATTAGATCAGAGTAGATGCAACTTTGATCTATTGAAATACAGCAATTAAAGATACAGCGTCTTGTGTGAGAGATTTGCAGGTTGAAGTGGATGTGCTAGAGCAGTGATTCTCAACCTATTTTATATTGTGAATTTAGTCCACATTAGGGCCACGGACCCCTATTTGATGAGACTTTCTCTCTCAAACCCAAATCTGAGAATATTTTTATTGTTAGATATGATTTTGTCCAGAATTCCATGACTATCTGTATTGTAGGTAGAGAGATATCAGAGAAACTATGATCAAAATATTCATTCTTCTACATTCTCTAATGGTGTTAACTTCTGGTAAATGAAATAATGGTGAAGTTTAACAATTCATCAATTTGCTGGGGACCCCCTGGAACCCCCTCAAGGACCCCTGGTGGTCCCCGGACCCCACGTTGAGAACCACTGTGCTGTCAATTCATTACTTTCCATAATAATCACATTCATTATCGGTCATGTATCTTACCCAGTATCTCAGTCTGGCTGACACCTGTAAGAGCTGGGAAGGGCGCATCGGCCGATATGGTTTGCACAAAGCTGTTGACTTCCTGGCTTTTGTTTGTAAGAGAGACTCCGTTGAGCAGGACCTGCTGCTCGATCTGCTCCCCACCCACCACTCCCCACTGCTGGATCTGGATGATGACGGTGTCTGACAAAACAAAAACACAATGCACGCGCTAAGAAGAAGAACTAGTAACTCTGTATTACTTCATTCTGCAGGGATACTGTACAAATGTCACAGCAAATAGGAAGACGGTGCCACGGGAGATGAAAAATACCATAAAGTAGTGCGACAGATCATAATCCCTAGAGGAATAAAAGAATTTTGCCTTTAATTTACAGTCGATTATTCCACTTGATGTATATATAGGCTATTCTATCGAAAAGCAAGAGACAGGAGACTTACCTATCGGACGTGGAAGTCCCCGAGTCAAGTGACACAGCAGAAGGATGCAAAATAAATACATCTCTCTTTCGCTTCAGCTGCAAACAGACCCGATAATGTTCAGCGTGCACCTTCGATGATGGACGTAAAGGCTTTAGAGTTTTAAATAGCCGAGATTGTTTTAAGCCATTTAGCCTTAAACCAACAGACTGATAAACCCAGACCTGCTTAGACTAAAACTTTCTGCAAGCCTCGCACAGACCAGCCTCCTCTCGCCTTCGCTCACATCGTCTAATAACTCCGCCTCAGTGTAAGATCATCAGCACGTGCGCTGGGAGGGCTTTAAAGTCTGTCCGAGACCAATATCTTATCATTTTATGATCAATACAACAGTATCACAAAAATATTCCTATACACACTCATAGTCTGCCTGTGGCACTCAATAATTTACCTTATCTTTATGGTATTTTCTATCTTCTATGTTATCACAATATTCAATGTTCCTCTAATATTCCTATGTCTGTAGTACTAAATAGTGATTTTATGATGACTTTATTGTACTTTATGGCATTTTTTCTTATCTCAGACTTACAGTTTTGTTGTAAAATGTGTAGTTTTTTAATTAAACAATGTATTGGAGGATTACTGTAGTTCTTTACAAGACAATGTTTTTCTTTGAAAAGAGTTAATAAGTATGTTTCTCAGCTGCCTGGCTAGTCAATGATTCTGTGCTATATGCAGCCTGCAAAAAAAATATTTAGCCAGTTAGTTAAACATGCTGCTGTATGTTGTGTCAGTTGTCTTCTGTCAAAACTTGGGCTCACATCAAATCCTTCTTTCCTATTGTTTACCTGATTATCAATGCAGTGGTTTACTGGTCTGATAATGTAGAACGTTTTGTTCCTGTCTGTCCCTCAGAAGCCTATAGGTCAAGTTCGGATGAATGCGATGTTCTTTTGTGTATCTTTCTCTGATGCTTGCATACAAAGCTGCGTTATGTCATTTGCTGTTATCAGGTAAAATGAGGAATGAGAAAAAATGGGAGCATGACTAGATATTGCAAACTAGCACTATGACTGTGTGTGTGTGTGTGTGTGTGTGTGTGTTTGTGTCAGTGTGTGTGTGTGTATGTGTGTGTCAGTGTGTCAGTGTGTGGGAGATAAGTTTCATTCTCTGACAAGACTGAGGTTTTAGAAATAATTTATTTGGTCATTTATATCAAGGGCCACCCATACTAGAAGCAAATGCATTCATGGTATATTAAGGTGTTTTGATTAAAAATGTCCCCCAAATGTTATGTTATGTTATGTTATGTTATGTTATGTTATGTTATGTTATGTTATGTTATGTTATGAAGGATATTGACTTGGGTGTAAAGCTTAGTGTCAAGATCCCCTGCTTCACTCTCACTTAGAGCGTTCTCTTTCACTTCAAATGGAAAGTATGTAAGAAAGACAGGAAGTGGTTGTATAAACAGTCTTCAAGAGACGAGTGAAGCAGTGCAGGGGATTTACAGAGGAGGGGACAGTGTGAGTCAGGCTGTTTGTGTTTATTACCTCCACCAAGGAGGTTATGTTTTTGGTGCCGTTTGTTTGTTTGTTTGTTTGTTTGTTTGTTTGTTTGTTTGTCTGTTTGTCAGCAGGATTACGGAAAACCTACTGGCCCGATTTTCATGAAACTTGGTGGAAGGGTGTAGCATGGGCCAAGGAAGAACTCATTAAATTTTGGAGCGGATCCGGATCCGACTCACGAACAAGCCTCACGAACAAGCAATTGGCCTTGGCTGAGGTCTGCGCTCTCCGAGTGCCCCTGTAGTGTTTCATGTAATTGAGAGGGCAGCTCCTGCAAATGTTCGGTTTACAATCAGAGTGGACTACAAGAAGCACGCTGTAACTAAAGACGGTGAGGTGGTCTGTAAGTTTGTGTCACCTTTTGTGAGGCAAGGATCCCACCCATCCTGCTTCCTGTTTGTGATGTTTGTTGACATGCTTAAAGATTAAACAACAATGTGGAGACAATGGATTCCTGAAATGGCTCCATGTTCTAATGCTGATGGATGACACTGTTATCCTGGCAACATCAAGAGAAAGGCTGACTGAGAAACTGAAATATTTGGAGGAATACTGTGATGAACATGGCATGCTTGTTAATGAAGGTAAAACAAAGTTTATGGCCATTTTGGGATCTGATGAAGACAGGCAGCCTATTCAGCTTGGTTCGTTTATAGTGAGGCATTGTGACAGTTATACATATCTTGGAGCCATCTTCACTGCTGATGGAAATGCCCGAACCTCACTTGCCCTACATGCTAAAGAGAAGACAAAGCACTTAAACAAATTAATCATCTTCTTATCCATGAACTATGATGCCCCGTTTTGTGTCAAACTAAAGGTTTTTGAGGCTGCTTTCTCATCAGCTATTTTGTATGGGTGTGAGGCTTGGTTAAAAGTGCCCTTAAAGTCTGTTGAAACTCTCTACATGACTGGAGTGAAATCCCTACTTGGGGCGAGGTCTAGTACGCCTAACCTAACCTGCCTGTTGGAGGCAGGACTCCCTTCAATGCAAGCCTTAGTGAGAGAAAAGCAAGCCAGGTTTTTGACCAAGATGAAGCAGCGTCATGGCATGCTTGATGACCCCTTGTGGTATGTTCTTGAAATAACTAGAAAAGAGAACCAAGTCATGAACTCACATTTATCTGAGATAATGGAGAAACAAGATCATATTGAGAGTGATCGTAGGGAGATGATTGAGAAATTACGATCTAAAGAGGGAACAAGATATAAGACCTACCAAGCCATCAACCCAGATATATCCGTCCATCCACTTTATACCAGCAATACACCATACATTGAAGACCATTTGAGAATAACTTTCACACGGTTCCGGTTGTCCTCTCACAGACTGCGAGTGGAAATGGGAAGGTGGAGCCGTACACCACCTGAACAACGTGTGTGTTGCTGTAAGACTGGCATACAAAATGAAGAACACATACTCGTATGCCCTCGCACACAGGATATCCGTGCAAAATATGGACACGACTCCACTGAACTGAGCTCACTCTTTGTGGACACTGATAAAAGAACTTTAGTTATGTTACACGCTTGCCTTGCGCTACTGGAGCACCAGCAAGTTTCTATAGATTGAGTGATGGGATATACTGGCATGTTTGGCCAGTAGGTTTGAGGCTGGGCTAACTGGAGCGTTGCCAGTCATCTTGGTGACAGGGTGGCTTAGTTAGTGGTTAGTTTTGAAGTGTTCTTCAAAACGAGGACCTGGGTCCTGCTGTCCTGCTGAGCTGTCCTTGAGCAAAACACTGAATCCCTACCAGCTCCAGGGGTGTTGCTCTGTAGCTGACCTTAACCTGGCTGGAGAGGGGCAAGAAAGAGAATTGCCCTGTGTAGATCAATGTTTATTATTATGATTATGATTGTTATTGGTGTTGATGTTATTCTTATTATTGTTGTTGTTGTTGTTGTTGTTGTTCTTCTTCTTCTTCTTCTTCTTCTTATTATTATTATTATTATTATTATTATTGTTAGTAGTAGTAGTAGTGCTAGTAGTAATAGTAGTAGCAGTAGGCTAGTAGTAGTTGTAGTAGTAGAAGCAAAGATGCTCTATACACATCCCTTTATTCTACCATTCGTTTTCAGCAGTCTGGCTGTTTCCTGTGTGCTCACAGCGCCCTCTGGTGTCTGAAAGCAGAGCGCGCCAGGTGTGCTTCCACCGGATTGGCTGAGCGGTTGTCAGGACTGTTTACAGGAAATATGGCTTCCCTGTCTGTTGGAGAGCTTCAAGAAATGGAAGGTGAGTAAATAAATAAAGATGCAGCCGTTTCATGATTTTATCAGTTGGTTGAACCGACATTTATCTAGACAAACATCTCTATATCCATTTGAGCACATCAGGTGATCAAATCAACATTATTATTCCTAGTTGCTGGCCAGAGCTTCATCCTTGGCTTGCTAGCTAATATGCTAACAACAAGCTAGCTAGCGTTATACAGTTAGCTAACGTTATCCCACATTGTCTTGCTAATGGTAGTTATTTCAGTTTGCCTATCTATTTTGCCTAGTCCAATGATTGGAAATTGATTTTCTATTTTAACGTTACTTGCCTTGTCCGTCCATATTATGTGTTTTCCGTTTTAAGTAACGGTATCTACAGAGTAACTCAGGTCTGGCCAGCTACCTAGCTAACGCTAACATGGTTAGCCTTGTTTAGCTTGTAGTGTTAATGTACGTTAGCTAACGTCGTTATCAAGCTAGCAAGCTATCTCTGACAGGGGTTGCCCTGATCCCATTCATAGCGAGTCACAGCTTGATTCAGTTCTCATTGCTAGATATATTTTGTTGTATTCCTAGTTGTGTAGACATGACTCTTGCAGTAGGATCGTGGTTGCAGAGACATGACCGCCGGCAAGCCATCGTTAGTTTAACCTGGTAACCCTCCAGCAGAGGATGACTGCTGCACATGGCTGTCCTGACTCTTCCACGGGTTAGCTGGAGCTAGGCCTAGCCTTGGCATCCTACTGACTAGAATCAGACATGCACAGAAGTTGATTTCTCAAATTCAGCTGAATGTGTCACTGAGACATGTATATGTGTGTTTATATATAATGAAATTAAGCATCCCTTCCCATTGTCTGCTGCCTGTAGTGGACCGGAGGGGTGAGTCTGAGGAGTCTGGTGATGATGAGACCCGGAGGAAGAGTATCAATGGCGAGGTGGACCCCAATCAGCCTGCTACCACAAGTAAATCATCACTCCTGTCCCTCCATAATCAGTCAGGCACATAGTGGCATTCAGGTTGTCATCTGTAAAAAGACTTTTACATCAATAACAATCAGACGTGTAAAAACATAGTGGTTAGCCTATCCATGACAGTGTTGCATAACCATCACTGGTCTTTTCAGGCAAAAATATTCAGGCAGGTGCCACTGATGTTGTTTTAAAACACTTAGCCTCTCTGTGTCTACATGATCTATATGATTATCCTACCTTGATGTAATAGCAGAATTAGTTGATCTAATTTATTCCTACTCGCCTTTTAGGTAAAGAAGAGTCTCCTGTTGATATGGACACCATAACCCTGGACCCAGAGGAAGAGGTGAGAAGATCGTCTTGAGACCGTTGCTGTTTGCCTCCACCCACAATCACAAAGCTTGACCCATGTTTTGTGAGTCTGGAAGCAGTAAATTATACACATTAACATCTCAACTTAAACTGCCTCTTGTGTTTCTAGGATGTTGATCTTGTTCACTGTCGTATTGGAAAGATTGAAGGATTGGAGGTGCTTCAGAAGGCTAAAGTAAGTAACTGGTTACAACCTATTTTGTGCCCTATAACTGCCACTCTGTCTTTCTCTGTCAGTGTCTGATGCAGTAATGGTAGCCATGTTGTATGCAGGGTTTGGGATTACTCCTTGGTTTGTGACCTGACAGGAAAAACTAATTAGAATTTGGGTTTCTTTCAACCATGTTTTTTTTTCTTAGTTAATCATATCTGAAGAACGAAGGTGCTTGTTGTATGATAAAATAGAGCTGCTGATATCTGATTGTATCAATTGATTGTTTTCTTCTTATCTCCATTTATGCAGACACTCTCCTTACGACAGAATCTCATCAAGAAGATAGAGAACCTTGACAGTCTGAGCTCACTGCGGGAAGTGGATCTCTATGACAATCAGATCCGCAAACTGGAGAACCTGCAGGACCTCACAGAGTTGGAGTGAGTCCAAAGGAAACTGTAGGCTTGCTGACTAAACTTACTCAACTTAAGCCCTATTTGGTCTAAATTCGTTTTCAGGACAGTGTACGTAAAGTAGTTGTTAACATAGGGCATCTGTAATGTTAATGGCCAGGTCAGACGGGAGAAGAGATCTCTGTAATCTCCAAAATTACAGAGATGGGAATGCCTACTCCATTTACATGTTGTCATTGCATTAAAAATGTACCATGCGTCATAAGTAACTTCCACAATTGACATTGATATGTTAAATATGTTAAAATAACAATATAGTATGGTGGCAAAAGTGAAAAAAAAAAGTTGCATCTGGACCTGAAACTTTGGGTCTGATCTTAGTTTGCAGTGAATGTCGCTTTCAAGTGCAGTTTGAACAGATGGTCTTCTCCCAAAGGAAGTAGCACAGTTTTCGCCAACAATCTCAAGGATGTCAGTTTGGGCGGGACTAGTTTTACCTGAGGTTATTTTTCAGGGCGATGTACAGGAGGAAAAAGGGGCCAGATTTTTACCGGCAGAGGCCCACGCAGTCTGTAAAAATGACTGACATGGTCAGATGGTGATTCAGATGACACTAAAATTACAGACATGCTCCGCCAATGATCACATGACCCCACCTCAATTCTATTTTTCTATGGCTGACATTTTAGGACATGGAGACCTCTTCTCAATTACTATTTACCCTATTCAACATATTTGTTTGAATGATTAACAGGCAGCTGGACGTGTCCTTCAACATCCTGAGGAAGGTGGAGGGTCTGGAGCACTTGACTCGGCTGAAGAAACTCTTTCTGCTGCACAACAAAATAAGCTGCATTGCCAACCTGGAACACCTCACAGGCCTGGAGATGCTGGAGCTGGGCTCCAACCGCATCCGGGTGAGACAGAAAGGGCCAGTCGGCCAGTGAGACATTACCTGTTGAAACTTTGTGTAAATCAGATACACAAATTAAAACACTTTCATTGCAACATTATGGATTGAGAAAAATAAGAAATTAAAAGAAATTTCTGAAAGGGTAATTCAGTCATTTTGATGCGTGTCTGTGTGCGTCTGTCTCCATTTTGTTGTGTTCACAGGTAATAGAGAACTTGGATGCGCTCGCCTCTTTGCAAAGTTTGTTCCTTGGCACCAATAAGATAACTCAGCTTCAGCATCTAGAGGGTTTGCACAACCTAACTGTTCTAAGCATTCAGGTATTCTCACACAAATCCTCTTCAGCGTTTGTAGGAGTCGTAATAAGAAAAAATGAAAATTGTATATTTTGAGACATTACTTAATGATTTGTAATGGATGACTGAGTGTGTTTGTGTATTTATCTCCAGAGTAACCGCATCACTAAAATTGAGGGTCTGCAGAGCCTTGTCAGCCTGAGAGAGCTCTATCTGAGCCACAATGGCATTGAGGTCATTGAGGGCTTAGAGAACAATGTGAGTTATAGAAATACAACAGACCATTTCTGAAAGGGCTAGATGCCACACTGTCCATCAAGCACTTTGCTAGCAGTGCAAAACATATAACAACAAAGTTTGTCACTATATGCCAAAATGTCATGTCAACACTGTTGTTTTCCCTTACAGAAAAAGCTCACGACTCTGGACATTGCAGCCAATCGAGTGAAGAAAATTGAAAACATCAGCCATCTGACAGAGCTACAGGAGTTCTGGGTATGGATATAAGTCAGATTTTGTGGATTGACATGGGGGTATTATTTGATGCATTTAAAATGTATCTGTAATATGCTGCCTTCTGATAGGTGTGCCTAAAATATGTGTCTGGGCTACATAAGACAAAACAAATTGCGTCCTGTCATTTCCCATGCCATCTCTCCCCTCCCCCTCTCTCCTCAGATGAACGATAACCAGATAGACAACTGGTCAGATCTCGATGAGTTGAAGAACGCCAAAACTCTGGAGACGGTCTATCTGGAGAGGAACCCGCTACAGAAGGACCCTCAGTACCGGCGAAAGATCATGCTGGCGCTGCCCAGCGTACGCCAGATCGATGCCACCTTCATCCGCTTCTGAGCCGCAGTCCCGCACTCCGTCTGCCAACGTCACAGTGTTCTCCCTTACCTTAGCACCCCGCCTGCCCCGCCCACGAAACGGACCTCATTCTGAAACACATTGGCCTCACAGACACTATGCCGACGCGCACACAATCATACTCGCTCATACACAAATATACACGCGTACATTCTGACATGAAATTCACCCATGGCTCACTCATGTAACACGCAAACATACGTGCACTTATGTATGCACTCATGCACAACTTGATCTATGCTATTATGTGAAAGCTTATTAATTTATTAGGCTGGATATGAACTGTGAAAACAAGATATCAAAAAGTTGACTTTATCCTACTCCCATTTCTTAATTTTTCTTCCTGCCATTATTATCTTTTGTTCTTGCATGTGGGATACAGTATGGGATAGAGGCTTCATCCTCACAACGCCCATCAGAATTTGTCTTATTTATCACATTATTGTTGCACTGCAATCTTACTACCTGAGGGATTTTGTGAGTACTAATCCTTTATTTTGACAGGATGAGACTGGTCTCATAAGGTACAAACCAGGTACCAGGTGTGTGGATGAAGCGGAGTAGTGAACTCCTAAACTTCAAGATTATTTAAAGGGAAAATCCATTCTTAAACAGAATTTACACACGTTAATCCTTGGGATGTTGTATATTTTCACACTTGATCTCAACACACACTTTCCGCTTCAAAACAATGTACTGAACCAGGTACCAAACATCGCAGTCATAGAAATATCTCAAATGAAGCTTCAGATGCCATATAGACGCCCTACAGTTCATATCATTTTAAAGTAGCTCAGTAAGGTGGCACTTAAATACGGTGTTTCTTTTAAGGAAATGATATCCTTTACGGCATAAACTGACGAATAATTTTAATAAACCAGTATTTCATCTGTTCCTGATATGGGGCAAATTTTGCTGTCCAGCAGGTTTGACTATCTCATCAGCAGAGGTTTTACAGAATATAGCCAGGCCCATTTTCCGGTTGACAATACTGACCACTACAGTGAAATAAAGCTCATGTGAATGTAAAATCATTTAATGTGTCCCTAAAGTTAGTCTCCATTTCATAGTCAGTGAAGTGGCGCCAGACTTTTTTTTTCTCTTGAAGACATCACCGATTAGAGCTTTGGTTCTCTGGTCTCTAACTTTAGGAAACAATTGTTCATGCTCACAAATACTAATTGGACTTCTGAGATCACAACAGTAATGTAATTTCTTTTTTTAAGGTGGATTTTCTTATCAATGGGTGAACTGGTCTCATAGGCATTGCTAACTACGGTTATAAGAAACTTAATGCTATAGGCACGGACATCTTATGTCTTTTTTTTTAAACATTGTTTTTAAGCTGTATTAAGGCTGTGGTACTACAGTGACATCTTCTGTAGTATTCTATAATTGGCCTTCACACTAATGTTGCTTAAATAGGAGTTTTTGGTGTATACTTGTTGGCCATGTTTGCCATAGGATTTATTAATTCACCAAACACTGAGATGACCACATGGAAAAAAACTGACGTATCCATGTGGTCTCTTGTATATATTGCTTGAGTGCACTTGATTTACTCCCTGTTACAATTAAAGACATGCATCTTTTATACAAGACTCAATTTCTGCCTCAGGACTAAAAGGCCCAACATGGATACAATTTGGTAGCATCAAATCTCTGCTTTCCACAGAGTAGAATTCACTTGTAGTGTGTTGCATGGTTTCATGCAATGGTGGATTTAGACAAAAAGTGCTAAAATAAGTGTGTTCTTTTTTTATTGCAATATAAGACACTGACCATTACCATCTCATCCCTTGCATCTGCACTTAATGGGCCTTCAAAACCATAAAGAAGTGGCCTGAGTACCTATTACTCAATTTGCTACTGGAGGCAAGAAAATAACAGTATAACATTTGAGCTCTTACCATTTGCTCCTTGTCACAGGCCCTGTTTTAAATCCAGAGGTTTATGGTAAAATGACTTAGACCATGACTCATCCGGAGAAGGTTTATGGCCCAAGGAATATCAGATTGTCTTTAAATTCGAACCTTCTGTTGGAACAAAGCTGATGTGACATTATCAACATGAATGTGATATTACATTACATGCAGCATGAACAAAAAATGTATACCATGGGCCAGTCGGGTTGGAAGTGTTACTATGTGTACTCATAAATATACTTTTGACATTTTTTGCTATGACATAGGGAAGCCAGTGCCATCCCCCTCCCCACATAAAAGTGAAATCCAAAAACATGAGATGTTTTTTGTTTATGCCAGGCTGTACAACAGTTTTCCTCTTGTGAGATAATTAAGATGACCTTGATCTTGTTTGCTCCTCACCGAATGAGCAGTTGACTGCTAATAACTGTTGTTCTGGGGCTTCAGGTTTTGGACTTGGCTGACTGTTTTTGAACTGAATGTATTATACAAATAATAACAATAAAATCACACTACTTCAAATAGCAAGTTTATGCAATTTTTAGTTTTTAATATTAAAAGGGTTCTAAGCCATATTAGAATTGGAATGGATAGGGTGAACTACATATCCCACAATGCAACAAAAGTCTTTGGTGACGCAAAGACCCTCGCGCCACGGAAAGGACGGCGAAACGCATGCGCAGCATTTGTGTTGTTGTTTGTGGCGGTAAGATGGCGGCGCTCGGAGATGCATCAGCTCCGGGGGTGAATGGGTTAATACAACAATTCACAGCAATAACAGGTAAAGAAAATATTTTATTTTGCCTTTGATCCATAAAGTCGGCATGGGTTACCCTAGAAAAATAGCTTCCTCGCTCAAGCACCTCGAATTTACTACGCAGGAAACAAAACGGGCATTAAGTCTTGCACTGCCCCCTGCCCTGTCAATGCTTTGCAGAGGGAAAAGAACAGCAGCCAGTAACGGCCGCTAAGAATGTGTGTAGCTAGCTGGTAAACTGTCAAGCAAAAGACTGAAAAAGGCTCATAAAACCACAAGGCTCAAATGTAACCTCTCACAGTCACTTTTTAAAAAATTCTGATTGTGTTGTGGTGTTGATTACAGCGAGATAACGTTCGCCTGGGCTTGCTTGTCTTATCTTTTCGTATTGCTTGTTTGATTATGTGGAATGGACGTCGGGTGTGCAACATTTTCCTTCACCATCAGCTCGGCTTGTAGCTCCCCAGGCTCCGCCTTATGTTACGGGTTGAAACATCTTCAGTTTCATGCGGTGTGCTCTTACTTAAGAGCAGTGTTTCTGTCACCGCCATGTTAAAAGTTGTTTGATAGTTTAACCACGGCGAACAGTGTTTCAATATTAAGTTGTTTAATGGAAGAGACGAGTCAGCTCGGGGCTGCTTGTGTAGAAGACTTGGAAAGTGAAACGGACATGCGCAGTGCACACGGGGAAGTCTGATCCTACCCTAACGTTACTGTACACTTTAACACTCAAGATTACACCACAAATAGAGCCTTTACATATATGCAAAAGCTTTTCAGATTGTTGACATTGTGTTGATTAATGATCTCTTGACTTTAATTGAACTATTACAATATATTACTGTGTATCTTTATGCATCAAACCAGAGTTTGATGTATAGTATGGCGTTGCATTGTCTGGCACATTTTAACTAAGTCAATAAATGCATCACGTGAATGGTGTCAGTTGTCACACAGGCATAACTATCTATTATGTATTACTATTTAATCCAAAATGTTTACCAATATCTGTGTGTGTATCATTCTGCTAGGGGCCACAGAGAGTGTAGGAAAACATATGTTAGAAGCATGCAACAACAATCTAGAGATGGCAGTGACCATGTTCCTGGATGGAGGGGCGATAGCGGAAGAGCCCAGCACCAGCTCCAGTTCAACAGGGGCTTCAAGCAGCAGAGGTCCCCCTGCAGAGTAAGTTGATGTTTTACGTCACAGACTTGTGTAGGACAACCATTTTGGTTTGGAAATTCTTTAGTTTTGTTTTTCTTTGGCGTGTTTTCTCATCTTTTTAACTTTATTTTGGTTTATTTTAAAAACATTTTTTACAGTAGATTCTTTTTAGACTATATATATGTTGCCTTATGTTTCAGTGAAGTACGAGCGCCCATTCCCCAGAAGCAGGACATATTGGTGGAACCAGAACCACTGTTTGGAGGTACTATATTGCATCTGACCTTACACTACCTCGTATTATTGGAACTCAACACTAAATCATTGTTATTACTGAGAGTACTGACTTTGATTACTTTCTGAACGTGACTTGTGATGTGTTTATTATACGCACAGTGCCAAAGCGACGAAGACCTGCTCGATCTATATTTGATGGCTTCCGGGATTTCCAAACAGAAACTAGTGAGTATTTGAAATCTCTCCAAGTTTTTTTCCTGAGCTTAAAGAGGTTGATAAATAATGTGGTTGCTCAATGCAGTGTAATCACATCCAACAATGAAATCGCTGACTCTCTTTGTCTCACCCTTACTGTCATTGTATTCATACCATACCTTTACCTGCTGTAATGACTGTGGATGTATGTTGTTTCCTAGTTCGCCAGGAGCAGGAGCTGCGTAACGGTAGCACTGTGGATAAGAAACTGAGCACCCTGGCAGACCTTTTCCGTCCTCCCATTGAGCTCATGCACAAAGGCAGCTTTGAGACGGTAAGGAGTCACTCGCTGGACCCTGTACACCACACGTCTTTATTCACTTTGCATGGGTTCTGAACTTTCAGTGATATTTCCATGGTGACTATGTAGATCAGTTGGCAACCATGTGACACGGAAGGCCAGGAGTATGCAGGTTTTCATTCCAACCAAACACTAATTTCACTGATGAGTTCTTCCTCTCCGGTTGAAGGTGTGCTCATTTGTGAAATCAGCTGGTGTAGCGTTAGGAAATGAAACCTGCATACCCTTGTCCCTCCCTGGCATATGGTTGCCCACCACTGATACAGATGGTTATGTCTGTTCTCCATAAAGGCACACCTGTTCATTTCCTCAAATAAGTTGTTTGTCTGCCATCAGGCTGTATCTTCACAATAGATCTGCTTGTTCCTCCCATCAAGACTTGCCATGTTAATGATTTCCTCATTCTACAGTAATTGACTATACTCAATTTGGTTGTTTCTGTTTATTCTCATTCTATATTTTCTCCCCTGTGCCTATAGGCAAAAGACTGTGGACAACTGGAGAACAAGTGGCTAATGATTAACATTCAAAATGTGCAAGACTTTGCCTGCCAGTGTCTGAACAGGGATGTGTGGAGTAACGATGCAGTGAGGACCATCATCAGAGAGCACTTCATATTCTGGCAGGTATGCAGTTTCTAAGCCTGGTTTCATGCTTTATCTGTGATGCAGTTATGTTCCTCCAAGCGGTGTGCGGGGTTTTCCTCAAGGGTCCTATGGCCCAAACGTATTGAGACGAAACTGATTTGACATGGTTTTCGATTCACTGACAAAATGTTGTCATCACAAAAATGTCCCACTCTCCAAATCTCTTAAAGCTAGTCTTGACATGCATGCCACTGATTTTATGCACTCACGTATTTTCTTTATTACAGGTATATCATGACAGTGAAGAGGGACAGAGATACATCCAGTTCTACAAGCTGAACAAGTTCCCGTACATTTCCATCCTCGACCCCCGTACAGGTGAGTGTTTACAGGGGGGACGCAGAAACAGCTGATGGGTCATGGATATTCAGACATGTTCAAACTGTCATGTTTAGTAGTTAATCAATACATTAACACAATTTAATGATCAGAAAGATTTGAGAATAGGAAACGAAAATATTGAATACATAAATACTAGTAATTGACATTCATAGGTAGATTTTCAAAAGAACAGGAACCATCCCTGACCTGTCTTCATCAATCTCTTTGGGAGCTGTTTTCAAAAGTATTCCTCATTTGCCATCCTGACGTCGGTGTGTGAATTGCACCATGCCTCCGCTAATATTTGGTGCAGCTATTTTTAAAAGAAGGCAGCCTAACCTGCCTGTGTGCACACCAATTAGAAAACAAGGCAGTGCTATTATGTGAAATAATTCAAAAGCTATAGCTCATCCTTGAACAATTGACTGTGGCAGAGCATTATTATTATTATTATTATTACACGTGATGGGCTGAATACCCCAGTTCATTGTAGTTCAAGGTCCATGCATCTGAACACACCTGTTGAAATATTTCCATTTTCCGCTTTTCCTATCTTAAAAAATCTTGTAGTTAGTTAAAATTTATGTTCTGTTTTACTTCACAAATTGGTTTGTGTATATGTAAACCCTAGAGTTGTGTTGTACTGTTCCCCTCATAACTTGTCCCCTTTAGGTCAAAAAATGGTGGAGTGGAACCAGCTGGATGTGGCATCGTTCCTGGAGCAGGCGACTGGCTTCCTGGCAGAGCACGGACAGCTAGATGGGCCATCCTGCCATGCACCCCCTGCCAAACGAGCTCGCTCTGTGAGTCTCTCATCTCATGTGTCTGCTCTAATTCTCAGTCTCTTTCTCTCCTCTCTCTCTGTAACTCTTTGCTCGCTGCTGTTTATTCTTCACTAAAATAAAGTTTGGGGAGTTTCTTCTCTCAGTTATTTGTCTATTGATTCACTTTTTCCCCTTTCTTTACGTGAATTCATCCAGCTCTTTGGTTTGTTTTCAACACCTGCACACTCTGCTTTCTGGTCCAGGAGAGTCTGATTGATGCCAGTGAGGACAGTCAGCTGGAGGCAGCCATTCGAGCGTCCCTACAGGAGACCCACTACGAGTCCTCCAACGTCCCAGAAGCCCCCGATTCCCCCCGATCGGACGACGACTCGGATGCAGAGCCTTTCTCCGACAGCGAGGGCCTCATCTCTGTCGACGGCTCGGACAACGAAACGCCAGAACCCCAGGAAGAGAAAAGTTCTGCCAGCAAACACACGCCTGCTCCTCCTGCTGCTGCAGCCCCCCAGCCTCTCTGTCCGGACAGCCCCGTTTCTTCTTCTTGCCACAGAAAGTCCTCGTACAAAGAAAACAACCACAGCCACAGGAAAGAGGAGAGCAAAAAGAACCACCTGGAACCCTCAGCTGCTGCGATTCGTCATTCTCAGCCTGACGCAGACTCTGGAGGGAACCACTGTACCACAGCAGCCCAAAGCGCTGGGCCTTCCAAGACCAGCACCTCCAAACCCTGTGACTCGGACTGCCTTGATGACAATGGTATGACAATGTGCAACTCAATGTGCAAACTGTATGAGTGTGTGTGGATGTATGTCCATGTGTGTCAATGCACATTCTTTATATGTTTAATTTGTCTGAATATGAGAATGCATCTAGCTAGGGCTGGGCAATAAGTTCATATTATCGTTTATCATCTTTCAATAGAATCATATCGTGATGAAATAGCGACATCAAGTTATCCTGATACACAATTTTGTTGTCTAAATTAATGTTAAAAAGCAAATACTAATTAAAATCTCATAAAATGGGATCTAAAACAAATGAAGGAAGTTTATCATACTTTATATTACCATGCAATTCAATGTAATGTGATTTTACATACCAATATCGCTTTATATTGTGATATTGATTTTGTCCATATCAAGCCCTACATCTAGCCTATGCATACACAATTTTAACCTGTCTGTGATTTTTGGTGTCACAAACTCAACTGATTTTGACAAAACTTGGGAATGATGCTGTCTACTTAGCGGCTATCTTGGAGCAGAGTTAGCTTAGCATCATGCTTGAAAAGCAGAAATAATGATGAACTTTTGTTTTTGTGTATGATTTCTTGGGTCAGGGGGTTGTTGTTGACTGATAGGTCAGTCACACCTGTCGGTCCACCTTTTTAAATTAATTGCTCAACCATAATACCGGCACTGGCTAGCCATCATTATCATGGTTGGTAGCTAATAACTAACTAGCTATCACTCAGCTATGCTCATTGCTGAGTGGTAGCTAGTTAGCTATTAGCTACTAGCATGCTAGTATCTATCAAATCATTACACGCACAAGTGTGTCATCTATTCCTTCCTCACAACTGACTATAAGCTACGCTGCATCTCTTTTTGTTGCTTATTTGTGTTCTCTACTCTGCTAGAGCAGTCTTGTCTTAAATTGGATGATGTGATACTGCCACGATTCGAGTCCGCCATGTTGGATTTTGTTTCAAACCCTCTGCACGAAAGCGAAGGGGTGAAATTACTTTACAACCAGAAATTGTTTTTTATTCAGCCTTTGCTTGGTTTTCAATGGAGGTGAATGAGGGGCGAAGCAAATATTCGTGCACTTTGGTGCATAGTGTGACCAGACCTTCACTCCATTTTCAAAATGACACTAATTAGCCCAAGGGAGACGCAACATTGTTTGTTCACATGCCATGCGCGACATCTAAGGCATCACTGATGTAATTTTGACGAAACTTTGAGAAATTATGCATCTCGCCACTGCATTTGGGATTTTCCAAATATACTGATTGACCAAAGGGGCGGCACTACAATTATCAGTCAAAACTAGGTGACATATTTGTTACCGATTGGCCCAGAGGACTGCATCATATGTGGGAGGTGTTAATGTTTAACGTTTTCGTTTTCCATTTTTATTTTTCCCAAGGTCCCAAAGCCAGGTTGATGCTTCGTTACCCAGATGGACAGAGAGAGCAAATTTCTCTGTCGTCCAAAGCCAAACTTATGGTGAGAACACGGCACATTTACTGCATATCAGTTAAAATGAAAGCAAGGGCTTCCTCTCTATGCCCAGTGATTATTGCATATTGTGGCTTGAATACTGATTGCTTCTTAAAACGTCTCTCATCTGTTCCTCTCTCCCTTCAAGGCGCTGGTAAGACACGTCCAGTCCAAGGGTTACCCTAACGAACGCTTCGAGCTCGTCACCAACTTCCCCAGACGGAAGCTCGCCCACTTGGACTATGACATCACACTGCAGGAGGCGGGGCTTTGTCCACAGGAGACTGTATTTGTGCAGGAGAGGAACTAGCCCCCCCCAACCCCTTTGCCTGCCTGTATCTCTCTGGTAGACCTCGCCCCTTCACCAATGACCTGGGATGGTGTTACTGGCCTTGATTGACCTTCTGTTCTCCTGGAATTAGGCCCCCTATTGCCAAGACATCTGTTAGTGGATGGACGGCTTTTCCCACCATTCTACTAGTCTGAATACCGATGTTTCTACTGACAGCCTAATCCCTTTGTAGTGCTCAACATTTGGCCAGTAAGGTGTTATGGATGCCAGCACTCTTTAATTTTTCTATTATGTGATATATTCTATTCTGATTTAGGCTTCATTTTGGTCTGATACACTGAGGCACATCAGGATAGAATATATTTGATATAGCTTATATAAAAATGAAAACCCCAAAATAATGGATCACTGATTGATGAGGCACTGGGGACTTGTAAAAAGACTTTTACCTCCCATAAAGGATTTTCAAATGTCAGAATTTATTTTCTAGCTCTTGTTGTTATTATTTTCTGTACCTGGGGACAGGTAAGGGAAGGCTCATTCTTTTTTTTTTTTTTTACCTGAGCACCTACTTGTCCCAAATGTGGTCTCTCACTTGGTTATTGGTTGAACCATTGTTGTAATTATTTGGGAGGGTAGGGGTATTAAGACAAAAGGTCTACAAATTACAAATCAAGTAAATGTGTCTAATGTCCCTGAGACACTTGTGTAGATCTGAGAGGATTGGGTAGATCTGCACATTTTTACTCAAGTTTCTATTGGTTAATTAGAGACTAGTAGATCGGTTTTCAGATTTTGACTTGACTTTTGATACAGAAGTGAATGAATGAGGGGCGGTTCATCTCATCAATCGGACCTACACTGTACAGGGATGGTGTAGAGAGACTGATATTTAGTTGTAGTCGTTCTGTTTCCTTTCTTTTTTATATGCTGCCAAGAAAATATGCTGATGCTGAAATATAACCACCAAAACCAAGGGGATTTTTGCTTGGTCTTCTGTTACATGCTTTGCACATTGGTCGGTCTGTGGAATGTAACCTCAGAGCCATGGTGATGCCATGGGATAAAGGTCATAGGTAGAAACCCAAATCAATTTAAAAGTAAGCTCTGACACATGTTGCAAGTTATTCAAATACATGTTCAAATGTAATCAATTGGGATATATCTACATTTTCTGTTCTAAATTTTTGCCCACAGTCAAGATTTGCCTGTGGTTCGTCTGCAACCAAATCACAGCGGTGATGATGTTGAATATAAGAAGGGGTATAATTCCTGTTATCTACACAAATTATTAAACACATCCTTTTTGTTGATTGTAGATTTTAGGGAATATGTGCCTGAATCTTGCCCCTTGTGACCGTTCTCCTTGGTAAATGTGGACAAATTACAGACCACATCTCACTCATGTTCTGCTTAAATATTAATTTAAAATTTTATAGAAACTTTAGCCCACAGATGAAATTAAATGGTACTGAATTTCAGTATTCAAGTTTGATTTTCCTGTATGCTCTAAAAGAGTTAAAAGTTTCCTGTATGCCCTAAAAGTCTATATACTGTAAGTCGGCATTGCTGTCTCCCATAGCCAGAAAAAAGTGACGTGCTTGTCTGGCCTGCAAATCTGCAGTCATATAAATCTACAATTAGAAACTAGACTGGAAAACAGGAAAATGTGCTGATGGTATTGAGGATACCTGGGGATGAGGGTACAACTTGTAGTTCAGAATGCAGGTTACAGGCACTCCTGGCACCATAATCATTTTAATATTATTTTGGATGTCAAAGCCAAATTTTAGGATCAACAAAGTCAGTCTTGCATATATTGTCACTGTACATTACTCTGACTTCATAGGTCAGATTTGGTTTCCTGCTTTAGGAAAGAGTTGTTGATTTTCACAATTGCTAATTTGGCTGTTGTAGGTCATGGGGCACATTCATTTTTATATTCCCCTTTGGATGAGGTCTCCAACAGTTAATAGCCCTTCATGTTATCTCTATAGGGCAATGATCAGAGTTGAAAGAGAGGGATTTGCACCTGATCAAACAGATGCGGCCATTGACTCTCCTAGCTGTGTGTATATTACGTGAAGGGCATTCCTCAACCTCTTATATTGTGTAATGGACAAAAGCTGTGTGGGAGGAAATTTGCTGACAAAAGGCACTGCTGAGTGAAGGAGGAATACCAAAGCCCAGCTGAAGATACAGTAGATAGATGCATACATACAGTACAAATATACTTTATCAGTGTGAGAGTGAAATTCAGTTGTCACACCAGCAACTCTCATTGGAGACAATACACAGCTTAAAAATGCTATAATTAGGCTAGTAAAAAATAAAATCAAAATGCTATGTTTGCCACCTGTCCCCCACATGCAATTCAACATTTGGCAAAGAAGGCAATAAACAATAGACAGTATAGATCTAGGTATTCTTTGCAAGATGGTATCTGGAATTTAAATTGTGAGCACATATATCAAAGGTCAAAATATCCACATCTTTTAACTCCAATTTTGGTGATTTTCATGTTTTCACTTAAATTGAAGGATCAAATGCACCTCTATGGGTTGAGACAATTCACTGACCTCTTGGGCTTATGAAACCCTTTCAAAACCCACTGGATAATGACAAAATGCATTGTCATCAATCTAAGAACAAGGCTGTTTTTCTTGGTTGCTGAAAAGTTGACATTTTGTGGTTTTGGTGGTTTTCACCTGACAGCAACAACATGCATTAATTTCACAGTAAACCTAAAGATATACTGTATATAACAGTGCTGAATAACTAATAAGGTAACCAGGACAGCTGCCTTCAGACCCGGCTTGTTTGCAGGGTCTTCTGTTGCATAAGAACGGTGTTGACCCCATTCACCCATACACCTTCTAGCTTATTCTCAGAATGCAGTCAATGGAAGTTAATGTATGATCAATGACCTGTCTGGGAGCTGAGCAGCACTGAGAGTTTAACATATGGCCTAGAAGCTGGTTTGTAGACAGAAGGTCTTGCTGGTAAAATCTGGATGGGATTTCTCCCTTCCTGTACAAGGCACTTGTCCCCAAAGTGTTCTTGTGGGTCTGAGTAGTGGCCGAAAGATGTCCAGGGCAGCTTACAGGGGTAAATGTGTGTAACTGTATGAATGAAGAGGGGATCACTTTTGCAGTCAAATATGCAGACACATGCAGATAAAACGAGTCAAAGGCTAAAGAATAGAAATGCTCCAGTCACAATGAATAACATACAGTCACAATAGAAGCAGCTCAGATCAGGGATGTCCCATCAACCAAAGCGGAATCTGATTATCAAATGCTTTTCCTACAGTACAGACGTGATAATCCAACTCCTTCAAAATCATCTCCCGACCTTTGTATGTTCAAGGAAGCTACCAAGGTAGTAGTCCATTTTGGAACAGTTAAAAATCCAACACATTTTGGTTGACTTGCCCCCATCATGGAGAGATTTAAATTGATTTCCCGATCCCTTTGACGTTGGGTGGTGAGTTCCAGTAATGCTCTCCCTCTGTTTCTCTTTCCACGCACAGAAGCAAAAAGCCAGACAAGGTTTTATCTGGAAACCATCTCTGTTTTCAACGAGACTGATCAAGAGAGGACCAGTGTCAGCTGAGGGTATCAAGATGAATCACCACTGACTGAGCTGAGCTGACTGATGTCATACTAAACATTTACCTCTCAGTGAAGTGCAGAGTACATAACTATTTACCTTGGCAACACTTGATAAACGCTTAAAATACGTTCTAAAAAAAACGTCTTTGATGTAATGGCACATTTACAAGTAATCTGTACTATGTTTTACATATGCCTGTAGCAGTTACTCGTGAGATGCAACAAAGGCCAACCATGAAAAGAAATATTAGAAAACATTTTTCAAGCACTTCAGGTTATGCCCCCTCCCCCTTATCCTCATGCTCTGGATGTTTCAGGTGAATAATCATTGATGATAAGCTTATCTAGCCTTATTTAGCGTTGTCAGGATGACCTAGTGGACTACTATCACCTGACCCCCTCAACATACAGGCGATGTAGAGCAGTCAGAGTCATGGGGGCATTTCAGGAAGCAGGATTACACAGTTATTCAGAACAGTTATTCAGATAACTTGAAAGTATCATGAAACTACTGAATGACATTCCTTAATATTCAAGTTTAGCATTACAGATGCAAATCCAAAACAGTAATTTTATTATTATATAGCTCCTCTTACACAGTTTTTTGATATTCTCTAGAATACCCCCTGTTTTTAGCAGTAAAACATAAACAAAACTCAATTTTAAATTCATACAAGCAGTGTTTTAGTCTGGTGCTTCTGGTAGAAATCCTCCTCATATGAATAGTAAGAGTGCTTATTTTGTTGTTCAATAATGCATGCAGTGCATGTCAACTTGTGCAATGAGCACAGGAAAGTAATGTAACAGGCTTTAGACAGGCTGTGTTACCAGGAGGTGTCATTACACTAACACAGCTGAGTCAAGTGTCAGCACAGATGGACAAAGATACAATAAAATGTATCTTGTTACAAGTCACAAATATTCTGTCATCAAATGTATCCAAATATTTTGATAATTATTTTCAGCAGTAAATGTGTTTCATTAAAGCACATCTATTTTCTATTTTTAAAATAATACTTCAAAATGGTGATAGACATATGTTCAGACACTAAATCTAATTAAATAGACACAGGCATGAAGCTAAGTAAAGTGTGAAACGTCTTCTCTGAGTTGTCTGACGACTCTGCAGTAGTGGGGTGAATCAGAGGGGGGCAGGAGGCAGAATACATGGTGCGGCCAGAACCAGAACCAGCTCCAGCTCAACATTATAGCCAAAACATAGCAGATGGTGGACTTCAGGAGGGCTGGGACTGCACCGACCCCTGTCTGGACGTTGAGGTGGTCACATCCTGCAAATACCTGGGTTTTACCTGGACAGCAGACTAGAGTGGGTGGGGAACACAGAAGGTTAAACAAATGCATCATGTTCATCTAGCTGTATTCTAAAAACTGATCAGTGCCTATAGCATGTCATGAGGATATTATTGTCATTGGTATGGTACTATGCTACATGTTTTACACTATTTTCTGAATACGGTTTACACTTGACCTTTTCTGTTCCTCATGTTGACACTCGTTTGAGGTACATTTTACTATTGCAATATTTGTAGTGTGACTAATATTTATTCAGCTCAACACCAAAATAATCAGTGAAATCCTAATGAGGCAGACAGTAAGTTGTTCTAAATAGGCTGATATTGTAAAGGATCCTATTGCACTTGTATTGTATTGTGGCTATCATGACTTCAGCCATGCCACTATCCTCTTTTTCTGATATTCACAGTAGTTAAAATGTAGCTTTGCCATCTGAAGGCTTAGACAAAATTAGCGCCCAATTTATCTGATGCTTGTCCTTGACTTGAGTCATTTTATTCATTCCCCACAAGTTTAGGAACAAACAGCAAATTATCAGCTAATCTCACTCCACATGCATGGAGCTCATGAACGGCATGGAGTTTACTGCTGCATTTCAAAGGTTTGACACTGCTGTTTGTTATCCACACACAGTGATCAAGGACAGATGCCTATTATGGCTTTTGGTTTTATTGGCCCCTTTTCTCACTGTAAAGTTCCCTTCCAGTGATCTCATTAACACTCTGAAAAATCCATTCAAACTTTACGTGCAAATAATTGGTTTACAAGGCAAAGGTAAAACTGCTAATTCTCGGCAGATACATCACGTACGTACTGTATCTGCATAACTGGTTTCTCCTGCTACACCTGAACCTCATTGAATCTCATTTTTATTTTATTTAACCCCTTACACACTGAGTTTCCTATTAAGTAGCTTCAAAGTTAGAAAAAACATTTTTTCCAAACTATATGACAATGTCGCACACATATTCTGTATCTGCTTGTTCCAACACTTCGTTGAAGCTATAGCACGCTTATATTGAGTTAAATGATCAAACCCAAGATGCCATTTTTTATGGCTGCACCATTACAACAAATGGAAAAAAAATGTTTGTGGACCATTTTATACACATGACCCTGTAATTAAGCATGACATATTTGGTTAAAATTCTGTGGGTTTAAACAAAGCTTGGCTGTGAAACGTGTTTGTAATGATGGTCCAGCATGAGGGACTTTAGGGTAGAACCAGGTAAATCCCACTGAGATTAAAAATCTCTTTTTCATGGGAGACCTGGCCAAGACCACAGCAAAGAGGTGCAGACAGACAGACAACACATAGCAAAAATAAAGTTACAATATACTAAATATGACAAAGCATAAAATATAATACAGTGTAAAGTAGTGAACACAAAGAAGAAAGAGAGAAGGAAGGAAGGACAGAGAGAGAGAGAGATAAGAAAAGGGAGGGGTCGAGTAGGGTCAAGTAGAGGTAGAGTACAATAAAATATATGGGCAACATCTTTCTAAAATCACTGACAATTACTGATAGATTCATCTTCCCTTGATCTGACAGTTGCTTTAAACTCATTAAGAGTCACCAGTTACCCTTTAGTTTCATGTCTTTCATCCTGTATTTGTTGTGTCTGTTCTTCCTAGTGTCATTCCACAAGAACATCTTAAATCAGTTCAAAATAGAGGTGTAAAGAATGATCCATGACCTTGACCTAGCAACAAATTAGGTTATGCCACTTGTTGTATTTGCTGTGGTAATTGAGGCTATTATGACTTACAAAGGCTTCGGCTTTGGCAGTGGGATGTGGCGGTCCTCTGATCGCCTTGTCAGGATTGTGGTTGACGGACAGAGACCCTTGTTGCTTAGTGAAAAAAGAAAAGCCCAAATGAAAAGGATTGTAGGTTTATTTCAGTATACTTATTCTTCATTCCTACAATAACACATCACTTCTTGGACATTTCGAAGTTGCATCACTTGCCACACAAACCCCCCCTCCCCCTCCCTCTTATCTACAGGAACAATACCTGCATTTAAAAGGTCCAGGAAATAACTGTGGTTACGGTTGAAATACAGTGTCAACATGCTACCATCCATGGTAAACATATGCTGATAGCACAGAACAAATCAGGTTGACCATGGATAACTAGGCTGTAGTCACTGCTTAGGCGAGAGGAGTCACTACACCAACACTGCTGAGTTAGGGGTCAAGTAGTCAAAGTTCACATGATTGTGTATACTAGGTTGACTAATACCTCAGGGTCATCAGTTCATCCCCCAAATCACCTGTAATGTTCTAGTGTAGCACAAAGTAAAAATGTTCTAAGGAGGCAAAGGATTCTAATCTTGTCAATATCATAATTTTAATGATCGCACTTTGCAAGGCTTTTAACTAGATATCTGGACAACTTGGACCTTATTGACGCCCACTTTACCTGCCACTTCTTCTTAGCCATAATCCTTTGCCCTTCCCCTGCAAACTTTCAGAAACAAACATCAAATTTTTAGTAAGTTGCATTCTACTGAAGACAGGTGTATCAGCTATGGACACATAACTCTTAAGACTTTGGGTTTCTTCTGTCCATTTCTCTCACCTTAGTCCAAAAACAAACAAAAGAAAAACAAAGAGAACAAATACACTGCCATTGTTTACTGAAAGAAGATAGGACCAGGTGAGACGGAAATAGGTTTCCCACAGGACAATCAAAGGGGATGTAATTTATGTATGCTTCATTTCTGCAATATCATATGACATCTTGGATGTTCCAAAGGTGCACCACCTACCACACTAACCCCCCTTCTTGTCTGCCAGGACAGTACCAGTATTCATTAGTGTTCCAGGAAACAGGGAAACTCCAGGAAACTTATGGCAAATATGCAGCTCATGCAGGGGATAAAATGACATGTATTGTGAAAGTCATCGGATGATATTTCAGAATTTGACAAATTAGATTTTTAAGGGAAGAGGTAAGTGTTGTTGTTTAATTTAGGGATCAACATGTACTTTAGCTCTTGTGTTGAGCAATGCTTACTCCGCAAACACTGCTCTCATGTGGGTCGCACTCTGGCTTTTCTAAAGGAAAAGACTTTACAGCAGCTGACCAGCTGCAATGGATTCTTTTGTTCAGAAATATACAACTCAAGGTTTTGCAAAACCCCTTCATGTTTAAAGCAATACTGACACAAAAGTGGAGTTTTAGGTCAGTTCTTGATAAGCAGTCTACAGCGTTATGTTACTGCTACATTATTCGTTTCAGATACCTACTGTATTTAAATTTTGTTGTTCTCTGTACCTGTTGGTCTGGTCTGCTAAAATGTTATTTTCTAAGGATAAAGCTGTGATATATATGTTGCAGACCAGGGTCACATAGTATTTGCACACATTTGTTTTATAATGCATGGAGTTCCAGATGGCTGGGGTTTACTGCATTAGGACAATACCTACAGTATATTTCCAATTAAAATGTGAATCACAGCAAGCACTGACTTTCAAATACTTTCCTGCAGAGTCCAGATTTTTTGGTGCTTTTCTGTATTGTTCTCTACAATCCAAATCATCTGTTACTCCAAGCAGTTCAAAACAAATTTGACCTATATGTAGAATGGGGTTATCACAAGATTTATCTCACCAGTTTTGTGGCTCAATGGGAAGCACTATCAAATTATGACACAAAATATGATACTATCAGTAACATTTTGTTCTGTAATGAAACAGATATGCAGCTTGAACAGGAAGCGGAATTAATTCATTGGACACTATTCTCCAGGTTTGCCTGACACGCACCAGGGCATGCACGCGCATAAGGAAACACTAAGAAAAGTATGCCATTTTTTCAGCCAAGTCTGCCCACTTAGAGGTTTTCTATAAAAGATGGATCTGCCTCCCTGACAGTATGCTTTGCTGTGTTGACCGTCCAACATGAAGCTTCTCCTCCTTTTGGCACTGCTTGGGTACCTTGGTAAAGATATTTTATTTTGCACAGGATTTTCTCATGACAACCGAACAGAGTGGAGCTCTGTAAAAATTAATTTTTTGCTCCAAATGTTATCTTCAGCAATAGGGTCTGCGGCTCCTTACAATGTGAAATGGTGCGTGAAGTCGGACCAAGAAATGAGAAAATGTACAGACCTCAGAGCCAAAGCCCCTGTGTTCTCCTGTGTGCAAAGAGCCAGCTCTCTAGAATGTATCCAGGCAATTAAGGTGAGAAAATTATCCAGAATATTATCCAGAAAATTCTGAAACATGCTCAATAATACAATACCCTAAAGATGTGATTTTTTTTTTTAACACACCTAATGTGCGTCTAGTCTTTCTTCTTTAGTCTTCCATAAAATGGCTAGCAATGGCCATTTTATGGTGGCCAGCAAATGTTTTCAATGGCCATCTGATTCCTGACAAAACATGATGTATGTATGTATACATTATTTTACTGTTGGAGTGATAAGACATCATGCCACTGTGAGCTGGAAATCATGTTTGGTGTTAAGAAATTAAAGCTCTCTTTCTCTAACAGGCTGGTGAAGCAGATGCCATCACTCTGGACGGAGGAGATGTCTATGTGGCTGGACTGATTGACCTGCAGCCCATTATTGCTGAGGACTATGGCCCCAGTAGGTTTAGTAATCAGTTGCCTTTACTGATGCAGTAAACAGTCTTCCCTTTGAGGGACAGTCAGTCTAATAAATAGGTTTGTTCCAATAAGACCTTGTTATGATGGAGAGGAACTTTTGCATTTTGCATGAACAACATTTTTAACTCTATTTTCTCACTGTCCCACCTCTTCTGCACGTGGCCAGCTTCAGACACCTGTTACTATGCTGTTGCTGTGGCAAAGACGGGGACTGGGTTCGGCTTCAATGATCTCCGTGGGAAGAAATCCTGCCACACTGGGCTGGGGAAGTCCGCAGGCTGGAACATCCCCATAGGAACTCTGGTGTCTATGGGTCAAATCCAGTGGACAGGCGTCAATCCTGTGGAGGAGGGTGAGTTAACTGTGTGGTAAGGCTGGGTTATATGGTTGAAATCAATATCACGATAATCATAAGGATTTTTTTTCGATAACGATAGATATCATGATATAGCTCACGTGTGCAAAATCACATTAAATAATCAAATGAATGTTCATCCCATTGAATGGAATGGTAATGTTAGGTGTGATGTCCAACAAAACTGATGTTTTCAAATAATATTCCTTAAAATGTTTCATACCTCAGAAAGTAAAATGTGCAGTAATAGCAGAGGAATAGAATTGTGTCACTATATCCCAAATCACCATATCATGACAATATGATTCCACTGAAAGATGATAAACAATAATATTGAATTGTCGCCCAGTCCTACTGTTTAGTACACTGCTCCAAGCTAAGAAATTACATCTGATATTGGTCTTGGTTGCCATTTGTGTGAGAAATACAAACTTATGTCTTAAGGACCCTAAACTAATAGCTGATAATTTTGGTGTCCCTTTTGGTTTTGTAGCGGTGAGCGACTTCTTCAATGCCAGCTGTGCCCCAGGAGCAACGCGGACTTCCAAGCTGTGTCAACTGTGCAAGAATGACTGCTCCAGATCCCACAATGAGCCTTACTATGACTATGGAGGAGCCTTCCTGTGAGTTTCAGCCTCTCTTTCATCCCTCTCAGTGCTACCATGAACTTTATTCACCTTTACCAAACTCTATACATTTGCTCTCCAAATAGGATAATGTATCGTACCTCACATTGTAAGCCCATAGCATTTTTTTTTATTATGTTAATGCTTTCTGAATTCTTCCCTCACTACTGAAATACCCTTATCTCTCCTGCATAGTCTTAGTACACTATTGCTGCTAAAACAATCTATGTCCTCAAATGTTGATGCATCTGTGTGTTGCTCTGACAGGTGTCTGAAGGAGGGAGCTGGAGACGTGGCTTTTGTCAAGCACCTCACTGTTCCTGGTCAGTATCACAAGATGATCTACACCAATATGGGATGACTGCATATTTTATATTGACTCATACCACAGGTAGTTCCAGCCATGCAAGCTGGTTGGATGTTCCAATTCTGTGTAATGAGACCATGAATAGAAATGTCATGTTTATTTGTTGATAATCAAACTACAAGTAATGTGGGTGCTTGTACACAATCTTTCTCATGGTTTTGTCATATGTATGTATGCTGTGTTTAAACCTTTATGACAAACATGATAAAGGCTTCATATTGTGAGACTGAAGATCCTCACAATATGAGGATCTTCTTTATTGCTGAATCATGCTTGTATTCATAATCACAGTACACAACAGGTAGTTCTGACTGCACAATCTGATTGGTCAAGTAAGCTTTCTGACCTGCTTCAAATCAGCATAACAGCACACCTAGCCATGCTCAAATGAAAAAAGCCTTATCACTGTGAATAGTACTCCCCCATTGATAAAAAATTCCACCAACATTTCCATGGTAACAGCGTAATGTTTAGCCTATGGTTAGGTGTAGTTACTTTCCTGCCAGGTAACCTTACATTGATGATCAGAATTGCAATATGCCTGAATTGAAAATAACGATGCTCACCGCGTTAGAAATCAACATCAAACTTGTCCTGACCGAGTAGAAACCATTGCACTGGATTTTTAAATAAGAACAACCTCTTCCTGTGTATTATTGCTATAATTGAAATGTTGTATTGTCCAACATTTGCAATAGACTAAACTCATTGTTACTCTTTTGCTCCAAAACAATACTGCTTACCTTTGACTTAAAAAAAATGTTTAGCCTCTTAATTTTTTGGGTTGGTGGTAAGCTAGTTAGGGAAGCAAGCTTGTGACTGGAAAGTCACTGGCTCGAGTTTGACTGGCTGTATTGGGCAGCTGCCAGGCATGAATATGTGTAACTGTGAAGAAGAGTATTGCTGCGAAAGAGCATCCAACCTCAATCTAATTTTACTAGATAAAAAAAAAAAAGTTACATTTATTTAGCATTTAAATTTCGACTGTGTTACACTTTCACAGAGGCAGAAAAAGCCAACTACGAGCTGCTGTGCAAGGATGGCACCAGAGCAAGCATCGACAGCTACAAGACCTGCCACCTGGCCAGGGTACCAGCCCATGCTGTGGTCAGCCGCAAGGACCCAGACCTGGCCCAGTTAATCTACAAAAGCCTCACCGCCGTCACAGTAAGATACAGCTGGTCCACCCAGATACATAAGGTTAATTATTTATACAGCACAAGGAGCAAGTTGTAGATTTGACTGCCAGAGACACAGAGTACGGTGAATTACCATTGATAATGTTTAATCTCATCTAGCTCATGTTTCAAGCACTTTTCAGACTTTTTCAAATTAATTTCAATGCTCACACCACGATCCAACTTCCTTTGTGTCTTTCAGGGCTTTGAACTGTTCTCCTCTGAAAACTATGCCCCAGCCAAGAACCTGATGTTCAAGGACTCAACAGTAAATCTGGTCCAGCTGCCCCCAAACATAGACTCCTTCCTGTATTTGGGTGCTGAATACATGAGCATCATCCGCTCCCTGAATAAAGGTATGGCTGGACACACACAGATTGACTCAAGAGGACTGTCAGGGCTCAGGCTAGGACCCAATTGCAGATACTCAGGCGGAGGCAGATATACAATCCACAGAGCAACTTTAATGAAGGTGGCAGGCAAACTCTTGGTCTCAGACAAGCAAATGGTCACACAGGCAGAACTTCAGGTTAAAAGGATTCAAATTGGTAGGCAATTTCAGAACCAAGTACAGGATGAGGGCAAAACACAAGCAAAAGTACCAGTACCAGGCAGAGTCAGAACCGAGTAAACAGAATAACCTGGCAGGCAAGGTAAGGCAGGAATGAACTAGGAGATACTAGGACGATCTGGCAAACTAAACTAGGAAAGAAACTGGTTTATAGTACTGAGCTAATGAGTGATGAGTGGCAGCTGGTGCAGGAAGGCAGGGCTGATTGCAGATAGAAGACAGGTGTGTAATGGCAGGAGACACAGGGGAACCTGGTGGACAAGACTGGAATGACAGGGCCTGGAACAAGATCTATTGTCTAGCAGCCATTGTCTTATGGTTGTCTCCTTTTACTTTACTTTCCAGAGCAGGCCTCAGGTGCCATTAAATGGTGCGCTGTGGGTCAAGCTGAGACAGCCAAGTGTAACACATGGAGGATGGAAAATGACATGACCACGATTGAATGCCAGAATGGCGATTCAGTGGAAGACTGTTTGAGGAAGATTCTGGTGAAACAATCTCTGATAGAAATATGGGAATGCGATATTTTTTTGCTCTATTTTGTGGAGTAGCCATGTCTGATTATCTGTGGTCTTCATGATCCTGCTCCTTTCTCTAGCGTAAAGAGGCTGATGCAATTGCAGTGGATGGAGGACAGGTGTATACAGCTGGGAAGTGTGGTCTGGTCCCTGCCATGGTGGAGCAGTATAATGGAGGTATGAGGCTTATATGGCATGCAAACAGACACATACAATCCTCTGGTTTTATTGTACCTCTTCTATATGAACAATATTTTCTCCTACCCTGTCCACAGACCTGTGCAGCACCTCTGGAAGTGGTAAATACCTTCCTGTGTTTCTATTCTTTTTCTTTTTTTACAGATAAACCAATACCTTTTCTAATAGTAATTAACTCTTATAATGGCAACTTTTCTGGTGAACAATAGTTTTCTGATCATTTCTTCATGCGCTTCCACTATTCCACCATTTTTTACATCCACTGCCTCAGCCTCCTCTTACTATGCTGTTGCGGTGGTGAAGAACGGTTCTGGGGTGACCTGGGAGACCCTACAGGGCAAGAAGTCTTGTCACACCGGATTTGGCAGAACCGCCGGCTGGAACATCCCCATGGGTCACATCTACAACATGACTCAGAACTGTAACTTCAGTAAGCAATTGTGTACTTGTGCACACCACACACCATGAATATTAAGCTCCTTCTCTTGCATATCTGTAAGTGTAACACCAACCCAACATACTGACTTTGTCCCCTCCTCTCCTCAGCTCAGTTCTTCAGTGAAGGCTGTGCCCCCGGAGCAGACCCCAGCTCTGCATTCTGTGCTCGCTGTGTTGGTAGTGGCAAAGATGTGGGAGATGACTCCAAGTGCAAAGCAAGTGCTGATGAGCAGTACAATGGCTATGCCGGGGCCTTTAGGTAGGGAGCACCAGTGCATTTATGGATAAGCTGCATAAGATTTTACCTTAAATTCCATAAATAACGTGAAATGTTTTAACGTGAAATACTCAGCCCACAACTTACAGTCGCTTCTTCATCATAATCTTGTATCTGTTGTATCTGTTTTGAATACTATCATTATAGATGTCTTGTTGAGGGTGGTGGAGATGTCGCCTTCATCAAACACACAACCGTTACAGAAAACAGCGATGGTAAGAGACTGCCATTGACCTCTATTCATCTCCCTATTCTCACATCTCTTCCATGACAGTATCGTCTTTTATAAAACTACAACATTCTTCTTCACTCTTCTCTCCCCTCCTGTCCCACCTCTTTTTGTCAAAGGCAATGGTCCAATATGGGCTGAGGATGTGAAGTCTACTGAGTATAAGCTGATCTGCCCTGGGAAGGGTCCTGTCGCAATCACTGAGTATGTCTCATGTAACCTCGCCAAAGTACCTGCACATGCTGTGGTAACACGTCCAGAGACCCGCAGCGAGGTGGTGCGCATTCTCCAGGACCAGCAGGTTGGGAACTAACTTGAATGTCACTTTTAGGTTGTTTGTATTAAATTGAATTAAGTTGTTTGTATTATATTACAAGTATTATCTAGATAACATAACACTATAAGGTAGACATTAATCAAATATGAATATGAATAACATTGGCCTATACGTAAATCTTCATTTTCAGGCCAAGTTTGTTATCTCTGGCAGTGACACTACATTCAGAATGTTCCAGTCAGAAGGAGGGAAGAACCTCCTGTTCAAAGACTCCACTAAGTGCCTCCAGGAAGTAGCAGCTGGAACGACCTATCAGAGTTTCCTGGGACCGGAGTACATCGCTGCCATAGACATGCTCAGAAAGTGCAGTGACAGTGCTTCAGGTTTGTAGTACAGGACAATAAACACACCTTTGATTCTCATAACCTTAAATGCCCCCACCTCCCAACACCCCCCCCCCCCCACACACACACACACACACACACACACAATATGAATGCATGTGTGTTCTACATTCTAAAGTTTAAATTATTTTCTTTCCCTTTCCATTAGATCTGGAGGAATATTGCACTTTCCATTCCTGCCAGCAAAAAAACTAGTGAGGACCTCGGAACATGCAATGCCTCAGTCTGACCACAATGATTCATGCAACCGACCGACGCTGGACCCGAATATGACTTGCTTTTGATTGTTTTCTAGGAATACACAAAACAAAAAAATCATGAATGTATCCACAATATAGAAAATTGTCATTTTCATCTTTTTTTATACACATTGCGCTATAATAGCCTCTACAAATTAACTCTTAAGTGACCAATCATCACCAATCACTTTTCTCAAATAAAGCATACTCTTTTTCATGTAATATTCTGGTCACAGATTGTTATGGTTTCTTTGTGTAATAGTGTGATGTCTCAACCAAACTGACAGGGCCTGGGATGTTATTCTAATCTTGTCAATATCATAATTTCAATGATCACACTTTGCAAGGTTTTTAACTAGATATCTGGAGAACTTGGACCTTATTGACGTCCACTTTACCTGCCACTTGTTCTTAGCCATAATCCTTATCCTTCTCCTGCAAACTTTCAGAAACAAACATCAAATTATTAGTCAGTTGCATCGAACACAGGTGTATCAGCTATGGTCACATAACTCTTAAGACTTTGGGCTTCTTCTGCCCATTTCTCTCACCTTAAGCAGTCCAAAGAAAAACAAAGAGAACAAATACACTGCCATTGTTTATTGAAAGAAGATAGGGCCATGTGAATTGTTTTATTTATGCTTCATTTCTACAATATCATATGACATTTTGGATGTTCCAAAGGTGCACCACCTACCACACCAACCCCCCTTCTTGTCTGCCAGGACAGTACCAGTATTCATTAGTGTCCCAGGAAACAGACACACTTTTGGTGAAAATGCAGCTCATGCAGGGTGTAAAATCTATTGTGAAAGTCATCAGGTGATATATCAGAATTTGGCAAATAAGATTTATAAGGGAAGAGGTAAGTGTTGTTTAGATATAAACATGTACTTTACCTCTTGTGTTGAGCAATGTTGACTCCGCAAACACCACTCTAATGTGGGTCGCACTCTGGCTTTTCTAAAAGAAAAGACTTTATAAATCCAATATTTCATCAGGAATGTCATTTGCCTTTTCCTTAGCCCTGAAATAAATCACAGTAACTGAAGTGACTGAGACCATCCTTCACTGGGTCATTCACCTTAGAGACAGCAGCTGACCAGCTGCAATGGATTCTTGTGTTCAGAAATATATAACTCAAGGTTTTGCAAAACCCCTTCATGTTTAAAGCAATACTGACACAGAAGTGGAGTTTTAGGTCAGTTCTTGATAAGCAGTCTACAGTGTTATATTACTGCTATATTACTCGTTTCAGATACCTACTGTATTTAAACTTTGTTGTTCTCTGTACCTGTCAAATGGTCTTGTCTGCTAAACAAATTGTTATTTTCTAAGGATAAAGCTGTGATATATATGTTGCAGACCAGGGTCACATAGTATTTGCAAATAGGTCTTACTGTTTGTTTTATAGTGCTTGTAGTTCCAGATGGCTGGGGTTTACTGCATTAGGACAATTCCTATATTGCCAGTTAAACTGTTAATCACAGCAGGCACTGACTTTCAAATACTTTCCTGCAGAGTCCAGATGTTTTGGTGCTTATTGTATTGTTCTCTAGGCTATAATCCAAATAATCTGTTACTCCAAGCAGTTTAAAACAAACTCAAAGGATAATTTACAAATACCATTTGACCGATATGTAGAATGGGGTTATCACAAAACAAAATGAAATTATGACACACAATATGATGTCAGTAACAATTTTTCTGTAATGAAACAGATCCAGCTCGAACTGGAAGTGGAATTAATTCATTGGACACTGTTCCATACTGCAGATGACTGATCGTTTTGTGTTCTTCACCTTTTAGAGGTCTTCTGGATAAATAGTTGCAACAATGGATCAATAGTCCCAGTGAGTTTCCATTATGACGAAATATCAGAAATTTCAATTCTCTCTCTCACTCTCTTGTCCCTTTGCCATCGTGTAGCCTAGCCCCCCTGTACACCCCCCCCCCCCCCCCGCGCGCGCGCGCGCGCGCGCACACATACACACACACACACTTGCATGAGCATTAGGAAACCCTAAGCAAACTGGATTTTTTCAGCCAAGTCAGCCCACTTAGAGGTTTTCTATAAAAGCCGGATCTGCCTCCCTGTCAGTCTGCCTTGCTGAGTTGACCGTCCAACATGAAGCTTCTCCTCCTTTTGGCGCTGCTTGGGTACCTTGGTAAAGATTTTTTATTTTGCATTTTGCACAGTATCTTCTCATCACTACCGAACAGAGTGGAACTCTGTAAAAAAATAATTTTTTGCTCCAAATGTTATCTTCAGCAACAGGGTCTGCGGCTCCTGCTGACAACGTGAAATGGTGCGTGACCTCGGACCAAGAAATGAGAAAATGTACAGACCTCAGAGCCAAAGCCCCTGTGTTCTCCTGTGTGCAAAGAGCCAGCTCTCTAGAATGCATCCAGGCAATTAAGGTGAGAAATTATCCAGAATATTATCCATAATATTCTATTATGTAATAATTGTGTAATAATAGTATTCTATTATTGTCTATTATCCATAATATTTTTCAAACATGCTAAGTAATACAATAGCTACCCTACCGATGCAATTTTTTTAACACGCCTAATGTGCCTCTAGTCTTTCTTCTTTAGTCTTTTGATTGTTTTCTAGGAATACACAAAACAAAACAAAAATCATGAATGTATCCACAATATAGAAAATTGTCATTTCCATCTTTTTTTATACACATTGCGCTATAATAGCCTCTACAAATTAACTCTTAAGTGACCAATCATCACCAATCACTTTTCTCAAAGCATACTCTTTTTCATGTAATATTCTGGTCACAGATTGTTATGGTTTCTTTGTGTAATACTGTGATGTCTCAACCAAACTGACAGGGCCTGGGATGTTATTCTAATCTTGTCAATATCATAATTTCAATGACCGCACTTTGCAAGAATTTTAACTATAACTTGGACCTTATTGACGCCCACTTTACCTGCCACTTGTTTTTAGCCATAATCCTTATCCTTCTCCTGCAAACTTTCAGAAACAAACTAATAAATTATTAGTCAGTTGCATCGAGCAAATGTTTTCACTGGCTATCTGATTCCCGACAAAACATGATGTATGTATACATTATTTTACTGTTGGAGTGATAAGACATCATGCCACTGTGAGCTGGAAATCATGTTTGGTGTTAAGAAATTAAAGCTCTCTTTCTCTAACAGGCTGGTGAAGCAGATGCCATCACTCTGGACGGAGGAGATGTCTATGTGGCTGGACTGAACAACTATGACCTGCAGCCCATTATTGCTGAGGACTATGGCCCCAGTAGGTTTAGTAATCAGTTGCCTTTAATGATGCAGTAAACGGTCTTCCCTTTGAGGGACAGTCAGTCTAATAAATAGGTTTGTTCCAATAAGACCTTGTTATGATGGAGAGGAACTTTTGCATTTTGCATGAACAACATTTTTAACTCTATTTTCTCACTGTCCCACCTCTTCTGCACGTGACCAGCTTCAGACACCTGTTACTATGCTGTTGCTGTGGCAAAGACGGGGACTGGGTTCGGCTTCAATGATCTCCGTGGGAAGAAATCCTGCCACACTGGGCTGGGGAAGTCCGCAGGCTGGAACATCCCCATAGGAACTCTGGTGTCTATGGGTCAAATCCAGTGGGCAGGCGTCGAAGACAAACCTGTGGAGGAGGGTGAGTTAACTGTGTAGTAAGGCTGGGCGATATGGTTGAAATCAATATCACGATAATCATAAGGATTTTTTTTCGATATCAATAGATATCACGATAGATATGGCTCATGTATGCAAAATCACATTAAATAATCAAATGAATGTTCATCCCATTGAATGGAATGGTAATGTTAGGTGTGATGTCAAACAAAACTGATGTTTTCAAATAATATTGCTTAAAATGTTTCATACCTCGTTTTGTCAGAGTTTTTAAATAAAATTTGCTTGTTCAATTTAGGCAGCAGAATTCAGCTCAGTTCAGTTCTTTATTTAACCCCAAAGGACAATTGATTTGCAGGCAGGTATAAACAAGACTAAGACTGTAAAAGCCCTATGACATTGCATTTGCGTCCCTGCCGGGAATCAAACAGGGATCTCCTGATTGAGAGTCTGCAATCTAACTCCCTGCGGCACACTTTCACCCACGTGACCAAAAGCGGTGAACAGAGAGCAACTGACCAACCGACAATGCAATCCATAGAGCCCCTGCTGTTGGGGCTAAAAAAAAGGAAGCAAATACAAAAAGGCAATGACAAGTAACACACAGACATACAATACAGTAAACAAAAATAAAACAAATGTGCAGTAATAGCAGAGGAATATAATTGTGTCATCACCATGTCACTGAAAGACAATAATATTGAATCTTCTCCCAGCCCTACTGTGTAGTTAGTGCTCCAAGCTAAGAAATTACATCTGATATTGGTCTTGGTTGCCATTTGTGTGAGAAATACAAATTTATGTCCTAAGGACCCTAAAATAATAGTATAATTAATACTATATAATAGTATAATTTTGGTGTCCCTTTTGGTTTTGTAGCGGTGAGCGACTTCTTCATGGCCAGCTGTGCCCCAGGAGCAACGCGGGGTTCCAAGCTGTGTCAACTGTGCAAGAATGACTGCTCCAGATCCCACAATGAGCCTTACTATGACTATGGAGGAGCCTTCCTGTGAGTTTCAGCCTCTCTTTTATCCCTCTCAGTGCTACCATGAACTTTATTCACCTTTACCAACCTCTATACATTTGCTCTCCAAATAGGATAATGTATCGTACCTCACATTGTAAGCCCATAGCATTTTTTTTTATTATGTTAATGCTTTCTGAATTCTTCCCTCACTACTGAAATACCCTTATCTCTCCTGCATAGTCTTAGTACACTATTGCTGCTAAAACAATCTATGTCCTCAAATGTTGATGCATCTGTGTGTTGCTCTGACAGGTGTCTGCAGGAGGGAGCTGGAGACGTGGCTTTTGTCAAGCACCTCACTGTTCCTGGTCAGTATCACAAGATTATCTACACCAATATGGGATGACTGCATATTTTATATTGACTCATACCACAGGTAGTTCCAGCCATGCAAGCTGGTTGGATGTTCCAATTCTGTGTAATGAGACCATGAATAGAAATGTCATGTTTATTTGTTGATAATCAAACTACAAGTAATGTGGGTGCTTGTACACAATCTTTCTCATGGTTTTGTCATATGTATGTATGCTGTGTTTAAACCTTTATGACAAACATGATAAAGGCTTCATATTGTGAGACTGAAGATCCTCACAATATGAGGATCTTCTTTATTGCTGAATCATGCTTGTATTCATAATCACAGTACACAACAGGTAGTTCTGACTGCACATCTGATTTGTCAAGTAAGCTTTCTAACCTGCTTCAAATCAGCATAACAGCACACCTAGCCATGCTCAAATGAAAAAAGCCTTATCACTGTGAATAGTACTCCCCCATTGAGAAAAAATTCCACCAACATTTCCGTGGTGACAGCGTAACTACTTTTCTGCCAGGTAACCTTACATTGATGAAAAAAATTATGCTCACTGTGTTAGAAATCAACATCAAACTATTCCTGACTAAGGTGATATACTGCACTGGATCTTTAATTAATTAAAAACAACCTTACTCAACCACAACCACACTATTGCTATAATTGAAATGTTGTGGTATTGTCCAGCATTTGCAATAGACTAAACTTATCCTTACTCTTTTGCTCTTTTCTTGCTACAATACTGTGTACGTTTGATTTAAAAAAAAATGTTTAGCCTCTTCCTTTATTGGGTCGGCGGTAAGCTAGTTAGAGAAGGAAGCTTGTCACTGGTTCAAGTTTGACTGGCTGTATGGGGCAGCTGCCAGGCATGAATATGTGTAACTGTGAAGAAGAGTATTGCTGCGAAAGAGCATCCAACCTCAATCTAATTTCTACGTAAAAGGATTAGGGCCACATGTTCTGAGATTAATCTAAAAATTCTGAGAATAAAGTCAGAATTCTGAGTTTAAGGTCAGAATTCTGAGAATGAGGTCAGATTTCTGAGAATAAAGTCAGAGTTCTGAGAATAAAGTCAGAATTCTGAGATTAAACAGAGAATTCTGACTTTAATTTGTTTAAATTTCGACTTTGTTACACTCTCACAGACGCAGAAAAGGTCAACTACGAGCTGCTGTGCAAGGATGGCACCAGAGCAAGTATCGACAGCTACAAGACCTGCCACCTGGCCAGGGTACCAGCCCATGCTGTGGTCAGCCGCAAGGACGCAGACCTGGCCCAGTTAATCTACACAAGCCTCACCGCCGTCACAGTAAGATACAGCTGGTCCACCCAGATACATAAGGCTAATTATTTATACAGCACAAGGAGCAAGTTGTAGATTTGACTGCCAGAGACACAGAGAATAAAGTGAATTACTACTGATAATGTTTAATCTCATGTCACTCATGTTTCAAACACTTTTCAGACTTTTTTAATTCCACAATATGTTTCAATGCTCACACCACGATCCAACTTCCTTTGTGTCTTTCAGGGCTTTGACCTGTTCTCCTCTGAAAACTATGCCCCGGCCAAGAACCTGATGTTCAAGGACTCAACAGCAAAGCTGGTCCAGCTGCCCTCAACCACAGACTCCTTCCTGTATTTGGGTGCTGAATACATGAGCATCATCCGCTCCCTGAAGAAAGGTATGGCTAGACACACACACTCACACACACACATACACACACAGATTTATTATTTAGCAGCCATTGGCTTATGGTTGTCTCCTTTAACTTTACTTTCCAGAGCAGGTCTCAGGTGCTGCATCAGGTGCCATTAAATGGTGCGCTGTGGGTCATGCTGAGACAGCCAAGTGTGACACATGGAGCATCAACAGCATAGACAATGATGTCACCAAGATTGAATGCCAGAACGGCGGTTCAGTGGAAGACTGCTTGAAGAAGATTATGGTAAAACAATCTCGGATAGAAATATGGGAATCCGTTAGCAGCTTGATAATCTTTTGCTCTATTTTGTGGAGTAGCCATGTCTGATTATCTGTGGTCTTCATGATCCTGCTCCTTTCTCTAGCGTAAAGAGGCTGATGCAATTGCAGTGGATGGAGGACAGGTGTATACAGCTGGGAAGTGTGGTCTGGTCCCTGCCATGGTGGAGCAGTATAATGGAGGTATGAGGCTTATATAGCATGCAAACAGACACATACAATCCTCTGGTTTTATTGTACCTCTTCTATATGAACAATATTTTCTCCTACCCTGTCCACAGACCTGTGCAGCACCTCTGGAAGTGGTAAATACCTTCCTGTGTTTCTATTCTTTTTCTTTTTTTAAAGATAAACCAATACCTTTTCTAATAGTAATTAACTCTTATAATGGCAACTTTTATGGTGAACAATCGTTTTTTTCATGCACTTCCACTATACCACCATTTATTTACATCCACTGCCTCAGCCTCCTCTTACTATGCTGTCGCGGTGGTGAAGAAGGGTTCTGGGGTGACCTGGGAGAACCTGAAGGGCAGGAAGTCTTGTCACACCGGTATTGGCAGGACCGCCGGCTGGAACATCCCCATGGGTCACATCCACAAAATTACTAATAACTGCGACTTCAGTAAGCAATTGTGTACTTGTGCACACCACACCTTGAATATTAAAGGATAAGGCTGGTGTTTTTTTATGCATTTCTTACCGTCAACAAATCCTATGAAAATAACAAAATCAGCAATTAATTTGTTTTTCTAACAAGTCTTGTCCATGTAGCCGATGTCCAATAAAGCCATGTCCCAGTAGCCATATAACTCCATTGTATTAAAAAAAAACTATTAAAAACATGTCAGAGAGCCATGCCGTTGCTCTGGGCAGCATATTTCATCATCACGATGCACCGGGCTGGCCGACTTTTTCCTCAAACAACTTAATAAGCCGACTGTAAACACGTTTTCCATCTCAGGAAAGTAGTTCCGTAGCACCGAAAATAGTCCCCGGTGTAATGTGAATTTGTTCCCATTTGAATTTGATTTGGGAATAACTCCAATAGCCTGACTTTTCATGGTAACAGTTAGCGATTTTAAAATTTTAAACTATGTCTTTGTGAGCTGTATTTAAAGGTTTTTATCTTACAATTGGAGCCAATGACTTCCAGTTTGAAGGCTAAAAAGGGAACATGGGAAGTCGGAAAGTAATGGGAGTAGAGCAAACGCATTGTTGATTTTGTTATTTTCATAGGAAATGTATTTAAAAACACCAGCCGTATCCTTTAAGCTCCTTCTCTTGCATATCTGTAAGTGTAACAGCAACCCAACATACTGACTTTGTCCCCTCCTCTCCTCAGCTCAGTTCTTCACTGAAGGCTGTGCCCCCGGAGCAGACCCCACCTCTCCATTCTGTGCTCGCTGTGCTGGTAGTGGCAAAGCTGTGGGAGATGACTCCAAGTGCAAAGCAAGTGCTGATGAGCAGTACTATGGCTATGCTGGGGCCTTTAGGTAGGGAGCACCAGTGTTTTTGTTATGAATCGATTCATAGGGGGGGGGGGGGGGGGGGGGCAGCTCTGTTTTTTATGTGAAATACGCTTCCAGAGCCCACTAGTAATGGTTGCTCCTTCTTCACAATTGTATCTGTTTTGAATACTATCATTATAGATGTCTTGTTGAGGGTGGTGGAGATGTCGCCTTCATCAAACACACAATCGTTCCAGAAAACAGCGATGGTAAGAGACTGCCATTGACCTCTATTCACCTCCCTGTTCTCACGTCCATGACAGTATCGTCTTTTATAAAACTACAACATTCTTCTCTCCCCTCTCGTCCCACCTCTTTTTGTCAAAGGCAATGGTCCAATATGGGCTAAGGATGTGAAGTCTACTGAGTATGAGCTGATCTGCCCTGGGAAGGGTCCTGTCGCAATCACTGAATATGCCTCATGTAACCTCGCCAAAGTGCCTGCACATGCTGTAGTGACACGTCCAGAGACCCGCGGCGAGGTGGTGCGCATTCTCCAGGACCAGCAGGTTGGGAACTAACTTGAATGTCACTTTTGGGTTGTTTGTTTTAAGTATTATTACATTATATTACAAGTATTATATGGATAACACTATAAGGTAGATCAAATATGAAAATGAATAACATTGACCTATATGTAAATCTTGTTCTTCGTTTTCAGACCAAGTTTGGTACCTCTGGCAGTGACACTACATTCAGAATGTTCCAGTCAGAAGGAGGGAAGAACCTCCTGTTCAAAGACTCCACTAAGTGCCTCCAGGAAGTAGCAGCTGGAACGACCTATCAGAGTTTCCTGGGACCGGATTATATGACTGCCATGGACTCGCTCAGGCAGTGCAGTGACACTGCTTCAGGTTTGTAGTACTGCGGATAACAAGAATAACAAACACATTTTTGCTTCAATAACCTTGAAAGCTCCAGCTTCTCTCTTTCACGCACCACATGCCACCACCAACACACACACACACACACACACACAATATGAATCCATGTGTGTTCTACATTCTAAAATTTAAATTCTATTCTTCCCCTTTCCATTAGATCTGGAGAAATCTTGCACTTTCCATTCCTGCCAGCAAAAAAACTAGTGAGGACCTCGGGACATGCAATGCCTCAGTCTGACCACAATGATTCATGCAACCGACCTACACTGGACCCGAAAATGACTTTGTGTATTTTGCTTTTGATTGTTTTCTAGAAATACACAAAACAAAACAAAATCACAAATGTACCCACAATATACAAAACTGTCACTTGCATCCTTTTTATACACGTTGCACTATAACAACCTCTACAAATTAACTCTAAGTGACCAATCAGGCTCATATGTAGCTACTTTACATGCTGTTACTGCATAATGTTACACTGCCTAAAATAATGCGAATGTCAATGGATCAACAGTGTTTTGTCAATACTTTGCTTCACTTTTCTCAAATAAAGCATTCTCTTTTTCATGTAATATTCTGGTCACAGATTGTTATGGTTTCTTTGTGTAAAACCAACAGGGCCTGGGATGTTGATGTTATTGTACCGATGGAAACTGTCCTTCTTTTTCTTAAAAATATTGCTAAACATGCATAATAATATCTTTATTGAAAGTGTGTATGGAGAGAGTATCAAAATTATCAAAATTGTATCCAGTGCCACAAACAGTCATGCTAACAACCCCCGACTCTGGAATGAAAATGCCTTGGCTTAGAATCTGTCTAACTTTCAGGTTTATTTTCATAATAATAATAATAAACATTATCGATATAGCACTTATCTTAAAGCAAAGTTTACAAAGTGCTTTACAAAGCATAAAACAAGGGACAGTAAATGCATAAAAGCTTAGAAAAAGAAAAATTAGAAGACACAATTATAAAGAGGTTAAAAGAAGCGCATGCATTTACTAAATATTTATTACGCATACTGACATATTGCAGTGCATTGGTAAACAACTGGTATTGCAAGTGGTAATCAGTTATTTTAGCATGGGATAGATGCACACTATAAGATTTCTCAGAACAAGTTAAGCACCAAGGATGTCCTCTCACCCAAGATTTTGTTAAGTGTGCTCTGTAAAGCCTCTGAGAAAAGCTCCATCCCCATCCCCTAAATTTGTGGGATATTCATGTAAAATCTGCTCAAAACCTTGTACTAAAATCGTTTTCACAGCACATGAGTCTCTTAAAGATATCTTTTTGAGAATGTCAAATCTTTGACAATGGGCAAGCTTATTTACCTCTCTAACATGGCACGTTTATTATAGGCCTATTTCCACTGTAATTCCCCAATCCATGAACCATAATGCATGAAGCAGACTGTAATTTCATATCAGGTGAATGTAGAATGCAACATCTCTGCACAGTATGTCAGACATTTCAGTGAATCATACTTAACAAGGCATGATGAAGGACTTCAAATATGAAGATTTTTTTCCATTAGACTATGATACAAAAAGTAGGCAATGGCAGAATTCGACTTGAGATAAGAAAGGAAATATTTTGCAAAAATATGATTTGACCTGGCAATTTACATTGAAGTTTGAGTAATAGCCTACAGAAAAAATGGCAGTGTTCACAAAAAACACAATAGTGAAGAGATACATTTTGTGATTTTTATGAGATGGCCATATTGTATTGTTTCGGATAATGTACGTGCATGACTATCACATGGCTGTTAGGCCATGATATGAAATAATAGTAATATAGTCATTAATCTCCTGTATCACATGACCAGGGAAACGGCATCAAATTTTAATTTTCCCGGAAGTAACCACGCGACTTGCTAGGCGCACCGGCTCCCTAGACAAGAAACATCGCACTATGGCCTCGCTGTAAGCCTACTGAAACGCCCGTTGTGTACATACCTCACCGGCAATCCGTCACCATCGACGCCTTGATCATGGACCTCCGGTCCAGAGGCTTTTTTCGGGGCCATCGGAGTTGCCAATAGTACTCCTGAAGTGCTATATTATTTGATTTTGTGTACTGTCACTTTTGCACGCTCCGGGGATTTAAATAGCAAGTGACAGTAGTAGCACTCACCCCATCTGCCAGCTAGCTAGCTAGCTCGCTAAGTCAATAGCTAAGAAGGGCATCACTTTCCTTTTGGAGTAAAGGACAAGAAAACTACACCACTACTTACATTAACAGAAGATAGGGCTTCAGTGGCTGATTCCCCGTCTTCCCATCTAACCACGCAGGCATTATTGATTCCTGGTAAGAATAACACCAATAGGTGTTGATAACGCTAGCTTGTAAGCTCACTCTGGCTTTGCTTCATTTTTGTCAAAGGCACACTAGCTAGCGTTAGCTGGTTGAAGAGGCCTGCCGGCTGTCAATCCACACACAAGGTTAGCTAACGTTAGCTAGCAAATTTTGCCATGAAGACTGACTAGTTACTTTATGTAATATTAAAAACGTATAGCTGACTGATTTAAATAACATAAGACAGTTAAGTGGCTATTCGAAGTTGTTTGAATCATTTATTGTTGGAGCTATTTGACCAACGCTGGCTGAAATGACAGCCAACGTTAATCGTTGTCACGGCTAATCTTCATTTGGTTATCCGTGTAACGATAGTCTACGGGTCCTGTTTTAGACATCTAACACTAGCGATTAACCGGAAAAAGTGTTGCGGCTTTGCAGCGATGTAAACTACTAACTGTAGAGAGCTAATGTTAACTGTTGAACTTTCAAACCTGACCTCACTTGCCTTGTTAGCTCATTACAAATGTCAAGCTACTGGTTTCATTTGCTTGTGGAGCTTTCTGGGCCTGTAATTAAATACTCCTTGTAGGACCGGGTTGGGCTAAACGCTAACTAGCTCAACTAACCTACAAATCAATGTCAAGTGGTACAACGTTATAGCTCGGATCGACTTATTTGCAGTTTCCATGTTTTTTTAAAGACAACGAACAGCAACATAAACTAATAGAATCATCTTTGTATAAGTTGACGTTAAATGTGGTATCCTCAAGTTCAGCCACGTAGCGTAACTAAGCATAATGTCAATGATACTGGGACACGTAGCCGTCTGTTGGCTAGCTAGGTTAACTTAACCTGCGAGGAATCTAGCTAGCGGGCCAGTAAAAATGCCTTTCATCCTATAGGACACAACGGGACGCACAGTTTGTCTTTTCACATCACATATAAACTGACATTTCCAAGATTGTTCTCCTGCCATATTTAACGCCAACTGTTAGCTGCTACTGCCGGTAGGACCATATGGTAGGTTTGTACATGGATGCTCTGTCTAAAAGCAGCATGGCACTAGCTAGCAGCTAACGATAGCTAGTATTTCAGCAGGTGGATGGTGTGTGACACGTCTGCTATTGATAGTCTTCACTGTTTTATTAACTCTGGCATGCGGTATTTTACACTTGCATAACCTCGGAAATCATTTAGCGTGATGAGAAAATATTACCAACATGCGAAATATATGTTGACCTAACGTTACTTGAATGGATTCTTTTCAGATCTAGCTAGCATTAGCAGGGGTATGGAAGCCGTTGGTAACACAGTAAATGAACTTTGACCCGAGGTATCCATTTTCCTAAATTCACTCAAAACCAGGCCAATCCAAGTGACTTGGTGGTAGGCACTCATGAGCTGGAAGTTAAACACCAAACCATTTTAACTAATCCCAATTCGTATTGGGCCCCTATTAGAAACTGTAATTGTTGGTGTTTTGCAGGGTGGTGTTTATGGAGGGATGTTTTTTATTGACACCATCTGTTCAATAGATAGCTGAGTTAATAGTGGGTCTGTGCTGATTGTTGCTAAGGAATGTAGCCAAAGTGCCCTTTTTGAAGTGTTTTACTAACCATCCCAGCCCTTTGTCTACTCAAACAATTGATTGTTTTGAGTATGGGTTGAGAACACATGAGTGTATACAAGTTGAGGTTGAGCAAGGAATCCACTAAGGATAGTGACACACATTGTTGCTAAGATGGCATGCCTGTCAGTGCAGTATGCAGGGGAACAAGACTATGGGAGGGCGTTCATCCCTGTTATCATAGGAGGGACCATAGACCACACCCTCACTGCTTGGTTAGATGTCCCCGCTAAAATTTTAGACTTCAGCACAATGTTGTCTTGTATCTGACCTGTATGGCTGTCACATTGTAATGTTTTTTTAATGGAGAGCCCACTGTCTGTCACTAAAGATATTGGAGTCAAGGTTCTTCTGTTTTTCTGCTCACAATTTAACTGATTGTAGAGGTTTTATCCAAACAACTTAAAGCAATATTCCACTTAGTTTTAACATTTTTTTTTTTGTATATAATCTACTCACCAAGATCGGATGCAGCTGGGACGAGTTTTAAGATTTCGGATTTTTACTTCGTATTCATTTGAATGAGGCCATGAAAATAATCTGAAAACTTACATTTAACACCTGCAATTTTCAATTGACATCCGGTCCTGTTTTTTAGAACGTCATTTCGCCAAATAGCATTTTTATTGATAGACGAAAACATAGCGGAAGCATATACTCTGATTTTCATGGTGGTCAAGAGCTGAATAACCCCCCATAACCCCCAGACTTTGAATTGCAGTAAGGCTGATGCTTAGTTTTTTGTATCTCTTCCTCCTCTTTTCCTTAGGTAGGCGGGCAAGGCAGCGCCACCCTAATGCAGAACCACAAAAGCACGTGAAATGAACAAACCACCGCAGCCTATAACGGGACCCACCTCTGTCCCACATCCTGCCCCTTCCCCTGGATTGACACAGGTGAGAACCGGTGACATGGTTGTATCCAGCTTGTTTTGGCAGGTTAAAATTTGCAGGAAGTTGGCTAACATCTATTTTTCCTCCATTCTTCCACCTCAAGGCTGCCTATGCCCCTGGACAGCCCCCTTCTCTTGTGTTTGCCACCCCACCTCCACAAATGAACTCTGCACCGCAACCAAGACAGGTATTGTTCATTGCATGTTTTTTTTTTTCTTTCTGCTCATTTTTAGCAGTCAGTGTCTAAGTACGTGATATGTTTTGCTTGGTGCAAGTCCCCCCTCCACATTTCCTGTTCTTTCACATAGATTTCTGACACGGCTGCCTCTTCTCTAATGCTTTGATTAAACCTGTGTGTGTGTGTGTGTGTGTGTGTGTGTGTGTGTGTGTGTGTGTGTGTGTGTAATAGCCTATTTGCACCCCCTTTCTCTCTGGCTGTCAATCTTGACTTCTTTTCTCTCTTTTGCTGTCCTCCCAGTTTGCTGCAGGGCCCCGTGCTTTACACCAACAGGTACTAACACCCTTCACTTTTCCTTAAATTCCCTCAGTGTAGTGCATGCATTCAGTCCCAAGTGTGGGAGGATTACATGAGAAAATTGCAGTCCTGAGATCAGATAAATAAAATGTTCCTGAGGTCCCCTAACATTGAGTACCATATCACATCTTAGAAATGCAGATTTCTCTGTATAATGCAATATCCAGTAGACAAGTGGTCCTTATTTTTTATTATTATAATTTTTTTTTTTAGCTGTAGCGACCCATGTCTTATTGAACTTATCTCTGATACTGAGTTGCATGTGCAGCTATTGTTGTTTGAGCTTACTGTTCATGGCTGAGTGATACACTGCTGCTTTTCATACTCTCCCATCTTACACCTCATCATCTCAACCTTCCACATTCTCTCTCTTGTCCTCATTTTCACCTTTTATCTCACTCCCTCTCTTGCTCTCTGCTCATATGTTGTGCGGCTGAAGGGTGGATACAGAGCATTACAGGTAACAGCTTTTCTCTTCCTCCTCCCCCTCCTCCTATCTTTGGCTAACCTCAGTGGGGTAGGGAGAAATGAAATTCAATACAATTTAGACTCGGTGTAACCCAAGAACTGAACTTGCTGCACGCATTGGCAGTTGCTGTGAGTGCAGTGCTTTCAGCTCGGGGAGTGACCGAACACACACACACACGAAGACACCACCACATCCTGACATAGGGCTTAGTCGAACTTACTGTACTTGCTTATGATGTCAAATGCCCACACGCAGTGCAACAGGTTTGTTTATACTAAAACTGATATATCGTTCATTCTTCTTCCCCTCTGTGCTCCCTCGCCTGTCCTCCAGGGTTACTATCAGAACCGGCCGACAATGCCCAACAGTGCTCCGAGGGTCCAGACCAGTAGTGGCCCACGACCTGTGGGACCCACTCATGTCTACCCGCCCGGCTCCCAGATGATGATGATTCCCCAGCAGCAGCTCTCCTTCGCTGGCTCCCCTCAGGGCTACTTCATCCCCCCTGGACAGGTTAGTTCATATTCATCACATCACCAACTTGATGAACCAGCACACATATAGATTATATACCTGACCTGACAAGCCACCTACATAATGTTTTATATGTGATGCTCATATTACTAAGACTGTGGAGATAGCAGAGGTTGACCTGAAGCTCTAACAACTTAATTATCCATCCCTGGCCCTCTAATATGGTTATTCCCGTCTCTTTATGGTCTTTCTGCAGTATCGGGCCCCGTATATTCCACCTACTCAGCAGTATCCTGTGACCAGCAGCACGGCAGGCTTCTATCCTGGAACTAGCCCTGCTGAATACCCTGCTTATGGTGAGGGATTTTGCTCTAGACCGACACCTGCCAAGTACAACCATAAACATGGACAACGATCAGCCAAAACGGATGAAATCTATCACGAATATCAGAGATCCTAATTGAACTTGGATTTAGCATCTAGTTTTAATCCATATCCATTTGAGTCCCTCTTTGCCCATATGTTAGTGCTGGATGTGTCTTGGTTTTGCCTGGCAGGTTGGTGTGTGTAACGTCTCTCTGGGTCAGAACACCACTCTGTGTGGTGACCGGCCAGTTGTATGAGGTCTGGCTTGGTTCTGCTTCGGTCTGTGTCCTTTCTATCTGCAGTCTCACCTGACACAGCCTTTAACACCCTGCTTCCTCTGGTTCCTCTCATTAACTCATTCTGCATCTGTCTCTTCCTGCCCTCCCTCCTTCTCTTTCCTCCCTTACCCGTCCCTCATTCCCTTCCTCTCCTTTGCGGCGTTGGTTCAGAGCCCTCTCTTGCTGCGAGGGAGAGGCGGGGTGGTGGGGGGAGAGGGGGCGGGCGAGAGAACGGGCGTCTCTCTCTCCACGGTGCTCCTCTCACCTCCCAGCGCTACCCCGGTGAGTAGTGTGTGTGCTTGTGTGTTGGTCAGCAGGCTTCAGTGGCAAGAATCTGTGTGGCATCTCCTGTCTCCGATGGTGTTGCTTGTATGCTTGTGCAATTTTAGAATTTTCAAATGTACATTGGTCATTTATGTATGTACGAGTTTGTATTTGCCTGTACATATCTTGCTACGTAGACTTTACATAGGCTCTCGGTGTGGACTCTAGTTTTAGTGTGTTTTTGTGTCCCCATTTCAATCCCTACAGGAATTCCCAATTTTGTGATTGCAAGATGCCAAATCAATAGCACCTAAAAATATTGCAAGGGCTTTCATCACTGCACTATACTGTACAAAATAACTCTTTTGAAAAAATTGACAAGGACCACAGATTTGACCAATTACACATTTACCAGTCTTATCAACAAGCAAATGTTTAGTTTTATCTTGATTATCCCTACCTGCACAACAATTCCACTCACAACAATCCCGCAAATTGCCTTGCAATTACTCCAAAAAATTCGTCAAGTAAAGAATTTTTGGTCATAACCACAGAAAAGAATTCACCATTTTTCAGTCATTGTAGTGTGAAGATGTGCCTTGAGTTATAGTGTGCTCATGTTTTTTTTTTATCGATGCCTTTTCCTTTTCCTCACCTTATTGCAGGAGCATACTATCCAGCTCAACCCCAGTACTCGCCGTCTGTCCAGCCAGCGCCAGTCATGATCAACCCCGCCCAGCAACAGCAGCAAGCTCCGCCTCCTCAGCAACCGCCGGCACAGCCGCAAGGCCCACCCAAGAGGGAACGCAAACCGGTAGTGTGTCACAACAAAGGGCAGCGGATGTCACCTCTTGTCTGGGGTCAAAAGAATTGAATGGAGAGAAACTGTATTGTATGCTCAATGTGGAACTTTCCCTTTTACCTCAAAATAACAATGGCATTCATTATGACGGGTTGCAGCTGTAGATCAGCGGTGAGAGGATGGTGACATAGTATTTTACTATAGGATAGGTGTTTAGTGGAAACTTAACCAGTACTTGTCCTTTCTCCTGATAGATCAGAATACGAGACCCCAACCAGGGTGGGCGTGATATCACAGAGGAGATAATGTCAGGTGGAAGGTCTACCTCCACACCGACTCCCCCACAGGTAAGACATCACTCTTTTTGGGAAGGCAAGGCTCTATTGATGAATTCAAATGCTAATCTGAGGCATTCATGTTTGCTCAAGAGCCCGCATCACTTGTTGTAAGATTGTTTTATTTATATTATTAACCAGTAATACTAGTAGTACTAGTAAGAGCATGTTTGTGTTAAGTTTACTCTAGTTTAATGACGTGGTATAGTGTTTTTAAATCAAATTCTTGGATTATCTGAGACTAATCTATACTGACATAAGGTATGTGTGGAACATCAGTCTGTGATGATAAGGATAGGAAAGAACAAGAAGGTTTTTAATTGGCCAAACTCCAGTTACATAAAGAAAGGTTGCAGTTTACCCATTTAACTATTATTTCAACCACATATGAATGTGGATGAAATAATAGTAATAATAAATAATAATCTAAGAATGCAGTCATTTCTAAGACTGAAACAAAACTTTATGGATTTTGTACAGTTTACTGTCTAAGGTTTAGAAAATGGCGGATAAAACAAGCATTTAATTGCAAGAGATGAGTACTGGAATTATTTTCCATTTTAAACTAAAGCTGGCAGTATACTAGCTGCGGAAACAAGACTCGGCTGGTTTGTACGAACAAAAGGACACATTTGGGCAGAAAAAGAAGTGCCACATTCAGAGTTTCCATTAGACATGTTTTTTTGCCAGCCAACATGACTGGTAAGATTTCAGGATTCCGGACAAGTGGAGCTTTTACCGGACACATGTTTTAAATAAGATAGAATAAATTTAAATGGCAATAAACAATACAAATGAATGCAATGATCCAACAAATCGACAGAAAGAAAGTCACCAGAAAGGAAACTATTTCTTGCGGGCCTTCAAGAATCTTGCTGCCTTCATGCGTAAGCTCGTACTTCGAGTTTCATGGTCAGAAATATGCTGTGTATTCAAGTACTTTTTAGTCAGAAATTACAAAATGGACCCTGAAACAAAAGTAGCTTTTTGGTGACTATTTTAGAAACCCAGTGGTACAGAGTTAAATAGTCGCATACGTTTTGTAATTGATATTTTATTTATTATTTTTTATGTTTTATTTTTATTGGTGAGTTAATGGCATAAATATTGGAGTTTTGGACCCACCATGCAATTGTTTGGCACTTTGGCACTTGGAGCTATTTGTAGTAATTTTGTGGTCATTTTATGATTTGCGATTTAATTAGGCTATTGATTGGTTTATTTATTTGTCATATTTTCCACCGGACATTTTGGCCAACAATATGTTTAATTGTCAACTGCATGTTTTACCAGCCAAAAACAGGCATACCGGCTAACAAAAACCCTGACCACATTGCCTCAGCCTCTGCAGTGTGCACAGGCATTCTGGCCAAACTAGTGGAATTCTTTACACACCAGCCCCCAGTGTGCGATTGTCTACATTTGGTCTAAAATATCACAATTGGTTGTGTTGCTTTGTGGGAAAACATGTTAATTTTTCTCCTGGTTGATTGCGAATATACACAAATTTGTACGTGCCATTGTGTTTAGCCATAGTTCCGTTTTGGGCTAGTTTGCCGTCGTTGCAAGTATACTGCCACCCTAAACGGTGATCCGATAAACTCTAAATACTTCTATTTTCTTGTGTTTACAGGCCTCCATATCAGATGGAGGTTCTGCCCAGACCAACGGTGAAGTTACACAACCCGTCACCACAGTGACGAGAACAGGTGAGTACGTTTTCTCGGTTTTGGTTTGCATAAAAAACAAAGTGCAAGGTTACTGTATTTTTTTTGTCTTTCTGCTCATTGTTTGATACTTAAATATGTTTTACCGCCCAGATGAAAACGTGGAACCTGCTCCTGTAGCTGAAACCCCACCTCCTCCTGCCACAGCAAATCCAGAGCCTGTGGTCGAGGCCAAACAGGAAATGGACAGCCAGACAGCCCCGCCCACTGAGTCAGCCACGCAATCCGTGGCCTCTGCACCGGCTGCTGAGGTGCCAACCCCACTGGCAGAGGACCAGCAGTCTCCCTCCTCCATCCCTCCAGCACCAGTCTGTACCCCTCCTCTTACAGACACAGTAGCTAAAGTAGGAGACACAGTGGATGCTCCTGTTGGCCCGGCTGTGACATCATCAGCGAAAGAGGTCCCTGCCAAACAGGAGGAACCACAGATTGCTCCAGCAGCAGCAGCAGAGAAGGCACCAGAGAAAGAAGAGAAGAAAACAGAAGAGGTGAAGAAATTGCAAAAGGAGGAGCAGGTGGCCAGTGCCAAGTTGGAGCTAGAGCCTGCAGTTGAGGTCATGGCAGCAGTGGCCCCTGTTACAATGGCAATTGAAGAAGCTGCTAGTCCACCTACAAAGGCAGTGGCAGAAGTCTCCTCTGAGTCTGCTGTTGAGCCTCCAGTCTCTGCACAGGAACCTGCTGCTCCACAGACCCAGAGTGCTGCCCCCAGCTCTGCCCCTGAGCCCGAACCCACACCAGCTCATAAGGCAGAGCCTCTGCTCTCCAATGGCCTTCCTCAGGACGCTGATGAACTGTCTGAGGATATGGCATTTCCAGACACTACACCCCTCGCCAAGCCAGACACCTCTCGATCTCAGGAACCCACATCCGTGGCTACTGTGGTAACGCCGGCCCAGGAGGAGGAGGAGGAGGAGGAGGAGGAGCAGAAAGAGGAGGAGGAGGAGGAGGAGGAGGAGGAGGAGGGGAAGGAGAAAGGTGAAGTTACCCCCCCTGCCTCTGTCAGCTGCCTCACAGAGGAAACTACTATGCAAGGTAGGGTGGAATTGTTGAATTGTTGTTGTGGAAGAGTTTTTTTTACTTGCATTTTATGATTGTGTTGAGCTAGTTTTACTTAAGATTTTAATGTCAACACTGTATCCATCTCTTGAAGCTGCTGTGTCTGTGCCAAAGAAGAGAAGGAACATGAAGGAGCTTAACAAAAAGGAGCCCAATGGAGACATGCTGGATGCCTTCAAAGAGGTGTGTATCAGTCTGGGTGAGAGCATGTTGATGAAAGATGAAGAGAAAACACGCACACAGTGTTCAGTGTCTGTTTACAGTCTCAGCTGTAACAATAATGGCTTTGAGCATATTGGGTTTCAGAACACCACATTCTCAGTGAATGGAAAACGGGTTATAATATTGGTTCATCTTGTCCTGTTTTCTTCCCTCTAGGAACAGGAGGCTAAGGCTGCCTCTGAACCCTCGTCCACTCAGGCTGACCCTGTCCCTGCCGCTCCGGTTGCCCCTCCCACTGAGGTTGCAGATGAGACCTGGGAGGAGAAAGAGGACAAGCAGAATGCAGAACCCGACGGGTCTAAACCCACACCTGAGCCAACTGAGCAGAAATACCAGTACAAAGAAGGTGAGTCATGATTAGGATTTGCCATAACAGTGCAGATTTTTTTAGATTTTTGTTTGGAGTTAAATGTTAACAAACCTTTTGATGAACACTTTAATCTTTAGTGGCCCCAGTTAGATTTGAACCCCTAAACCAAGCAGTGTTGGTTCCATGCTCTGTCCTTGGAACTATACAGGTGTCATATTGATACATCATGTGCTTCATGGTTAAAGATACAGATCAACACTAGCAGGGTGAAATATCAGGGGAAACGGGGTGCTGTAGTGAGTAGAGAGACGGCCCTGCAACCAGAGGACCCAGGTTCAAGCATCCACCCTGCTGAAGTGTCCTGTGCAAGGCACTGAATCACTACCAGCTGCAGAGCCACCGTCACAAATATTCCCCCTCAGGGATCAATAAAGTATCACACATTGCATTAAATCCTCTGCATGTACACATCTCTCGCACATCTCTTAGAACAATGGAAGCCGATTGACCCAGAGGAGAAGAAGCGGTACGACAGGGAGTTCCTCCTGGGCTTCCAGTTCATCAGCGCCAGTATGCACAAACCTGAGGGCCTGCCTACTATCAGTGATGTGGTTCTGGACAAGGTAGGTGATGTTTGCACACTGCCTCATTCCAGAGTGGAGGACAAAGGGGCTTCTATTTGCATGTGCAATCACACAAGGTTTGTTTGGGGTTGGCATTGCACTGCATTTGTTATCGTTGTGAGCTGTAATGGTCAGAAGTCCCTCAAAGTTCTTACTGTTACATTTAACTTATGCTATAGTGAAAACTATAAATCATAAAGAAGTTTCCTCCTATATTAAAAAACTGCTTGGTAATTATTTAGCCTACTAGGCTACAGATGGTGTACTGTGGACCTTTTTTCATTTTGACATAATTGAGCCATATTTCCCCTAACCTGGAGTTATAATAGTAATAATTATTGCTATTATTATTTTCTGTTCTTGTTTTATTTGTTTTGTCTGCCTCACTGTGTAAAGCGTCCTTGGGTCTCTTGAAAGGCGCAATATAAATCTAAGTTATTATTATTGTTATTATTATTATTATTATTATAATCACCAGTTGGTTTGTAAATAACATTACTTTGTAATATTCAGACAGTGGTCATAATGTCCATATATGGGATTTTAGAGGTATCAACAAACTGACCCACAATGTATTCTCGTTACCGAGTCAGAAATATTGTTAACAACAAATTAACTTCCCAGATTCTTTTGCTTAAATTTGGTTAGGACCAAGGTAGCAGTCACTAATCATGGTGCAGTTTAATATGTATTGATAGAGTTTCAGAACAATGCTGTACATGATAGAAACTTCACACGTGCACCACAGGTTCCCCTTACAGAGTCGAGAGTAGCACCTTGCTGCATACATTTGCATGTGGAAAATATTATTTTCTACTACTACTGTAACTCCTTAATGCTTTAAGATACAGACTTCATATTAATGTCACGCTTGTGTTGTGTGAAGACATGTTAACCATAAATATTTACTAATTTATGCAATAATATGCTTAATTAATTACCTAATTAGCATACATGGATATGTTGTATATTGGGATTATGGTGGGACATTATGAAGCTTAAATGCCTCTTGTGTTGACAATGTTTTGTATGTCTTACTATGCCTGTAGGCTAATAAGACTCCACTACGCCCTGCTGACCCAGCCCGTATGATGAACACCGGTCCTGATTTTACTCCCTCATATTTGGGGAACCTTGGCAGCAGGTCAGCAGGAGGACCACGAGGCCCGGTAAGTGAGAGAGTCTATGTGTATGTCCGTTCTCCCTTGGGAGTGAGTGTTGCTCATTAAAGGATAATTCCTGTCCCTTGTCCCTAGGCCTGCACGATTATGCCTATAAAGATAATCCCAATTATTTTGCTAAATATTGTGATCACGCTTAATAGTCACAATCATCAGGGCGCAGCTACAACGCTAAGGCAAACTTTGCTCAGGATCTGGTTTAAAAGCAAAGTATCTCCAAATGACAGACAATGATCCACTTTTAAGAAATAAAACAGTTTTCACGTTCAGTCAAGGGAGAAGGATTTTCCTCTCCAATGTTGGGCCCTTCCATTAATTTCCACTTTGCGCTATGTTTCTAAATATAGTTGAGGTAAGTTTCTCATTCTTTCCCACTGGAGCTGCCTGCTTTTCCATCTTAACTTTCATTTTGGTCACATGGGTGCATGTTGCATATTCAAACGTTATGATTGGTCACGCATAATGGAAGCATTTAATATACCACACCAGTACTTTGAGGGGAATTGAAATATAACACTTCAATATTGACGAATTACACAATTATTAATCGTGGAAACATAAAATTGTGATATATGACTCTGCTGATTGAACTTTGACAAAACTTACAGGTCGAAAGTAAAAATGTTCGCATATTTTAGTCCTCCTGCTCACGTCTTTTAGTCCTCCGCTTTCTCCTCTCCTGTTATTCTGCTTCACCTCACTAATGTCTCTCAATTTGCATTCCCTCCAGCCTCCCGGGCCACGTCGCTCCCAGCAGGGCCAGAGGAAAGAACCCAGGAAGATCATCACCAGCATGTCCCTCAATGATGATGTGCAGCTCAACAAGGCTGAGAAGGCCTGGAAGCCCTCGGCGAAGAAGTCTGCTCGCAGCCGCGGGCCGGAGGAGCCGACCGATGAAGGAGACGACCCAGAGCAGGCCAAGACTCGGGAGCTGTTCAAGCGTGTGCGCAGCGTCCTCAACAAGCTGACCCCACAGATGTTCCAGCAGCTGATGAAGCAGGTGACAGAGCTAACGATAGACACGGAGGAGAGGCTCAAGGGAGTCATCGATCTCATCTTTGAGAAGGCCATCTCCGAGCCCAACTTCTCTGTGGCCTACGCCAACATGTGCCGCTGCCTTATGGGGGTGAGTGATCCCATCTGTGTTTGTGTCCAAGTCTTGTGCTTTCTCTCTTTGCACTCTTTCCCCTCCATTTGCTCCAATGATGACTTCCATTTTGTGCCACGTGTCTGGGCCACTGAATACTCATGATGGGATTGAGGAACTGAAGGAGCACGTTTATTACTGTTCTTTCTGTTTAACATGTCTGATCAAGTTGTTATCCAATAGGAAGTTTCCAAATTGATATGAGTAGAACTTGTCTTAACAAGACTCCCTCATTGTTTCCGCCTCTTCAGTTGAAAGTCCCCACCACAGACAAGCCAGGAGTCACTGTGAACTTCCGCAAGCTGCTGCTCAACCGCTGCCAGAAGGAGTTCGAGAAGGACCAGGACGATGACGAGATCTTGGAGAAGAAGCAGAAAGAGATGGAGGCTGCCAAAGATGTGAGAAATGTGCTCTTTTTGTGTCACTGTCACAACCACCACAGTCTTTATTTGTTCTTGTTCTTTATTTTGACTGAACTGATAAAATTATCTACTTTGACCCTGACACAAAGCACAAACACCCATGTTTGCTTGTATCTACCCTCAGGAGGACCGCGAGCGCTTGAAGGTGGAGCTGGAGGAGTCTAGGGACAAGGCCCGCCGCCGTTCACTGGGTAACATAAAGTTCATAGGCGAGCTGTTCAAGCTGAAGATGCTGACAGAGGCCATCATGCACGACTGCGTGGTGAAACTACTGAAGAATCACTATGAAGAGTCTCTGGAGTGCCTCTGCAGGCTGCTCTCCACAATTGGCAAGGACCTGGACTTTGAGAAGGCCAAGGTAGCAAATTATACACATTCTTAGACACATATGTAGACGCATGTAGGGTGAATTGTAAAGGGAAGTGAATGATGTCTATAGAAAATACATACTGTCTCCTGTGATGACTTTTTTTTTTTTGCCATGTGTCTGGGCCACTGATAATTAGTGATGGGATTGAGGAGCTGACGTGACAAAACCACTCATGTTTACACTTTGTGTCTTCCAGCCCCGTATGGATCAGTATTTTAACCAGATGGACAAGATCATCAAGGAGAGAAAGACCTCATCCAGAATTCGCTTCATGCTGCAGGACGTCCTGGACCTCAGAAGGGTAGGAGTTAATTTCACTCATTTTTGACCCTGTCCTTTGTCCTCTTTCCCTTTCTACTGAAGTTGATTCAACTTGTCATTCCTCCTCACACAATTGCATTCCAGACAGGAGTAAAAACAAGAAAAGTGAGGATATACATGGCAGTTCAATACAAAATTAAACGGCACACTTCATTGTAACAGTAGTAGTATAAGTGACTGATGCCAAGTAATTGAAGTATTCCAGCATGAGCAGAATCGCGGTATACTGGCATTAATCAACAGGAATTATGAGGTGCATGGGAGTCCAGGATGCAGGTATTAAATGACTGGTGTATAGAATTCAAGTGTTGGAGTTTTGAGAGAGTTGCAGTTAAAGTGTTGCTGGTAAAGGTGTTAAGGAAAGTCCACCGTGGTGTTGGTGAGTTCTGTTTCACGGGGGTGTGGTGCAGTGGGCAGTATTGTTCATTAAAGTTCACCAGGGTCTCTATAATTATAACTTTTGCTCTCCTTGTATCCCTACCTCACTTGAAATTTGGAATAGTTTGAGATTATGTTTTCACCCTTCCCCACCTCTGCTCTGTAGAATAACTGGGTGCCTCGCAGAGGAGACCAGGGTCCTAAAACAATTGACCAGATCCACAAGGAAGCAGAGCTGGAGGAGCACAGGGAACAGATCAAGGTTCAGCAGCAGCTCCTCTCCAAGAAGGAGGGAGGAGGAGGAGGTGGAGGAGGAGGAGGAGGTGGAGGAGGAGGCGGCAGGATGGGAGGAGGGAACATGGGGGGCCGAGGCCCACACACCCCAGGAGGAGGCCGGGGTAGCCAGCCTCAGGACGAGGGGTGGAACACGGTGCCCATCTCCACCAAGAACAGACCTATCGACACCTCCCGCCTTAGCAAGATCACAAAGGTATGTCTAAGTCCACCAAAGGTGTCTCCACCACCAGTCTCAGTTAAAAATATTGGCTTGTTATGGCAGTGGTTCTCAATCCTGGTCTTTGGGACCGAGAAGTCCTGCTGGTTTTCATTCTAGCCATCTAATCAGGGACTGATTCACATCTGGGATGGAGGTTGAATGTAATTATCTACCTTGCAGGATAGAAAACTAGCAGTACTCTGGGAACCAGGATTCAAAACCACTGGTTTAAGGGGAAGTGATGGATAGTTTATTGGAGGTGACAACTTTATAGAATACAGACTGTAAACGGACTGTAAGCTGTAAGTCCTTCTGCACAGGGTGTCTGCAGGCCCTGAATTAAATCTTTAAAATGTCTTCAATTTTATTGTCTAAACTCAAGGCCTTCAAAGGTCTTGAATACAATTAAATATAGCATTTCATGTCTTAAATTCAGTTTTTGAGTTCTTTAACAGTTTGTGGTTTCTTAGTGCGCTGTTTTTCCAGTAATAAATTAAACCAGTCTGCTATGTCTACAGTTTTTTTTTTTTCATCTTCAGATTTATTTCAGTTGCAAAATTTCTTATTTCATTCTTTCATTAAAAATTCCAAAGAATATAACCTGATGAAACTTGCAGAGATCTGGGTGAATGTGTCTGTAACCCTGTGTGTTGGTCCTGTGTTTCCCAATAGCCTGGTGCTCTGGACTTCAACAATCAACTGCTGGCTCCAGGGGGCAAAGGCATGTGGGGCAGCTGGGGCAAGGGCAGCAGTGGAGGAACAGGAGCTAAGCCAGCCAGTGGAGAGCAGGGTAAAACACACACACACGCTTTCAAAAAGATGGCATGGTATTGGTTTTCTCGGTCGGGGGATTAATCCATCTTTTTCCTCCTCCAGACACTGGTCGTCCAGCTACCAGCACCCTCAACCGCTTCTCAGCCCTGCAGCAATCTGGTCCCTTATCTTCCACAGACTCTGACCGCAGAGTTCCTCAGAGGTATTTAGCAGCTGCAAAGATCTTCTCACCACCTGAACTCTCTTTGCTCCCTCTCTCTCTCTCTGCTTTGTTCCTTTGTGTCTAGTTTCCTCTGTGTCGTCCATTCCTTCACTGTTCACCCTGTACTCCTTTCTGTGAATGGCGTACAATGCCCATCTGTAACAATATCCAATATTGTTACAGGACAATATGAACACCTGGTAATGCACACTTACACATCCAAAATGTGGTCAGCCAATGACGCATTTGCAAACCCTGAATATGTGCTGTAAATCTGTAGATCTGTAAACTGTCTACCTGTAAATCTGTCAATTGTCAACATACCAAGAAATTTGTCAAGCTGACACAAGCTCTTAATCACCATGATGACAATGCTGTACAGTGTTTCCCACACATAGACTTTACTTGGGCGGGCCGCCCAGGTATATTAACGGCCGCCAAAGTATATTTGGCAACCCATTTTAGCATTTATTTTTTTAATTTTTTTATCCGTCCAAGAGAACGACGCCATCCGCGATTGATTAACTAGTGAACAATCTCCCCTCGCTCTGCTCTACCCCTCCAGGGTTTCCCACACACAGAAAACTTTATATGAAACTATATAATCGTAAAACTGCGTGTAGCGCATTGATTCGCTCAGCCCCTAATTGCTCCACGCGACCTCTCTCGCTCTCTCGCTCTCTCGCTCTCTCTCTTTCTCTCTCTCTCTCTCGCTGGACCCGTCTGTTCGCCTCCCACTGCACACGCGTGAGGGATATTTTTTTTACATGCCAAGAAGACTGAATTCCCGAAAAGAAGAACTAACAGTTAACGTTACTCGGAATACAGCTGAGTTTCCGAGATTAGCACACTGTATAGCCTAGCTGCTAGTCAGTATCCACTGAGTGGACTGATAACGTTAATATTAACTTTTTAACTCTGACTCTGAATGTTTGCTCCCTCAATCCAGATTAATATTGAAAAATATTTTCAAAGAAGGAAAAGGACTCGTCCTGAGGAGGAGCAGGGACAGTCTGGACCAGAGGAGCTGCTGAGCAGTAAAACAGATAATAATGTCACAGGCTGTAATGTAACGATGTAAAGATACATGAGAGACTGACAGCACAGAGAGATGCAGAGGGGCAGAAAAGCAGATTTCTCTGTAAAAGGGGACTCATTTCTATTCTTCACCTTGTAGACAAAAGCAAGCAACAAACAGAACAGTGTAGCACTGTTTATATTTTTAAGTTATGTTATCTTTGACACAAAGTACTTTAGATATATACAGGTTAGTTATTTGATAATAATAATAGTTATTAGATAATTTTTCAGCCATCCAGGTAGTGGGATCCTTTATTGATATTAGCCTATATATTGACAATATAAGAGAATACAAGAATAAAAAGGCACTCCCCCCTAACCCCCCCCCCCCCCCCCCCCCCCCCCGGTGCCAACCCACCTACCACCACAAGTACATTCGAATTCTGTGGGAAACACTGCTGTATCTACAATTACACACACAGGGAAAAATTTATTACAGCAGGAAATTTCCCGACTTCCCCACGTTTCCGCTTATGTTACCTTCCCATTCTGCCCTTGGTACCCTTTCTCCATTTCCCCCTATCCGTAGCCACATCCTCCTCCTTCATTTGTAACATTGCCTCTCTCTTTCTACCTCAGGTCTAGCTCCAGCCGTGAGCGCGGTGGGGACAGAGACAGGAACGATCGCGACCGGGACAGGTTTGACCGCTTCGACCGCCGCGAGGGACAGGAAGGTCGCGACGACAGGGGCAACCGGCCCCCCATCACCAAGCGCAGCTACAGCAGAGAGTCGGAGGAGCGCGGCGGAAGGGGGGGAGACAGCCGGGCCTCCACTGAGCCTGTGCGCCGTGTGGCCAGCATGACTGACGACAGGGACAGAGGAAGCCGGGACAGAGCTCCAAGCAAAGAGCATGCAGGTACAAGCCTAGGGAGCTGAAGTGGAGCTGTAGAAATGAAAGAATGTTGTGTGATAGATGTAATGGAGGACAGGAGTGGTGTAACACAGAACTATGTATATTGAGGAGATCAAGATGCAAGGGGGGAAGAGATGAGACTTAGCATGTATTGTCACCCTTTTTTCCACAGTGAAGCGTGAGAGCGCCCCCACTCCTCCCCCTGCTCCTTCTAAACCTGCCTTGTCTGAAGAGGAGATTGAGAAGAAGTCCAGTGCCATTGTCGAAGAGTACCTCCACATCAATGACTTGAAGGTACAAACATGGCACCGTGCACACTTGCATGAAACAATATGAATTTTACTTGCATGCACACACACACACACATACAGGCCTGCCAAAGCAAATGCTTGGGAGTATGAAACGGCTCTGATGCCTTTCTTCGCCTTTCTTCCTCTGGTGCTGTAGGAGGCGTTGCAGTGCGTGGCAGAGCTGAACAGCGCCTCGCTCCTCTTTGTGTTTGTGCGGAATGGTGTGGAGTCGACGCTTGAGCGCAGCACCATCGCTAGGGAGCACATGGGCCTGTTGCTGCACCAGCTCATCAAGGCAGGGACGCTGCCCACACAGCAGTACTACAAAGGGTGAGCATTTGAGAGGAAAAAAATTGTCGCGCAGTGTGTGTTTGCTCAGGCATTTGACTACATGCAAGACAAAATTTTCACATCTGGCGTATCCTTAACTTAACTGTGACTGACTGATTTGGAAATATCAAGATAAGCAGAAAGTGTGTGGCTAGAGTGAGAGATTGAAGTGTGTGTGTTTTCGGGCGCTGTAGGCTACAAGAGATCCTGGAAGTAGCGGAGGACATGGCCATAGATATACCCCACATCTGGCTCTATTTGGCTGAGCTCATTACCCCCATGCTCCATGAGGGAGGCATCCCCATGGGACAGCTCTTCAGGTGAGGCCCAACCCTAGAAGTCGGCAAGAAATAATTGTATGCTGCTGAACACTGATCCACAAAGAAATGGTCTGTAATAAGGGCTTTCAAGGGATGTGAAATGGCCTCTGAACCTGTGTAATTGTGTGTCTAGGGAGATCTCAAAGCCTCTCGTGCCTCTGGGGAAGGCTGGCGTGCTGCTGGTACAGATCCTCACCTTGCTCTGCAAAGGAATGGTAAGTCGCATCCCGTAGATAAATCCGCTTTTCTCTTTGTAAGGCATGTAATGTCCACATTAGGCGCCCACTTAAATAGCTCTGATCATGTTTCCAGACATTCTTTGACCTTTCTTTAGTCTTGTAAACCTTCCTTTATCGGTGTCCATGTCTATGATCTAATACTTTGTGCAGTTTAATATTATAGAGTCACTGAATTGATTGTTTTTTTCCCCTTAGACCCATAAGAAGATTGGGGCTATGTGGACAGAGGCTGGGCTGAACTGGAGAGATTTCTTGCCCAAGGATGAGGATGTGAACAAGTTTGTGACTGAACAGGTCTGTAGGAGGAGGAGTTAACTTTCAGACAGTGGAACAACTATACAAAAAGCTCATTCCAAATTTAAAAGCAAACATTAATTTGGAAGTTACTGAAGAATATATCTATAATTAGAATGTATCTCATGTGCTATTTCTCACCCATTTCAGAAGGTGGAGTTTACACTAGGGGAAGAGTCAGAGTCTGAGGGAACCGATAAGAAGAAGGTCCTAAGTGGAGAGGAGCTAAGCAAACAGCTGGATAGACTCTTCCAGGACAAGGCCAACAACCAGCGTATCCGAGACTGGGTCGAGGTGTGTGGGGGCAGCTGGTGATACTACTTTAGACTGAAGTATTCCATGCAGGCCTGTTTTTTGTGTGTTTTTTGTAATAAAGGTTGCACAATTGAGTAGTTTGGATTCTCATTGTTCAACTCTGATTTTTCAGGCCAACTTGGATGAGCAGCAGAGTGCTGCCAACCAGTTTGTGCGTGCGCTGATGACATCTGTGTGCCAGTCTGCCATCATATGTAAGTATGACTAATTAAAGGAGGTAGAAGTAACAAGGGCTGTCTGATTCTGGTTAAAATTGTAATCCCTGTTGTTTTTCTATTTATTTATTATGGGTGTCATTAGTTATGAATATTAGTCTCTGATTTGAGGAACCAAATTGTTTTACTGAACCTTTTGCATTTTACATCAACATCTTGACTACTTTCAGCTTTACCAGACATTCGAAGTGACATTTTCTGATATTGCTGATTTGACAGTATTCTACAAAGATTAATAGAAGAAACAAAAATCACAATATATGTGATTAATTGTGCAGCCCTGGAAGTAACCAATAACAAGTGAAAATCAAAAAGTTTTATCCAAATTCATGGTTTATATGAACAAGTCTTGGTTCCTCGTCCTTTCAGGTGAGAACCCATACAAGGTGGACGTGGAGCAGATTACCCAGAGGGCCAGTCTGCTGCAGAGATACCTGTGTGATGAGCAGAAAGAACTGCAGGCCCTTTATGCCCTCCAGGCGCTGATGGTGCATATGGAGCAGCCAGCAAGTGAGTGTCCTGTCGCTGTCTGTGTCTGTCTGTAGTGTGGCAGCCATAATCTGCTATGAGTAGACATAGTCTGTGGGTGAAGTACACTAATGAAGTATAATTTACTGCAACTGAAACAGCAGTTGTATACTTAACGATACTCTGCAGCATACATCAACCTCTGCTGTTCTGTCTCTGCAGACCTGCTGCGGATGTTCTTCGACACCCTGTATGATGAGGATGTTATTAAAGAGGAGGCCTTTTACAAATGGGAGTCCAGCAAGGACCCTGCTGAGCAAACGGGCAAGGGCGTGGCCTTGAAATCAGTCACCGCCTTCTTCACCTGGCTCCGTGAGGCCGAGGAGGAGTCTGATAAGGACTAAGGACTCAACTGAATGCTGTCGCCCCCTTTTGGCAAGGCATGGGCTTTGCAGGTGGCTGTGGAGAGTCATGGACTACAATGCCTAAGAGGCGGACTCAATCAATCCTCAATGAGGATAAATCTTTTTTTGAGGGAAGGACTCATGAAAAAACAATCATTTCTCTTTCTTTCCCCTCCCTCTCTTGCTTCCTCATTCTCTTTCCCCACCTGCTTGTCGCAGCAAGTGTCCTCCTTATGAAATAAACCTGAAAAATGATTCAGCAGGATTGCTTGTTAACTATGCGTGAAATACCCCACGTCACTGCGGAAACATTTTTTCAAAAAATAATACAAACCAACACGCTGCTCTTTTTATGGTTCTAGATAATTATTTTGCCTGACATCCTATTTGACACGCGAGAGTAAACATCAGGGCGTGTCACGTAGCGTGTTGCTGAGACTGGGTATCATGCCATAATGTGTACGATATCCAAACAGAGCTCTTATGTCTTTTGTCCCTTACTGGAGTGTGCAGCATGATTGAAGTGTGTTTCTATTAATGATACAGTGGGAGAAACATTGATAGACAAATGTACGTTGATAACTAATATTTCGATGGATGGAGTTTTTAAGCAAAGGTTGTCTTTTCTTTTTCCACTTCGTGTTTACTACGATGGGACCTGAGGACAGAAACGTGGAGGACTGATTGTGACCCTTGACCTTGACTACTAGGGGGTGGTCTTAATGCTTCCTCTAAGCCATCCTGTCTCCCATCCCCAGTAGTCAACCAACCTGACTGACTCTTCATCTTTACCTCTTCTGTACTTAACATGAGCTGTTGGGGCGCTCTCCCTCCACTCCGGTCAGGGAGACCCCTGTAGAGGACACTTAATGACCCAATCACCATTAAAACTTGAAACCTACAGAAATTGACTTGATGAAATATATAAAGTTAAAAAAAAAAAAAGCAGAAATGATCCGAAAGCCTTTTCTACTCTAAGTGGAAACACATTTCAGGAGCGTTCTGTAAATATATAATGAAAAAAAAAAAGTTTTTTTGTCAGTTTTATTTTTCAGAAATAATAAACAGAAATTGCTGATGTAATGCCATGTATCCTTTTCCAGCAGAGGTGGCAGTTGTCCAGATGCAGAGAGGTGCTTTAGATAATCCATTGATTATTAGTTTTATTGGAATTTTGTAAATATTTTTTGCTTTCTTTATTATTTAAGAAATTATTGCTTCTTTTTGCATCGGAAACTGGAAAGATGAGGAAACGGAGCATTGCAAATAAAAGACTTATCAAGTTGCTGAGCAGAGTTTTGCATAAGTGTCCCAACCATTGTGGCTGCGTTAGTGTGTGTGTGGTTACGTGTATGCATGTGTTTTGTTTACATAATGTTCATATTGGCCTCTTGTAGGCTGTAGCTTAAGCTACATAACAACAAATCCCATGCAGGTTTTTCTTTTTACAAATGTATTGTGAAATTGGGGATTTGCAGGAATCTGAAGTCTAATTTTTTCCACCACACAGCTTTGCCGATTTGTATCTGAAAATTGAAAAGAAAATACGTTTTTTCTAATCGGTTTCCTTAGTATTGATAGAGACTGATCTACTGCATATGGTTTCACCTTGGTCCGCTCCTGGCGCTCACCCTGCATGTGGCCCTGTAATCTGCAGTGAATCTGTGCTGCAAAGGACTGCGAATGAATGGGAAAAGATCCAGATTACATGCAAATGACCAGCTGCAACGCTTTCTAGGACTAGAACATGAATAAAATTCCTGCGCAGTTTATCTTATTATAGGCTACATGGGGAGGGGGAGATGGGATATGACACCGCCTCGCGCTGATGACGCCCGCCAACAGGAGACATTTGGACAGCCTATGTAACCCATATACCGAGCAACAAATGGTGCGTCTTTAGCGGCGACCTCATGCTGGAGTTGGGAATATGCACCGGGGACCGTGTGGTATTAGTAGTCTAGCACAAAGCTTACAGCAAGAGGACAAAACCCGCGTTATCATCTGTTGATAGGATTGGAGACAAGCGCATTATCATGTGCGACACTTCCAGTGCCGCCGCGGTCCGATTTACAGGTAGGTACCGAGTGGCGCTATACAGAAAATAATTACTTCCATCACATGCGTCGCTAGAGCTGTAAAGGTGCACAAAAGGACAGGGACTCTGCATCAATCATGTATCCGATGCAGGTATCGGTCGGTGCCATTGGTATGCAGATGCGGTCTTGAGAGGTTGCTTAGAGACATGCTGCATCCGCGCCTCGCACCCACTTCAACGACGGTGTTATTTTCCTGATAATTACAGGCTACGGGCCTGCTTCCATCAATGGCGAGATGATGTCTTATTCAGCCGGCAGCGTGTCGCTCCTTACACAAATACACCATCCCCAAATAAACCCAGCACTGCACGAGCCCGCTCCCTCAATTCATGCCAGAGGCTTAGCTCAAAGCCTGCATCAAGATGCTGGCAGAGTCGGTGCAGTCAAGCTGGCACTGCATCCCACTTGTTGGTCATAAAGTCAGATGCCTGCATGGATTTGAGGGTTTTAGAGTAGGCTACTGATCCCTTTATTCATGCACAATGTTTGCAGTTTGTTGTTGTGTTAGTAATGAGCATGTTTGTGTCAAAATGGCACACATACCACGTGAGTGTGCCTCTGGTCTAAACACCAGCCATACTGCAGGCGTTATGATTAAAGAGGAGCTGTCCACGGTGCTGAAAAACTGATAGAGCCTCATGCAGGAGCTGCATGTGTTTGTGTTAATCAAGGCTGAGGATGAGTCTGTGCTGCTTAAAGGTGTGTTTGTAGGTGATTTAGTGCTGGGCTAGTGTTGATTAATGTCACATGGGCTGTGGGTGTCTATGCCCCTTAATGTCACCCTCTCCCTAGTCCCTTCCTACTTGTCATTGACACACATAACTGTTGACTTCATCACAGGCTTATATCCACAGTCAGGAGCCTTCCCTTTCTTATCTGCTTTGGGAGCCAATCTGCTTGAGGATGTCTGGTATTAGCGAGGTGATGTCAAGTCAGGCACGTGCATCAGAGCTGAGGTCAGGCTGCAGGTGTCATGCTTGATGAGAGAGTGATTTACACTTTCTAAAAGAAAATGAGAGCCATTTTAGACCTCTCTTTGCTCCATATTTACTGATATTCACAGATTTAGCTGACCCACCAGACCTATTAGGTGTAGACATATGTTTTTGGTTTTTGGACATGGGGTTAGTTAGGTAGCGCTATCACTTTTAATAGGGATCAGCAGCACTGGGGTGGGCAGGCCTGGAGCTGTTTACCAGCGCTGGCCTCACGCCATATGTTTGCCTGGTCGCGTGGAGACTGTCACCAGTGCCCTCACCCCTCCCGACCCTGACCATTCTAACCGGTTTCACCGGCTTACCATGGCTTTAGCATCTGTGCAGTAAATTTAGGGCATAGCTGTTTGCTTGTCTGTCCGGTGGTTTAAACCAGTAAACCCAAGCTGTGTTGTTTAGTCGTGTTGGTTTCCTGCGTAGTGATATCACCTCTCCATTCATCATCCAAGATGCGGCTGACATCCAGGAGTAGGGAAAGAAAGGAGAGACAGCAAGAAGAAGAGGTAGGATAAAGTCCTGTAGAAACAATGAACAGCTCTACTGGGATATAGTGCCATTATTTTGAATTGTTGCAGGTATGCAGGAAACAGCACTGTGCCAGTATGTTTGTGTGTGTTGCTGTTGGCAAGGCAGTCTTATTTGAATTTATGCTTTCATTTGGATGCTATTAGAATATCTTTGAGGAAAATTGGACACAGTAAATATTGGTAGAGTAAACATTTATATGCAAGTACTGAAAGAGCTGAACAGTGCCGGACTCCACGGACATCAACAGAGCTGATTCGCTGCTTCGTGCCTCTGTGGAAATGAGTGATTTTGCTGAAATTACAATCCTTCTTCCAGGTGAAATTTGAGGAGAGTGAAATGATTCCAAAGTCAGGAAAATCTCCAGCAGACTCGAGGAAAGCCGTCAGCATCCATGAGTTTGCGGCGCTTGCCAGATCCTCCTTAAATGGTAATGCACTCTCTTTTTCTTAATTTTCCACTATGAAAGTAAATGTCTGGAATTTCAGTGCGCTGTTCCTCTCTCTGTCTCTGTCTCTCTCTCTCTCTCTCTCTCTCTCACTGTCTCTCACGCTCAGTCCCATAGACTCTGACCGCCACCTCTCTATGTCCAGGTATCTCTCAGGCAGTGAGGGACCATGTAACGAAGCCCACCTCCCTGGCTCAGGGCCGGGTCGCCCACCTCATAGAGTGGAAGGGTTGGCCCAAAACCACGGACCCGCCTCCGGCCGCCCACTCCCACTTCAACTCCTACTGCCATCTGACTGAGGGAGAGAAGGAGGCCCGCTTTGCTGCAGGTATTTGTCTCTGTGACCTTCACTGTCTGTCAGCCACTGTTTACACTGTTAAAGCATTAGCAGTTGTTACAGGTGAATATACTGTGCAAGCTGGAAGAGACACAAACACAGTGTGGTTGGTGGTTTGTGTCTGTGTGTCACCTGTTTGTGTGTGTGTGTGTCTTGTGGGCGTGTGCGTCCTCTCGCTTAGCTTTGTTTAGCTACAACATCCTCTCCTGGCTCCCACCTTCTGTCACGCGTCTAATCGCTAACCCCTGTATGTCACAAATCAGCTATTAGCTCCGCCCACCCTGCTGTGTCCTGGGTGATGGCATGTCTTGGCAGCAGATGGTGGCCTATTAGAAACTCTCCCAAAACACTTCATTGCCCACTGATGGTACAACCGCTCCTGTTGTTTTGTTGTGACTCATCCTTTCTGGCACCTGTGACATCAACACGGTTTTGATCAAGAAAGCGGAGGGGGTGGGGGGGGGCACAGTGTGTGTGATATTCATTAATTTTGTGCACGTGCGTTCCCTGCTAGGAGTAGCTGAGCAGTTTGCCATTGCCGAGGCCAAGTTGCGCGCCTGGGCGTCTATCGATGATGATGAGGAAGAGGAGGAAGACTCCAACGATGAGGACTCCCACTCCGCTGGACAGACTCACACATTCTCTGGACAGAACTCAGGTATCCACAGATGCCGTCGCTTCTTCCTTTTCATCTCATTCCATTCATCGTTGTCATTTCTACATCGTCATTGATAAACGCTCCCCCTCTCTCGCCCTCTCCCCCCCCGTCCTCCCATCTCTCTCCGACCATCCCATCCATCTCCAGGTGTTCTGACTCTTTGCTCCTCCCTCAGACACCGCAACGTCCAATCCCATTTCCGGAGTGCCATGCCAGGCCGAGATCGACGGCGGCGAGGCCCCACCCTCTGAGAGTCCCGTGGGCTCCAGTAGCAGCAGCAGCCTGCTCTGTGGTAGGTCTGCATCTCTCATTGACCCACATTCATCCCAGACCAATTCACCTACTTTACACAGCGATCACACGAGTCTGTTCCTGGAGGAGGAGGAGGGGCCGGTCGGTCGTGAAAAAGAGCAGCCGGCTCCTTTGCAGGAGCATCGCGGCGAAGTCTACATCCACCACAAGCCGGAGTGGAGGCCCCGGGCCAGGAGCAGCCGGTTCGACTCCTGCTACTCCACCTCCCACTCCGAGTCTCCCGGAGAAGAGGAGGAGGAGGACGAGGAGGAGGAGGAAGGCAGCGTGTTCCACGAGGTGCGGATGTGGCATTGCAGAGGCTTCTTCTCCGACCGGGCTTCCTCCGGAGTGGCGTCGTTCGATGAGGAAGAAGAGAGGGATGAAATAGAAATAGAGAGGAAGAAGGAGGAGAAAGAGCATTTGATGTGATGTGTTGTCCCTCTTTATAGGTGTCCCTCGGAGCCCCTGTTGATTCTTAATATAACATAAGTGATTCTGCTTGAGTGAGTCTCCTGTTCTACCTTCTGTGTTTTGCCTCCTCCGATCACCACGTCTCGACTCTCTGCCTTCTTCCTCTCATCCTCTCAGCCGCTCATGTACTGTTTCCTGCCCCGCCTCGCTCTCGACCGTTTATTGCCGCTGTGAACAGTATAATGTTGGAGAGTGGAACCAGAATGTAAAGCTGTTGTTCAAACTAAGTTTTGTACATTTTTGTGAAGAGTCGTGTGCTGCTATTGCATTGGTTTTCTATGGACATTTTGTAGTGTAGTTTTTCTGGGTCATGCTGTGTTAAGTGGGGTGGACTATGTTTGATACTGAATGTCTGAATGTCCTGCATATATATAAATATGACTTTTGAAATAAGATTCTTTGTCTTTTCCTGCATCCACACACACTAAATACACAAACCAGACTTAAAGAAAAACAAAGTTTCAGCTTATGTGTCAAAGTTTTTTTTTTAAATTTAATCCTTCACTGATGTACAAAAACAATTTCATGTTCTCTGAAAAATAACAATGGCTGTTGATTTCAAATGCATAATTCTCCTATGTACATAGCATGTACGTAGATTTCATCCATGTATTTTCATATATACAAAGCATATACAGGCCAGGGCCATATAAAGGGAGATACTACAGACTTATTGCTTAACTAGATGCGCTGCAAGTTAGCTTATACACTCTCTACATTAAACTCCTTGTACATTATCTTATATGGCGAGCACTAATTCACATTCTATATGCATACAAAAGTAAGACAGCAATAAATTATTGCACAAATGTTTACAAAGACAAAAGTGAGCCAAAGTTGGGATGTTGTGGTGATGTCACATAAAATTTAAATATGGCTCAAAATTGTTGCATGGAGCTAAAATACTTGCTTCGACAAAATTTACATCCATTTGAAATTTGACTCGGGTCATATTGAGGTTGTAACGAGCACTCACACACACTTTGCTCTACAACAGGTTTTGGACTTGGGTACGTGGGTATCACTGTGCTTCATAGTTATATTTCTAAACATTGCATTCGAGGCCAGGCTGGATTAAATGTACTCTGTGTCATATATAGGAGGATATGTGTAACATTACATGAAAATATTCATTTTCATGGTGTAAATATCTACAGGCCACATACGTGTGTGTGCATATATAGGAGTGTATGAGTGTTTTTGTGTGTGTGTGTGTGTGTGTGTGTGTGTGGGTGGGTGGGTGTGCGTTTGTGTGTTCTGTACAATAGCCAGTAATGTATCTTCTTCCACTCTGAGCTCAACTGTTATTCCTTCATCATGCTAGAAATAAGTCAAACACAGTAAATTCACATAGCAGAAGATGTGGAGGCAATTCATACATTTGAATGATGCCGTTTGTGTGAATTATAAAGTATAAAGAGACTGACAACCTATATTGCCCTTATCAAATCAGCCCCTATAAAGCCAAACAAGGCTACATGTGCAGTAGGTTATACTAATGGTAATTACAATGTGCTTCGCCAATATTCTGAGCCCTGTAGTACCACTAAGCTTGGCCACCAGGTGCACCTCTGTAAGCTGCCTTGGTCCTGGGTGTGGATAGGTAGTTGTTTCATATGATACCTTTATGTGCTCAGCAGAACATTTTTCCATTCCTTCGCTCCTGCGCACCAGAGTTGGGGGACAATTCATGAATGAACTCATCAATACCAATTCAACTGAGGAATTGGAATTGGAATTTGAAAAAAACCTACAGGAAACTGGAATTGAATTGCAATTCAAAAATTGAAATTTGTTTTTTACCACATATCTGAGATTACACGTAGCCTACTGTTATATATTATCAATTATACTGAATATCATAAAATTAAAGGTACCCGTCAGGTGGTATTTGATGGATAACATGTAATCGTAATACATACATTATGACTGAATGTATTTGATTTGTTTAACTGTCTTTTATTTGATTAATAATGTTTGATTTATAATATTTAGGAAGTCAAGACAGCCTCTCTTAGAAGTGGAATTTCATTGAATTTAATTCTGTTTGCTGTCATTCCAATTCAATTTCAATTCTGTTTACTTAGAGCTGGGTGACATTCCAATTCCAACTCTAGGAATTGAATTGGAATTTACCATGCATTCTCAATTCAATTCATGAATGACCCGAACCCTGCTGCACAGTCTTCTTCATTATTTGCTCTTTCTATTATTTTCCCCTCATTTCTTTCCTGCCTTCAATGTGTCTCCTTTCTCTCCCTGTGTTGTTTAGAGTCGTGTTTACAGGACATTAGTTTGGCATGGAGAATCAAATTACGTTTAAGAGTCTGGACCAGATTTGAGCACGATGGGCAAAGTGCCACAAGTCTCACAAACACACACACACACGCTCACACACACACACACACACACTTAAACAGGCATTTTAACAGTTTGAAACAATACCAACTTGTCACATCTACTCACTCACTCACTCACTCACTCAAGCTCGGTCCCATAAACTGCAACAATATTACAGACATAGATATCTAGGCTGGAGTTGGAGGTGAGAGTGACCTCTACAAATGTAAGAAACTTCAACAATCATGAGGCGATGAACACTTGACTGTCCGTCAACCCCTCTGATCATTCTGATTGATCCTCATTGTGGGTGGGGCTTCCCTCACACTCAAGTTCTGATTGGTCCTTGTTCAGGGACGGACTTCCCTGTTCTTTCAGTGGCTCTGATTGGTCCGGCTCAGGAGTGTGGTGGGAGGGGTCATAGTCACAGGCCAGCTCTGATTCGTCAGTGTGGGAGGGGCTGCATTCAAATGTAAACTCCGATTGGTCCTCCGTGAAGGAGGGGCTTTCCTGGAGCACCAACTCCGACGATTCATTGGTGATGTCGCCCGGGCTGGTTTCAAACTGCAAATTTGATTGGTCCGAGAAGTCGACCGGGATCTCTTCATACGGGAGATCTGCTTGGTCCTCCACGTCGGGAGGGGTGGGTTCCCGTGGCAATGAGAGCCCCCTGTGGCGAATCCACAGCTTATGGAGTTCTGTTACCTCGGATACGCTTGTGCTGTTCCCACTGTCTCGGAAACTGGCCAACGGGGGGCGCACTTTCACCCCTGTCACTGTCACTGAGCCCTCTATGGCCTTACGCAGCTGGAGAGAAAGGCCAGGAGCCGGGAGAAAGACATGAAAAGGAAGAGAAAGTGTATGGGAAGAGAAAGAAAGAGTGAGTATAAATGATAACCCTAAATAAGGTTTGAGATTAATAAGTGCTAACAATTCCAAGACACACACACACACACACACACACATACACACACACCTCTTTGAGAGAAACCACTCCTACAAGGCGTCCGGTGCTGGTCACATAGGCATGGTCCAGACCCAGCAGAGAGAAGATGGTGTGAGTCTGTGGGGGAGGAGAGAGAGAGAGAGAGAGAGAGAGAGAAAGAGAGAGAGAGAGAGAGAGAGAGAGAGAGAGAGAGAGAGAGAGAGAGAGAGAGAGAGAGAGAGAGACGGGTCAGACAGCCTGAGATATTCTCCCTGCATGGACACAGACATGGAGTCCTATGAAGACAGAATGAGTGGGTTGGTTTACATTTAGGTTTAGGGTTAGTCAGTGTGCTAAAAATACACTTAAGAAATATGCCAGGGACAGTGCACATCAATCAACATTTCTGTTTATGTGCCAGAGTTAGCTTACTGACTAATTTTCATCCATTTCATTTCAGTCCCTGGACATGAATGTTAAAAAACCATGGAACATACAAACATACAAATAACTAGTGTATAGACACACTATAGGCACAATCCAATATAAGCAACATGATTAAAACTCAACATCCAATACAAACCACAAAGACAAAGACAGACTGGACAGCCAAGCACATTTAAGTAGACAGTGACCAACAACCAGGCCACAGTCACAACATGGCAAGTTGGCTAAAGAAGATATTGATATTGATAGGTATTGCTACTGTGTATCTCCAGTGGAAGTGTATTCCAACAGTGAGAATGCTGACTGACTAAAAATGCTTCTCTTCTCTGCCCTCTGCTGCCCTAGTGATATTTCAGATTTTTGTAAGATAAATGACCTCAGTGGAGGAGGTGCTAGGCCATGAAGGACCTTAAAAACAGGTGTCATGAAATTCGAGAAGGTTACCCCGACTCAGAAGGCCAGATACACCTTCAGCATGGGTGCATCGACCCCCGAACCCCTGCAGTGTCAGTGCCTCGTTCTACATATTAAGGTGCAGGACCTCAGAGACACGGTCATGTCAGTGGATTAGGGTTATTTTATGGTTCAGGCTTTTTGTTCTGATACCGTACCTTATGCAGGGACGTCCTCTCTACCAGCTGGAAGGGGGCGGGGTCAATCTTGCAGTTCTTGAAGTCCACCGGCTCGTCCAGCTGCTGCTCCTCCCACTCTGCTATCTGGGATGAGATGGTCGTCAGAAATCGCAGCCAACGGTCACAAGACTTTGAAACTTCTAACCTTTGGATTGTAAGCCTCCATCTGTTATATTTTTGTCAGTGTAGCTCTCACCTCTGTTGTGGTCATGTCGTCTTCCACTTCGGGAGAGTCCTGAAAACAAGAAGAAACTGAGTTACATACACATGTTGCCCATACACACAGAAAGACATCTGACCGTACACCTTCACACCACTATGTAAACCATATACTGCCACATACACATTACACTGGGAGCAATCTGAGGGGTACAGATATATTAGTATTAGTATTTGTATGCATAATAGGGACAAGCAGAGAAGGCAAGACAAATATAAAACAGTAAAACACTAAATTATGTGCAGCTGAGGAAAGAAAAAAACAGGCTTATGCATATAAACCCCCCTTAGATTCTAAGGAAAGTTTAAGGCAAAACTTCCCCACCATTACTTTTGTTACTGGACAAACAGTCTACAAAGTACCCACAAAGTTATGTTGATAACATCATTACATGTTTGCAACACTAATAATAGTACACCACAAAACATACAAAAATATAACGTATTCCATAAGGTTAGTAGCTTTAAGAATCAAACACCATAAAATGAATGATACATAACAAATATTCAGAAAACACCCACAAAGCACACACTGACCAAGTTGTTACTATTTAAAATGTTGATGGACCATTTGTTTCAACACTCATAGAAGTTGAAAAGACAATTATCTCCTACTTTACAATTTACCCACCTCTTTCTCTCTCTCTCTCTCACTCGCTCTCTCTCTCTCTCACTCTCGCTCTCTCTGTAAAGCCACAGTAAAGCTTGGGTTGGTAGCTAGTGCACCACAAAGATTTTGGTCCAGCACTCACTACTCGCCTGTCGCAAGGCAACGGTTACTAAGCAACAGTCTCTAGGCGGCAGACAATCTTACCGCCATGGAGATCCTCACTCGTTTGGGCTTGGGCTTTCTTTTTTCAGGAGGAGCCGGCCCAGCCGAGCTCTTCCAGCCAGGGAGAGAAGGGATCAACATAGCACAACATTAGCACAGCGTTAGAGATACTGCACAGTTTGCCCCTTACATGGTGTCACTGCAACATTGAATCCCAGTTTGACTTCTGCAGTTTGGGGGAGAAGTCCTTGTGGCATTAGCACAATGTTGCTGAAAGGGTATAATTACTATGCCAGAGATGAAGGTGAGGGTACAAGAAGCTGTACGGGAAACCCAATGTTGATGCAACATTGGATGGTAGATACGTGCTTCTTAGAGAGAGAGGGACAATGAGTCACAAAAGTTTTAACCCTTTATAGAGCAGCTCATCTGCACAGTTTGGGTCACTTCGGCCTTAGGAGATATTTGACTTGTGTTGTACTGAATTTCTGCCTGGAGGTGGAGCTGTGCCAAAGACAGCCTCAAAAAATCCCACATATTATAAACAGTTATGATACTAAAATATTCAATTTCTTCTAATAGAACTGATATATTTAAAGAATTGTGTCCACCTCTTTTCAGTAGTAGCATATCAGCAAAACTCAGTGATTTACATGTATTTTAATACTCAAAACTTTGCCCATATTGTATTTTAGCCAGCACAAGGCAGTGCAATATCTTCCATAATAATAACCAGTTAGATAATAAGCATGGTAACCATGCAAGACTATATACAGTATAAAGTTTAATGTTTTATGAGATGGGTGAAATTGTCTGTAAAGAATTCCCATATAAATTGTCACTAAACCTAATCAGGCAACTCAACTGCACAGTTGAGATACATATTTTATAAAGTTTAACCGGATTCATTTTTTCATTATAGTCTGATTTAAAGGTAAAGGTCCATGTTTATCAGATTTTCTTTTTTCTTTTTCCGAAAATCATTTCACAGTGTGCCGGTTAAAGGGTTAAACAGAAAGCCAAGGCCACAGCATGAGGTTATGATCACACAGAAGATCCCTGATGCCTGTGGGTGGATCCTGGCTGTTGGCAGAGGAGGTGGATAGCGTATGCGTGGACTCAGAGAGAGCACACACACACTCGCATACACGTCACACGCACACACGCACGCTTGCACCCACACACATACGTTTATTACATACATTCCTTCTCTTTCTCCTTTCTTTCTCTCTCCTAAGCTCACCTCCAGCAGCTCCTTCTCATGGTCGGCACAGGAGAGAGTCTGAGAGCCTGAGAGGGAAAACACAAACGCAGCCTGAATGATTGGTTTCTTTCCTGCGGATTTGACTTCTGACCTTTTTCACTTAGGCCCTTCTCTGTATCCCGCTGTGTGCGTGTGTGTGTGTGTGTATTTTTGCGGTGCATGAAAGTACATACTGTTAGGTGTCTCTGTGTCACTGATGGCAGACACAGTTTTCAAGGCAGATTTCAGAGGAAGCTGAACATTGGACACGGCCGGGCTGAAGGAGGAAGACTCCTCTGTGGAAATCTACATGGAGAATATATTAACAAACGGCAGCCAGACACAGGCGCGAACACACACGCACACGCACACACACACACACACGCGCACACACAAACAAAGAGAAAGACAAATACGAGCACGTGCACATACACAAACACATGACAGCACAGGTAAAGGCACAGACGACAAACACACAGAAGACATGTGTTAATGTAAATGTAGAGGAATATAGAATAGAATATAGTATAGAATACATAACCACTTACCATAACTGCTGTCCCAAATCCATCTGTGCCATTACCTACTGCTACATGCTTCACACATGCAGTGCCTGATTGATTTAGTCTACCGCTACGATCCAACCCAAACCCAAGCCAGACTTCGCCCCAGCCCAACCCTCGAGCCCCCGCACGCCTCACACCTGTTGGGTGCTCACCAGGAAGCGGACCCCTTGGCGGGCGTTGGCGTTGGTCGTGGCGTTGATGTGGGCGTGGGTGTGGGCGCAGGGCGAGCTGGGGGTGCTGTCGGTGGCCAGGCTGGGCAGGTGATCGTGGGTGCCGTTGTCCTGGGCCAGCTGCCGGAGATGCTCCAGCCTCCGTTGGCGGCCCAGCTGGAGGGAGAGCAGAGACTGGAGCTGGGATCGCTCTATGGAGCCCAGCAGGATCATGGAGTCTAGAGGAAGTGGAAGGCAGAGAGGAAGGTTGAAAAGACAAAGAAGGAAAGAGAGTAATGAAGAGAGGAGAGAGAGAGAGAGAATAGAGAATGACGAGAAACTGTAAGGGAATGAGATGAAGGTTAAAGGGTTGCAGCACAGAGGTGGCACAGTAGCAAAAGCTCGCAGCAAAAGCTTGGAGAGATGAAAGGTAATGTGGAAAAAAAGGAGAGATGCACAGAATAAGTGAGGGCATTGTGGGATTATAGCATACACTGCAAAAAAAATGCCCATCTTAACACAACATTTAGAGTTGTATAGAGCTTTAAAATCTTGTTTTCTTTACAATAAGTGAAAAATAATCTGCTAAAAGGGTGAAGTAATTTAACTTGTTTCCAATGCATCTTGAAAAATGGCAGATCACTCCTCTAGTATGAAGATGATGTCCCATTGGCTGATTCTTTCACTTCTTTGAAGGAAAATGAGATTTGAATACTAGACTAAATGCCTTGTTATGAAGGATGTTCTTTGCCATGCACTTACCTGTGGATTCGACCAGCGCCAGTGTTTTGAGCTGACCAGTCAGCAGTACCTCCTGCAGGTCCCGATAGGAGGAGGTAAGAGTGATGTAGCGCACATCCCTGACCATGATGTCCTCTACACGGATATTATACTTCCTGAAACATGGAGGAGGGGAGTGCATGGGACAATAATGGGATAAGGGGTGGGGGTTGGGGGGCGGGGAGGGGGGGTGACGAGGAAGGAGATTAGAAAAGAAGTGGATAGGGGATGAATCAGAGGTGGGGGGGAGGCGATGGAACGAGCGGGCAGCGATGAGAATGGGGGGAACGAGCGGAGGGGAAGGCGATGTGGAAATAGGGAGGGAAGGATTGCGAAGGTAATAAAACCAGGCAAGAGAGGGTGAAAGGAGATGAAAAGGAAGCGGAAACGAAAATACATGAGAACAGGGAATCAGTCGATAAAGAGACGGAACAAAGTAGATCAGAGATTATAAAGAAAGGGGGGGAATGCAATATATCTAAGAAGGGGGACCTTAGCATTGTACGCATGCAGGTGGGCCGGTGGGAAAGGCAACCAGGCAGACACGTATAGTACATACAGGCACACAAACTCACTCGTGATGCCCCATGCCCAATTCAGGCAGGTAAGGAAGTTTCTTGATTCTGATGATGGAGTCGTACAGCGAGGGCTGGAGCGACTGGGCCACGGCGTTAGCCAGGATCACCGCTATCATCACAGGCAGGATGTGGGAGATCTGACCAGTCAGCTCGAACACTATAACCGCTGTGGACACAGTGTGGGTGACTGCTCCAGACAGAGCTGCAGCACCTGTGTAGGAAGGATATGAATAAAAGAAGAAACACACACAGTAATTTGGCTGTCTGGCCTCCTTAAAATCATAGATGTAGAATAGGCTTATGTATGTAATAAGGCAGATTTTCAACGATGTGCGATGGAAAATGTGAGTCCTATTAACCATGTGGTATTAATTATAGCAGGGTATGCAATAAGGCACCAAATCCAAACTGAATTTTCTGCAGGATGTCATTCCTGCTCGTATCATTTTATGCCATCATGTTGCACTAACCGATGAGTCACAGACGCGGCGATTTTACATTTAACGATTTTATATTTCACCTCGGCCCCAAAACGTAATGTTCAATTTAAGTGGAATCCATTTTCATCAGTCACATTCTATAAGCTAGCATGAAGTGATAAAAATTGCTTTAGCTTTGCGCTGCCGGTGATTTCAATCACACAAGAGAGAGGAGAAAAGCACAAAGTGGCCTATATATAGAGTATCAGGATAAAGTAGATGAATAATGATGAATTAAGACATAGTATAAAAAACAAAATTGCAAAAATAACAGCAATTGAAGACCATGTGCTCACCAACTACAGCGTAACCACCGGGAACTATGGGATACACACTGCCGTCAGCATGTATACCATCAGGAAACATGGCTGCCATGATCTCTCCAACCAGTCTGCCAAATGCTGCACCTGTTCATCACACATAGAGATACAGCAAGCAGTTATGGTCGCACTTCATCATAATAAATCACTGTAATATTGAGGTATCAAGCCTGACTTTGCTTGGCAGTAAAGCTCCCATGGTGTTATCTAGTACTTTCATAATAGGTATTGGAAAAAGTATTACATAGTAATTATTCACTAATGATTGCACAACTTACTACATTAATGTAGTATCATGCTAATAATTAATTATCACCAGAAATTACCAGCATTTAACCAGGAAATTATACATTATAATTACAAACGATTACTTATTAGCGGAAATGACCAGTTACTTCATGATATTTTCTATGTAATTACACAGCAATTACCCTGTAATTTGTGTACCGTAATGTAAAGTGCTACCAAAGTTATTTTTACACCATGAGAGTAGAAACCAATTAATAAACAGACGCAGACCACAGTAGATTTTAGTCACCAATAAGGAAAACTGGCATGAAGGCCCCGCATGGAACCGGCATGGTGGTCGCCACAGCAGACATCCAGAACTGATAAACAGGGAAACAGAAACAGAGAGACAGAAACACACAGAGCAGTGAGGAGGAGAGAAGAGCGTGTGTGACTGTCTTGAAATCACATGAAACCATATTCAAAACCCGCACGTTCAAACCCAACCTACCTTCATGATGATGAAGAGGATGAGCGTGATGAAGACGTTGACCTGGGGGTGTTTCCAGGCATGGGAGTGGCTGATGTAGTCGAACTCCTCAGCCACGCCCTGACGACACCAAGTGCGGTTGTCAAACAGAGCGACCAGAGACTCGTGCTGCGTCAGCTGAGGGGTCGACAAGGGAAAGTTAGCTGGATGTTAGACCCGTTTTTTTTGTTTGTAAACAAAAGGAGGTGCATAAAAACCCTGGGGCAGAAAATGTGTGTGCTCTCTGTTACTGTTTATGAGAAGCTGAAACTGCATTTGACTTTGTTCTGTGATTTGTTATAATTTTCCAATGGCAGTATAAAGTGCATTCAATTATTATTATTATTCATTCCTGAGGCTACTATCTTTGTGATACTGCGTTTTATCTTCATCTTTGCAAAGAAATGTTACATTTAGCAAGTTTTACAACTCTTTATATTAGCATTGCTAGCTGACAGCAACTACAATACAGTACCATCAGTAGCTTATAATGCCAACATTACCTTACTGCCTTACCCTAGCTATCTGTTTTGTTGTCTTATTGGCTGTGACTGTTTTGTCTAACTGTCATGTTGCTTAGATACTTACAAAGATAGAGCTAAAGATAACATTAGCCAACAGCCATGCATGGCGGTCATATATTTGGAAACACAAAATGTGATCAGTATTTCATCCTTTCCTGTGTTTAGCAGTGAGCTGATTGTTGTAATTAAATCACATAATGACACTTAAAAAATGGGTTTTGATTAGAAGAAAGTAAGGAAAGAGAACACACTGCTCTTACTCTCATTACACTCATGGATAATGCGGCCAATCTGCCAACCTAACTGGTCGGTTAATGACTCACCCTTAACTGATCACTTACTTACAGTCCAATCTGGTCTATTTAGTACATATTGGGCATTTGTAAGAGGGTTGTGGTGTGTGCAAGGCGGACTGGAGCAGGAAAATACAGAAATCCTGGAGTGTGTCACCCCAGGACGGTCAAGAATTAGGAACAAAATTACGAACATAAAGGAACACACATAATGCTGCCGTATGTGGAAAAAACAGAGAACAAAAAGAAAAAAATGTGATTGTATTCCTACTTTGGCAATTGAATCTCCCCCAAGGTCTGTGCACTCACTTTGTCTGTGACATTGCAGAGAAACCCGTCTGCATATTAATCCATATCAGGAAACATGACATGGCTATACTGTTGAGCAATTTATTCTATCAAACAAGAGGAGTAAAGATGACCTTACCACCTAGAACCAAATCCCACTTCATTATTTAAAATCATCATCAATCTTTCAAACTGCCAAAAGAGTGTGAAAGGTTGTATTTTCTGACCTGTCCAGCCATGAACTGTCCAAAGCCCGGAGGGAATGTGAGGGTGGAGACGAGCAGGGTGACGAGTGCCGGATACACCAGGCGCCTGACAGGAAGAGAGGGGCTGTAGGGTCATTAATGGGTGTGTTTGTCACACTGTATGTGCATGCTTGTGTTCTGTGTGGTGAGGATGGATGTATTGTACAGAACCCTTTTGATATGCGTGAAAGAGACCCCATTTATTCTAGCCATGTAAATCCATTTCCAGATATAACCATAGGCTGTAAAAACATATATCTTGAAACACCACGCCAATTTTAAACACTAGTCTAAAGTCACACAAAAAGGATTTAGATTTTTCTGAACTACCCACATAGGTGCTTTAGGAAAATTAATTTCCTTTCCTTCTTGTGTCTATTTACACTTTAACAGCGCTACAATGTGGCTTGGTGCCCTATCTAGACGCACTCTAAATGCAATCATTTGCATAGGGATTTTTATGGCAGGTGGAAGTAGGCTCACAGGGTCTATATATGTGCACAAATGTGTTTAAGTACTGTACAATATTGGTGTTCAGATACTCACTTCCTCAGCAAGAACTTGTTAATGGTCTTCTGCTTCCTCATGCACTCCACAATCAGCCGGTTCAGGTAGACAAACAGAGCGCCACCAAAGCCGCAAGCAATCCTGAGGACAGAGGCAGCACAAAACCTGTTTAGTCTGTTGATGGTTAAACAGAAGAGCATATGGGATAGTGCAAAACCAGCTACAGTGAAGTAGCATCATGTACTGTGCTACTCTGGCTGACCTCTTACCAAGATATGCTCTGGGTGACCCATAAATCAATCACATTGAAATTAACGCCAACTACCAGACAAAAACAGCTGCGTCTTGGCTGAGCCTGGAAGTTGGTCAGTTTTACAAGCCTCTTTGGCAGGTAGCCAACGTGTTAATTTGTTTTATTTTCTCCTATTAAAAAGTACTTTGGTGTCAAAGAAATTAAATTTGGCAAGTCATATTCTGGATTCAGCCTCCAGTTGTAATCAGTAGAGTAAAAAGTTAATTTCATGCCCCATTCATCTAATACAAATCAACCTTCAGAGAACTCAATTGGAATGTGGAAGTGAAAGGAGACTAGAGGGGCGGGGCTGAAAGAGAGAGAGAGAGAGAGAGCCGTCTCAGATCTACTCAGACGCCAGACTGTGGCGGGGAAGAGGGGGGGGGGGGGGGTCGGGACTCATCTCGATCCAGAGGGACGTACTCACCCCAGGATGGCAAACGCTGGCAGCTCCTGAAGGTCAAACGGGAAGTCCAGACGGAAGCGAGTCTTAAAGAGGGCTGTGATGGTCTCTGAGATGAAGAAAAAGATAGTTCTCACTCTGTGTACGCTACACAGCAAGGACGTCAGTTACAGAAATGTATACTAAACTGACGTTCAAATAGTTTCCTGTGACCTCCTGGTACACAAATACATTTTTGTACATGAATCCACCCCCCCACCACCACCTACACACCCACAACAAAAGAGAGACAAATACAAACTCCGATGTGCACAAACATAAAAGTAGAGGTAAAGGCACAGAAATACACACACGCACACAGAAGAATGTTATCAAAAAGGTAGAAAAAGGAAATCTATACACAAATAATACAAGTAATACTTTCTCCCTCTCTTGTCCTTACCTTCCTCCTGGTTCCAGACTGCCAGGACTCTGAATATAAAGGCACTGAAGGTGGCAGCAAAGAAGCCCCTCCAGTAGTTCCTCACCGCAAAAAACGTTGAAGTGACCTCAATACTGAACAGCACCCCTGCAGCGCACACACACACACACACGCACACACACAGAAAACAACCCGCCCATACGTGCATGCACACACAGATTACAACAATACTCCTCATCCAATTAGCCACCATATGAAATCAATCAGAAGCTGCACTCACCTCCGATGGGGGCGGCGAAGCAGCAGCCCACACCCACTGCACACGCAGCCGACAGCATCTCTGTGTTCCTCATCTCGTTCTGTCAGAGCAGAGTCAGGTACAGGTAGACACAAACACACACATACACACACATCCATACATTCAAGCCCACACACACACTCAAAGCCAAACAGATATATACACATACGCACGCACACACAAACCCACCACATATGCGAACACAAAATTCACAATACATTTCACATAAAAAACCAAAAACCAAAATCTATCTGTTTACAAATGCAATGGCTCACTGTATCGCTGTTGCTGTATCAGTGCTTTTGACATTCGATGAAATTACATATATGAGCAGTGGGATATGGGACACCATAATTGAAAACCGGGACTGAGCGTTCAAATCATGGAATGAGATGTTTGTATGGAACCAAAAGGCAACACAGATCGATGCCTCGGTGCGATGGTTCGCTGAACAACAGGATCAAACGCAGCGCAGACAAATGGAATGGCGTCTATCTATCACAGCCTCAGAAATGGACAGCATGGATTATTCATGTAGATGAAATTGGCAATAAAGAAGCTATCTGACTCGTGCATTCATACCTTGTTTCCCTCAAAGGGCTCTTCCTTTAGCAGTAAAAGTGAAAAAGACAGAAACATGTGTGAGTGCTAACCGTCCAAACAGAGGTCACTTTTTTTCTTTTCTTTTTTTTCCCTGGAAGACATCCAATTCATTATCATAGCCACACAGAATCAAATATGCAGCGAATGGGCTTTGGCAAACAAAGTCTTGATTCCAGAGTGTACTGAATGAACATTTTTCCAGTTTGATTATATTTAATGTCCACACAGTCGACCCCCTGGACTATTTGAGTGTCTCTAATAGTGCTGACGTGTCTCTTTCTTCCAGCACATCGCTCTCCTCCATCTTCCTCCATACTGGGTGTCGCTGATGCTGCTGGTGCATGGAGGAGAGCTCTCCCAGTGACAGAAGTACAGCGAACTGTCCAGTGTGACAGAAGCCCAGGTTGTCTCGCATGAGTGGAGGTGAGAGTGTGTCCTAAGGAATGGCAGAAAGTCAAATAAACCTGAAAGACTTGTGACAATACATTTATAATGTGTGTGTGTGTTCTCTATACTTGTGAGGACCAAATATCCTCGCAAGGATAGAAAGATGAGGAAAATTCTCCCAAGTGAGTACGTTTTGCTATTTTAGGGTTAGGGCTTGGGGTTAAGGTTAAAATTAGGGTTAGCTTTAGGTTAGGGGAAGGGTTAAAGGCAAAATCCACACACCCTAAATCACTTTAACACTGTTATTGGTGATGTACCTTACATTTCTGGGTCCATTTTGTTGTTTGATGGTGTATTTTTCTTATTCCGAAGGATAACTGGCCAAATGTAGACAAGATATTTCCAGCGCAGCTACAACAGGGTTTGATATCAGAATTTGTTTCTGCTATCTAAAACATCCATAGTAAACGTCAGGTTTTGGTGTCAGTCCCTCAGAATCAAAGAGCTAGTGCTTCTTTCTAGACTCACCATTTTACACCGAGGTTCAACAATCTTACAGGGAGAAATCCACCGCTGAAGAGGCAGAGAGACCAATTTCTCCTCTGACAGTAGACCAGAATGCAAGACATGTTGTGTTTGGAATAAGGAGCTCAACTCACTTTTTCGTTTGCAAAAACACTTGCTACACTATCGCTATTGCTTTCTTCGCCTAGACATGTAACCCACAGCTGAATGCAACATGTTCAGGCACGTTCTCTGAGGGCTGTTGAAAGTCATTTGGGGAAAAGTAGGAAATCACTTAAGTAGAAGTAGACAAGGCAGGTTGAGGGAAAGTGGGCACACTAAAAAAATGAATTACAACTCCTGGAAAGCATTGAATGTTTGTTGATATATAACAGTGTAAAAGTATCTGAATGTTAGGCATGTAGTGGACAAGGGTTAAGGTTAGGGATGTACTCACCGAAGGTCCTCACAAGTATAGTAATACAAACGTGTGTCTATGTATGTGTGTGTGCGTGCCTCTGTCTGTGTGTGTGTGTCTCTTTTCCTCTGTGCCTGTGTGTCAGTATAAGTGTGTGTCACGCAGTTACGTCCCTCACCATGTATGTCCCACCAAAAAGAGCAGCCATGAATTTGCTCAGGAGAGCGGCACACAGGCTGGCAACATGGACGAACGGGCCCTAAGAGAGAGAGAGAGAGAGAGAGGGGAGAGATTAGGATGTTAGCAGACAAGCCCGTGACCACATGGTTGAAAGCACATTTTAGTACTGAATGGAGCCCGCCCCATTCAAGACGAGGGCACATTATTCAAAACACTTCCACAATGAAGCCCTGCTCAGATTCAGATTCAGACAACTTTATCACCCTCTGAATGGAAAATGCAAGTATTATTAGCGATATATCATGTTTTATTTGCACAGCCAGGACTTTAATGAGACCAGAAGAAGCAAGATTATTACCCTCCAATAGGAAACTTCAGCAATTGTCGGCAATAAGTCATGTTTTATTTGTACAGTCAGGGCTGTGATGGGTCATAGATGAGGCTAAAATGAAAGGTGTTGTACCTCCTTCCCCAGCGGCATCCCGCTGCCCAGAGCGCAGGTCAGACCAATGACTTTGGCCACAAACGTCTTAAAGGTCAGGTACTCCTTCAGCACCACTCCTCTCAGAATAGTCTTCATCTCAGGAATGCCTGAACCTAGGAAGCAGGGAGAAAGAGATGACAGGTGGGATGATGAAGCGGAGAGGAAGGGCGGGCTGGAGGAAAGCAATTAAAGAGAGGGGGTTGAGAAGAATGAAAGAAGAGCAGGGAGGGAGGAATGGCTGGAGGACGGAAAACGCTGTAAAATGCTGATTGATATTCATATAGCTTTCTGTATGCATATATCATCGGGCGTATATATTTCATGGGTTTCCTACAGAGTTGCTTTCCCAAGATCAACGATTCATGTCGACTCAGGCCCACAGCTCTGTGACCTCTACAGAGAAAAGAGGTGTACATGTCCTTGCAGGCCTTATGGTGCATTATAGAGACAATTACATTATTCAAACAATGAAATGTGTGCATGAATTAGGAATACGCATACATATGAATATGCATGGGATGTTTAAGTGACTGTGTGTGTGTGTGTGTGTGTGTGTGTGTGTGTGTGGTGTGTGTGTGTCTTACCCACAGCCTGCGGAGCCAGTATCTGTGTGAATCCTGCTGAGAATGTGATGAGCACTACAGGGTAGGTGACCCAGGCAATGTACTGTAGAAGCATGTTACTGTCCAGTCCACCGTACATCCACTTCTGTGCTGCACACACACACACACACACACACACACACAAACACAGAGAGACACACACACATACACACGCACAACTATATAAGTAGCTACGCCTTAGTGTAACGCAGTATTTTATATCAGGGCAGAAAGCTCAGATTTACCGTTATGCCACTTAAAAAACCTGGTTCCCCATCTATCAAGGCTTATCAGTCGTGAACAGATTCTCTGATTCCTCTCCTCATTTCTGTCTGTCCCTCCCTCCATCATCCATCTTCCTTCAACTTTATTAGCAGAAGATGGTAGTCATCATGTCATTCATCATTTAGCATTCACCGCTTCATACTTACCAAGCTATCACTCGCTTCGTATTTCTCTCCGTCTCTTACTCTCTCTCTGTCTCTCTCTCTCTCTCTCTCTCCCTCTCTCTCGAACACCTGTACCCATGTATGTACAACTGCACAAACACTACTACACATAATGGAAGCACACAATTAAAGTCTGTTTCCCAGACAAACATCTTTGTACATTCAATTCCCTACATAAAACGTACAGTTCCAGTCCTCTGTTCTTATTGGTTCAGGTGTGGGTGAAGCCATTTTCTTTTTCAAAACAGAGATTATGGGCTGGAAAGTGAGCTTTGAAAGTCTTTGCTACACAAGTAAACACACACACAGATCCCCTTTGCATATTTTATTGACCTGACAAAGTCGGTCAAAGGACCGAAACGTCGATATGCAGAGGTGATCTGTATGTACAGGAATTTGCTTTTTTTTTATAAGGACTAACGATTTCAGTAGATTTTATTCCATGCACTACTAGAGCAAACACAGCTTTAGCAAGTTTTGAAAGCCAGAAATCTAGTAATGGTTGAGTCATTGATATTGATCAACAACCCTATAAACCCCATAGTCATTTTGTGCTATGGGGCAGTAAAAATCTGACTTATTGCCCCTTTAAAAATTAATGAGAAACCACTTTGTTTAGCTACTGTTCAAGAACTATACAGCTTGGTGGAAAAATAACATTTAATTGTTCTATTATTGATTATTCTGCTTCACACCATGCCTGACAACAGCTCTTAGCTGTTCATTGTGAAGCACGGCCTCACATGGCTTACTGCTTAATTCTCTCACATGTTCTGTGTTGCCTCTATTATTTCCCACATATTCCCATACCCCTCTCTCTCCCTCCGCCTCTCTGGCTCTGTCCTACCTTCTTGGCAGAAGGCGATAGCGTAGTCCATGACCCAGCTGACCAGGGCCATGAGCAGCCCCAGCAGAATGAGGAAGATCCAGTCCTCCCCCACCCGTGAGATCAGGAACTTCTGGCAGCGAGACGCACACACTGTGGGCAGAGAGAGACGGAGAGAGAAGCATGAGGGAAATGACAGAAAACAAGCACTCTCCAAGATGAAACTTGAATGTGGGATGGGGGCGGACAGAGATAACTGTTGGCGAAAATTGAAAGAACCAGGAGTGACAGAGAGGGAAGAAGAGAAAAGAGGCGATGGGCAGCAGCAGAAACGAGAACGGGTGATGGATGGAAGATTTATAGGGATGAACAAAGAGATGGATACTGCTAGAAGAAGAAAATTAAACGAGTATTCACATGCTGTATGAAAACAGGTGATGATTCAGTGTCACATGAAACTGTAGATGAATGGGGAATAAAAAAAAATATGCAGATACAGTCTATCTGCCAGGTGGGAGTGATCAGTGGAAGAACAGTAATTAACTAAAAGAGGTCATTATGGGGTGGTGAATATTGTGTGTGTGTGTATGTGTGTGTGTGTGTGTGTGTGTGTGTGTGCGTGTGTATGCATATGCGAGCGAGAGAGAGGGAGAGAGAGAGAGAGAGAGATAGAGAGAGCACATCACTTCTTCTCCATCTACCTCCAATATGAGAATACGAAGACAAAACAAAGCTAGGTCACGGTTATAAATTCAACCATTACATTATAATCTATAACTCTGAGCTAGGTCAGCTAAAAGAAGCATCACTGGACTCATTTCTTCTCTCCTGTCTGCGGACACTGCCAAAGCCTGGAATTCACTTCAATATCCAGAGCGTTCATAGATGTGTCTGTCCCTTGAGAAGCTAAAAATGTGCCACTAACACATTTGCTGGATCCATATTTCATAAAAATGCTACAGTCGAGATACCTCAAACTTGATTTTGAAAGTGTCCCGCTTGGAACCCATGTGGTGACGTTCATCGTGGAGAAAATGATCAAATTTTAGGAGAAACCACGAGAGGAGCTGAAACGTGGCGGACAGCGAGACAGGGGGCGAGGGGGGAAGAAAGAGAGAGAGAAAGAGAGAGAGAGAGAGACAGAGAGACAGAGAGAGAGAGAGAGAGACAGAGAGACAGCGATCAGACAGTCAGACTGTGCAGCAGGCACCACAGTAGAGGATTCAGGTCACAGGGGGATGCTGAGTCTCCCAGGGGGCAGTGGGGCACAACTGTGTGCCTGGCGGGGCAAGCTGCCGGGCAGCCAGGCCACCTGCCGTGTGGCAAGTTGCACGTGCACGTTTCCCATAAACGTGCACATGGACTACACACGCATTAACACATTCATATTCACACAACATACACGTTGGTCTATAAATGCTATTTTTAGACCAACGTGTATGTGTGCATCATCAATATTTGCTGACATGATCTTTATTACATCTATAATTATTATTTCTGTGTATTGCACATTCCCATGAACAGCTTCTCTTTCTGTCTTTCTTCCTCTCCCTCTCTCTTCACTCTCTCTCTCTCTCTCTCTCTTACACACACACACACACACACACACACACACACGTCTTGCCTGGCACCTATAAAGCAGTCGTTTGCCCAGTGCTTCCGTGTGCATCTTGGCTAGCGCTCACATCCGCAGGCTCAGTGGCGTTCACAGATGTCTTCTCCTGATCCCGTAATAAAAATCACACCCATTGCCAGACATTTTCTTCACCTCTGCTAGTCCTGCATCGCATCACCTGATGCCAACTAGCTGGAATCGGGAACGATGCTTAACACACAACATACACTGTTAAAATAAGAATATGAATAAAAATAGGAAAAGATGAGATTTTATTAATATACATAGAGTGAAACTTGCACTGAAACCACGCAACCACTGAGTGAACAACCAAAAAATAACTTTATGTGTGTGGTAAGTCAGTGCTCAATGTTGGAGCGATTCGCAGACAGAGGTCTGAGAAATGTCAGCTATAAACTCCCAGAAAGATTCTGATATTATCCACTCCATGAGTCATGCAGTGCGATGAATCAGGCTACGGTCCTCTATACAACTCTGCACAATAAACACCACTGCAGAAGAGCGGCGGTGAGCAAGAGGAATGACACTTCGCTTCACCATTCCATGTTTTTAGCTCTCCGTCACGATCAGCAGTGGAGCCTTTGGCTGTATGTGTAGGCTGCATTGTTCAAAAGCTGTGGCTCCGGTTACTGAGCAGAACTGAGGCACACACTCGTAGTCCATCTCCCACAGAGGTGATGTTCCCACACACACACACTCACGCACACACTCTGATACTCCCACTTCCGCCAATCTGAAGATGCTTTGGTAAGTGGGAGTGTTGGTGACCAGGCTCTCCTTAACATGTTACATAACAAGAATACAGCTGAATCCATCCAGAATATAAGCATCTGTCTAAAAATATAGAAACCTACTGTATCGCACGCACATACACACATGCACACACATACAGCACACACACACACTGAGCACACAAATCACTTTGTCTCATAATCTAAAAGTGATTGTTTTAAATGACTTCCATTACAGCGAGCGGGTGAGGCTAGTCTGATGTAGTGTGGCTATCACCTATGGTGCAATATAAAGCTTTAATCAGATCACTAGTCACAAGGGCAAAGAGACAAAGACAGAGAGATCTTGGAAAACAGCCACATTGGCTCACTTGAGTGTGCGAGCACGTGTGCAAACACTCTCACTCTCTCTCTTTATCCCTCGTTCTCTTTCCCTCACTTTCTCTGAGCTTATCTATTACTCACTAATGAAATATTTATATTGTTTTTTTAACTGAATGTGTTGCTGCTGTTTCGGCTGGGTCTCCCTTGTAAAAAGATTCCTTTGATCTCAGCAGGACTAACCTGGATAAATAAAGGTTAAGTGCAGAATAAAAATAAGACACACACACACACACACACACACACACACACACACACACAGCCACAATCTGTCTCTCCATTGCTGTTGAGTACATCAGTCTAAGTGGAGCTCTCTTCTGCTGCCACTCCCTTATCTGCAGTGATCTGGAAAGACTAGACATAAAATAATGTGACAGTTCAGATCAGAGTTCTGCTTGCACAAACACACACCCACCCACACACACACACCCACCCACACACAACCAAACAAACATCTACACACAGGCCACGCACGCAGACATGCACGCAGACATGCACGCAGTGGGCCACTGGCAGCCAGCAGAGGGGGCTGTCTTTGTCTGACATTGAGACGGTCCTGTTGGCTGGAGGTCACTGCACAGATCAGTCACATTTAATCGTGTTCACATCCTCCTCCTGCTCCCTTGAGTCAGGTAGCCACTCTGGTGTTCTTTAAGAAGTCAATGTTTTCACACAACTTTCACGCTTGCTGGAGCACTGCAATCTGCTCCACAAGGCTGCTTTAGGCTGCCCACACACCAGACCCTCTTTTGTTTATGAGCACTAAACACCTCTTTGGTCTGCTTCTCGTCCGGCCTTGAAAACACTGCAGGTTTGTGCAGCTACAGTACCTGTGCTCTTTATCTCTGGACGAAGCTTGATCTGTAGCACACTCGAAAGAAGATTTAGGACTTAGTTTGTTTGGTTAGTTCGGTGATTATCACTTACTTTGGCACTTCGCACAAGGGTCTTTCTCATACTCCAGCAGATCTGCAGCACGGCTGCGAACACTGGTGGTCCTCCGCAGCCCCCCGCCATCCCGCACTCCCCCATCACGCAGGCGGGCCGCTTCCTCCTTGGCATACACACCCAACTCCTGGGTGTACCGCCCATACATCTGTGTGTTTGTATGAGAGAGAGAGAGAGAGAGAGAGAGAGAGAGAGAGAGAAAGAGAGAGAGAGAGAATTTATAAGGGTAGTGATAGGGGGAGGCAGTGACAGAAATGTACTTTCAGTAAACAAAAAAGTTAAGGATGGTGCAGCACTTGAGGTCTCACTTAAATGATTCATATAGCATCAGGACACAGTAAAGAGGGTACGCCTTTCCCAGAAGACACTGTGACAGAGGTTCAAACCTTTGTCTCTGGCAGAGTAAAATGGAACTGAAAGTCAGCAAATTTACTGCCTGCAACTCACATCTCCACACAACTGGCAGTCACTTTCAAGTCTCCACCCCTCAGCTTTGAGTCAACAGTGGCTTCTCTTCAGACAGATGAGTAGACAATAAGCTCCACCTGTCGGCTCCCAACTGATTAACTGTGCAAGGCTGGCACACAATTGACTCCTAATGATGAGAGGCAGGGTTCTTAGCAAACTACACATTATCAATCATGTATAAAGCCTACGTGGGGGGGGCATAGGTATTATCGTTGAGGTTCTGGCCAGTGTGCAGATATCATCAGCAGCATAATGGGGCTTTTGAAGTATCAGTGTGGTGTTGTGGTGATTGTTCTTTTGGCCTACGATGTTGCTGCCCAGCATCAGTGGATGATGCCTCCACAGAGACACCAAATGCCTTCACTTCCGCAGCTGCCTCAGCGACAGCAAAAGGCCCCGGTGCCTCAAGCTCCCTTTGACAAATGCCAGGTAGAGGAGGGTGAGAAGATCCAGTGTGGCACCCCAGACATCACAGCTGAGCAGTGTGAAACCATCAACTGCTGCTTTGATGGGCAGCAGTGCTACTACGGGAAAGCAGGTGTCTATGCTCTACTGAAAGGCTTAGCTGATGAAGAATGTTATATACATCAGTTTGACTACTGTTGACAAAATGTACTTATTGGAAGTTGCTTTGGACAAAAGTGTCTGCTTAACGACAATGCAATGTACTGTATTTGCTCTAGTTATCACACAAATCTTAGTTGTTTTTTTTAAGTATTGTATGGTCACTATGAAAGGTCTTGCCATGGTAATGGGACGTTCATCACCTTATGTCTTACCCAGTGACTGTGCAGTGTACCAGGGATGGCCAGTTTGTGGTGGTGGTGGCTCGGGATGCCACTCTGCCCCACATAGATGTGGATTCAGTCAGCCTGCTGGAAATGAATGACGCCTCCTGTAGCCCTGTCGGCACCACCTCTGCCTTTGCCATCTTTCAGTTCCCTGTCACTGCATGTGGTACTACAATGACGGTGGGTGTGTGAGTCTTGGATTTGCGTGTGTGTGTGTAAAATATGTTTGTCAAAATGGTAAATATTTTTCTCTACTGCAGGAGGAAAACGGTTATGTGGTGTACGAGAACCACATGTCGTCTTCATATGAAGTGGGAATTGGACCCAGAGGATCCATCACTAGGGACAGCCACTTTGAGTGAGTTAATGTAAAATCAATTAAACTTCAACATCAATTTCATGCTCTTGGATAACATTGTGTACGTGTGACCTGTCTTGTGACCCACTGAGGCTTTCTGAGTGTAAATGTAAAACTGCATCAACTTTCCCGCAGGCTATTATTCCAGTGCAGGTACTCTGGCAGCTCTGTGGAGGCTCTCGTCATTGAGGTAAACCCTGTTCCTGCACCTCAGCCAGTGGCTGCTCCAGGACCCCTCAGGGTGGAGCTCAGACTGGCCAATGGACAGTGTCACACCAAGGGGTGCGACGAGGGTGAGCGTCACAAGATCCTCCCATGCCAATTTGACACAGTATTTCAATCATGTACTCAAATGAACTATTTCAATTCCAGAGGAAGCTGCATACAGCTCCTACTACGCTGCAGCAGACTACCCCATCACCAAGGTGCTGAGGGAACCAGTGTATGCAGAGGTGCACATCCTGGAGAGGACCGATCCAAACATCATCCTGACACTGGAACACTGCTGGGCCACCTCCACCCCTAATCCTAACGGCCTACCACAGTGGGACCTTCTGGTTGATGGGTAGGCCTAATACAGGCTTTCTCTGTGAACCTGTTTTCACTACCTTATACTAAGTCTGGTAGATTAAAGTCTGCTTAACTGAATAGAATAATACTGAATTCTGTTAACAATCGGCTCTCCTCATCTCCAGGTGTCCCTACCATGATGACCGTTACCTAACCAGAGTCATCCCTGTTGACGGCTCCTCTGGGCTTCCTTACCCAACCCACCACAAACGTTTGGTCATTAAGATGTTCACCTTTGTGGATCAAGAAACATTCACTCCTCAGAAGGACACGGTAAAATGTTTCATGGTGTAGCATTCAAATGCTTAGATCTAGTTAGGCTCATTTGTCTGTGAAGTCCTTGAGACATGCTTGTTATAAGTAGCTATATAAATAAACTACTTGAAATGCAGTCGTAAGTGAAGGCATTCTAATGGTTGCAGTTTCTTGACTAAACATTACAATTTGCAACCTTTTTAGGTGTTCATCCACTGTACTACAGCGGTGTGCCATCCCAGCAGCACAAACTCCTGTGAACAGCAGTGCCACAGGCAACGTGAGTAGTGGGCTCCAGTCTATGTAGAAGCTGTACAAATCTAAAGGGCAACTTCATTTGTAACTTAATTTTCTGTTTACAGGAAGAGCTGTAGCTGCAGTGAGGAAAGTTTCCTCAGGCCAGAGGGCGCTAGTGTCAAGTGGCGAGGTTATCCTGGCTGCTCAAAGGCCTTTCTCTGCCAAGCACAGCAGAAATGAGACAACCTCTGCTCCCAAGACCAAATCAAAGAGATGACATCCATTGGCAGCTGTATCTGAAATTACTTTTAAAATAAAAGCTTTATGAGCTGATGCTGACAAACTGGTCTGTCTGAACTGCTAATTTTATAAGGTGACTAGCTGTACAATATTTTTTGCTGAGGCAGAGTGGCTTTTATGCAGAGGGAATGTGTTGTCCCAAGCCAGTAATGCAACCCCTGTTCCTGAGCAGTGCTGAGAAATCAAGAGGTTACATTACAAGTAGTTCAGTCTTGAATCCACTAATGCAACACTACTGTAGATAAGAATCTAGCACAATGAAAGATTAGCTGCCATGCTGGATTTAAAGCTAAGCCTGGCTATGATCACTCCTCAGCTGTGGGGAAAATGTAATTGTGCTGGAAGTGGCATCTGATCCTCCTGTGGCGTAAATGCAGGGGCTTTACGGGTTTTTATTTTATTTATTTTTTTGTGGACAAATGTTAACCAGTAATGACCCTCACAGTCCTCCAAGCCTGCACAGCTGTTAAGTGCCCACATGTGCAGTTTCAGTGAATTACAGTAGACTTGCACGTGTCCCAGTCGTTGGTCTTAAATTACCCCGTCTCTGGCTCTTTCTCCCTCTTCTTTAAATACACAGCGCTGATCTGAGCAGCAAGCCACAGGCACATTGAGATGAGCATCACGACTCCTCCAGACTCACTGCTCTCTCTCTCCTTCCCATTCTCCCTCTTTATTTCTCGACGCAGTCCCTCTAGGTTTCTGAGTACGCTACAGCTCGCAACATCTCTCCTCTACTGCTCTGTGCACCCCCTCCCCTTTTATCCCACTCCAACTCCTCCACCCCCTCCTCCTCCTCCTCCTCATTGAGATGGGCATCACGATTCCTCCAGACTCTCTCTTTCTGCTCGCATGAACAGGTGAGGTGCGGCGGGAAAGCAGAGCAGCCGTAGGTTCAGTCTGACAGACAAGGAAAGAGAGGGCCATGCTGTCACAACGCTCATCTCCCCCTGCTTTACCCTCCAACCTGCTGGCAGCCATTTAACCAAGACACGTCCATACATCATTCAGACAGCGCTCATCTATAGCCACGCAGTAAAACCCCAGAGGAGACAGCCTATGCGTGTGAGCCGACAAACACTTATTAGCAACGGGTACAGTGTAGACGTACATAAACATGTCAATGGAGTATAAATGTAAACGGGTTTTGCCACTGGTGTAAAAAATGCTGTCAACTGTAACTTGCAGACCAGACACATTTCACGAGGCAAACGGTGTGCCTCCGTTGTCTATGAGAAGCAAGTAACCATGTGCGCCCAGCAGGAGAAATGTTTAAAGAATGTATATTATGCAAATGAGCACCATAGTCATGGTGCTAGAACCAATCCCACTCAGGCAAAAATCCCCAATCCCCAATCCAGTCGTTAAATTTTTGTTCCTAGCTCCACATTGTCTTTGAATAGAAGATGGAAAGAGAATTATTACAGCTGTCGGGATTTCCCAAATTATATGACCCATCTGTCAGCTTATAAAGATTTGACAAATGAAATAAAGGATGGAGGAAAGTGTCAGAGATTGTTGGTGTTCCCAGTGGGTATCGTTACCTGAAGCAGCCTCAAATATTTTAGCAGCTCACTTCAGCTCTGGTAGACTAAACAAGTAATGTTAGCTTGCAGGCCTGCTGATCCCATCACGTCTAAATAGCTGTAGCCACTTAGCTAGCTAGCTCATTACAGTAAAGCATAATTTCAGGATTACATTTTCAAGACATAGGATTATGGACTTTATTGGAGCATAATGATATGAATAAATTGATAAAACTCAAAATAGGTCTACATTAACAAATATTGTTAGACAAACCCAACACCCACAAGTTATTTTTGATAGAGCAAAGCAACAAAAGTGGCCACACATGGTCTGCATGTACTGTTAGAGTTCCACATTAGCAGCTGGAGACATATGAACCATTTTCACTTCCATAACTACACCAAATTTCAACTTTCCGAGTCCTGTTTCTTTCCAGGATGACTTCACTGTATGTGCAGCTATAATTAGCTTGTCTAGGCAAACAAACGCACATGCACCCAGTCATATAGACACACACAAAGTCACCATCAACAACAGACCAACACCCACCAGGAGTGTAAATGGAGGGCCTGTTAGTGTTTCTTTCTTGGGCCTGTGAGAAAGCAATCAGCGGCCATCTGGAGCACGGCCCCCTGGGATAGCAGCAGGTGGGACCTTGTGGGTTAAATGAGCTGTGATCGCTAACCAGTTTACCTCCCACATTACTACCTTCTGTATCTCCATTAGTCAGTTTGCCTCCCACATCAAAACCCTCTACACCAGTTCAACTCCTACCTCACACTAGGTGCTGTACCACTTTTGCCTCCCATTCCGCACTACATTTAACTCCCTCAACTTACATTTCACTCTAAAATAGCCTACTACCTGCCGCACAGGCTTACCCACCAGATTAGCCTGCCATTACCATCACCCTGTTAACATAATAGTATTACATGTCCAACTTCAAACTGCATGTGACCACCCACTTTACTATCTGGTGCTCCACTCACTTTACCACCCAACTCACACTATGTGCAAGCCAAGCATAACAGATGAGATTAAGAGTTCTTTGTTATTCAGCAATTCCCAAGGAGGCACTGGAGGATAATTTATTCATTGTGAGGAGACAGCAAGGACAAATATTTGACACTCTAATGATGAAGGCTCGAACATCTAAAACTCTCATCCTTGCTGCCCCTTTTTGTATTAATACATATTCATGACACTATTTAATCTCTTTTTTTTTTGGCGGGGTGTGTGAGGGGGAGGGGGGCATCGCTGCAAAGAGAAAGATGGATGTTCTATATCCTGAAACCCCTACATATGGAAGCATAGTATTATGGTTGTATCATTACTTAAGAGCGTGCATTGATGAGACCAAGGGAATAAGGGGAGGACTAAAGCGCTCCGGCTAATCTGAGCCCTCTAGCCTCCAGGGACAAAATTGGAAATTGAATTAGAGGAGGAAGTGACAAATTTAACTCATGCTGCTGTCTACAGATTTGCATTAATATAGGTAGTAGAGGCTGCTTTTAGAATACTTACCTATGAGTCAGATTTCACACACACACACACACACACACACATACACATACTGGAATAGACATGCAAAACCTGGGTGCTGTCGAGTAGACGTGTGCACGCACACAAAACACACATGAACACAAAAATACACACACACTCCCATCATATTAGTAGAAAGCAACACAGGGGGAGGGGGAGGGTGTCAGAGAGAGTGAAGAATCAAGCTGAGAGACTGACATCTTGTCAGGAACAGACTACAGGGGGGAGCTGGTTGTTTTGCACACACCAAGACACACATTCACACGGATTAAATTTTTTCCTCGAAGATATCCTTCAACAGGTTTAAGATGAACATTGTATTCAGGGCATTAACCAGTGAAATAAAAGGCACACTCCAAGGTCCACTTCATTTCACGAACATAAACCATGCACACTACATTTTCTAAAAATGACAGCGTTTTTCTTTTATTCCAAATAATTGAAGAGTGCCATTTCAAAATGCTACATATCCATTTTGGGTAAAACATATCCATTTCGGGTTGTTAGCTCATGTTCATTGCTCAAAATTTACACAGTACAAACGATTACATCCTCTGGAGTGTAACTATTTCATGAGCAAGGCTCCCAAGATAGCAGACAGAGTAGATATCACATTCTGTCATTCTGGAATGAAACTCCTCAGTTTCCGAAGACACCATGTACAATGGCCATGTTCTATTCCAAGTGCTGAATGAATTGTGATAGATTTTTCTGTCTGCTCTCTCTGCAGTGGCTCACTCTGTGGCGTGCAGGTAATAGCCCTATTTGGAAGTGACAGGACCTGAAATGGACCCAAGCCCAGCTCCATGTGGGAGAAGGCACAGAATGCTGACTATGAGGAACTAGACCCCCCTGAAGAGACAGCGCTTTTCTGTGTGTGTGTGTGTGTGTGTGTGTGTGAGAGAGAGAGAGAGAGAGAGAGAGAGAGAGAGAGAGAGAGAGAGAGTGTGCATGTGTTAAGAGAGAAGAGAGGCATCAAGATAGAGAGAGCAGGGGACAATAGATAGATAGATAGATAGATACAGTAGATAGATAGATAGATAGATAGATAGATAGATAGATAGATAGATAGATAGATAGATGGATGGATAGATGGATACACACACACACATACATACATACATACATACATACATACATAGGTACATACATACATATATACATACAAACATACATCTATCTATATGATATTCATATATATGAAGCCAACCCGGCCGGTCTGTGATCACTTTATAACTAAAGATACTAAAGGGACCAAAGAGGCAAAACATCTAACATTGGTGAGTCCAGCTTTCTCTGGACGGAGCACTCGCTCGCTGCTTTTTAGGAAACAGTTTGTATTCCGCTGTTAAGTTTCGATTCATCACTTCCTGCAGAGACAAGCGTCTGTCAATACCTGACACCAGAATTAAATTTGGGCAAATAGGGTGAATCTATTGGGTCTCAATAAGGAGACATGGGACGCTCTTCTTTTTCTAACTCCACTTTGTGATTTAGGCTGATAGGACGGGTGTATTTTTTACATAAAAATGTTGCCTAGTATAGCTTTAACCTTAATATAACCCATAAAATAGTAAATACAGTAGACAAATAAAAATGTAACACCCACAGACACATACATAGAAACAGAGTGGGAGATGAGAGATAGAAAAAGAGATGGAAGGAGAGAGGGATTTTCTCTGCAGTGTCTTCATACCCAATGCAGCAGTTGCTCAGAGACATACATAGCTACATACACACACATACAGAAAGACTAACACACCACGTGTGCAGCGTTTCAGTGGCTCTGCGGCGCCTGTGGGGGGGGCTTTTCCTCTTCAGGTTGATCATGACTTTGATCCTTGCAGCAGCCAAATCCTGAACCTCCTGCTGTTAGAAGGACATGAGCATGCTGTCTCCAACATCTGCTCTGACAAAGTCTTACCACACACTCATTTAAGTGCAAACACATAAACATAGGCACACATACACACACACAAGACCTATGGAACAAACATGCACACGCTCATGAAAGAAAACACATGCACACATACACAAAAATATGACACATACCGACCTCCCACACCTCTCAAAAGAGCTTTTGAAAAGACATCAGATGGAACGCTGCAACACTTAGTGTTGACTCCAAGTCACCATAACACCGTCTGTCTCTCCTCTTTCTTTTTTTTGTTTTTTTTTTGTTTTTCTGTCTCTGACCTGGCCTCTCCCCCACTTTACCTGTTCCCTGCCTCCATCCCAGAAGTCACTGGGGAGGCAGACAGACGCTGCCAGCTGTCCCAGCATGCAATGCACCTGACAGCAGTTGTAGAAGCCGGTGACCCATGCGCCCGTCCCAAGTTGCTTTCCAACTGCCAGTCACCACTCGCAGGACCTCTGCTGCACTCCCACGTCACCACACAGCTCCCAGAAAACAACAGCCGCTGCCCACAAAAAGGCTGAAGCTAATCAGGGTGACAGGCACCAAGGTGGAAAAACATGAAACGCTTTGTTCATTCAAAGTCTCCATTGTTATAAATAGCTTGTTTATTATTGTTTTCACTATTCCCTTTGGATAATGGGCTCAAAGAGGTTAGTAGGAAATATGAGATGCTTAATATTCTCCAAGATGCCTATTTGAAGCAAGGCTGAAAATACAGTATCAACACTATTATACTTGAAATGGTTATGAGAACGTATGCATAAAATTTACATATCAATAACTGTTTTGTTAAACTGTCACAATAGGGCTGCTATTGCACTGGAGGAATGGGGATCATTTACCATTTGCAACATAATAATGCAAATTATTAAATCATTACCTCTTTTAAATTGTATCATAACCACCACATTATATCTTAGTAAAATGTCACAGCAATACTCAGAGTGATTGCAAAACTCTAGCCTCGAAAGTAAGCCATAAATTAAAGGTTATTTTTGTTTCATTGTCTTGGCAAACACCACAGTCTGTCAGCTGCTGATTCTATAAAGAGGTTGTTGCGAGAAATATATAAATAATTGAGGAAAATAGCATTTGTGGTACAATAGCTGTGAGTGAAGAGATGACATTTCCGTGCTGATTCTTCCTGCAGAAGTTATCAGACAGATCTCTATTGTTCTCTATCTGGTCCATGTCATCTCGTCTGTCCTGCTTCCACTGTTCCTGCGCTGACAAAATCCCAGCAAACGCCGTGATTAGAAAACCTCTAAATCGTACTGTTGGCACAAGCCAGCCGCAATCTGAAAAACCAATAAAACACGGCGGGTCATTTGTCAACCTTAGAATCCAATTTCGGACAGCAACTACATCTGCAAGAAACTACACACCCCATCACTTGTCTGGTTAATATCTATGAGACACGTATCAATCAGTTTTCCAAGCAGAATAAATAGATGCCTTGCCTTTCAGCTGAGGTAAGGTGTTTGAGGAAGAGCGCTGCTGCTTGATACTTAGAAAGTGTCAAGGCACAAGACACACACAAGGCTCAATCACATGCATGTGCGCACACACACACACATACACACACACATGGCATCTATTTTTGGACAGTGGGCTGGGATGCAGGGACTGAATGATAAAGCCATTGATCTGAGCACTGTTCGGCTGCGGTCAGAGGAGAAGGAGAGGGCAGACGGCACGTTCCACAGAGACTCTGGCTGCCATTTTACATTACTATTGATCTTTACACTGAGACACACAGCACATTGATCTTCACACCAATAGCAGAAAACAGCTCCGTGTCTCTGGAGCCCAACGCACGCACAGCTGCACAAAAGACAGACTGACCGACACAGAGTGGCAGACAGATCTCACACCCTCACACACACACACACACACACACACACGCATGCACACACACACATCTCTTTCCCAGCATGTGCTGCTACCACTTAACGCCTACTGGCACGGACAATAAAAAAAACCCTCACGAGTCCCCTCACTCCCCACAGAGAAGAGGAGAGACAGACCAGAATTTACTGCAGTCTGATACAGGTGTACAGCAGCATGCACACACACACACACACTTAGACACATGTGCATACACTGCACACACACACACACACAGACACACAACTCAGGGTGGGAGGACACTTTCATCCACCGGTCTGCCTGCCTGTCTATCTGTCTCTGTCTCTCTCTCTGAATATAGATATCCCTGCGTGAAGTGCTCCAGGGTATCACTGTCAATCCTGCTGTGACATGAGTGGGGAAAACTGGTGCATGAGGCAATTAATATTCAGAAAGACTCCACTTTTAGTTCATAAGTAAAAGGGGCAGAGCCGGCAAAGAGGGAGGGAGGGAGGGAGGGAGAGGGATGGTGGGAGATGACAGAGGAATACATGAGGGGCACAAGGAGGGACAAGATCTGCAGGAGAAATGGAGGAGATAAGGAAGATACGGGACGTGAGCGAAATATATTACATCTCAGTAAGCAAGCAAGCAGTTAAGGGTCTATCTTGTAGATCTGGGATATTAACATCTTAATGATGGCCCATTAGGCCGTACATATAAGTGAGGTGGTAGCTCAATACATGCATTTCTTCAAAGTGGAACAAATGAATCTGATCCAATTAGGTCAACTCTAAATTGATAGGAAGTAATGATGAAAGCGGGGTTGGACAGAGGCATAGAGGCTATAAAGAAGACAGGAGCTGTGAGTGATGCAACACCTGTGGATCAATGTGAAGGAATAGAGAGCTGGATTAAATATTTCTTAAAACCACAGGCTTCATTCAACTCTGAATCTCAATCTTAATCCGCCACAGCTACAGCTGAGAATGCCCTTTCAACCCAGAAGACCCTCAACACAGTTTTAGTTATTTCAGTGGAAATCAACACACAAACACAGACAGGGGGCACGCGCACACGCACACACATACACACACAGAGTTCTGGCTCTGGAGATTGCTATTTTTCTGAATCGATGTAAAATCACCTCCATCCTCGTGCAAGACAGAGGCGAGCATCCAGCAGCTGCGCCTTTATGCTCTGACGAAACAAGCAGTCAAGACGCGTGTAGCCTATACGTGGCCGTCCAGGACTAAAAATAAGGTCTTTGGGTTCATCAGAAACTCACCAAAGTTTGCTGATACTGGAGCGTCCGGTTTTCGGCCTTGTCCTTCACCATTGCCGCAATATCCTCATTAAAATAACCAATCCGGGACTCGCAGGAGTGTTACTCGCCTGGTAATTAATCTGCGGAGGAGGGATCGGCGGTGCTGGCTGCCATTGCATGTGCAGTGTAACAGGTTTCTTATCATAAGCCCCCCTGCAGTGAATGAAGCAGCACCGCGGTCTGTGCCAGATGAGTAGCTGGCTGTCGCCTCAGTGCGCTGGTGCGGTTTTACTGCAAAACACCGCCTCCCTCCTCCACTCGCACTGTGGTACAGTCTCTGGAGTTAGTGGAGTTGATGATGTTCGGCATTTTTTTTGTGTAGCTTACTGCGGGGGTGTGTGCAGTTGTGAGTGCTACTGGATGATTGTAAAATTAGGTGTGTGTTCCCTTTTTTTTGTCCGCTTGTGTGGCGTTTCTGAAAACCTCAGCTGTCCTTTGCCCCCGATGTGAGTCATCACGGGTTTGGTGATACGATGAGTAATTCACGGCTCTTGTCTCAAGGGTGAGGCCAGTTCTCGTTTGGGCCTAGTGCTTTTATATTCAGTTTTAGTTTATATGCCCTAAAGAAAAATCTCCACAATATTCCTGTAATATTCCTACAGTAACCTCTGTCTGTTTGTGTTACTCAATAGTGAGTTTATAGTGACCGTATCGTACTTTATGGTATTTTTATCCACTATGATATCACATATCATTCATAAAGGATATTAGGCTACAAAGTTGGGGACATCCTCCTGATATCGAGTTGCAGTCCCTTCAGCACAATCCACACCTCTTTATCTATATCTCCTCCTTTGTGAATGGTATAGATCTAATAAGGGAAATCAATAAGGGATAATGGCTTTTCATCAGTGTACTTAATGAAAAGAGTAAGTGTCCCTAATATTTTGTACATTCAGTGTATAGTTTAGCTTTGCTTTCATATGTGCATGGTATCCTTCTAAATTTTACAGGATCATTAGCTGTAGTTTCATGAGGGTGCGCTTCATTTGGTGGATGCAAGGTCTCTGCACTTTCTGAACGAGAATGCCAATAATTCCCTCAAGGACTTTCCTTGCTTTGAATGCATGGAGCCAATAAGCAGTCAATGCCTTGAAGGGAAAAATATGGGTTGTCAAGGAATCACGGTTCCCTATTTCTAGGGAATGGTCTATTAACCGTCAGGCCATATGAAATCATGAAGGACAGAAACACCATGGTGAAAATAAAAAGTCTAAAGGCTTGAAATGTTTCTCATTTAAAGCTACTGTCCTTGCTCAAGGCGCTCTCTCTAAGCCTTTGTTCACTCTTCCACCAGTGAAGGGTAAATTGACATCTGACATTCACTCAGCAGCGAACTGTTTTAATTGTTTTAAGCACAGATGAGCAGTGTGTGTGTGTGTGTGTGTGTGAGTGTGTGTGTGTGTGTGTGTGTGTGTGTGTGGAGCTTCCCAGGACAACCACAGTCTTCTACTGTTGGCTGAACAGGCAGTTAGGTGCCTTGCTCAAGGACACCTCAGTGGAGGGAGCGTTAATCATTCATTTCCCCACTCAGATTTTCCCAGGCGGTGTAAAGCAGCTCATCTAAAGGCTATAGCACTGTCCTGTGTGTGTGTGTGTGTGTGTGTGTGTGTGTGTGTGTGTGTGTGTGCTTGTAGAGGCACTTCTCAGGAAAGAGCTATTTGCACTTCAAGAGCCTCTCCTTACCTCAGATGACACATGGCATTATAATACTGTGAACTCGGGTCACATGTCGTCTCTCTCTGCTTTCACCAAAGGCTGTCTGGAGGTGCTACTTAGACTGCCAGAAAAATATATTGCACTGAGAAACATGGTGCCAACTGCCAAGCGAGGCGCAGACCCTGAAGGTTGAAGACCACCGTCCCAAGATTCAGCGTTGGTTTATCTCAGGACAAACAACATCGTATGTCACTCATGTTTGGCAATACGCCTTCAGAGAATACAGGAGGTGAGATGTTTGAGTCAAACTTGAGGGTTTTCAAACTTCCTCAAGCCAAAGAAAACATGCTCACATAACCCATACATAGCATTGTTTTTAGAAATGGAGTAGCAAAGCAGCGGATTGCTAATGACTTCTAGCTTTACGATAGCGGCATCACATTATACAGTTTAACCGGTCATAGGGCTGCGGGCCTTTGGGTACCGAATGCTCTGATCCTTCACAGGTTGAAAGACTTAATTCCTCTGAGAGACAAAGCCTCTGACTGGCTGACAGATAAAACAATCCTACACAAGACTGTAGCTGATAGGCTGTTGGCAAGGCAACCAGTTCAAAGCGGTGGACCACAGGCACAGGAATGGACCGGTACCTCAGAGACCACTGAGTTTGTACAGCAATGGGGGGCAGGAGGGGGCTAACACACACAAACACTCTCTCACTATCTCTCTCTCTCTCTCTCTCTCTCTCTCTCTCTCTCTCTCTCTCTCTCTCTCTCCCTCGCAGAGTGAATACCAATCACCTACTTATTCATGCACTTCAGGTTCCGTGCACCTTCGGCCTACAACTCATCCTCACATCACATCCTCCTCTAGTAACTGAGGGTAAACGGTGTCAGTGACTTTGTTTCATCATTACGCTGGATGCAGCTGGCAGCCACAGACAGGCAGCTGTATTGTGGCCCCTGCAGCAGAAGAACTGGGTGCTCTGCAGCCCCAAGCACCAGCACACTGACCCACATCTCTCCATCTCAGCAGGCTTCTTCCAAAATACATACCCACCTCTGGAGGCTGGTTTGGTACCAGCATACGAGGGGAAAAATTATACGTCACCAGTCATGTGTGTGTGTGTGAGAGAGAGAGAGAGAGAGAGAGAGAGAGAGAGTGTGAGTGAGATAGAGGCGGAGTGAAAAGGAGAGAGATCAATGTTTTTGCCTCCTATATGATTAGAAAGCATGGAGGAAATGATCACTTGCGTTTTCCAGAACTCATTACAAAAAGGCTTTAAGGCATTTTAGGGTTAAGATTAGAATTAGAGTTAGGTTTAGTCAAGGTGAAGACTGTGATTGTAGTTCTGAAGGTTAGGTTTAGTGTTAAGGGTTAAGTTATGATTGTAAGTGTAATCAAGTGTCCTCATAAAGTAGCCTATAACAGCATATGGATGTGTGTGCATGTCAGGGAAAGTTCTCATATAGCCCATTTCATGAATTTCAAGAAGGTCATCATCAAAAATCTTCTCTCATCAACTCTATTTTTTTATTCCGGCAACTTCTTCCCTTAAAATCAATTATGCTAAATCTGAATATTGATTGGGGACGCATAATGAGTCGACACATTAATTGATTTGATATAAAAGGTGGAACTATGTGCATTTTGTCATGATAATTCTACCGCAATATAAGGACCTACAAGGACCTTGAGTCCTTCTAATGTCCGGATGCGCAACATCGATTGGGATGTACAACCACCTGTACCCCTTTCTGTTTTGTTTCGCAAGTTTCTCAATTATAAGTGATAGCTACTGCTACAACGTGCAGAAAATACTTAAACTCTCGTGGAATAACCGCACAATGACACTAGATTATCAGCAAATGATCGCTAATCCAATCAGACCTTCAATAACCGTTTGCCCTTGAGCAAGACATGGCCAAAGTTCAACGGCAAGTAGACACACATAGGATTTGACACTTCGAGAAGGAAAAGAGAGTGTGATCCATCTCGTCAGGACGCAGTATACTTACGGTTTTCCCTCGGGCTGCTTTGCTCCTCTTTTTTCTTCTCTCCTCCTCAGGTTATGGATCCAAAATCGTCAGCTGTGTCCCTCCATTGCGCCTTGGTGGAATAATGACTGAAAAAAAGGATACACAGCTACAGGTTGCAGCACCCCCTCGATCGGGGACCTGGTCGGGCAGCGGATCCCTCGTGAGGATCACACTTGACTCCACCGAAGGGAATTCTCAGTAGATCCCAATTAATGGCCTGTTGCTGGTGCGCAATCCACACAACGTCGCGCCAAAGTTGTCAACACAGCGCGCAATTACCGGCTTTGCGCCTGCAGACCAGAGCAGACAGCAGCTGGCTGGCTTTGGAGACCAGGAGCGACAACAGCCAGCCGTCTGAGAGTGCGGCTGCATGGATTTTGGGCATAGAAAACTCTATAATAAGATGCTACAGTCCCCCCGTCGGCTCGAGTTGTGGTGGGCGGGAGACAGCAGGGTACCGGGTGTCGTGTCCGTGATGCAATGCGGGTACCGTCAGTGCCATGGCCCCCCGTTTTCTCCTTGTGTGCAGAAATCCAGGCGCTCCGGTCATTATCTGCGGAGCCGCGGCGCACATTCGTCTTAATTAACGGCGGTCGGGATTTTCTGCAGAGATATTAGGACGCGTGGAGAGAAACAAAGAACATGTGTGTAGTGTCCATAGTCAGCCAGTCTCTCTCTCTCTCTCTCTCTCTCTCTCTCTCTCTCTCTCTCTCTCTCTCTCTCTCTCTCTCTCTCCCTCTCTCTCTCTCTCTCTCTCTCTCTCTCTGTCTGTCTTATCCCTTTCTCTCTCCCACTCCCTCTGTATGTGACATCGACGACACACACACACACACACACACACACACACACCAGTTAATTTAAGGTGTCATGCGTCTTGATCATAGCGCACATGGATAGATTGGGCATAAATAAGAGAGGGGGGGGGGCTCAATCAGTGTCCGAGGTGTTTGTTTTATGACTGTGAGACGGGGTGAGCACGTGTGTCTGAAATGAGAATAAATGGTGCATTCCCCCATGTTTTCTCTTGCCCGTGGGTTTGACAGCTATTACATTTTTCACCCCGCACCCCCCCCCGGCTGGAATTGAATTGGAGCGTCACCGCATCTCGCAGCTGCGGCCCCCGGGCATTACAACCCGATAGATGATTGTATCCGGGGTGAAGAACACTTGTTCACTTCTCCTCCTGAGAAATAAATACAGCGAGCATGGCTATAAAACGATCCCGGGATGTCTAATCAGGATGACAATGATTTCACCTTGTCCTCGGTGCGAAGACGGATAGGCCTGTTATAACACATGGAGGGTAACATACCCACATTGAACTGTAATAATGGTCACAACTAAAGTTATAGAAACAAAAAATATGGGGCTTTTGGCCCCAGGGAGAACAGCAGATAGTCTGGCTTGTGCCTGTAAGGTCGATACCTGGACGAATATGCCATATGCCTTGAGGATATTTTTTGATATAATCCTTTGATATAGAAAGAGACTTGTGGGTCTATCTGAAATCCAATCAATAAACACGCTTTTGTAAGCTGTGTACGTGCATTATGTCAGATAGAGAGAAGTAATCATACACACACACACCCACACACAGAGAGAGAAGGGGGGTACGTGTGTCGTTCCCATCAGTTTTGTGAATTAGCCTATATGAACCCAAGCTGATAACTCTATTGGCCAAATGAAACCTTGACAAAAAAGTAAACAGCCTCCAGCAGTAGGCTATTCAACGACTGGATTCAGCGTCAGCTGTGTAAATCGAGTCTTTCACAATAATAAATCATTAACCGGTTACTCAGCATGCTGTCCCCTGAAGCCAGCAAAATAGCCCTGCTAATATCAATGAAATGCCATTTTCAGTCAATAACATTTTGTTATGTGGCGCAGCAGGGAAGTTGGAGCGCGCCTCCTGCTCTCCGGTCAGATAACACTCGCACTTCCCACTGCTGAATGAGAAGGTGGGAAATCAAGTGGTGAGAAGACAAAAAGGACACGCAGCTTCTCTTTATGAGAGAAAAACACCACAGTGGACATAGGCTGTTTTCCATCTGTTACTTTTCTTAATGGAACAAATGTATACCCATCGGGAGCGGCCAAGCGGGGCATGGCTTTAAGCAGTGAGTAATGGGCAGAAACTAATCAAAGTTTTACTCTTATGATGATTTCTGAAACAAGTTGGCTTATGGCATCACAGTTTCAAGAGGTAGTGTGTGTGTGTGTGTGTGTGTGTGTGTGTGTGTGTGTGTGTGTGTGTGTGTGTGTGTGTGTGTGTGTGTGTGTGCTTGTCCAGGACTCCTGCTGCTCTGCATGGTAGCCTCTGAGGTGTGGGATGCTGAGACCAGACCCATAGACTTTGTGTGTGATGGAGAGTCCAGGAGGGCTATGAACGCTGTGGCAGATCTGGAGACGGCACTGGTGAGGCCCGTTGACAAGACTGTTGAAAGATAAACCTTCTCTGTACTTGTCTGTCTCTCTGTTCTCCTGCTGATCTGTCAGTCTGCCAGAGTGATGTATCTGTTCCCCCTGTAGTCACCTGTCTGTCTGTCTGTCTGTCTGTCTGTCTGTCTGTCTGTCTGTCTGTCTCTTTGTCCACCTGTTTGTCTGTCTCCTATCGCCTCCCCGCAGAGAGACTGTGATGGTTTGACGACTCTCTCCTTACCCGTTCAGCTCCCCTGCATCAAGGTTCACAAAGCATCTTGGGAAAACAAATCAGTATGTGTTCACATATTTGAGTCCAAAATCATCTACCACAATGGCTTATTAATGTTAATTTTAGTGTCTAGTCTAGTCTTGTTTATTTATATAGACCTTTATCACAGTCACATATACCATATATATACCATACACATATATATATATACATCATATTCACGCTATACTAGGTCATATATATATACTTCATATACATTGTTTACTACACCGTATACATACTACACATCATATACTACATACTACATTATTTTAGTGTCTTATCTTGTGTTTAATGATTCCTTCTGAAACGATTACATTTCTCTGTGTTCTGTCTTTCTTTTCCTCTCTGTGTGTGTGTGTGTGTGTGTGTGTGTGTGTGTGTGTGTGTGTGTGTGTGTGTGTGTGTTGCCACAGCATCAGGAGAAGAGAGGAGACATAGTCGCATCGTTGGGGCTTCTCATTGAAGGCGTGAAGGTTGCCAGGGCCCTGAGCCAGCCGGGATGTGTCTCCTCTCTGCTTCAAAGACTGGAGCACAGCATCAGCAACTACCTGCACATCCTCACACACCTCGAGCTGAGCGTAAGAGCCTGTCATGGTGTCGATTTGCATGCAATTATGCCAACAAGCACACAGGCGCATGTGGCCCTGGTCTCAAGTCTGTCTGTCTTATTCTCTTCCACTCATCACGACTAACAACGCCACATGAATTCATCAGTGTGATAACGAGAGATCACAGGCAGTAAGTGAGGACTTGTTGATGTGCTTCTCTCTGCTCTGCAGCTGATATGGAGACACTATCAGTTTCCAAAGGCACAGAAGAATCCCGGTTTCCCGTAAACCCATTGCTTTTTGTCTGTTGTATCTCTGCCCGGTAGCAACGGCCTAATTGTGTGACCCCCACGCCTTCCTTCCTCAGGACAAATAGAAGATTAGGAGAGCATGCTTAGCTGATGAGACAGCCGTTAACCCCTTACATCATGAAAGTCACACACAGAGTGCAAGATGGATGTTCTGTTTGGAGTGCAGAATCTGTGTCTTACGTAATATCCGCAAATCTTCTGACTTAACATTGGCAAGAATCAGTTTTTAACAGTACTTTGGCCTTTACTGTTACTCTCCATCTGCAAATAGTGACATTTTTGTGAGTGGCAGTGGGGCGTTATCTTCTCCCCTCCTTTGCCTTTTCATTTCTAGCCTCCTCTCCTCCTTTTTGTTCCATTTATTGTCTTTCTTTTACTCTTTTGCTATTTTTTATATTTTACTCTTTTTTTATATTTTACTCTTTCACCATTTTTTTTTACCACCATTCTGACCACTGTTCCCTCTTTGTATTTTCTGTGTGGACCAGCAGGGGCCAGTGGAGAGTCCGGTGTTGTCCTGTGTTCCTCAAAGCACCCAGAGTCTGACTACAGTCCTGTGGACCTACAGCCGACTGATCTCTGGCAAACTCGAGTGGCTTGTGGTGAATCTGGCAGACAAATGCACTCCCCAGTGACAAAAGAACAACTTCAGCGGACTCCATGCTCTTCAAATATAGGGGGATAAGTTCAACTCCATGCCTGTCCCAGGTCAATTAAAACAGAATGATACTCCACCTGGGCAAAATAGCAGAAGTGATCAGAATTTCCACTTTGGTATTTTACCTTTCACAAAAGCCCCTTTTGTTAGCAGGCTGCCTTTGTATCCTGTGAGGTGTCCAAAGACTAAAGAGTCACTCAGTGGAAGAGGATAAGACTTTTGGAGTAAAAAGTGGAAACATACTCTTCTCTGCTGGTCATTATGAGGAACTACAGCTACTTCCTCTTGTTCACTGGAGAGCTGTCGAGAAAAATGAAAGACAGAGCGCTGGCTATAATGTTTCTGCAGAAATATAATGAGCATAATGGATGAGTGAATGTATGATAAGAGGATTGCTTTCACCATTCTTCATAAAATGAGGGATGCTTTAAACCTGGCTGTAGAACAGACACAGGCCTACAGAGTATACCTCCCAGCAAAAAACATCAAAAGGTCAAATAATCTTACTTTTTTTATGTACAGGCAGCTTCCTCATGTTCCCACTGATTCTGTGAATGAGCGTCTATCTCTCCTTGTCCTGAGTTAGCCTTCCAAGCGGGAATCAGTCCAAACAGCTTTCCCCTCAGGTGTTGTGCAGCTTGTTCACCTGGCCAGAACTGTCACTTTTCTAGCCAGCTTATTTTTGTTTGTTTGTTTGTATTCATGCCAGAGAATTAATTACTAAAGGTCTAATTTCAGATTGCTTTTGCTCCTGCTAGTGGTGCAAAGCTCTAGTAAAGTGGATGGAAGCTTTAAATATCCAACCAGATTTCTTTAATTTCACAATCCCTGCAATTCAGCATTGATTATTATTATAATATTGATCAATATTTGTCAGACATTCCTTGTAAATGTGTTGGAAACTAGAAAAAAAATAACAAAATCACTTGGACTTTCAAAAGAGACTATATAATGAAGATTAATGAGACTTAAACAAGTTGCTCAGCCTTCTGGTATAGATTTAGTGAGCAGTATACTGGAGTGTTTATTCTCGTTGCACTTTTACCTGTTTACATTTTCATTCTATAAAAGTTGTTGATTTTACATAGACGTGTACCTTCTTGTTTATTGTTTATCTCAGCATTTTTGTCAGTAGGGCAAATACTTTTAACTTACTGTGTGAAATAAGCCACGTGTTAAGACTTAATTATTTCTGTAGCCTATGTAAATACCCAATTTATGCACCCAGCAGGCAATTTTTGTACCAATTTATATTAACAGTAATGCTGCTGACGAGAAACAGTTTTTGAACATAAACTTGTCTAATTTCATACATCATACTTGCTTTTTCTAACGACGTCAACAAATATAAACAAATCAGCCATTGGATAATTATGTCAAGGTAAACCTGTAACTGATTGGTTGAAGCAATTACAGGAAGCAACGTCACTGTTTCAATTAGAGCGGCGCGCTTACCTGCAGAAGGTGAAGTGCTCGGTAGTCGGCACAGCGGAGGCCTGCAGGTGGACGGACATGACTGAATTAGTTAAATGTCTGTTCAAATTGTTGCGCATTGCACCGAGAAGGGGACGTTACTAACTTTTGCGGTTGAAGTTCTGTTCCCATAGGTGAAATTGTGCTTTTCATTTGACACCTGCAACCTGTAGTCACCGTGGCAGAAATTGGCCACCATGACAGAAAAGGCTCCTCTTCTCCACTACCGACTCACCGCCGCCAAGGAGCCGGACGGTGTGTCCCGTCCCACCGGGGTCACGGTGGAGAAACACGGCCGCCGCCCAAAGGGCAAAACCGCCGCGAAGCTAGGCGTGGTTTTTGGAGTTGTTATCCCGACTTTACTGTCTATGTTTAGCGTTGTCGTGTTCCTGAGAATCGGTGAGTATGACTGCCACACACAATGAATGAATCATTTAATATTTGTCCACAACGAAAAATCGCAAGGCCTAGCCTACATGTTCCTGTAGGGACTCATAGTGTATCTGTGGCACTCGGTAGTGAGCAGTGTGCCCATTTAATACTTTATTTATTTATTTTTTTAATCTCCTATCCTATTACTTGCCCTATAGGAATTTCTGTGTTATCATTTTTGACCTAGAGTAGCTGCAATTACCTGTCTAGCTCTGTACAACGCATCAGACTTCTTGGAGGCTTATATTCTTACCCTAACCCTATTAAATAAACTTGATTAACAATTAACACCTGGCTTTTTTTTTTTGTCATGTGTTGTTCAAGTGATGGTTTTTGTAAGGCTAGTTTCCTCTGTTTCTTTTAGGATTTGTCGTGGGTCAAGCGGGGCTCTACCAATCCATTGGCATGTTCCTGGTGGCCTACTTAATCATTACCATGACTGTCCTCTCTGTCTGTGCCATCTCCACCAACGGGGCTTTAGATGCTGGAGGTGCCTACTGTATCCTTCAGTGTCGAGAGTGTCTTTAGATGAAGCCCAGAGCCAAGGGTTGGTTTCGGTCTGTCTCCCTCATGAGATATGATTAAGCCTGGGTAGTGGGTTGAAAAAATCTCCCTACTCTGAATTCTCTCCATTATTTAACCCAATCACAAATTGTATGGTTACCCCTCCTAGTTTTAACTTGACTAATTATGTGGTTGATGCACAACCCTCCTAATTTGGGTGAGAAATTCATTGAAGCAGGGAGATTTTGTGCCTATAATTATAGTTGCCCTACATTAACTAATTTGCAGTCATGAGATACCTCAACTTGGATCCCCAGACATGATCAGTCGAGCCTTGGGTCCAGAGTTCGGCGGCAGCATTGGGATTATGTTTTTCTTTGCCAATGTGTGTGGCAGCGCTCTCTATATTTTGGGCCTGGTTGAAGCTATCATCTCTGCATTTGGCATCCCAGAAGGTAGGGTGCATGAAGGGCATGATGGGAGATCCCGAGGGGTGTGTGTGTGTGTGTGTCTACGTTTTTAATTAACTGTCTCCCTCCCCTGCCTCTTCAGATGTTGCAGCAGACGTTGCAGGACCTCATCAGGTGTTGCCGTCAGGATACTGGTGGTCACTGCTCTATGGCACCGCCCTGCTCTTCCTCTGTCTCGTCGTCTGCCTGGTGGGACTCAACACAACATTTTTAATTAGGATACATTCAATCAACTGATCCCTGTTGATTATACAAACAGAGGGGGCTTTGTGATTTTTAATTTTCTGATAGAACATTTTAAATAAAAGCAATTATCCCATAGTACGCCTCTGTCTTGCTTCACATTAAATGGTTTGTCATTACAGGTGGGAGCCCACATCTATGCCAAAGCCACCTTTATCATCTTCATCATTGTCGTGACCGTCCTGGCTACCATCTTCATCAGTTTCCTCATTGTGGGGCCCAGAGTTGTGATGCTGTCTGACACTTCTGGTGTCAACATGACCGGCCCGATCAGCGGCAACTACACAGGCCTCCGGCTCCACACTTTAGAGAGCAACCTATGGTGTAGGTGTTGAACACGGTGCTGTATGTTGTCACATGTAGTGGTTTGGGATTTTATAAGATTTGATAAACTTAATCTATTTAAACAACCTGGGATTAAAATTCTTATTTGGCTTTGATTTGACAACTCAGGATTTTGATCTATTTAAGCAGCCTGTGTCTGAGAAGAAAATGATTTATTGAATCCAGTATGGTATACATCCCTGCTGTCTATATATAAATGATCCCTGCTGTCTACATATAAATGATCCCTGCTGTCTACATATAAATGATCCCTGCTGTCTTCATGTAAGTGATCCTCCTCATGTCACTCCTTCCAGCTGACTACACAGTAGACTACACTACCGGTGCCATGATGAGTTTTGTCACGGTGTTTGCTGTCATGTTCAACGGCTGCACTGGAATCATGGCTGGCTCCAACATGTCAGGTGAGAGGAAAAAGTGTCTATAATAACCTAATTAATAAGTGCTTGGTGAAAGGCAGGCATGTGTAGCTCCAAGATGGAAGTGAATTCATGCGTATACATCTGGGAAAGGCAGAAGTCTGAGTGGACTGTGTTTGTTTTTCGGGTGTTAATTCAAGCGCTTGTGTTCAAAAAGGAACTTTCCTTTCATGTGTTGTTCAGGTGACCTGAAAAACCCCAGCTATTCCATCCCAAGAGGAACCCTGGCAGCAGTGCTCATAACCTTCATCACATACAATCTCCTTAGTCTGCTGGCAGCTTGGTCCTGTGACCGGTTGGGGACACACACACACAGACACAGACACACACACACAGACACACACACAAACACAGACACACACAGTAGTTCTGTACTGTTCAGTACTGGCACAAAGGTGCCGGAATAGAAAACGTAAAAGTTAATTCAGTGTCTAAAAAATTACACTCAAAATCATCAGCTCTAAAATTCAAAGCTGTAGAAAAATAGCCCATAAAATCATAGTCCTTTTTTAGAATCACTGGAATGGAAAAAGAACAGTATGTTTCAGAAAAGAAATAGCTGCATAAATAAGCATGATTTACTGCCTGTTTGAGAAGTAGAATGTCTTCGCTGTAGTTTAAGTGATTTTTAAATCAGGGTTTTTGTTTTGTTTGTACACAGAACAAAAAAATAAAGTGGTATTATTAGGACAGATTTCTAAAGTGCTGAAGCAAGTATGCAATTAATATTGTTGACAAAAATTCATATTTGGAGTTGTGTCCCTCATCTCTCCTAGCCGCCTCCTCCAAAGAAATTACAGTTTCCTTGGGGACATCAATATCTGGCAGCCCCTGGTGACAACGGGCATCTACTGCTCCACCATATCTGCTGCCATGAGTAACCTCATAGGAGCCTCCAGGATCCTCTATGCCCTGTCCAAAGATGACCTGTTTGGTGAGATCCTGTGACACCGTCTTATCTGTCCCCCACTATCTAATCTTTATCATTTGTATCTTCGCTGTACGACTAAGCCTTACCTACCAGGTAGCAACAAATTAAGTTTCCTTATGTGTTAATTGACTAAGCGGGTTTTGGCTGATGGGGTCTCTGGCCAGTGGCTTTGTGAGAAGGATTTAAATGACTAACCCAGTTTATGTTTGTGTTACATGGCTGAATAGTTGATCCAGAGTACATGAAAGCATATCCCAACTCCAGCTGGTCTTCTATAGAGCTGCGTCACCATTTCAATAATGATCAGCCATCTGTTGCAATAGGAGGCCTCCAAATGCGAGAAATTGACACTTGTTATTAATATCATCATGTCTCATTTTCCCAGTGCAGACATGTTAATTTGCAAAGCATTATATGACACAACAGATGGTTTGCAGTGTTGACCTTGTCAAAAAAATCCACTCATTGGGCTTCATTCACGAAATGTGCGTATGATCATATTTGATCTTAAAGTGTACTTCCGAACTTTTCCACAAACATTTCGGCATGCATCATTTTTTTTCTTACCTGAATTTGTTCTTTGGTACAATCAAAATCTATGTGTGTTTGGAAACATGCGTGGGACATTACGCATAAAGCAGTTTCTACTTAGAATGCCTTATTCTTTAAGGGAAATCTATTAAAGCAGTCCCAGACCTCATTATCAACAACAAAATGTGTTTCAGTCCATTTGTAAGCCTAGTGATAATAACCATATTAACAAAGCTAGGCCGATATGAACAAATTCATAGGCAATTCTATTCAATTGGAAACCTGAGTGATTAATTATTATCGTATATATATTATCATACATATATTATTATGTTATTTATTGATCAATAAAGTTCTATCTTATCTTACCACAGGAGCAATAGACTGTGCGCATCAAAGCACCGTCTCCAAACGCTTTCCCCTATTTAAATTTAATTAATTTGTGACGCCAACCTAAACCTCCTACATGTGGTTTCCCCTGTCCAGGAGGGAGCCACCATTGGACTGAATGGAAGTTAACCAGAGTCTCAAGACTAACTAGTTTGTCTCTAGGTGATAGAGGTTATGCATTGACCACATTGCTAATAACACACCTGATAAACCTTCAGACCCCTCAGCAGCGATCATATAATGATCATACGGCCACTCGCTCCGCCACAGAGCGCAGCATGCTGAGCTGGAAGGCTGTGATGAGTTTGGACACCGCAGGAAGAAAGCTCCTGTCAAGAGCTACAGTCAAAACCAACAATATTATTATAAAGCATAAAGTCTGAGCTTACCATCAGATGGAGATGCTGCTTGAATTAAACCAGTGTCCAACTCCGCTGATGACTGGACACCTGACAGCACAGTCTCCATATTATTTCCCCAAACATTGTGGCAGCGCCCTGCCCTCCGCCTGAAGCTAATAAACTGCATCTATTTGGAATTAGACTATCGCCCTCACTTTTTAGATTCTAACTGTAAGTCAAACCGTTTCTTTTTAATTTAATTCAAGGTGTGTGTTTCTGATGTTGCAGCATTGACAGCATCAGTAATTTCTTGCCATGTTTTCTTTCTCAGTTGCTGTCACTCCACCGCTTACACTTTTAAAAAGTATATATATTTTTTTCTCACTCCCAACAACAACACTTCTATTTCAGAGTTTGAATTTTTCTTCTTGGGTCTGTTTGCCATTCTCCACCACTCCAGTAATGCTTTCCATTTGCGCACGACCCTTCTGACAGCAGGCCTTTTATGGAGTTGCCAGGGCGTCTACCTATGCTAATCAGCATCAACAGGCACACGCATCCAATTAAGGAACAAGTGGCATTCATCATCAGATACACCTGGAATACGAAAAAATCGAGACTCTGCTCATGCTTCATGAATCCCACGTTGGTTTTGCGTAGGCATGTTTCTTAAGAACAAAAGTAAGAACAATTTAAGAAAAGTTTCGTGAATGAAGCCCATTGTGTTTTTGGCGCAAGGATCAATGCAGGAGGACCATGAGCCATACTGAAGGGCTGAGACTGACTTTCCTGTTGTTGATGTTGTAAAAATCTATAGGTGGCGTCCTGGCTCTGGCGAGGAAAACGTCTCTGAGTGGCAACCCCTGGGCCTCAGTGCTCATCTCCTGGTGTCTTGTACAGGTAGAATTATATAATAGAGTCATTAACTGTCCCCCTTGTGCATAAAGTTTAGAGTGACTCTACTTAAGCTCTGCTTAGTCGATACGTTGCTGTCATTGGATATAGCTTTAACTCCAACCTGTCAAGTCATTTATCACAGTGGTTCTCAAAGTGTGGTCCAGGGACCCCAGGCGTCCTTTTTAATTTCACGCTCATTTAATTCAGTAGAAATTGTCCCAGTTAGAGAATATACAAAAATGACTAATCATAGGTTTCACTGTCCTCACAGTTGTCTCCCTACTTGCAGTGTAGACAGTTACACAATTTTATACTAATCTACTAATTTACAACGAATACTAAATTGACAACAACAAAAATCTTCCCATGTAGAGGTCCCTTGGCCAACATCTCTGTGGCCTAATGTGTCTGTCTGGGGGTCTGTGACATGAAAACTGATGACGTTTAACTTTTTGAAGTCAACCAAATTGGTGTTCATTCTTCCTACCACTAGGTGGTGCTGTTTTCTGGGAAATTGAACACCATTGCCGGAATTGTAACTATCTTCTTCTTGTTGGTCTATGCTGCTGTGGACCTGGCCTGTTTGGCCCTGGAATGGGCTTCAGCACCCAATTTCAGGTACAGTATAGTTAACTTGGGTCCAAACAATCCTTTAGACCTCAGTTCTTTAGGAATTACAGATCGGCATATTGCAGTGAATCAAGCATCTTTTGGAATCCACATTTCTTGTTTTGTCACACTAAACCTGTATCAAAAGCTGATTTTCATTCCATGTTCTCTCCCTGTTTTTTTTTTAATTTTGTTTTAAAGACCCTCATTCCGTTACTTCACCTGGCATACCTGCGTTCTGGGCATCCTTGGCTGCCTGGTCATGATGTTCCTGATCAGTGCCATTTATGCCTTTGCCAGCATAGCCTTCATGCTGCTGCTCTTAATGCTTATCCACTACCTCTGTCCCACCAGCAACTGGGGCTACATCAGCCAGGCCCTCATCTTTCACCAGGTACACCCACTGTCTCACAAAATGCAACCATAGAACACAAGTGCATATGAATTACTCCATCCTCTGTTTCACTCAGGTGCGTAAATACCTGTTGATGCTAGATGTGCGAAAGGACCATGTGAAGTTCTGGAGGCCCCAGGTGCTGCTGATGGTGGCAAACCCACGCAGCTGTACAGGCCTCATCACCTTCATAAATGACCTGAAGAAGAGTGGCCTCTATGTGCTGGGACACGTCCAGATGGGGTTACTGGGTAAGACTGGTGTGGTTAGGTCAGAGCTGGGGTCTGTATAGGAGAGGGCTGGTTCATAATTGGTCAGCGCTATATAGGAGAGAACAAAAACATGCTGCTTTTGACGGCATGAGGTCCATGCTTGTGGATCAGTGATAGTCCACATCTTTGACATTTTCTTTCCTTATGTGTGTGATTGGTCTTTCAGATGGGTTGCCCTCTGACCCCCTGCAGAGCTGTTATGACTCATGGCTGTCTCTAGTGGACCATCTCAACATCAAGGCCTTCGTCAACCTCACCCTGGCCGACTCTGTCCGACACGGAGTCCAGAACCTGCTCTTCATCACAGGCTTTGGTTAGCAATTTTCGCTTTTGTCTGTACAACCATTTGGGTATGTCTGTTTACATCATTGACCAATTGTGACAAGGAGCTTGTGTGATTGACAATGTGTGCAAACTTGCCACATCTGTTTGCATCTAGGTGGAATGAGGCCGAACACGCTGGTCTTGGGTTTCTATGATGACTGCACCCCTGAAGACAATCTCCAAGGCAAAATTCACCTGTCTACAGGCCACGGCTTGGATGCAGTGAGCCCAACCAAGAACCCCAGAGAACAACGCCCCCCCTTCTTCCCAACTCTGAGGGGAGTCGAGGAAACCAAAGACCTCCAGGAAGAGGAATATGTGTCGGTGATTGCTGACACTGTCAAAATGGGGAAAAATGTGGCACTGGCCCGTTACTTCAACCAGTTCAACCGGGAGGAGATCTTTGGGTCGGGGCGAAAGGTTGGGTGTCACCGTGGCAGGATGGGGCCATTTGTTGATGTGTGGCCTCTGAACCTCCTTCGACCAGACAGCTGTGGCTATGTGGACACCTGCTCACTGTTCCTGTTGCAGCTGGCCTGCGTGCTTCATGAGTCCCGCGCCTGGAGCCAGACGAGACTGCGCCTCTTTCTGTGCGTGGAGGCCGGGTGGAGCCTGCAGGAGGAGGAGGAGGCGAAGCTCCGGGTGATGCTGAAGGAGCTGAGGATCTCGGCTCAGGTGCAGACGGTGGCCTGGGACCAGGTGGTGGCGCTGCACTGGCAGAGACGAGGAGAGAGGGGGGCGGGGAATCGAGAACAACCTGGAGAGGATGAGGAGAGGGACGGGAATGAAAAGGAAGAGGAGGCTGAGAAGCAAGAGCAGGAGGAGGAGAGTATACAGAGGTTCCCCAACAATGCTGCGCAGCTGACGGATGAATATATCTGTGCTGTCAACAATCTGATTCGTCAGCATGGAGCTCCTCCCCCTGCTGTACGTTTCCTGTACTTGCCCCGCCCACCAGCAGACACAAGCCGTTACCTGGCCTACCTGCACCAGCTGGACCTGCTGAGTCGAGACCTGGGACCTACACTGCTCATCCACGGGGTAACTCCTGTGGTCACTACTGACCTCTAGTCTTTTACTATCAACTACTTAATCCATCATTGACCTTGGTCCCATATTGTTCATCCATGGGATTATGCCTGTCATCACCAATGGTTCTCAATTCTTTACCTGACATTTAACCTTGCACCGACTAGTATAAGACCTGGGACTCGCACTACAACAGTCCATCTTTCCACTTGACTCAACAACTTTCCTACATATGTGCTCTCCATATGCTACCAAGACACTGCCACACATCGGAAATCGATGAATTACGTGGACATAATGACCTCACATTTACTCATGGGAGATCTGGGAATTGGGTCAAATTATGCGTGTCACTATTTTTAGGCTGATTCTTCATCACAGGGATTTGGAGCTATATTGATATACATATGTATGTGCACATTTTGTGGGGCGAAGAGAAGAAAGTCCTGAAAAAAACACTTCTTTCTTAACTGTTCGTACCCTTAAAATAATATTTTCACACGGGGATAATATATGTCCTCCCTTTTGAACATCATGTGAACCATCTGTGTTTTTGTACATGTCAATGGAAAAACAAATTAAATTATTGGTATATTACGTCAGATTTGTCTTCTACAATTTCAAGAGAATTTAGTGGAGAAAGGGGATAGATAGCTACCAGGAAAAAACTGTTGAATAATCAGCTTGTCTTGATAACTGAAATAGTCCTTTTTTCTGTCCACACAAATACTGGTGTATTAAAAAACAAGGCTGAGGCATGACTGAGTCTTGCCTCTTAAATGCCTGCAGAGGGCGACATATGCTTAGCAACCTTGCTATGATGGTAGGAACTAAGTTGTACAAAGTCATCCAGCACTAGGATGTCGGTATAGATGGCGCAGTCGAGGCTGAGGGCTTGGACCAAAAGCTTTATACTGTAGTGAAATTGCGAATGCTCCAGCACCTAAGCAGCCACAGAAAGATGTCATCACAGGCTGTAATTGGGGTATATGTAGGCTGATCATGGTTTTGTTGTATGACCCCATACTGGCCTCACAGTCACTAACATTAAATCACTGCTGGTCTCAAGGTTGGTCTGTCCTAACTATTTCCTCTCATGCTGACTTGAACAGTTTTTAAATCCTCAGTTTACCAGTTTGTAAGACAGAGAAGATGCAACATATTGTTTCTTAAGTGTGTTCATTTATCCCAAATGGCATATAATGAAGGACTGTATAAACAGAATTATTTACATTGTGAATTTGTATGACCAAGGCTCTTCCTTGTTGAATAGGTGATGCAGCATTGAATACTGTTGCCATTCCAGATGGGAAACCTTGAATTAAATGACTAATAACAAGCAGGTGAATAATTACTTAACCCTTTGGTCTTCCTGCCATGTTCACTAGAGGAGAATACCTTGTGATGTGAAGAAACAATTATGATGCGATTGAGATAAGATGGTTCGCCGTTTGACCAAACGAATGTACGGACCTGTCATCTGGTTTAATCTTGCATAAAAATACCTGGCTGACGCACTTGGCACATGAGTCTTGTGGTGGGCAATGGCTAGACTGCATCTTGTCATGGAGAAGCAACGCCATCTGCGGCATACGTCACGTTTGCGGCTGAATTCCATGACTTTGCATACAGGAGTAATGACACCCGCCGACACAACGCTGACAAACTGTGTGTGGGAGAGGGTGTGCTGACAGCATGAGGCAGATGGGCTCCAAATACTATAAAGGGATCCCACATTCACACTCATGCAAGTTCACATTGTACGCCTGTTAAGATATAATGGACTGAATCTTTATCAGCATCTGCTACTCATTTTGAAAGCAATAGGTTTTATTGTAATCACAAAGAAGCGATAGTGCCCCCGAAAGGATCCACCCAAACTGTCAGAACAGCCTTTGGTGTCAGATTGAGGGTGATCCCTCTCTTCCGCCTGTGCCGCAAATGGAAAAATGGAGGTACTGAATCACTTCCGGCTGGCGATTGGCTGTGGGAGTCGGGATTGTTGCTGGTGTAGGAAGAGCGTAATGGACTGTGAATATAAAAAGCACTATCCGTCTGTGACCCTCTATCAGGCTGGCACTTGTATTAAGTAGTACAAGAGGAAACAGCATTTACATAATGGAGCCTTCAGATGTATTTGTTGTTAAACCGAGGATGCATGCATTAGTGCCCACATGAGAAAGAGGAGGCAGGTGTATTTTATCTGCAATAAAATGGATAATATGAAATACTGAATAACAAATGAAAGCTGATTTTGAAGCATTATTTTTGGCACAAAGTTTTTAAAAACACTGGCAAAAGAATGACACTTTTTGTATCATCAGGTTGTAATGATCCTGGAACCCAAACAAAGACACCTAAGACACACTTCGAGATCCTCAGAAACCCTAGAAGCAAAGCATGTAAGTTATTAATCCAAGGGAGGGAGATGGAGAAAGATGTTCATCGTGGTCTTTTCTGATGTTTACACCAGGTTCAAGATCTTTTGAAATGAAATGGAATGGAATCCCATGAAATGGCATCTTTACCTATTGAAACAGGATGTTGGGGCGGGACATAATGCAGTGAGGGATCATTCAAAAGTCTAAACCAATGGAATATCAGTCAGGGAGAGAAAGGTACTTTATGGGAGGGGCGGGATTGTTGAAAAATCTGTGATGGTTTTATTGATTGGAATTTATTTTTACGCCCCTACTAGTGAAGCATGAGGTCACCATTAAAGATGCTCTGTTTTCCAGGAAGTAAAGGTAATGGGAGTTCATTTCATGGGGACTTTAAGGCCCCCTCTAATTTACAGCAATTAAAGTTGAAGTGTTTTTCTATGCCAGCAAGGCTTTCGTTTCCCTTTTAGCACCTAGTGCCTTTAAAACTCTGTGTATAATTCTGGCAGGAGGATACTTCTGGCTCTTCCAAATGAAATGAACATAAGAATACAGCACCTATTTATCATCCTTTATCAATAAACATGTAACAGCTGTTGACTGAGTGATCATGTGGAAAACAAAAGCAAGAGCAGAGAAGACTAATTAACCTTACTCAATTAAAAGACATTAAAAGTGCTTTGAAAAGGAACATATGCATCAGCATCCTCAGTAATGGAAGGGGAGCTTATCGGTGCTGCAATTAGATGTGTAAAGAGGTGCAGGATAGCTGGCTGACTCATATCTTTAGCTTCCGTCTTCCATGTTCACAGTGGGATCCACACAGAATACTGACAAGGAAATCATTTCCATCTCCAGTCATCTGTATGTTGTCACAGACCACCCACAGATCAATTCTTTGAAGAGCAGAGCCAAAAAAGAGGCAGGGAGAGAAAGCAAGTGAACATCCGGTCCTATATGCCACAAGATCTTGCACCCTATGTAACAGGTGTGAATCCAGGTCACAGAACAAATGTAACCTTTTGGGAAGCCGAATTGGGTAGCAGAAGGGCGTAGTGACTAGGGAGGCTGCTCTTTGCCAAGAGGGCTCAGGTTCACACCGCCGTAACGTAACCCCTTCCTGCTTCAGAGACGTTACTGTCTAGCTGAGCGGCACAAGTGAAAAGAGAAATTCCCTATGGGATCAGTGAAGTATCACAAAAAAATAAATAACTGTGTGATTCAGGTCAGAGCACCAGTTTATTCTGTATTGTGACGGGTGAAGTTGATACTGGGTATACAGAGAGCTGTTTAACATCACTCTGCCACATCAAGGAGGCGCAGTCTTGGATGTTGAGAGGAATAATAAGACACTATTCTGAACTTTTGAACTTCTTGAGTATGAAATATCCCACCAATCAAGGGCTCTTGATATGATTTTACATCTTCAGCACACTGCAGCAAATTAGATCTCTCTTAACTCAGTCTCAAAATCCATCCTTATACCCTTGTTGCGATAGGTGGAACTAGGCAAAGCTGACCATCAGGTAAAACTGCATATTGCTCATTATCTGTGCACTGAATTCAAAACCAATTCAGAAACACTGACAAACCACAACAAAATTCTAGACCTGGGAGCAAGAAAGGCCCAGACGGGAACGAAAATGACTAATCAGTGGCCTATGTTCTGAAAATAAAAAGTAAGTGAGTAACCCTCCATACACACACAATGTGGATCCTTATGGAAGCAAAATTGAAAAATGCCCTTTAGTATGTGAATAGGGGGATGTAGTGCATGTATCCAAAGCTGCTGATATGCTGCCAGGGTCTGAAGTGACACAATCAGTGCTTTTGTAAGAGTCCCCACCATTTCCTGCTCTAAAATGTGTTTTGGCGTCCTTCCACTCTGCTTTCAATCAGTCAGTCAGTCAGTCAGTCAGTCAGTCAGTCAGCTCACCCCCTCTCTGGTGGCTTTATTTGCTCCGTATCTCTCATCCAAAAACTATTCATCTCTGTTTTCCAACCGGAGCTGACGCAGGCATCGTCTGTGTTCCGTTTAATTAATGAGTGAAAGTTACAGCATATTAAGTGATTCTGGATAAAGGCCTTCAAGCACTCCTATATAGCTGATCGTAGGGTTTGTCGTTATTGCCTGGATGGTAAGAGAAAAGCCTTTGTTGGGTTTGTTGGAGTCATAGAGCGATAGGAGAGGACCGCACGTGCCAGCTTGATATTTGCTGTGAAACAGGGATGGGTAGTGGTAAAAAATAAATGCCCCTGGTTTCCATACTGTGTTTCAACAAAAAATAACTGTGACACGTGAATGATATTGTTTCTATTATTATTTCAGCGTATTGTTTGATGTATTGCTCCATTATTCCATCTTTTGTTATGTAGTTTGAGCTAGTTATTCTTAGTTACTTTGCTCACTTGAGAGAAACTGTTGTCAAATTGATGTAATTTATCTATTGACTACTTTAGAAATCCACAAGTACTTTTGGAGTACTTCTGAAGATAAGATAAGATAAGATAAGATAAGATAAGATAAGATAATAGTGTCAAAAGCTCGTCTGTGGGCAATACACCCACATACTCCTCTCAGGCAACATAGTCACTTAATCTTGAACACTCTTTAACTTAAACGGATTAAAGGGTTTGAGCGTCATGGAGACTGCCGAAGAGGAAGGATTAATGTGTTAAGCTCCTAAATTTCATTATCCGTCAACCTTTTTAGTTCTAACTAAAAAAACTAACTAATCAAGTATCATCATTAACTAGTAACTTCTTTAGTTCCTTAACTTAGTAAAGACTAATCAACTACCATTCTTATCTGTTAACATGATTTATCTTAATATAAGAGGAAGGCCACCACCTCTAACACATGCACACATTCCAATGCACTGCAGCAACAATGTTTTTCCTCCAAGTGTGAGTAGGGCTGGAACTTTAAAACAGGAAGACTGAACGCTGGCGACAGTCCATCCCATAGTGTTGCTTGCTCCTGTCTGCGGCTGGGTGTAACAAGCTGTGTAATGACATCACACTAGTTGCCTCTGTGGAGCTCTACAAGTGACGTAGTCCAAAGCCCTGTTATTGTGGAAATAGCAGCTATACTTCATCCCAGCCATGCCAGGAAAGACAGCAGACAATTCTGCTCTGTTGGGAAGGAATGCTGCCTTCTTCCACTGCACATACATCATTCATGATCAACCATGATATCAAGTTATTGGTGGACTAGTGCTAATGTGCAGATTTTACCATTTACCATAGCTTTTGCCACACCATTTCAGTCAGTTTTGTCAAGATCTCAAATGGCCAGTCCACAATTTTCATTTTAGTGAAATGAGATGCCAATGTTTGTGATACTCAGTTGATCCCCAGAAGAAGAAATTCATCTCTTTGCTTTGTGCTTCTGGTTGAAAGAGAGTCTCCCTAAACAAGGCGCCACCCTGCTGCCCATTGTACTTCAGACTTTTACAAAGGATGTTTTGATGTTGATCGCAAATGCCTCTAAATGTGTTGTTTATTTGTATGGTTTTGTCTTATGATTAGGTCAATATTCTGTGCCAGCGAGCTACTAACCCACTCAACTCGCTATGCCTGTGTGCGCTGCCTTACCACCATGCTGTTTGAACAGTAGTGGCACTGATGATCATACTGTATATGGTGGCTGTGTCACTCCACCCCCTCATACCAGGGAGGCCCCTCTTATCAGAGATGATAGGACCTCCAGAGCTGATTTGCGTCACTCTCACACTTCCATTTTTAGGCAACAAACAAGGGAAACACTCACACCTCATCATCATGTGGCCCTCCGTTTGGAAAGAGAGATAATTGACAGCCAAAATGATTTTCATTAGTATGCTTAACCTTGGTTCAGTGACATGCTAGGATGTCTGCGTCACTGAATGCGTAGGAACGGTTTCTCCTCGCTGTGTGGATTCGAGGCCTGTTTCCATAAGCCTGCGTTCAGGATGATTTCAGACTTTCCTTCATGGAAAGTGGTTGATGCTTTTCATGATCCAGCCGCTGTGCTGCTTTAGATGCTTCTCAGACTTTGCCCCATGAGACTTTTTTAACAGACTAATGAAGCGCTTAAGGACTATTTTGAAGGCTGGAAGTAATTTATATTTTGTTCTACTTTGCTATTTCTTCAGGATAAAAAATATTCATTGTTTAAACTCAGTCATATGCAATCCGGCTGCATTGGCAAAGTGCACAGACAAAGTTAAGTGAATTTAATGTTTCACCAGTTCTATGAAGCATACAGGCCTATTTATGTGTTATGGCAGTATTTTGTTATTTGTCATAACTTTCAGTGTCATTTGTGTCTTTATTTAGCATCTTGATTTTTATCTTTTGGGAAGGGACTTTTTTTGTGCAAATAAGCTATATTAAACTAAATTAAACCGAGCTACATTAAACTATCCTATTCAGTGAATGATTGCAACACATTCAATACAACAGTGTAAACTAACTAAATATCTGTGAATAAAATAAATGAATGCCTAAATTGGCTGCTGCAGTGTTGTGAGAATGTTTGAATGCTTAATGGGCCTCAGCCATGGGCGCAGGAACATTTCCAAATTTGAGAATCATGATTACATTGTATCACTATTTTCAGTTTGATTTAATATAATGCAATTTTCAGTTTGGGGATAGGCATCAAGACCACTGTGTTCATTTAATAAGCAAAGCTACTTTTTAGCAGCACATGTTGTGTCCCATCAGCATGGCAACAAATTAACTTCGGGAGGTGGATATACAGTAGATAGTACATAATACTGTTGTCACCCTGTATCTAAACCCATTTCCATCTTTCTGCATCTAGATACATTTTGACAAAATAAATGATGTTGGCCTGCCAACCTGCTGCTTCTTGTACTAGTTTATATGATGTGTCTCAGTGACACGTGAATCTGTATGGGCAGAAGAGGATGTGAGTGTATGGAAGACATATGTGCATCCTACCTGTTTTCTGGGGCTACACATGGTTGGCATGGGGCAAACCTGCTTTCTCACCTTGTTTCTTCACATTGGCTGAGACTGATGCAAAGCGAAGGCAACCAAAACCAGCCAAGACTGGCTAATTCTTTCTACCATCTGGTGTTATGTTGCTTCTGTGAAAATGTGTGTTTCTCTGGAAGTATAGAGCAGACTCCAGACTCTATGCCATCTGTGGTCCCAGAAAACAATAATAATGTATCGAGTTTCTGCAGATGAAGGAAGCGAGAAAACAAGCATTTTAATGGCCTTATTCCTTTTGTTAACGACTTTGTTTCAACAGTCAACAATCATAAAGTTTCAATGCTAAAATGTCAACAGCAATCCTTGGAAAACGTGTTTTTCTTCAGTTTAGTGAAATCAGTGAAAACACAAACACACGTTTGAGGGATTCAATATTTGGATTGGATTGGATACATGTGGACAAAGATTTTTGCGAGAAGGTAGGCTACCTAGTAAAAGGACCTTGATAACATAACATCATACAGACATTCCTAGATAAAATCAATTAATACTTTACAATAGCCACTGTCTGCTGTTAGTGAGTACACCAACTGCAGCAAGAAAATGTTACCTGCAATTGCAGTCTTTGTGCAATGTGTTGCTTCGTGTTCAGGATTTTGGGCACCAAACAGATCAGCCAGATTTTGTGCACAGGCCAACCTGCCAATACTGATCATATGTTCTTAACTTTCACTTTTTTCCATTGATCACAGCTTGTCTTAGTGACATCCTATTTCTGCAAGTGACAGCTCAATGTAGAGCAGATGGCGAGACGTGTCACAGCAGCTCTCTGCATGTGTCAGCAAAGGTCGACCTATAGTGTGGGGAAAATGCTAATTGCTCGCTAGTGTGGTGGGATAGAAGCAAGTGTGGTCGGTGGTTGAAAACCAGCTTAACTTTTATTTTGGGGTCATGCTATAGAGGTGGGAGGGATGGAGAGAGAGACGTTGCTAACCTAATTCTGATGCAGCGTGTTTCTATGATGGATCATGGTTCCTTATGGATGCAAAGTTATCGCTGTAAGGCAAGGTCGTTCAGTCACGTTGGTGCTGTGACATACATCATATAGGCGCTCACTGCTGCCACTGTAGACCAAGGACAGTTTACACTTCATTTACCTCCCTAGTAACAGCAAGCTATCCATGAATGTCCAACAAAAGTAATCTTTAGTAAAATCTGAATTGACTCTATTGACTGCTCTAAATCTGACCCCCAAAACTTCTCCACATTGACAGCTTTGACCATGTTGGGGTAATAGTGACCTTCTCAGTGGCCCAATGTTCACTATCTGGCATCCTGGTGGTAATGCTGTAAATAACATGGGGCTGCACAACTGTATCATGAAATTCACCTGTGTGTATTTGTCCATCCCTGAGTAAATTTCACCCTTAAACTGCTCCAATACACACCTCTAGGTGCTCCAAATAGCTGTCAGATGCCCTTGAGGTTTCCTCTGGAAGGACGCTATTGGGCACAGAAAGAAATACACAAATATTTTGTGATTATAGCCTTGAACCACAAGCCCCCACGTGCACGGATAGAGACTGATAAACTTGTTATTCACTTTAGAAGGATGCTATATAAATATAACAGCAAACCTACAACACCTTATAGGTATATCATAGGGATATTACAGTGATACCACAGGAGATACAAAAAAATACCATAAAATCAACCCACTATTGAGTAAAACAGACACCCTACAGTGATTTTTAGGTAGGAGTGGGCAATGTGAACGAAAAGTTGTTTATTAATAACCACGAATAAATCCCTCCTTGTAATATCAAACATTTTCAGAGGGGTCAAGATCTTTTCGGCTGACGCGAATGAGTGCGCATTTAACAATTCGCCCACATTGCCTATACACACACTTGTATAACAGTTTAGATAACACTCGGCCGTATTGAGCCTCTGTGAGCCAACCACCGGCACCGCCTCATTCACTGGGAGCTGCCTCGTAGTGATTTGCTCTCGCCGCTTGCACGCCGGCAGTTACCGTGGGTTTCCACGTGAAAAGGATGACATCCTTATATAAAAAGACTGACAGCGCGGGGAGCCACTCACCGCGCGGGACGGCCGCTTCCGTATTGTTCCCGCGGACACACCGCCCGTGTGGACCAATGAGCGCAGAGCGGAGGGGCGGAGCCGGGGAGGAGCTGAGGGAGGAGCCCGAAATGAGGTCACTGCCTGGGCTGGAGATTCAGGGCAGAGTCGGTGTGGAAACCTGAAGAGGCAGAGCAGTGTGTCAAACCGGCTGCGAGTCGGTAGCACGTATTTGTTCCCTGTTGACGGAATTCAACCGAAAACACCGCTGCAAGAGATTTTATTTTGCGGGACACATTGGAAAAAGTAGAGGAGCTGTTTCTGAGAGGTTGGTGGAGTTTCTTGTATTTTTCTGTGCGGTTTAACCCTGTGCGTTTTTAGTAACGTGCAATGTGATAGTGGATTTCTCTTAAGAGCCTTGTCTATTTGTTTGTATTTCTGCATCATACAGAATTGTGGAAACTGCTAAAAACAAATCAAGATACATGTTGTTAAGGCGACGTGCGCTGAAACTGCGATATAGCCCACAATATGAGCGTGAAACGGGAGTTGCATAACTGTGTCAGTGTGTGGGTCAATCCCGGTCAGTAGACTACAGTAAGCGAAGCCCTGCCCACATGACAGCTAGGATTTCGTCCTTATTCGTAGAGGGGAAAACGTGCGGTAAAGCGATATACTGCTGCCTTCCTGCGGCCAAAGACATATATTTTACGTAAGTAGGCAAATTGTATTATGCAACGTAATTGGTCCCTGCGCGCGAGGCTCGTGTTTTTTTAAAATACAGACTGATAGATGACTAATGGCATAATTGCATCACTCACATATTGGTGTATTGTCAAGGAGGTTCTATATTAACTGTAGGTATACATTAATGTGTCGCGGTCACGGCAAAAGTGGCTCCAGCAGCATCACATGTTGCTCAGCTGATGGCAACTAAACTTGTTGTAGCAGGAGTGATTAGAGGATTGGGAGATACTATGGTTTTCGAGTTGTAATGTTTTCCTGCTGTGATGTTTGAGTCGAGGTGTTTTAGTTTTGAATAGTTTTAAAGAAAATATCATTTTTACTCCATGGTTAATGCATAAGTTCCATTGTAAGCTTTCTCTCATTATGTAATGCAGACGTTTTGACAATGTTAATTGTTGTTTAGTAATTCTTTATTCAGTTGTTGAGTCCACTAAAAAGATGTTATTAATGTTTATATTTTCATCTCTACCTAGAGGAACACAAAGCAAGGCTCTCCAAAACGCAAAGCTTTGGGAAAGTATAGTGAGTAAATGGTAGGCTGTGTTAAGGCTGATAAAGTCTGAGAGATTGCCTTTATTCTTTTAGGTTAATGTTCAGCACTGAAACATGGGACTTAAGTTTATGGCAAATGGTTAATCCAACTGCATTAAAGTTTGACAGGCGTAGTCACATTCATTGTTCTTTTCAAGGGTGGAAAGGGAGGGGAAAGGAAGAATGACGCAAAACAGACTGGCAAGTACAGGGAAGAAGTCATTTAGAGCAGTTATGTTTGTGTTCTATACAACAGAGAGGAAGCTTGGCACGGGGCCGGGTACAAATTTCCCCTCCAGCCATTTACAACTGCACCAGGGGAGGCGGCTGCAGCATTAAGCTTAGTTAAAGCAAACTTAGTCCAAGGCTTGGGTGTATGCTCACAGAGGGAGGACAATCTAGACAATCTATCTCTAAAAGATAGACGTGTCCACATGATATGTTTGTGTGGAAGATTACCTTCAGTAATGTGAATGCATCCTTTCCTCTTGCTCTAATGTGGAGTTCTCTAATTGACCTCCAATGGTTTAAGAATAAAAGACAAAAATGGCAAATCTTATCGTCTCTCTGCAACGGGACGCTTCCCTCTTGATCAAAACGCAATCCATCAGGCCCCTGCCCTTTTGTTTTGCCGCCAGGAAGATGGATAGGGCCCTCGGGTGCGATAAGATGGTCTTCCAGGAACTAGGGAGGCGCAGTATAGCACGTAGACTGCATGTGATCCACCTTGACTATTTAAGATGATATCCAGGATAGATATAGGCTAGGTCAGAGAATGAGTAAACAACCAAGGCAAGCTCAGTGCTGTCTGCACATGGAAGAACCCATGTGTTCCCTGCTATTAATGCCTCAAGTGTTGAGTGTTAATGAGACAAAACAAGTGCAAGTGTGTATCAGCATATTAACAGCTCATTAAACTTTACTTTATTTAGACTAACAGTGGTAATGAAGTTGGGTTGCTCAGTCCTGTAACAGGTTCTTAAAGCAATTGTTGCAGTTGTCTTGGGGTAAAACAACCCCATCGACCTGCTGTAATGATAATTATAAGATATGCAGCATTGCACTCAGGCCCCCCCCCACTCACCCTTTTTCCTACGCACATTCATTTAACTGTTTGATGTCTGAACCCATTCATCCTAAAATAATGTAAGTTCCCATGTAAACTGAGCTGGTTGCGCAAGATTGTCTCTACACAGTGTAGCCTAATTACATTAATGCCGCCAACATGATACGCAGTTACAAAACTGCAACAACTCACTCAACGTTGTGTAAGGTGGTTGAGATGACCTATTAGATAGATAGCATGACAGCGGGTTTGTGAGATGTGTCTTCTTCAAAGGGAAAATGTAAAGGGGACTTTTCATGATGTGGAAAGTCTATAATGAAGAGATAATGTACAAGTGATGCACAATTTCCATTCTTAACTACAACACATTTGCTGACAAAGCCCAGCACTTGGTGCAACTGTTAATCTTCAAGGGTCAGAATATTTCCCCAGCAAGAGATGAAAGAAGCTAATAAAGAAAGTGTAGTGAATTGGATTGTTAACTGTTTGATCCACTTTTTAAACCAATGTTAAAGTTCTAAATATTATTAAAAAAAAAAAAAAAAACCATGTTATAATCCTAGGCTATAGTTCACATAGCTATTTATTCAATGATGGAACACATAATTGACAATATAACAACAAGAAGCTGCTTAAATCTAACATTAACACATTCAAGAGAGCAGAAGTGAACTGCTTTAAATGTTAAAATCTTGCCTTGCTTGTCATGTTGTCGTTTTTCATTGAAATATCACTTTTTTCTTTGCCCCCCCTCCCCCTTTCCTCTTTCACTTGCTGCAACGCACCACTTCTCTTATCTGTGTCCGCTGGTCTTGACTCCGACAACTTTTCCCTTTGTAAAGGGATTTCATATCAAAACCATTTCTTTTCATACTACATTGCTGAGTATATTGCCCGTGAGTGAGCGTTGGGACTTGTACTTTCTGTTTACCTTGGTAACAGAACAGTTTGTTCTCAAAGTGTGTTGCTAAGTACGGTGCCCGTGAAGGGTCATGGTTAACAAAAAATGCGTATAGGACGTAAACAGAGAGCAATGACTATTTCCATATGTGATTTCGCTTCCGCACGCTTCGAAAACGGTCTGCTATCTTGTATTTTTTTTCCACCACATTGTGCAAACTTTGTTCACCCGTCACAAAGGCGGATGAACAAATGTCCCAGCCTCTGCGCATGTGGAGGCAGATGTTAATTTCCCACCCTGATTAAACCTGGACTGAATGGTTATCAGGCAAGTCTGAATTCAATGTTCCATCCTTTTACAACCCAAAAAAAAACCCCGTTGAATTTGTCTTTCTGAAAATCTCTTTAAGATTGGGAAAAGGCAAGTGAACAACATGTTCCCCAGAAGGTGAAGATGCTGTTTCCTCCTATGATGGTCCAGAACCGATCCGATGATTGTATTACCCAGGCTCAAGAACAGTAGTATATCAACCTTAATTGTGTTATCTACCTCATCTTGCCTTGTTAGCCACCTTCCTCGTACCTGGATATATGTAGGACACAATTGCTATTCCGTAGACCTGTTACCCCCCCCCCCCCCCCCCCCCGTGCTCTTTAAAACATACGTTTCAGTTGTTTGACGTGAAAAGCAGCATAACTGAATTAAATCTCAGTGCATGTGTTTTTAGATGATGACACACTAATGAATGTTGCCGACTGAGAAGTATCACTGCAGTAATGCCACATGCTGAAGAGCGCTTATCAAGTTCCCTGTGAGGTCACTCATTTTGAAGTGGATCATCCTGACATCGGATGGCTTAGCAGCAGCCTGTTTGCTGTTTAATGTGATGATAGGTGTGTTGGCCGGAGGACACAGGAAACCCGTGTTGCCCTTGCTCCCTGGTGCAGCTGGACCGGATGGAATGGATCCCAGAGAAGAGGGGCAGAACTGTAGTGAATAACAGGAAAAAGAGAAGCAGAAGCGCTGCAGATGAGTGTTCAGCTCAGATTGTCGTTAGGGATATAAGGATACTTTCAGCTTACTGATGGATTCACAGTTCAATATTATCACAATATTTTGAACAAAATGTGAATGAAGACAATTATAACTGAAAAAAGATCCCAATTCTGAGGGAAAACAAAAACTAAAGTGCAAACCATAAAAAGGGTGTCTACAGGTTTCTTTAAATTAAATTAAACACCTTTAAGACCTTTTAATTGAAGTCATTCATTAATTTAGTTCAAATACAATTTAAGATGAATTTCATCCCCAAATAAGCCTGAAGAATAAAGAAAAAAAAGCAGGGTGTTCATCTGTGCAACCAGGGAAATTTCATACTAGAAAAGTAGTGCAAAGAGAAAATTTTTTAAGAACTCTGAAACACATTTAAGACAAACACAAAACTTAACCAAACTGGCGGTGGAGTTATCTGGGGCCTCCGATTGGCCCCAAATAACTTTCAATGCTGAAGTAGCTCAAGTAGTTGAAGTAGTTCAATTTAATATATAAAACAATATGTTAATAATTTTGCCTGTTTGTTATTGTATGTTATTGATTTGACAGTTTTTGTTTATCTGTATGATTATGCTACAAAATAACATGTAAGTGGTTTAATGGACTTTTCCTAATCCGATTTAGAGTAGAACTTTATTCTGATGTTTTATAACAATTGACCAATATGAAACAGTGAAACAGAATTGAACCAGGCAGGAACCAAAACATACTAGTTAAAAGATATATGCTTTCTATTTTCCATCATTAGGCAGCATACAATTGAGCTAGGTTGGTATACCTTTAAGCATTTCACAGAATAAGGAAACAAAAGAAACCTGGTGCTGGAACATTGCATGCAAATTATAGGCTCATAATTCAAACCTGATTCTCTTCTCTGTTAGAGGCTGTTGCTTCACTTCACCTCTCTCTCTCTCTCTCTCTCTCTCTCTCTCTCTCTCTCTCATGCTCACACACACACATATATAGACACACACGTACACATGGGGGTCTGTACAGGTCATATTCAGTCAGTTGACCTGACTTCACCTGACCTGACTCCAAGGAGTACACCAACCAGTTAGCTGATAACTGGAGTTTGCTCTTGGAGTGGGAACACTATTTGAGTCTGCTCTTTAACTTTGGCCCAAACTTTGTCAGCAGCTGCCAGTTGCGCTGCGACGCCTGCCAAAAAATTCTCTATGCAGGAAAAACCCTGGCCAGCGGTCATGGCGGTTTGTACAGAATGTTCAGTATGTACAGTATGTTGACTGAGTCATTTCCCTCGCTTGGGTAGATGCGGGTGTAGTAAGAAGTGGAGTGTAATGGCGATTTTTAGATAATTCTGCAGAACAAAAGCAGATAACAACTGCTGCACTCTGCACAGTAGATCTCAGAGAAGGATAGCACATCATTTATCGAGGTTATCTTACCAGAGAACCTCCAACCAAGCCATACAGTCCTGCTAGCTCATTCACATCATCTTGATTGTCTTGGTTACTCTGTCGCCATATGCTTACTCAGTAATTCACACTATACTGTCCTCCCAGTGATCAGCAGACTGGTGAATATGTACTCACTCCCCTTTGCCGTGTAAAGAGCATCAGGCCACCAGTTTGATTATTCATTAAATGGAAAAAAGTGTTACTACTGTCACTTCGACATAAAGGTTTAGCTAAATCATGACTATAGTGTCATATTGCATCATTCATTAGCCACTCTGAGCTACTTTTGTTGTTGTGACACCTCATAACTCAACTGGGCTCCCACACATACACTGAAAGTTTTCAATAATCCAACCAATTTTTTAATACCAAGTTGGGAAAACCTACCACTGCACATGCACTCTCAGTTCTGGGCCCCTTCATGTTTGTCCCCTCCTCTTTTCATTTCTGTACTCTACCTCTTATACTTGGCTTTATGCTGGCTATGATCCCCTTTTTTGTTTTTTCAGTTTTGCATGTTGTCCCATTTATACTGTGAGCACGTTTACGAGTTAACTGAGGACACAGACCGAGGTGGAGGGAGGGGCAAAGAGAGGGAGAGGACAGAGAGAGAGAGAGGGGAGAGGACAGAGAGAGAGAGAGGGAGGGAAGGAGACAGAAACTCTGAAGTTCTGATCTTGTAAAACAGGTGCGGTTCAGAGAAAGCGGGGGCAGATGAGGTCAAATGCTCATACAGTGATTTGAGAAACACAGCACAATAAAATGTTCAATGAAAAGGTTAATAAAAATAAAATAACTAGAAGGGCACTCGGAGAGCGCAGACCTCCGCCAAGGCCAATAGTCCAGTCTTCTATGATATGCAAATGTGCAAGCGCAACCAATATACGGATCCACTCCAAAATGTAATGGGTTCTTCCTTGGCCCATGCTACACCCTTCCACGAAGTTTCACGAAAATCGGGCCAGTAGTTTTTCCATAATCCTGCTGACAGACAGACAAACAAACAAACAAACGGCACCGAATAATAACATGATTAAGAGGTGAGTGCTTTGAAATGCTTCAGATATTTCCTATATAGACCTATATAAGCCTATGCAAGCTCTGCTCCTGTTGTAGCTTGTTGTAGCTTGCTCAGGCTTCCATGGACTTGACGCTTAAGGTTAACTGGGTGAGACGCATATACACACACACACACACACACATATAGGGCTAAGTTGTCTTTAGTCAGAGTAGAAAATACCCACTTTTCCATTGCAGGGCAGAGAGGATCATCAGGTTATCTCTGGAATAGAGCCGGGACTGGGGGTTACTGACTGGCTACCTGTCACTTAAAGTGAACAGCGGCTTTAGTGTCACCTTAACATGTTGCCCGGAAACAGGATTATCCAAGCAATGACATTTTATTTCTGTACGTGCTAAATCTTAAGTTTGACTAAATCAGAATCACTTTTGTATCACTGGGTTCAGTAAATACAGGGTACAGGAACTTGGTGACTTTGGTGTAGAGATGTTGACAGCGAGTTCACAGTGCTGACACACATGGTAGAAGAGGTACAAGAGTACTTCACATACACATATACTCAAAGCATTTCTGTTGTTCATTCATAGCTGTTGGAACAAAGCTATCATAGCATCCTCGCCTGTCAGAGTACTGACTTACGGTAAATACATTCACTGAGAATAATGTGGATTCGATTCCTTCTCAGCAGTGTTGTGAAATCCTCTCCCTCATTCTACTGGCATCTTTCATGCTTGTATCGGCATAATCTGACAACCAAGGTTACTCTGGTTTTGTACTGGGTGTGCCATTAAGCCCTGCCTTCCACATTATCACTATCTCTTTAGGCTACTTAAGGGCAAAGTTGCATGCTGTTAGCAAGTTAGACATGCTGGCGTCCAGACATGCGTTGGCTAGTGTTTCATCTGTCCCAGGGAGGTTGATCCTTTGAAAGGGTTGGATGGGACAGACCCTCTGCTCTGAAAGGCCACAGTGTCTGGTCTGGTGGCCGTTTTTGTCATGGAAGAGAGGGACACCCGCAGGGGCCCTTGAAAGGTCAGGGGTTAAACCTGCTATGTGCTCCGATACAACGCAGGACAAAAACACACATCTCTTTGAAGGAGGATTGTGTGGTGCTTTGCCTTTTGTCTCTCAAGGACTTTTGAACTGTATGTGTGCTTACTTGCATATGTGTGTGTGTGTGTGTGTGTGTGTGTGTGTGTGTGTGTGTGTGTGTGTGTGTGTGTGCGTGCGTGGGTTAACATCCAGAAGAGATTCAGTAAAACATTTTAGTGCTGTATGGCAACAAGCTTAAATTAAATAATGATGTGCTCCTAGCCGTCTCTTTAAATCATAAGACCAACGCTTGTTGCTATATTTAACATTGCTCTAACTCCTCATGGGCTAGCTATCTTAACTTTGCTACAAGGACATCAGAAAGTAGTTGCCAGAAAGTGATTACTTATTCTTCAACAAAGATAACAGAACAACGATCAGCTAGGTTATATCGGTAACGGCCATAAGATTCTACCTTACATCTATCCACCAGTATCTTATTTTCCCCTCTGTTTTTGTTTTTTTGTTTTTTTGTCTTCTGAGTCCCTTTTCAGAACAATAACACCAAGACACATTCACATTCACATGCGTTGCTATTGTCATTCATTTATTGTCTTTACCCGCTTATTCCAATTAAGGGTTGTGGGCAGCTGAAGTCTATCCCAGGATGCATTAGGTGGAGAGAAGCAGGAAATCACTTTGGACAGGTCACTAGAGCATCATGGGGATAACACGGATAGACAGACAATCACACTCACATTAACACCTTGGGGCAAATTAGAGTCTCCGATCCACCTCACTTGCATGAAAGTGGAGCAGCTGGTGGAAAACGCTGAGTCACTGTGCTGCCCCCTATTGCTATACTGTTGCATCCATTTCATCACTTGTTCCAATAAAATATTTTTCTCATGATTTAAAATATGCATAACTTGCAGATGGCAAGCGTTATTGCGTTACTGACATGCATGCTCTCCTTCTCTCAACAGATCGGTCAGCTCCCTGTCCCATTCCCTCTGGCGAAGACCTTGTAGACAATGGGGTGATTGTGTTCCTCAATCATCCACTCAACTTTCCTAGATCGAGCCCTCGCTACAGGACAGCACTCCATCCTCATGTCGGAGGATTCAGATTCCAAGCCCTATCGGTTCCCGGTGCTGGAGGACCAGGATGGAGCCTCAGGGTGCAGAGGGTCCTCCTCGTGCAGTTCAGGATGCAGCTCCATGGCGCAGCTACACCGGATGAGCGGCTACAGCCAAGGTGGGCCTGACCTGGGCCTCCCGTCGGAGGGCAGCGACAGCAGCGGTCAGGAACCCCCCGCCTTGCCGCACAGCCACCGCAAGAGCGCCCGCTCCCACTCGCGCCCCGAGGAAGACGTGGAGATGAAGAGTAGCGGGTCCAGCGGGAGCGGAACCGAATCGCACGGCAACGAAAGCCACGGCAATGAGAGCCATGGCAATGAGTCAGTGGGCAGCTCCAATGGCAACAGCAAAGACTCCGCTCTCATGGAATCTTCTGGAAGCAACAAGAGGTCAGTGATTGTTGTGGGAGGGGCTAACTTTGACAGGGGGCATCTAGTAATGGTCAAACACAGCAAAAATTTGTGGGCGGGTTTTTTAACCTGTGCGATGACCCACCATGTGGCCACATTGGACTGGTAAGGGCAGAGCAAACCATCTGAAGTGACTGACTTTACGCCTGTGGTACCAAAACAAATACACTGAGGCACGACTAAGCAAACATAAAATGGAAACAAATAAGGATTTATGTAATTTGTTCTGTTCTCACAGCTTGATTTTGGAGTGAGGTTAGAGTCCCGAGTGGCACACAGATTCTATAGATACTAAAAGTTACATTGGGCGTTCACATTGTTGCCTTTTGAAAAGCCATTCTACTCAATGAGGTGGCAACTTCTACTGAGTTTGTCTACACAGTTTCTATTAATTTGTTTGTTATTTTCAAGTTCAAGAATTTTTGCCACTGGGCAATTTGCAACCATCACATGAATTTTGAAGTTATGAAATGATCATGATGAAACTATTTCCACAAACTGCATGTTGTAAGAGGGTCAACTATTCCTGCCCCTAGTAATGGATTTTGTTATGCTCAACATCTGATTTGGAAATGTGCGGTGTCGAACAAAAGGTGAAACCGGTTTTCCGCATTTCCTTTTGCCATTGTAGTCGACCTTGACGTATTCAGATTTATGGTCATCAAAAAATTTAAAAATAACTGTATCCTGTTTACCGTCTACCGCCACAGTCGGAACACAGGCTGAATGCAGCCATCAGCATTGGAGGCGTTTGTCAACGTTGGTCTATGTTTATAGATGAGTGAACCGAGGCTTCGTTGATGGCCATCCTCATGGCCATCAATGAAGCCTCGGAGCGCTGACATTTGGCTTTTAAATGTAATAAGTGTTGAACCAGCTCCATTTGGCTCGGTTCTCTGTGACCATGAGAGTTTCAGAGGAAATCTAAAAATCCAAAAAGGAGATTGATTTGAATAATGGATTTTAAATTGTATTGCTTTTTCTTCCTGCCAGCTGAGCACTTTCTATTGCTGGCATTGAAGTAAACATCACTTAAGCACAGACAGCTGTATGTCATCTCCTTTTATTTTGGGACTGAGCCCGTATGAAGATGAATGCCCATCATTCCATATTACCATGTTTTTTTCAACTCTGCTATGACTCTTTCCTCCATCCATATGTGACGCCAGTTGGCATCACATACAAGTGACTCATGCTTCGCTTCTGCTACAGACAGTTGCTGTTTTTCCTCGAAGTTCATAGCTTTGAGTCTCATCATTTTCTGTTTTTTATATTCATTTTGATTAAACGGCTGAAAAGGAGATCTTTACATCTGAAATACAAGTGATAAACAGCATCTCACTTGTTATAGGACAAAGAAAGTAAAGAGGGTTGCATTGGTTGGGTCTAGGATACTAATCCACATGCGAAATTCCCTTTGGATGCATGTAGGTTCAAAGCAAACACCTTTTTTTTGAAGGCTTGTTGGTATCTAGAGTCAGCAATTACAATGTTCAAACATTAAGGTTCTGACTTGTTTGAACTTGTGCCTGCCAACCCTCTTGGTTTCAGTCTGTAAGTGTACAATACACTTAAGTCTTCTGTTGAAGGGTCTATTTCCACTCAATCTTTGAGACGGATCATTACCAGCAGAGACTTACCTGTTTTGTCTCAACGTGAATTTAGGTTGAAACACCAGCCTGTTAGCGCTCGCTGGACTCGACCAGAGCCTGACCTAAAATAGATTAAGACATGAGTACACTCTGTACAGATGACGTCCAGACTGGGACGTACTGGAGGAAAATAAAATTATTCCTACTCTCGGGGCCTGGAAGTTGGCTTTCGCTCTATACCAGATGCGATGCTTCACATCCTCCGCCTCTCATTGTTCCCATGGCGACGTGGTGTTTGTCTCTGTTTACCGCGGGGCGGAGCAGTCGGGGTCGTGTTGCTTCACGTTCCCGCTCTCTTACCCCCCACACTGCCTCCCACTTGAACGCAGTATTTCTGGCCTCCTTAACTTTTTCCTCTTTGTGTCTACGGGACATTGGCACTACGAGCACCAGCTCTCTGCCTCGTCTATTGTCAAGGGGAGACTAGAACTAGACTTGTGATTCGCTGTCGCCTCAAAACTAACACTTGCTCTCTCTTTCTCTCTCTCTCTCTTTTTCTTTCTCTTTCTCTTTCTGTCTCTCTTTCTGTTTCTCTCACTTTCTCTCTCTCTCATGCTGTCTTTCTCTCTTTCTGTCTTTGTCTCTCTCTGTCTGTCTTTGTCTCTCTCTTTCTTTCTTTCTTTCTTTCTTTCTTTCTTTCTTTTGTTCTTTCTCTCTCTCTCTCTCTCTCTCTCTCTCTCTCTCTCTCTCTCTCTCTCTCTCTCTCTGCCTCTCTCTCTATTCCGCCTGAAACTGTTTTGCTTTCCCAACTAAACAATTGTTACTAACCAACTATACTAAGAATTAGAATCTAATTTAATGTAACTTAAAATCTGCACCAGCTATCAAAACTGTATTGTTCTATTTGAAAACCGCTGATTTTGCTTATGTTGTCATGCTGATACCATGTGATGCTTAAGAGATGATCCTGAAAGAGTTGTATGATATAAACATAGCACTTTTTTCTACCTGTCATCTAGTCTATCTATTTGCCATCTATCTGTGCTACATAAAACTTTATCGAAAGGCTAAAATACCCTGTCCTTCACAACCTATGCATTTGCATAACATTGGACCGTAGGTGTAGATTTAAAAAAAAAAAAAAGGATAAAGGATATTTAGGCTAAGTTGGTGGTTATGTGTTTTATTATGCAATCAAGTGGCAGCTCTCTCTGCCAGAAAAACAAAATTCAATTTTTAAGCCCATTGGAGCTCCTCAATATTGTATTTATATGCAATTGCTTCCCCATGGTGTTCATGCATCTTCAGAGTAACGAGGATTCCAGACACACACACACACACACACACACACACACACAAACACAAACACCTGATGAGGTAAGAGGTGGAGTGGAGCATACAGGGTTTCTAATTAAACCCCAAATGAAACACCTTCCCATCCTAGTAGAAACTCTCCTTTTGGTAACACATGTCCACAGCGGGCACACACACACTTAGTACCACATTGTCCATTAGCCTACTCTGTTAAATCTTGCAGACTAATACTTGTTCAGGCTGTCGATGCTAAAACCAGTAGTTGTATTCTTGATTAGGCTATATTTGATAGTATTAGATCCCTGATTGTACTTGGCTGGGCTATTTGTGAAGGTGCTTTCTATTCTGAGCCATGTAAGCCTGGTATTCTTGGTAACCTGTGTTGTATCGTAGGTGAGTCAGTATATTAGGCAGCTGTTGATAGTCTTTGAGTGAATTAGTGCACTGTTAAGCTTGTAGGCTAATAAGTGGCTCAGAAACACACACACACACACACACACACACACACACAAACACACTTCAGGTGACTGTGACTGTGACTGTCTCCATGTGTTTCACTGCTTTGTATTTCCACCACAGATACATGGGTAGCTGCTTTGAAAAGAATATAACAGACCTACAGATGGAGAAAGAGAATTAGGGATTAGGGATATGAGATAGAACATGAGCAGGCTATTGAAACAGTATAATTGGCTGTTTTTGAACATATTCTCAATATGTGCCATTTGGATGCTTTTATCCAAAGCACTTCACAACACGATGAATGCATACATTATTTTTGAACATAGGTAGTCCCAGTGATAATTACACACCATGCTCTACCAACTGAGCTACAGAACCACTTCAAGTCCCCTAGCGGGTGACGGTGACCTCAGGTTTGGAGTGGGGTTTCTTTTGTAATCTGCACAATTCAGTGAAAGATGGACAAGCTGCATGTCTCCTTGTTCCCTAGAAAAAGTAACCAGCTTCTACGCTGGCAGAAATCAATTTATTTCATAGGCTTGGCTTAACAACCAGCCCCATATGGAGAGATTTCAGTTATCTCTTCTTTCATCCAAAATGAAAAAAGATCTTTCACACACTTAGATCTGTGCAGTTTGCATTTATTATTATACTATTATCGCACACTCTTTTTCACTGTGCATTCAACAGGTAACTCCACACCTATGCAAAGTGAGCGATAGACAATTTCATCCAAAATAAAATGTGTGTGAAATTTGCGCACCTGAAATATAAGAAATAATATCATCATGTACTACATCAGACATCTACGGCTAAATTATTTTCTTATGTTTTTCTTTACTTAAGTACAATACAACCAGCGGTCGTATCTTTGAGTAGGCTATATTTAGTAGAATTAGATCCCTAAATGTGCTTGGCGGGGCTATTTCTGAAGGTGCTTTCTATTCTAAGCCATGTAAGCCTGGTATTCTTGGTAACCTGTGTTGTATCTTGGTGAGTCAGTATATTAGGCAACTGTTGATAGCCTTTGAGTGAATTAGTGCAGTGTTAAGCTTGTAGGCTAATACAGTGGCTCAGAAACACACACACACACACACACACACACACGCTTCAGTTGACTGTGCCAAAGCCTTTCTCCATGTGTTTCACTTGTTCGTATTTCCACCACAAATTCATGGCTCCTTACATACATGGCACACTCTTTTTCACTGTGCATTCAACAGGTAATTCCAGCACTGTAGCAAAGCCTCTCAGTCTGGTGAGCGGTAGACACTCTGAAATGTTTCATTAAAGACAATTGAAATCGAACTCTCTCTCTCTCTCCCTCACAGTTCGAACTCCCACAGTCCGTCTCCTCCCAGCAGCTCAAATGCCTTCAGCCTGCTGAGTTCGGAGCAGGACAACCCCTCCACCAGCGGCTGCAGGTTAGCACGCCGACCACCACTGTATCACCAAATACACTCCATTTCACTACATAACTCACTGTGGACTGTGGCCTTATCTTTAGTGAACTATCCCATACTGTGTTTTATCACTTTGCCCTAAGGCCTTGAATATCAAATATATGAAATATCTCTAATTTGAAGCTACTTTATCAAACCTTTATTTCACAGTTCGGTCCATAAAGATCAAATTGCAATATCTGACTTGCCTCTATGCATGTGCGTGTGATTCATGCGACTTGCAGCAGCGAGGAGTCGGCCAAAGCCAAGACCCAGAAGGAGCTGATCAAAACTCTGAAGGAGCTGAAGCTTCACCTGCCTGCTGAGAAGAGGAACAAGGGCAACAAGTCCACAACCCTCAACACCCTGAAATACGCCCTGCGCTGCGTCAAACAGGTGGAAGGTAAGGACGCTCGCATCGCTCTCCGTCTGTCTCATCTGTCTTGGCTGTTTCTTGTGTTATAACTATTATTATTTTGGGCTGTTTTATCTGCAGTGTATATAAAACATATGTTTTTATCTGTAGGCTGTCTATTCTTTTGCAGTTAAGGGACTGACTTGAATGTCTGTTTGTGTATCTATCTTTTTCAAGAAGTTTCTGTAAGCCTTGAGTTTGCATACTACACTAATGGGTAATGGTGTGTAAACTGTAAAGGATTCATTTTAGCCTGGCTAAATATTTACAGATGGAAATGGGCAGGCAGAGGTTTCACAGTGTCATCTTTAATTCCAGCGTCACAGCAGCGGAATGGAGTGACGAGTTTTAGCACTGAGGCATTTTTCATGGCAGGCAGAGTTGTGATCTAATGTCTGCATGATCTCATCAACTAGTCACTTTTTGTTTTTCAGATTACCTCATATCTGTTTTGTGTAGAATATGGCTGATGTTTCCACTTAATTTATCAGTTTCCACCCATCTATTCCATTTTGTGTATTATGTTTTGACAAAGTGAGTTTTTGTTTGTTGCAGCCAATGAGGAGTACTACCAGCTGCTGATGACCAATGACAGTCAGCCATCAGGCTTGGACGTGTCTTCTTATACCATAGAGGAGATTGACAGCATTACCTCTGAATACACCCTCAAAAACAATGTGAGTCATCAAATCCCCTTCAAAATAGTCTCTTTTTCCCTCCAAATACTGATGAATGATGTATAAACCTTCAATAAATACCTCTGTAAATGCTCCCTTCTTTCAAACATATGTGAATAGGCAGTGTTAGATTTGTTTGATCAATTAATTTTTTGCACATGCTTTAATTTCACTGTGTATGAGCAGTTTTGTGTATGTGTGTTTCCTCGTTCATCTCCAATTTGTAATTTTTCTCATTTTACTCTTGGATCTGTCTCTTCAACAGGACATTTTTGCAGTGGCGGTCTCTCTCATCACTGGAAGGATAGTCTATATTTCCGACCAGGCTGCCTCCATCCTCAACTGCAAAAGAGATGTGTTCAAGAACGCCAAGTTTGTGGAGTTCCTGACGCCGCAGGACGTTAGCGTGTTCTACAGCTTCACCACGCCGTACCGCCTGCCGTCCTGGAGCATGTGCACAGGAGCAGGTACAGCATCGGATAACAGATCTTGATCAGATCAGATTCTTGATTAGGATTGTGCTTATGGGTACGACAGTGATGCGGCAAGATAAGAAGCCCTAGCCGTGTCATTGAAGTATCCATAAGCGCGATTGCTATATGCATTTGAATGTAATTTTTCTTCAAACTGGTTTGCATGCATAAGAAAAATATACAGGAGAAGGCAAGAATGAGCGCAAATTGGATCCCTGGATACCACCAGACTTTGTATGGCAACCAAATCATTTCTTTTAGCACAGCCTGCCATCAACATGATGCATGAAGTTCAAGTTGTTCTGACCTAAGTCATTCATTAAATCAATAAAGTGACGATGCTGACCACTCAGAGTCAATTTAGCCAGTGACAGTCAAACTGGATAGGATAGAATGAGCTTTCTGAGTCGCTAAAGCAAACATAGGCCTGGAAATTAGAATAGCCCAGCGCATGGGAAGGCTTTGTAAAACTAATATACATTAAGATCCAGTCTACACCAGCAGTTCCCAGCCAAAAACAAAATGTCCTAGGCACTCTGTCTCATTACAGAAAGTAAAATGCCTTGATTTCACCTGGCAAGAGCAGACTAAAAACATTGTACCAGTGTGTTGCGGCTGAGTCTGGCCTTCATCAGGGAAGGTTCCCTGACAGTGTCTTGGACAGGGAACTGCTGGTTTTGACTGGATCTTAACAGTTTTAACAAAGACTTCCCATGCACTGGCAAGTCTGACTGCTGTTCCTTACTGTACATCCACAGAGGACCTGTCCTTCCTATCTGATTTTGTCTCCACATGACTGGAAATATTTTGGCTAGCATTCCAAAATAGGAGCTTGATAATGTCTAAATTCATTGTATTAAGGGACAGGGCTGTGCTCCTAAATGATGTTTATTGATGGAGCTGATGAAAGCTCAGTCACCCATGGGAGCAGAAACCCGACTGACTGAAAAAGACTGGCATTTGGCTAGATCATGTTCCTCCCTCTTTTGAATTTAACCATTTATTTTTCCTGTTTCAGAGTCCTCCCCACCGGACTGCATGCAGGAGAAGTCCTTCTTCTGTCGTATCAGGTGGGTGTTAGTGCGGCTCCGCTGCCAAGCCATCTGCTCCTTGTGCCTTTTATTTAGTGATTATTCATACTTTCTTTCCACTCTAAAAGCTTTTCAATTCGTTTTTCCTGTCACAGCCACGTAAACTGCAATCTGATGCTTTTTCCAGGGCAGACATATACATACATTCAGGCAGGCAGACACATGTATAAATGGAAAATAGCTCCAGAGTGCCCCCTTGAGTCCAGCAACTTGAAATCCTAAATCCATTGAATGAGAGCTTTTACCACACAGAAAACTTGTAATAGAACAGTAAAAAAATGGAATAGGTCATCCTTCGCTCTGTCTGACTCTCCTTTTAACTCCTCTCCAGTGGTGGTAAGGAGTGTGCGGGGGACCTGCAGTACTATCCGTTCCGCATGACCCCCTACCTGATGAAGGTCCAGGACACAAGGCATGCTGAGGACCAGTTCTGCTGCCTCCTCCTGGCTGAGCGGGTTCACTCTGGTTATGATGGTAAGGACCTGACTGCCTTTTACCACCAAGGTGGAAAAGTCTGGAGAAGTTTGGAAAGTCAATTTGGAAAATTTTAAGGTCTTGAAAAATTTTGGAATCAGACTGAATATATGGGGGGAAAAAAACAATTCTGCTCATTTTACATAGTTGTAGAGTGACAGTCATACTGCCCAGCCAGTATGACTGTATCATGTCCAACTTGATATGAAAAAGTACTCAATTATAAAATCTATTATTTTCTCTTCCTTATAGCGCCCAGAATCCCAACCGACAAGCGCATCTTCACCACCACACACACTCCGAGTTGTGTGTTCCAGGATGTGGATGAGAGGTAAGGCACGGCCCGAATGCTTTTACCCCCTGAGCCAAAAGTATTTGCAGAGGGATCACTGAACTGTAAATGCACAACAGAATTAGTGCTGCTACTTGCTGATTAACAGAGTGATATGTTGTGTGTTTTGTGTACATCAGGGCGGTTCCACTTCTCGGGTACCTCCCCCAGGACCTGATTGGCACCCCGGTCTTGCTACACCTACACCCCAATGACCGACCAATCATGTTGGCCATTCACAGAAAGAGTGAGTTTGTACACTGGAATGGAAGAACGAATATGTTTATCTTTTAGAGCCACTTGTCTGCACAGCAAATTCATCCCCACAGTGTTCTGACTGTGTTTTTGTCTCTCTCCGTAGTCCTCCAGTACGCAGGGCAGCCATTCGACCACTCATCCATCCGATTCTGCGCGCGGAACGGAGAGTATATCATCCTTGACACCAGCTGGTCCAGTTTCGTCAACCCCTGGAGCCGCAAGGTCTCCTTTGTAATCGGGAGACACAAAGTCCGCATGTGAGTCCTGGAGCCGCAGTCTCTCCATCCAGATTAATATCTATGTTTATATACAGGGTGTCATAGTTCTCCAAGCCACTGTTTATGTTGAATGCATAGGAATTACATAGTTAATCATGTATGTTGTAGAAGTGAGATTAGGAGCTGATAAATGGGTGATACGTCTTGACCGGCTGGTGTGTGTGTGTTTATCTCCCAGGGGCCCAGTGAATGAAGACGTCTTCGTGGCCCCGTCCCCGGCCCTGGGTGAGACCAAGACCATGGACTCTGACATCCAGGAAATCACTGAGCAGATCCATAGGCTCCTACTACAGGTGAGGAGGGCACAACGTGGTGGAAAAAATACTATAACATTAAGACCCAAAAGAGAAGAAGGTGAAGATGGAAGATGGACTCCATCTCTCCATCTCTCCTGTTTAAGTGGGAAAATTACTGGTCAGGCAGATGTGTTTGTCAGATCTATTTGACAGACAAGTCGTGCAGAAAGCTCCAAGAATGAGAATCAACCGATACAAAAACTCATTTATCGCCAGTACTATCAAACTATATACAACTTATATATATAACTTTATAGCCATTCTTGAGGAACTATTATTCATTCACTTTTGACTGCTACAGTGTTTAAAAACTGTTGTGTATTGTTGTTTGAGATGGATTTTGCACCAAACCAAATTGCCCTCTGGAATTATAATAAAGACTGAATTGAACTGAACTGAACTGAACCTCCTCCTTCCCTGTCTGTATCTGTGACCAGCCGGTTCATAACACCGGTTCCAGTGGGTACGGCAGCCTGTGCAGCAACGACCACGTTATGGGCTTGACCTCCTCTAGTGAGAGCATTAACAATGGCAACGGGAACAAGATGCGGCCAGAGGAGGAGGAAGAGAGCAGCAAAGCCAAACCTGTAAGTAGACCCAAATATTTGTAGTTTGATAAAGCATTGCCAGCCCAGGTGGATAACTCAGTGATAGTAGATACTGGGTTTACTTTGGTTAAATTTCTGTTGCATTGTAGACTTGTGTTATCAATGAAAGTTCTGAATCAAGGTATTCTTTACATGAGATCTCTGAGATAAATCTTAGACACATGGAGTTCTACTTTCATGCGCTTTAGTTTGCTTCACATTCTATAAGCTATGTTACCCAGGTGGATACCAAGGTGTTTGCATTCAGATACAACTGAGAGCTGAGTCTCTGTATTTGATAGAGGTTATGCTGAATCTTGTGTCTCTTTTCCACAGAGAACCTTCCAGGAAATCTGTAAGGGGATTCACCTTCAGAAGAGCCAGGAGCAGCAGGTCTGCCTAGCTTCTTCCACTAAGCCAGACAACAAGAGGAGCAATGGCAGTAAGTCCAACTAATAATTGTCTGTGCATCTCTGTGTGTATGTTTGAGAAGGAGTGTGAGAGAGACAGAGCGAGAGAGAAATGGAGGCGAGTAAGAATGTATTTGTGTGACTTGATCAGCTAATGACATTGCATTTGTCCTGAAGTATCGACCACATCCCTGACCCTGCCCCTAACTCCTGGCCTCTCTCCAGCAGAGTCTCTGCAGAGGAGCCAAGCTGTGGTGAGGCCCAAAGACTCGGCTGCCCCTCTCACCTGGAAGGAGACGGGGGCCACTATGGAGGAGAGCAGGACTGCTTTCCAGGAGGACCTGGCCTTCAACGACCCGACGGTCTACTCCTACCAGCAGATCAGCTGCCTGGATAGTGTTGTCAGGTAGAAAGATATGGGCTTGCATGATCTCATAGAGTGGAAGCCATTGTTAAAGTGCCTCACCTTGCATGCATCTTGAGTTATATGTAATGCGGGGGTTAGCTTAGCAGTACAGCAGCAGTGCAGTAAGAATGTAGAAAAGGGACTACTTTCTTGGCTCCACATTTGGTACCAACAAGATTTTGGGAGGGTGGAATGGTGATTTAAAAAGTAACATAACAGAAAGAGGAAAAAAAGGCAGAGGCTCATCAGTGTGTTTTTTCTGTGTAGGTACTTGGAGAGCTGTAATGTTCCGATCACCATGAAGAGAAAGTGCCAGTCGTCCTCCAACACGACCTCCTCCAACTCGGATGAGGAAAAGCAGAAAGGACCCAACTCCATGCAGGTGTCTGAAGGTATGTTTCACCACTTGAATTCATACCGCTAAAGGACACCAGACTCTGGATCATAGTCTTATATTGGCTGTGAGTCATCATACAAAGCTCTGGCCTAAAGTAGTACATTGTATGAATGTTTGCTTGTCATTTGAGCTCATTTGGGTGAGCTTTTCTCCCAGACTCCAAAAACCCAAAGTCTATGGTTTTCTGTTTGGCAGAGCCGGCCTTGTTGAAGGATCAGCCTGGTCTCCCTCCTCTGGATGCTGCAGACAAAAAGCCCAGTGACACGGCCACAGCAGTAGTGGGCACCTCCCTGCCCCTTCCTGTCCCTAGTAAACCAGAAAGTGTGGTGTCGATAACCAGCCAGTGTAGCTACAGTAGCACCATAGTGCATGTTGGGGACAAGAAACCTCAACCTGAGTCAGGTAAATGCAACTGTACAGGCCTCCACCTCCTGTGCGTCATTTATTATTGTTATTACTTCTCATTTATAATGTCACTTGCTATACTTTACAATAGTCCACATCTAGCTAGGTTTCTTAGCAATTTTAAGCTTGGTGTTTGTTTTTTTGTGTCCCGTGTATGTACCAGCTTATGCCACAATATTATCCTGCAATACTCTGGATTAACATTGCTTTTGTCATTATCACTGCAGGTGCTGAACAGTTTTAATATATAAAACTCAAACTCTCATTGACTTAAGTTAAACGTCTCTCCACCCTGTCATCCATGCAGAGATCATAGAGGATGTGTCTGGAGCCGGGGAGATGACAGAGGGCATCCAGATCTCTGGTGTTCCTCCCTGTGCTGTTTCACCTCCCAGCCAAGAGAGGGAGTCCTACAAGAAGCTAGGGTTGACCAAGCAGGTTTTGGCAGCCCATACACAGAAGGAAGAGCAGGCCTTCCTGTACCGCTTCAGAGAGCTTCGAGGAGTCACGAACCTCAAAGCCAACTGCTCTCAGTACCTGGAGCGCCAGAGAGAGCAGATCATCAGTGATGGTACCACTGACTGCCACACACACACATCATTTCAGAATTCTCACACTTATAGTCATCTTGGAAAGTTCCCCCCCAAAATGCACTGTCAAATTCACATATCTCTTCTCAAAGTTCTCTCTTCTTCTGTCTTCTTCTTTACCCCCTAGCTGTACCTGCTGCTAGATCCTGCAAGCAGGGTGGAGCAGGTGCGGAGCCCGTCACACGCCGGGGCGTACGGAACAAGAAAACCAAGTCGAAGCGTGTGAAGCATATTGAGTCCTCAGACAGCACAGTGTCCCATCACAGACAGCAACGGCCTCCTCTTCTCAACCCGACCTCTTGGTCCCCCTCTGACACCTCGCAGTCCACTTTTCCCATGGCTTACCCTGCCGTGATGCCGGGCTACCCCCTCCAGGTTTACCCCAGAGCGAACTCCTTGGCCCCTCGCACAGAGCCCACTCTAACGGGCTATGGGGACAACCATGGCAACTGCAACCAAGCCCCTCCCTGCCCCCCGCCCATCCATCCTTCTCCCTACACCGCCCCCATGGTCACCCCTGTCGTGGCCCTGGTTCTGCCCAACTACATGTTCCCTCCGATGGCCAATGGGCCTCCACCACCACAGCACTTCTACCAGACAGAGACTGGTGGCTTCCCCACTCAAACGCAGCCCTTTGGTCAGACTGCCTTTCCGGGCCAGGGCCCCTTCGCAGGTCCGCCTGCTTTCAACATTCAGACACAGTTCAACCCTCAGAACCCCTTTGTTGCTCAAGCGGGCTTCCTGACCCAGCCGTTCTCTTTCCCCCCTGCCACGGAACCCCCCAAGGCCCCTGCAGAGGGCCAGTCTCGCTCCTCAACTCCGCAGTCTGGCGGTGGCAGAGACCAGGCCTCCCCACCCCTGTTCCAGTCTCGCTGCAGCTCGCCGCTGCAACTCAACCTACTGCAGCTGGAGCTGTCTGTGGACCGCCAGGACAGCACAGTGCTCTCTTCAGGAGGACAAGGGACTAATACCGCTGAAAGGGAGAAAGGAGCCAGCGGAGGCCAGGCCAAGGACAAGGAGCTGCAGCAGGTAAATAAAGGAACCGAACCTGTCCTTTGCTCTCTTCCTTCCTCTGCCTCCCTTTTCTCTCTCTTTTCCTCCCCTCCCCGAGTCTCCCATTGCCTATGACTCGTGGCCACTAAGTTGTAACATCCATAACAACCTTACTGTCAGGATATAATGTCAATGACTCGCTGAAATTACTCATTGTGGGTTATCTGAACACCCATAGGTAGATGTTCCCCATGGCATTCACCCATATGTCAGTAGGACTCATCGGCTTTAATGCCATTGTTACGCCGATCCCCCCCAGTTTATTCACAGTATTACAATGCAGCAGTTTTTTTTGCTAATACCTTCCTATTGTATTGCCATGCCATGTGTGAAGTCAAGACAACCTAGACTCCTCCGATGAAATGTGCCCCTTGATCTGTGGTTTGGACCACAGGGTGTTAATACATGATGTTATTATCCCTTACACCCTTTAGCCATCTCTCAATCTCCCTGGTCCACCTGGACCCTTGTATTCCGAGGGCACGCCCTGTGTCTGTGAGCGTTTGTATTGGGATAAAGTGTGCTCTAGGCTGAGGGCTTACAGCAAAGAGGTAGGCTAATCATCAGAAACCCTCCACACTTCCCCAATCCCATGCCTCCCCGCTTCCATTTATCAATTACAACTGTAAGAGTTCCTCTTTTTCCTGTTTATGATTTATTTAGATTTTTTTTTTTTTTATAATTTTGCGATGCTCTCGTCTACCCAATGAAACTTCTTGCCTGGAGTGCCGTTGGTTTCACTGGGGCTGTATGGCATGAGACTGTGTGCCTTTCAAAAGATTCAAAAGATAAATCTGTAGTCATCATGAGCTGGAGAAGAATTGATGTGTAGAGTCACTGAGAAATGTCTACTAAGTTGGAAGATTAAACCATTTTATACGACACAGTATACACAGTAGTATATGAATATATTTATACACACAGGCGCATGCATCCATACACTCTGTGATGTTGCATGCAAGACCACCGAGCCTCGAAACATACCCCTGGCCTCATACTGTACCGTGGAACCACTTTCTAGCATCAAAACAAAGCACTGGGGACAAGTTTATTGTTTTCTCTGTATTGTATTGTACAGAGATGTGACCAGGAATGCAAAAAACGCAAGAAACAGAAATCTCCTGTTAGAAATGAATGTAATGAATTGTGTGTCCAAAAAACCCTGAAAATACATATTCCAGATTATAAATGTTATGATTTACCCTCCTTTTAAAGCAGATGCATGAGGATCAGTGTATGTACCAGAGAAACACACTTTTTGTGTGTTTTGTTGTGTCACTGTGCTCAGCTTCACTGTGCAGTGTACATGCATGCTACGTGTGTACCGGGTAACTGGAATGGAGAATATACACCCAGTTAAAAATGCAGAGGCAACAGTGAAAACACACGCTGCAACGCTATTTCACTTGCCTCTATTATAAGGATAGTGTAGTTGGAGGGAGTGTATGATGACTTCTGTTCAGTAGCATCATTTTTGACCTTTTTCTTGCAGGCCAGCTTACCTGGTGACGGGAACAACAGCGACGCCAACTCCTCGTCAAGCGACATGTTAGACATTCTTCTCCATGAAGACTCCCGCTCAGGCACCGGCTCGGCCACCTCGGGGTCCATGGGCTCTGGGTCCAACGGCTGTGGAACCTCGGCCAGCGGAACGTCCAACAGCGGAACGTCCAACAGCAGAACGTCTAAGAGCAGGACGTCAAACAGCGGAACCTCCGGCAGCGGAACAGGTCTGTCCAGCAACTGAGCTTTTAAAAACGTAATTATGGATGAGATGATGTGAATTTTATTGATTCTCAAGGGTAAATTGGGTAATTGCAGCAGTAAAGAATAGAATATAGGTAGCAGTATGATAATACCAAGAAAATACCAAAGATTACAGATACAACTTTGTCTTCATTTGAGATTGTAAGAATTCATTCTCGGTTGACTGTTGGCAGACTAACAGATGTTTGCAGTCACAGAGGTACAAATTTACAGTCCAGTGGAAGAGCAAATGTGCATTTTGGATATTCACATTTTCTGATTTGTAAAGCAGATGTTCAAAGGTGCACTGTTAGCTATTCGCCTAATTTACAGATATAAATACATGTGTACAAAAATAAAACTTTGTAGCAAACGTTTTTGCTCCAAGTGCCCTATAATTATTTTGGGTTCTATGTATGTTATATATTCGGTCATGATGTACACCACATAGGCCTACATGACGTATGCTCTGACATCAAATTGAATAATGCCCTGTTGTTTGGGTGTCCTCAGGGAGCAACAACAGCAGTAACTACTTTGGCAGCGTGGACTCATCCCAGAACAGCCAGAAGGTCAAAGGTCACTTGAGCAGCAGCGAGGGAAGGCCCATGGAGGTGGAGCAGAACGAGCACTTCATCAAGTATGTACTGCAAGACCCGCTGTGGCTGCTCATGGCCAACACAGATGACAAAGTCATGATGACCTATCAGCTGCCCTCGCGGTGAGTGGGAGGATGCGCCCTATGACAGGAGTAGCTTAGTGGCCCTTTTAAACTCTTTGATCAGATTTATATTATCACCCTGTTGAATGTTTGGGGAGGTTATGCTGATCCTAAATCTGTGCCTGGACACAAGCTTCCCCTTAGCCAAAGTTTCCTGTATTCCTCATGGTATAATTGGGCTGCAGCAAAAGCAACACTGTTTTACCGCATTCTCCTGCACACCATAGCTGCCCTGTGTGAACAGCTAAAAATGGCTGATTCTTGCTTCACCTATGCTTTGTTAAACCACTTGTATCTTAGTCCATTTGTATGCTCACATTTATGCTTGATAGACTGTGTGAGTTGCACAAAATTTCCATTGCTGCCAAACTTCTCTCAAGGGAAATTATGAATTAGTGTGTGAGTTTGTGTCTGGTGCCATCTAGCAACACACTTGCAGTGACACATTTTGACCACTAGGTGGCACACAGACAACAAAAACACAAAGTCACTAGAAAAAAGAGGCTAGGCATTATCTACATTGTAGGCAATTTTAGTGACAGACACTGTTTATCTAATAGTTAAGTGTTTCTTTGCTCTCACTGTTGAATACATTTAGAAGATCTATTCCCTTCCTGTATCTAAACCTCACCCCCAGATTTTCCCCCATGATTTATCAGATATGAGTGTGGAGTAGTAGTATATTGGGTGTGAACTTATGTGTGCGTGTGTGTGTGTGTGTGTTTGTGTTTGGGTCTACAGTGACATGGAGAAGGTGCTAAGAGAGGACAGAGAGAAGCTGAGGCAGCTACAGAAGAGCCAGCCACGATTCACCGAGGACCAGAAGAAGGAGCTGATGCAAGTTCATCCCTGGATGAGGAGGGGAGGCCTGCCCAAGGCTGTAGACATCAAGGTAGAACAGAATACCTCTTTGTCTCTCTCTCTCACACACACACACACACACACACACACACACACACACACACACACACACACACACACACACACACACACCTGTGGGTCAGGGTTGTAGTCAAGGTGGGTTTATCAACTCGGTTTATCCAACTTTTTAGGGATGACATTATTCTTTATGACATAAATTCTTAGTATACATTACATTAAGTGTGGTCTTTTAAGGAAAAAGTTTAACATAAATACTTAACATTCAAGTGATAGATAGATAGATAGATAGATAGATAGATAGATGGATAGATGGATAGATAACTTTATTGATCCCAGGAGGGAAATTGAATTGTCATAGCAGCCAAGATACATTAAAACACAGATAACAAGATACATTAAAACACAACAGATAAAATAGTAAAATAGTTGATGCAAAATAAAAGAATAAAACAGGTTATTAAGAGTAAAAGAATGACAATATAGAGGAGTGTGAACATAATATCCCCTGTACATAGAATTAAAAGACAGATTAAAAATATGTCTTTAACCTTTTCTTGAAAATACCAACAGAGCTCGTCTTTCTGAGATCTTGTGGGAGGGTAAAGAGTTTAGGAACTGGGTCTTGTTTTGAGATGTTTCTTTAAAGAACACACTCTCTCTCTCTCTCTCTCTCTCTCTCTCTCTCTCTCTCTCTCTCTCTCTCTCTCTCTCTCTCTCTCTCTCTCTCTCTCAGACACACACTCTGATCTTTCTCTCTTCAAATCTAAAAGCCTCTCTCCTTGTCTGTTTGTGCTGTGCAGGTCTGCTCATGCTGTGAAGACGCCTCACAGGCGGCGGCGGCAGAGGAGCAGCCAGATCTGGACATTGGGGGGACGGAGACGGAGACGGGGGAGGTGAGCTGCGCGAGGAGAGCCAGGGAGGAGCCGTCGAACACCCTGCTCACCTCCTGCCCTGGCCCTGGCTCCTAGCCAGCCACCGCTGTCAGTTGGACACTGAACTTCTCAATATCCTCAGAATTCATCTCTCACCCGGTGATGTTCAGACCTGCCTAAGGATCGTCAGCCTCTCGTTCTGCATGACTGTGACTATCAACAGCCTCCTCTGGAGAGGAAACAGTTCAAAGGCGACATCACTTAGTGACCAGGCCCCCGGCTCTTAGCACCAGCTATGATTTACATCCGCCATTACTGTCTCTGTCTTGCTTTATTTATGAGTTGTACCTGTGTGGGTGCTATAAAGACTTGTGGCTCATACAGGGCAGACTCTTGTTTAGAGCCTGAACGTAGCTGAAGTCAAAATACATTTGGGCTTCACTGGAGAAATGGGTTAAATGGCTTTACTGGGCAAGGTTTTTAGGAGCTCGGGAGGAACACATCTATAGGAGCCGGGCTCTGTGTGCGTTGGTTCGTTTGTTCGGGTGTAACACTTTCTGCCATGCACAGTGCTCAGAGGAATTACAGTATGCACTGTGTAGGCAGCGCAGAGTCTTGCATAAGGGAAATCCGGTGTGCGCTCGTACACCAGGCGGTACGGTAGAACAGACAAACAATTGGAGGCAGCTTTAGGTTTTCATTCTTTTAAATTCATCCGTGTCTTTCTTCATTCTTCAGTTCTTCACTAGATAAAACATTGATCTCAGTATCAGCTGTGAACCCTTTTGCTGACTTTGCTTTTCAGCCGCCTTTTGGGTCTGAGAAACAATTAATACGTTAAACTCCAACCATAACTCATTTCAGTGGTTGTTAAAAAGTTTGTAGTCGCCAGTGACTCTAAACATATATTTTTATACAGAAAATAATTGTTGCTGAAAAGCAGATGTATGTGTTTTTAAATTGTTAAAGAAAAACCCAGCATAAAAAGCAAGGAGGACCAATATATGAGATTAATATTTATGTAAATACTATTTAAAAATGTGAGTTGTGTAATTATTTTAGGACAGCCTCCACCATAGACTGTTAAATACTAGAGAGTAGTTGGTAGTCTATGGTGGATCTTGTGTATAATATGAGGAAATGTAGGTGGTTTCACCCAGTTTAAAGGTGTCCTGCAACATCTTTGAAATCGTCTCTTGTAGCCCCTCATACACGGAGAAGAGCATCCTGTAGTAGCAGCTGAGGCTCATTACCCTGCAGAACAAATGTGTGGTCACTTTTGAAGTTAATTTTTAGGGTTATTGCACGGGCATAAAGCAATTCTAACAGATGTCAGATGAGTTTGTCAATACTTTTCTATCCTTTTAAATGCTGTGCTATAATTTGAGATGGAAAAAGTTCACCACTTGGCTACTTGCACATTTCCTGACTACTGTCTGTACCGCTTGTCATTTGTCTTTCTGTGCTTCTGTTGGATTGACACTGACAAAAATGCACATTACGTTTGTTAAAATCTATCGAATAAAAATGTTGGGTTATTAAAAACTTAAAGCGTCTGTTGTTTATTGAGAGACTGAGTTGCAGTGTTTTGTCCCAGGATATAGAAGATGGAACAGAGAAGAGTCTCTAGACAGAAAACTGCAGGCTGACAAGCAGCTTTGTTTCTTCCATGCAGGCCAATTGGATAATGTTTGTCAATTCACTGCGTTTTACTGAGAGCTTGTTTGCAGAGTGATATATTAGGCTAATTTGGACAAATGCTTTAGACTCATTTAAGATTGCAGTTGTTTAAGAGCCGATGACCAATTAATGAGTGTAAACGACTTGATAAGTTATTGCCTGTTGCCCGCAGATGGACAATTTGCAAATGGCGGGGGGCGGGCGGGGGGGGGGGGGGAGTGAAACATTTGATATAGCCTGAACTGACGTAGGGATACGATGAAATACAATGTATTCAGTGTTTGGCTCGTTACTCAAAAAAAGCAAACATCGTTACATCTTACTTTTCCGATACACCCCCCAAAACCGGTTGCCTCCTCTCTTACGTTCAAAAATCAGGTTAACTCCTTTATCTGACTGTGAATGAGCAGGGAAACCAAATACCGTTAATGTCTGATATTCATTTTTTTTGCTCGATAAAATCAGTGGGAATTTAGCCCACTTTCACTCGGAGAAAGTAAACTTTTCTGCTATTTCTCATCCAAACTAGCTTAGTGTGTGAAGATGACAAACAGTTTGGCTATGACCAAACAAATCACAGGCTGGGGATAATTCATATAGTTTTTGAATAATAGCCCACAACTTCAATCTGATATTTAGGGGGGGGGGGGGGGACAAAAGTTAATTCTTTTTTTGATTGATTACTGTAATATTACAACTGACATTGAAGCAGTAATTCGTTCCTCTTCCCCTTCCTGGGAAAGTCGTTACCTCCCTGCATCAATGCAATGCTGTAATGTCCGACCCCTAAAATCACATTGCAGATGGTATCTACTGCAGACTCCATGCCTCAGCAGGTTTGATCAAAGCGGCCACGGTCACACACACACACACACACACACACACACACACACACACACACCCTCCCCCCTCCCCTCTGTTCACACCTTACTTCCTCCAGTTTGAGGACGAGGTGCGAAATTTCAAAAGCTGCCCTCCCGCAGCGGTCATTTACACCTCCGCAAATCCGGTCTACCCTATATCCAGGCATCACAACACACATCTGAGAGGAAGATCCTGAAGTGTTTCAGGCTGAGAAGACGTATTGTGAGTTTGATATTAGGCTAAAAGAGAGTTATCCAAATAGGCTATTCAGTATCTTTGCATAGGCTCCTACTGTAAGAACCTCAGGGTGGCTAAATATTTAAAAAGACAGAAAGTAGACCCACATAACAGTTTGGGCGGATGGGAAGTCAAATCTTAGATGCCGAGTGTCTCAGAACTGCACTCAATTCCAAGACCACCATATATGAAAACATCCTGTCCACACACACTATAAACTATTAATCCCTATTCATTTAATTTCACATGAGAGGCAACGATTCCCTCTAAATAGGACGAATGTTTTGTGTGTGCGGACAGTGTAAGAAGTAACACTAGTAGTGGACATCACAGGAACAGAAGAGGTGGCAGCTGAGCAGAGATTAGCAGGACCCAGACCGGGTTAAGGATTGCTTTCTTTTCTTATTCATCTGTAGCTGTGGGAGCTGATGGTGCGGAGGCAGAACAGTGTCTGTTGCTCTCACCAGGCCTACAGAAGATCTGTCTGAAAATACAGACAAGTTTGAAAAGCGTCTCAGTGGATGAACACTGGACTCCTGATCCTGCTAAATCTGCCTCCTGCTGGTATAGAGGCAGATTCAGAAAATCAAAACAGTTGTATATGGAACTTGGCAATTTGGGTCCACAGATGAGAAAAGAGCTTTACATTGTCCTGTGTTGAAAGGTGATCCACACAGCAAACCTATGCCTATAAAATGAAATAAAATGAGAAATTGTATAGTCTGAGTTATAGCCCATAAGTAAGCAAATTATCTTTTATTTCCCTTCAGAAATGAAGACAGGACTTCCACGCCAAAAAGCTGAACACAAGCCGAGTTATAAAACCCATTTGTCAAGTCCTAGGAGAAGCCATATAAGGAATGAGTGAGTGGATTACTCATTCACACCTCATAAATGCCTACGATGTGCTGAGGGATCTTCGAGAGTGCACACAAATGGCCCACAATCGCAGCATTATAACTAATATCTTGAAAACAACATCTGTGAACAGTTGGTGTGATCCCTCTGTGTGTGAAATGCAACCTGTTTGAATGGGGGGGCTTCACTGGCCAAGAATTAGCTGAGCTCTTTGTACCAGCAGGAGTTTATGTAACACAATGAACTAATTGTTAGCCACATAGGCCTAACTGAGTTTATAGGGAAAAGCAAATAGGATTAAAGCAAAGGGGATTTATCAAAAGACATTTATTGAAAAGTCAGTGTAAGAGTTTGAGCATAGGAAAATCAGCTGAGGTAGCCTAATAACAAGTCATTTGACATTTATAAATACACAGTTGCAGACATCCTAAATACGAAATAATTTACACATGACTAACTCTGCATTACTAGTGGGACAGGTATCTTCTATACTGCCATGCAATACTGAACAAGTAAATATTTACATATGCATTTACCCCCCCCCTTCATTGAAGGTATAAACCAATACACTTCCAAATGAAGACCCTACAAGTCAGTTACTGACCTCTGCAAAGCGGATTTAAATACATAGTTAATTTCTTAAATAATTTTTAGTTTAATTGCAATTCCAGAATAAAGAAGAGCTTCTCAAATGCCATTCAACAAGCTGTCAAAGTTGTCATGCCAGCAGTTTTATCCTGACTTACAGTAGGCCTATCCCACACAACAGCCTAGCACAAAGCATTATTCCTCTATTTTAAAACATGCATGGCCTATTCCTGTTTTTAATCATCTACCATGGTCTCCACATTGACTTGGAATACGTTAAAGAAGGCAAACTCAAGACATCCTGGCTGTCAACCTCCTCTGCAGAAATATGGCTTTGCTCGGAGTCTGTGTCGTCCAGGTCAGAGCAGAGGTCGTCGGTGGAGGAGGTGGAGGGGGCCGGGGACACCAGAGCCGTGTACATGCTCTCAGGCAGGGGCCAAGTGCTGCTGTTGTTGCTGCCGGGACAGTCCGCCATGATGTCCGACAGCATCACCCGGAGACGGTCCTCGTCGTTCAAGGGCATGCTCTCCAGGAGGTGGTTCAGCAACTCCGCGGCGATTGCTGGGTCTATTCCCGGACAGCTGGAGACAAAAGTGTGCACCTCGTGCATGCACTGGATGTAGCCCGCTGCAAACCTCTCGCACGCCTCCCGGTTCACCGCGTCCACCTCTGGGGAAACACAACACACATTAGAGTTAGATAGAAACCCTAATAAACAACACACAAACTGGGAAAACTCCAACTATTAAACGGATAGTTCCGAACACCCGGTCCTCAGTTCTGATTGGCTGAGTCGCGTTCGAAGCCGTTGTAACGTTCCTGATACACTCACACCTGTGACAATTAATTTAAATATTAATGCGCTATAACCGAAAAGCACCGGTACTTATATGTCGCTTAGCAACCACTTAGTTTAGTCACATGTTTAAGAACTACTGCTTGGCAGAAGACTGACATTTGTTATTAGGCGTATTAACCTATTTAATGGCTATCGATTAAAAGTAGCCTAATTTTAACTGAACTTTTGCTTTTGACAATTGTGTATTCTCAAGTAGGCTAAACACCAACGTTTACCTTGAGCCTGGCTTTGCAGGATGTTCTCCACCCGTTTCACTGTCATCTCAAGCACTTCGGCATTCTCCATCTTTGATTGCAACTGTGGGTGACAAATAGTTCTGCTTTAGTTTCTCAGTTATTCAAGACCGTCCAAGTCGTTTTCAAGAACAACCCAGTGTAAAATAAGGAGGAAAAAACATTTTGCATATCATCTTACGTCTGTGCCTGCAATGAGAACTCGGAGTTCTTGTAAACTTTCATTGATGCGAGCCCTTCTTTTCTTCTCGACCAGAGGTTTCCTGATCTGTAAAAACAGTACGGCACATTTGAGAGATTTTGCCAGCTTTAAGAACATATATAATACCAATAAGCCCTCAAATAGCCTATGCCCTTACCTTTCTGTCAGCTTTGGTGCCACTATATTTATCATCTCTGTCCATTCCGTTTGTGTTATTACGGATGGGGGCCATGTTGAAGTTTAACCCAGGCGCTGCCAAAAAGAAAAGCCTGAAGCTTGTCGTAATCCACAGAGCCGTTACAACTTGTCAATGGGACAGATGGCCGGCGACCCCAGCTGCCAACAAAGCGTGCAGAGGGACACTAGGCTTGTTACTGCCGCTTCGAGAGGGCATGTACTAGGTATATATGACGGTTAATTTACATGTGAATAGGTGAACTAGCTACGCGAGTGTGACAGCGAGTGCGCGCAGTGCTCGTACCCGCCAACGGTCGGTCATGGCTTTTGTCCCAAGTGCAACTCTGTCTGACTGCAGAGGGAAGACTTGAAATACTAAGTTAAATTCAAATATGAGGTGTGCATACATTTAAACAACTTCAGTTATAGCATACAGCGGATACAACTATCATTAAAAAATGGATAGACCTATAAAAAACACATTTATTTTACATTTGGACGCAAACATAGGCTATAACAACAGGAATATGCAATGTCTACATGTAATTTAGTCTGACCAGCTGTTCCTACAACATCTGGCTAACTGCAACACCCACAAGCATGGCATTCATCGGGAACATTTAGTATTTAATATTAATATCTATTAACATTAACTAATAATGTGTGATCATCTCACTGTCTACTGGCAATTTTCACACTGCATCATTAGTCACCTTTTCGTGTATTTCATGCTTGATTGTGAGCCATCAGCCCACCCATTAGGACCAGTAGGGACTACTCTCCAACCTTTGGAAACTCATTTGAATTGGAAGATGGGCGCCATTTGTCAAGTACAGCGCCACTCTGAGGAATTTCAGTAGGCTACCTATAGATCATTACAATGTAAAGAGCCTATAGCCGGATTGAGAAATCAATGAGCTGCCTGAACCCGATACGTTGTAAGCAATTGACCAAAGAACGAGTAAAGTTTTTGCATCACTAACCTAAGTTTCCATAATAGTGTTCAAAACACCCCTTTATTTTTTTTAATTCAAAATACTAGCGTCTGTAGTGAATCACATGGACACATTGCCATGACTAGTCACATATGCTGATGGAAGCTGTGTGTATGTCTGAGCGAATTTGCATGTGTTGTGGGGTTTGCATTTCTAAGGGAGAGAGGCATTAAGATTTGTAGTTGTTTGGTCAGTGACCTCCACTGATAGGTGGGAAATGCTTGCACTGCTGATAACTCAAGGCTGTGTTTAAATGTGGTCATTGAAATGTTCACATCTGATCTTTGACAATGACTTTTCAAGAATTTATTCCTGAAATCTACAAAAACGTATTTATCTTTTGAGAATCCTTGTGTGAATTTGTAACCACACACTCGGATTTGCTTTGATGTTCACTCATAGATCTAATAATGCTTTTCAAGACAAAAAACATTTTCAGTACATGTGGTGTAACATTGTCTATAGAAGACCCCCTTCATGAAAAAGAGTGGGTTTGATGATGCTCTGGAGAGACTTCATTGAAATTCAGATCAGAATATCTTCCTTTGTTTCATGTTATGGCATTTTCTGTTATGGCAATGTTATGGCATCTTTCATGTAAAATATGTTCTGTTTATGTAGGCTATATGTAGGCTACCCGTTTTACCAGTGCATGGTAATTATTAGCTATAGTAATTCATAAAGCAGCTTTCTCAGACTGTATTGAAAAGTGCTTGAAGAGTGAAAATCAAGCTAATTATATTATGATCATGATTATTATAACTTTATTTGCAGTCTTGTCTTGTTTCTAGCAGCAGTGCTGTCGATGCTTGAAACATCATAGCATTTCCGGATGATCAGTGTGTTACGGAGAGGAGAGGCAGCTTTAAATAAAATACGGAACGCACTACCATATCTGGAGTTTACCTTCAGAATAAGAGACCCGGGGGGCTTTGACATCGACGAATGGGAGAAACGAGGGGATTTCTCCGTTAGGACAACTTCTAACATTGAAAAACATTTAATTTTATGATAGAGAATACATAAAGAATGAATATTGTTTGATATTTATACATTTAATTTGCTCCTCGACTCTTATTTTGATAGCGGAGAGGAGGATTTTCCTGCAGACCCACACACAGTTTGTTCGTCAGAGCGGACGCTCCTCTGAGGTCACACAGCCCGTGTGAGCAGGCGGGGGCGAGACGGTGCCGCCGCTATATATTCCTCCCGGCTCGGTGGATGAAACCAGTGCACTAAAACAGACAGACAAAGCAAACATACAGACATGGTGAAGATAACTTTCCAGCCTGTTTCGGCGCAGAAGCCTGAAAAGGAGAACGATGGAGACAAGATTATTATACCTCAGGCGCACGTGAGTTTACAGAATCTCTGTCTTTGTTTCATGTTATGGTATTTTCTGTCATGTAAATATGCTTTTTTGTTACGTATAATTATGTACCCTTTTTACCAGTGCATATAACTAAATTATGCCTATGCTTATTAATCATGCTCAGCTATGATATTTGGTGAAATGAAAGAGTGGGGCTATTAGCCTATTGCTTAACATAATAGCCTATTCATGTATCAACACAGCACGTGATGAGATTTAATGCGGTAAAGAATGATCATGAAAAGGAAAACAACCACCAACATAAACAGAAGTTAATATACTTTCAGAAAAGCATTCATTTATGTTTTTTGCCTCTAAAGACCATATCTTCGTGTAACTTACCTCATCCTGATACTTCTCACTATGATGCAGGCTATGTGAATTTATGACGACCTAAAAATGTGGGTAAAGTGTATTCTGCAAATAAACAGCTGTGGAAATGATTTTAGGTCAGTTTACCTTCCAGTACACCCCGGTACCTTAGTGGTTCACACCAGGTTACACTGCGGTATGTCAGCTTGTTATGTTGCAGCTGGTGGTGCAGTCATATAGGTCAATATTTGTAACAGAAGCCCTCGTTATTGGAAAGATGTCTCTCCCTAACATCGAAACAGACACCAACTTGCAGGCCAGCACAGCCTGGGGATGTTGACATTACGTCACCTTTGTTTGGGGACACTGCAGATGGGAGAAGTGCTGTCATTGTCAGTCTTTTAAGGAGAATATGAGACCGTCACTCTTAGATTCATAACGCATTTATATTTAAAATTCCCCTTCCCCTAGTCGGTAGGGTTGCAAATAGGCATAATAATTGTCGAATTGGGAAAACAACTGCGCCGTCAGATGCAATCACTGCGCCAGTCATTACGTCACCGCCGAGGTGCTGTTACCACATGATTCCTGCAGGTCGCGTCTGAGAGGGCCGGATCTTTGACGTGAGCGTGGTAATCCAGGATCATGGTGTACAGTGGTCGTGTCTGAATGACAGGTGTAGGCTCGGGTAGAGAGGATAACACTGATATTTCACATTTGAACAACATTTTTGCACAAAAAGGCACCGATCTCCTTTGTGCACCTGCTCTCTGCCCCACATAGTGTCTAGATAGCAGTATATAGCAGTTAATAGCTTAAGATAATAGCAGTATAACCAAAGAGATTAAACACCAACATAAGTGCTGACATGAGCAAAAATATGGGTAGATATTCTAGTCGTAGGTATATTTGAAATATTCCTGTATCTTATGAATAGGACGGATAGAGTCTGGAGAAACTCCTCAGTGTAGATATGAGTTCTTCATTGGAGGGACCATGAGTTCAAAATGTAATTTGGCATCTGGCACACAATGGGCTGCGTCAATCTAAGCCTGTTTAAGCCTGGTCTTTTTTTCCCCAAATACACTCTGTACACAGTAAAGTACATATATGACGCATGCATCACTTATACAAGTTTATTTGAACCCGTTTACCCTGTCAACAGATATACAACACATGATCTCAACGTTGTGTGGCTCTGATTGGCCGACACGGTGGGCTAGGCGTCAGAGGCGGTGTGTGTAGACCTATTAATACGACCGCCTCTGTCTAGGGACTCTCTGCTCCACGTAATTGTTCTCATTTTTGACTCCCGCTGAGAGTGCCAGCTAACTATCTACAAATATGGAGCGTGGAAGTAGGCCTCTAAGAATAGCACCAGACAGCCACGTGCCAGCATCTTCGTCAGAGCCTGGCACAATCTGCCGCCTCCTCTGCGATTCTCCGTAGCAACAGTAGTACGGAGAGGCAGCAGATTGACTGAGAGACTGTGGGTGGGCATCTGGCGTGGCTCATCCCAGTCCGGCCTACGTCTACCAGATCTCCTCCGCTGACTAACTGCTTGGCAACCACCAGTTGTCAGAATTAGCTCTGCTACGATTTGGACTTTGCACAGGAAAGCATGGCAGTGTGAGGGAACATTTTGTTCACTCATGCAGCACTGTATTGTTGGATGTGATAGGCATTATACTGTATGGGCCAATATACCTTAAGCTATATGGCCTTGTGACATTCATCATGGTCTAATAGACTGGATCGGTGTACCCTGCTCACACCATAATCTAAAGCTTAAATAACCTTTCCTTGTCGACCTCGGCCTGTTTTGTAACCAAGTTGCTCTTCTATCAACAGGAGGAGCTGGTTCTCCCTCTCAGGCCCAAGAGGTCCTTCCTGAACGGCCTGTGCTGCCTCACCTTTGGCCTGGTGGTCTTCATGTCGGGACTGGTGCTGGCCTCCATCTATGTGTATCGCTACTACTTCATACCTCAGGTTAGGTCATGTTTCCAATAGTGCAACATGTAAAAAGATGTTAAAAAACATAATCGTTAAAAAAAACTGTCATCAAGTTAAAGTAACCGCCACATGCTAACTCGGTTGCTTTGCCTTCATCTAGCAGATCCCAGAAGACAGCTTGTTCCACTGTCGGGTTGTCTATGAGGACTCGGTGTTCGCTCCACTGAGGGGCCGACAAGAACTTGAGGAGAACGTCGGCATCTACCTTGATGACAACTACGAACAGATCAACGTACCTATGCCACACTTCGGAGGCAGTGATCCCGCCGACATCATCCACGATTTTCACAGGGTAAGAGAGACAATCATCCCTGCTTACTTTACTGCAGTAGTTTCAGTAATGCTCACGGGTTCTCACTGTCTTTTCATGTCAAACTGCTTCAACACGGCTCATGTTTTGACTTTTCACATTCCAGGGCCTCACAGCTTATCACGACATTGCACTGGACAAGTGCTACGTCATTGAGCTGAACACGACCTTGGTTATGCCTCCGCGGAATCTGTGGGAGCTGCTTGTCAACGTCAAGGTGAGTTGCCATATTCACCGCTGCTGTGCCTTGTAAAGCAGCTGTCAGAGCGTTATTAGAGATAAATGGCTGTCTGAGTGAGTGAAGGACAGCGTGTTCCCACCTCCCTTCCTGTCTGCTGCCTGCAGAAGGACAGGGTGATTCATTTTTTTTTTTTTACGTGAAAGCACAGTATAATGGGTGCGCGTCAATGTAGTAACCTCTGTGATGTGATTGTTCCCTTCCCACAGAGAGGGACATACCTGCCTCAGACCTACATCATCCAGGAGGAGATGGTGGTGACAGGCAGGGTGAGGAACATGCGGCAGCTGGGCCCATTCATCCACAGGCTCTGCTACGGCAAAGAAACCTACCGCCTCAGACGCCGCAACCAGCGCCGACGTGAGTGCAAATACACACACACACACACACACACACACATCCCAGTTTATTCACTTCCCTTCCTATCTATTCAGCCGCCCCCTTTTCATGCAAGGTAGTCCCTCGGCAATGTGAGATGCTAAATAATGTGTAACGAGTGCTGGGTCATTTCCGCTAATGTGTCACACATCGCATACGGCAGCCGATGTGAGACGCAAAGTCATGTGATTATGTGCTAGGAGCTCTCTGTACCATGAAGTGAGAAAAGTATTCCACTAGTGAGTCAGTGGGCATCCACGGGTGTGAGCAGTTTGTTTTAGTGAGAGTGTGTCTGTTATGGGAGTGAACCTAAAGAAAATGAATAACGCCAGGACCAGATAAGGAGTTCCTTCCACGTCTGTGCGTTTGTGCATGTGTGAAGATTTCAGGCAGCCTCCCACAGTGTAAAACCCTCCTCTAGCAGCTCCTCGTATGATTATCATGTCAGTTGGTGTGTGTATGTGTGTGTGTGTGTGTGGGCTCAGCCTGGGAGCTTCCTGCTCTGTGAGTCACTTATAGTACGCAGGACAGATCCACACACTGTGGAGGAGGCGAGTGTTGCGTATGAGCAATATCTTTGTAGACGCTGCATTACCCACTGGCCTGACAGTTGTAGAAATTCATGTTACAGACTTCCTCTGGAGTACATATATGGGTTTGCATTTTGAGAATAAACTACGACAGATTAAAGACCAGGACTGCAGGCAGAATGGTAGCAGTTCAAGTGATATGGAAACCGCAAATCTCCTCTACTGCTTCGGTAGACTACGCATTTCCTGAAAGTCTCTTCTGTTTCCTTCCAGGTATTGACAGGCGCGAGACAAAGAAGTGCCACAGCATCCGTCACTTCGAGAACACTTTTGTGGTTGAGACTGTCATCTGCGACAGGATCTAGACCTGATGCGGGATTCTCAAACCATCCAACTCTGAAGCCAATTTCAAACCATACCTCTTGAATTCTTTAGGCTTTTTACTGCACTTTATGAGCGAGTATTTGTCCGTCAGTTTCCGAGTTTTTTTTGTTTTTTTCTGTTTTCTTTTTTTTGTCTCAAGTCTCAAGGATTGCTCTCTTATTGTTCATGTTTGATGTTCAGGTCTTTTGTATTCAGATGGTCTGTATATTTGGATGATGTTATAAATGTATTCAGATATATCTGTAGCTTGTCATGTTGCGCAAAAGGTGTTGATTTGTGTCAATTTGTGACATCTGCATCGAGAAACTTGACTTGATTTAAATTTATTTTACATACAGTATGTCCTCGTGGTTTTTTTTTTTTAACCCAGTGCACTGTGGGTAATGGTGACGATACCTGGGGGCAAAAAACAGGCTGCTTGCACTGTGCACTTGTCAATATTTGTTTCCTGATTAATTTTGTTTTGGATGTCAGAAAATGGCAAAACATACCTCATGTAGTTTAGACGTTTCTTTGCCGGTACTTATCATTGACAAATTGTGTAAGTAACTTTTGTTTGTTGATTGTTCCTAAGCAATATATACTGTAAATGGATTTTCTCCTGGATTTCATATTGTTACATGCATAGATTTTTATCTGAAATCAACTTGTGTTGTGAATGATCATTTCTTTATGGTTCGTCTATTTCCTTTGGTATCTTCCACTTTCCTACTCCCTGGATATCCCATGGCTTTAGACTGTATTTAGTAGCAGTGCTTTTGATGGACAGAAGGAACCAAAGTCTGCAGTCACCAATGCTATGCTTAGTGTTAAGGATCTATTAAATATTTAGAAAGAATGCTTTATAGTTTAGATGGCCTACTGTAGATGATATCAAAGGCTAAAACTCTTTTTGTCTTGCTCTTCCTCCTCATGGTTGGATTTGCCTCTTGTCTTTAGCTGTGGCCAGTTCCCAATCCTTACTATCTTGTCATTATTATCTCTACCATGTTCATCCGTCCCACCTTAAATAACAATTAAGGTTTCTTTCTACTGTATGATCTGGAGCAAATCAGTCTCTGTTGAGAGAGACCTGTGGTATGTGCTCATATATCATTGTCTTGGATACTTTCTCCTGCTGTACAGTCAGTTCTGCTTGTAATATCTTGCTGCTTTAAGAATAAATTCAACAAATCAAACATTTTCTTGTCTTTTGAATGTTCAAAAGTAAAAGTTTCAGTAAAGCATACAAATCACCAGTCTGTAACTTACAGGCTTGTATAACTGGAGATCATGTTTACAATGTGGCACTGAAAACCAGCAGCTAGCTTTTAAAAAGAGAATATCAATATTTGTGCTTTGTAGACACTTCCTGTACAGTCATATTGCACACAACTGATGCAGGCATTATGTAACTGGGACATGCCAAGCCCCAATCTGTGCTGTTCTCTCTCTCTAGGACATGCTATGCATATATTAATCTGTGATGCTTGATATGTGTGGATGATGTTATTAATGGCTAATGCAGAAGTTGTTGCTTCAACACGTTAACTTCATCTTGCACATCACAATTTGAATTCCTTGTGGTTCAACACATTCCACTTTCATTTGAATTCAAAGGGAATATCATTCAAGTTATTATTTCTGAAAAGGAACAGTTCTCTCAGAAGGGAAGAAATGATAGAACAATAGAGTTGATGTGTAATGTCATCAGAAGATAAAATCTGGAGTGAGCAACACTTAGAGTTTCAGAACTGATAACACAGCTTTAGAATAAAGCTCCTTTGAAACACAGACAAACCTTCTGTGCCGAGACAAAATCCAGTGTGCTAATCATTATCTTTAGAGCTGTTCAAGATTTTACATCTTTGTGATCATTTTTAGGTCTAGGTTTAGTTTATTGGCACACACAAATGACCATAAAAAAGTGGAAAAAAAGGCCAGACATACAAAATGCAGGTGAGATCAAGAAACCCCATGGCTTTATAAAAACATTCATGACAAAAACATCATGACAAACAGAGGTGAATTGGACACAGAAACCAAATGACATCAAACTCAACACAGAGGAGGTGCAAAATGCATTTGCCTAAATAGCAAGTAAGGGATGTAAATGAAAAAAAAAAACAAAAAAAACACGGTCACTTCTTGTTTCTGGCTTTGGAAGGGAGTTTCTCAAGTTCACAGATATTTATTGGATATTCTAGACAATAGGAATGACATAATATGAATTCCCCTTTAATAATGCTAGTGCCATGCAGAAATATGAACACCGTCCATCATTACCAGAAGGTGACACTGTTCTTCATGAGCAAACAGAGGTAACAAAATGTACAATGTAGCACTTCACATTCAAATGTAGCTTGTTTTATATTTAAAAAACAGCCTGAAGCTAGAAGCTGGCCTTTCATAATTTAATAAACAATATTACACAGGCTCTGTCGACTGTGCATGCATCATACAAATTCAAATATTAATTAAAAAAAATACATTTGCATACATTGTACCCAATAGCATGTCACATATATACATTGCAGTGAGGCTAAGAAAAGGTGAAAGAATAAACATAAACAAAAGTCAACCTGGATTATATCAAAAAACAAACTTTCCAACTATTAACTACTAAATAATAAAGTAATAAAGTTCCTTAATTTTACTGCTTGTTAAGTATTTATGTTTAACTCTGGTTTATTTCCTGTTTTTATTTATTATGTGAAGCAAGTTCCAATCTGTCATTGTAGTACGACACCTCCTATTGAAACATTGTCACCCTGTTACTGTTTATATAGTGATTTACTGGATGACTATGCAAACATAGCCCACCTCAACGTCAAATTCTTCAAAAATGTGCCAGTCTACCCAAAATTGATATGGTAAAATACATTTCTGATTGTATCTTTACAGTTTATTCTGTGTCAGTCATGGATTAAATTTTCTCCATTTCTGAAGTAAGTTACAAAGTGCTGAAGAACAAAGCAAAACATTTCAACAATCAAGATAATAATAATGATAATAATAATAATAATAATAATAATAATAATAATAATAATAATAATAATAATAATACGCATTATTTTATGAAGTAAAAGCATTAGTTTATGAAAATGAGTTTTCAGTTCTGTCTTAGAAGAAGATACATAATTTGTTAATTGTATCTCCTTAACCAAATTGGCACAACCAAATTGTCTTTAATCTTCATTTATGTATCTACGGCTTCACTTCTGTATAAAGGGAGTTAAAAGCTCTGCAATGTAAGTGGGTGCCAAGCCATACTGATTTAAAATGAATCACACTGGGACGGTTATTTGGTCATGACCGATGTGTAGCACTGGGTTTGGGTTAGGGTTACGACCTGAGTGCTTTTAACCATCTCATGTGCTTGCCCCGTATATGTCCTGAAACCATTTCAGAAATGTGTCGCACTGTGGCCTACTTGTGGTTTTTCTTGATTTTGGGTGGCAGAACGTTCAATGCTGTTTACAGACACAAAAGGGACTGTTGGCTTCCTGTCACTGGACCAGATCGCTTATCATCTGTTTCCATGTCACATCTGTTTCCCACACTTCATTTGGGCATTACTATGAGTGGTGTGGTAAAGATCATACTCAGGCACACTGCATCCCCACCTATTACTCTTAGGGCGTACATAGTATACCTATCTACCAACCTATTGACGCATAATACAATCATAATGGGTGGTAGAATCACAAAATCCTCTCCTCTGCAAAAACTACACCACTGCTGCCTATCAAGTTTCACTACTCTTTCAAAGCTTAAAACCTAAAGACGAGTGAGATCTTCGCTTGACTTGCTCAGACCTCTGATGTGCTAAAGGTGGGCCTTCGGCTGGTTATGGACGGCCTGAATGTGTTTGTGGTGCTCCTCACCTCGTGGGCGATGAAGTAGTAACACAGAGCGTCCAGGCAGCAGGTGATGTTGGCCAGGCACATAGCTGTCTGTATGAACAGGCTGATCCTGGTCTTCGCGCCGCAGTCCTCGATCACATCTTGCCGCACCTGGGGTGATATGAGTGGTTAGAAACAGGGTGTGCACATACGAATCATCCCTTTCATCTCAGAAAAACACTAGAGTTAGTACAGTGTGAATTCTTGCTTTGTGGCTTTGCGTCTTATTGTCAGGATATTTTGAAGATGATTTCTACATGCATCTGATTTCCTTGCTCCATCATGCTTTTTTCCCCCCTCCCTTGCGCTAGATTTTTCAGTCATGTTACACTGCTCTACGCATGTTACACGGCAGTACTTGTTAGTTCTGTCCTGATGCCTGTACTTGTCACTTTTTGTCAATCAACACCAGACAAGACCAGAGTTTCTTCCTCATTATTTGCAGCCCCCCATTGTTATTACCTCAACCTATATCAGACTCAGAATCAGATTTATATTCGCCAGGTACATTTTCACATACTAGGAATTTGACTTGGTGAGGTTGGTGCAGTGCAATAAACGGACATTTAGACAGACAAACAAGCAGCAATCAAGCTTTACAAATAGAATTTAAATATCAAATGTCAGAGACAAAGAAGTAAAGAAAGAAGAGATTCCTGAAAATATATACAGTATATACAAGTGGGGCTTTTTACAAGGGCTCAATAGTAAGTTGCGTTTTCTTTATTATTCTCAAAGTCACTTCTGTTTAAGTGGGGTTTTTTTTCATGACACATAATGTAAAATGCACTCTATAGGTAAATTTAAGCTGCAAGTGATTAATCTCACCAGGAACTGCAGCAGTATGGCCAGGTGGCTGGGGGTGAAGGGCAGCAGGAAGGCACACAGGCTGCTGTAGATGATCTTCACGCAGGCCCTGCTCTTGGAGCTGTGCTGTCCAGACTTCTTAAGTGCCCAGATGGTCTGGACCGAACAGCAGACCAGCACCAGCGCAGGCACCAGGAACCCAAACACCTCCAGGCAGATGATTACCACTGGGCTCCAGCCTTTCTCTGAGAAGGCGTGGAAGCAGTGGAAGTCCCTCTGCTCAGTCTCCCTGAAGCGGGAGATTGTTGAAGAGATCGCCACCAGCACCAGCAGCCAGACCACCGCACAGGTCATCAGGGCCACTTTAGGTGAGCGCAGCTGCTTGGCTTTGAACGGGTGTCGGATAGCAACCCAGCGGTCCATGGCGATGCACATGATGGTATAGATGCTGCCATATATCCCGACAAAATACAGGCTCTCCAAGAAGGAGCAGAGCGAGCGAAGGTTGGAAGGCCACAGGTGGTTAGTGGCGTGCATTTTGAAGGGCAGGGGGAAGAGGAGGAGCAGGTCCATCAGAACCAGGTTGGTCATGTAGATGGTCGACTCGGTCCATTTGCGAAGGAAGACACAGAACACCAGCAGTGCCATGACGTTCAGAACCAGACCGCACAGGAATATGGGTAAGTAGATCACCAGCTCCAGGTATTTCATCAGGTGGTCCACCTCCTCAAATGAACAGTTGCTCGCCATGGTGCTGTTGAAGAGAAAAATGTTGACTTGTTGGATTTGAACAGCTGACATTTGATCGTTGCCAATTCTGCACTGGAATTTCTGAGCTGAAATTGCACAAACTCTCTTTCTTTTTCACACACAACCACCAGCATAGAGTGCCACCGTGTAAAACCGCCTTTCTCAGTTGTGTGGGTTCAGTATAGCGATGTGCTCTTTTTTTTTTTCTTTTCCTAGTTTCTAATGTGAGAAGCCCTGAATGTCACAACAAGTCCAAATGTAACATAGAAAATATACACATATATTTACTTAATATATTTAAAGTAAAAACATGGATTCATTCATTTTTCATATGCAATTCTTTATTCATTCACTTATTAACATTTCAAATTCTATAGACCTTTAACCATTGCAGATAAATGTAACTTTATTTAGTGTATTTGTACATATTAAAACAAATAAACAAAAAATATATTTACATAATAATAATTAAAAAAAATAATAATACATTCAGAGAATTAAAGAAAGAAAGGGAAAGAAATGTACATGAGCAGATGAGGTAAAAAGCCCAAGATGAGCTTATATCAAAACATTGAGAGTTTAACACTATAATACTATAACTCTCTGACTTACACTGTGGAAAATATGAAATATAATTATATGATGGTGCCCTTACCTCACAGCTGCCAGTCCATTAGTACAACATTCAGTCTGTCTGTCTGCTTGTCTGCGTTGTGCCAGACACACTTCTGCTTTCTCTAGGACTGGTTTTTCTATCACCACTTCCTGAGTCATGATACAGATATGCATGTTTGTACAGATATACGTGACACCAGTCGAAGCCCACAAATGTAAGGTAAAGGTAAGCAGGCATATATGCTTTTAAAGGACGTACATACGTACAACAAACTGCCATGATAGTTTATGTGTATTTGTGAACACTTTTGAAATGAGCAGCAAGATAATGTTGTTGGCTGCATGTTGTGGCCTTCTCTTCTCATCCCAACAGAGCATTTATGGAGGATTTGATTAATTATAGTGGATTTCCACCTCTATAATAGAAATGGAGGGTCTAGATGATCGCTCACAACCTATAATGCTATTAGTGACCTTTCCCTCTTGAATATAAGTGGTACAAACCTGTCAACATTACCAAGATTAGTGTTGGGATTTCTACTATTTTTACCATATCCTGTATGTGGTGAAGAGCACAACCCTATGGTAGGACAGAGAAATATGTGAAAACATATATGAAGAATAGGACTGGATCTGATGAGTTCATATTTGTATGTATTGTCTTTCTACTGTATATGTTGAGGACTAATTTGTTTATGAACACTCAATTATCAATTGTCTTGATGTAAAATATATATTGAAAGAATAAAATCAGTCTAGTAGTGATTATTATACATTATTTCACATGAGATGAGATGAACATCAATATTGAAAATCTTGTTTTTATTAGTATTAATATTAGTGTTGCTGATATTAGTATCATTTCAAAGGAAATCAGTTTTTCTAACTGAAAGAGCTGAACCCAATTCTGCTGTAAATGTCACTGTCTAACTTCCTATTTCATTTATGTGTCTCATTATAAAGTGCTGACGCTCTCAAAGATGACTTTTCATTTGAGCAGGCTGTGAATATCATCATTATCGGTTACACAGTCCTTACTGTGGGATTTAACAACACATTCAAGACCTTTATCTTTTGTCTGCCGTGTCTATGTGAGAGTCTGCAGGAGCAGATTTGCAGTGATTGTGTTTGAGGGTTTCCTGGTTTCGGGTGCTGAATGGCATAACCGTATTTGCACCGTAGGACTGAAGCTGCTTCAGAGGCCAACAATAAAATGTAGGCCAACAATAAAATGCAATGGCCAAGTCTTGTGATGATGGTCTTTGTGAGGCACATTATGAACTGACAGTGGCACATTTCACTTAGCATAATTATGTGAAATGTTACTTTCATCCATAGTAGCCTCTTTGTAAATATAATGTAAAGTCCTAGCTACTGCCACCTAGTGTTTAGAATCACTATGACAGGTTTAGGCCAGTCTCTCTCTGTACTGGTAAGGATCAAAGTAAATCTCTCCTCACCTAATATTACATTGTCCACTATAAATATTACTCTGTTCTCTATAGTCACTGAGTAATGATGTTCAAAAGCCACATGGAAATCAAAGACATTTGGCACTGATTTATTGGATTTATTTATTCCACATAAATGTCAAAAACTTAATTGGGCAGTGATATTACTATGGAAACATATATTTGTATGGCAGATTGTTGAGGCCACTGAGGCATACAGAAAATGGCAGTATTTCCAAAAGACAGATAAAACAATCATACCAAGTACACCCCCTCCCCACACCCAGCAAATAAAACAACAAAAAACTATAAACACTCACTTGAGCGCACACACACATCCATCCATCCTCTCTTTCTACCCTAACTTAATATTTGCTCTGCAGCTAAAACAAACGAACCAACTACCCTGTTTACATTCATTGAAGAAGCCTGCCTTTTCTTTTTTTTTTCTTTTTTTTAAAATGTTTTCTTCTTATTTTGTCTCTACAAATGTTTGTACAAATGGAGCAAAATAAATGGTAACACCAAGGGAACATTTGGGAAATTATTCTGGCATAAAATAAAATGTGGAAATGAGGAATATATTCTGTGTAGGTACGTGAATCTAAAATATCTGTCTTGTTGAATGGGGAAAGTGAGAAATACACTACCAAAATGGATGTGATGAGCAAATACCTTCACCATGGGATACACTTTCTCATGCACACACACTCCATGTAGAAATAAAAGCAAACGCATCCAGGATACATCACAACAAAACTCTCAAGACAAAAAAAAAACCAAAACTATAAGAAAGGAAACTCTACTCACATCTACAAACAGATCACAAAGCTGGACGAACATTTTGGACTCAGATGTAATATCAACAAAAGAAAATCACAAGTAAGGAATAGCTAAAAAAACAAAATATGACATGGATATGCTACGATTTACACTGGAAGAACCAGCCAGTTTCTAACATTGTACCCTTAGTTACAAGTGGACAAGTGTGAGCAATTAGAGTATGTTTACAGGGGGAAATAGTCTGAAGAGCAACTGATGTTTCTCAGTTAATTCTTATGGACAAAGGGACCTGCCACATTTTTCAGCATCCACAGTGGAGCAAAAGATGCACTCCTACTCATCCTTGTAAGAGAGAGAGAGAGAGAGAGAGAGAGAGAGAGAAAGAAAGAGAGAGAGAGAGGGAGAGAGAGAGAGACAGAGGAGATAGGAAGCATTCACTCTAGGAGGCGGTGAACTTTCTGAGTGTGATAACGATGAGGGCCAGGAGGACAGATGCTCCTAGGAAGACTGCTATAACGATGGCTGTGATGGCCCCCGGCCCCAGGACTCCTGCACACACACACACACACACACACACACACACACACACACACACACACACACACACAAGGAACTTTCATTATTTGAATGCTTAAATGGACGCACATAGAGTGAACCCATGCAGTAGATGTTTCTTTTGTATAATGGCTAGTCTTGGAAAACATGCATATAATTGAAAGTTAAAGGTGCAATAAGTTAGATTTTGATCATAATATATCTGCGGGGGGTTTGATAAGAGTTGGTGATCAATACCAATGACTCAACTATTGGTTGCTGCGATTTCTGGCTTTTAAAATTCACTTTCCAGCCAGTACTCCCCACCCACCTACTCTCATTTTCAGCTGCTCAGTGCTGGAGGACAGTGCTACCAAGGAGCTGCCAGCGTCACAAGATACTTTACTTTCAAGCCAAAAAAGCTGTTTTATCATTACAATATTTTGCATCGTGACATATTACCTCCTCACTAGACGTTTCTGTTGGATCTCTGCTCTAATTAGCTACGTTACTCATTTCTATTTTGAAAATGTGACTTTTTTATTTGCACAATTCTTTATTAATTTGCCGCATTATTTACTTAATGCCCCTTTATAACTACAGGTAAACAGACTGATTGTTAGTCTGTCAAACATTTTTCAGTGCTGGCCTCAAGTTTTACCTTCCTCCTCATCCATGGCCTGGGAGTGTGTGGAGTCCTCATAGTCGTAGGTGAAGGATCGCTCCGTCATGTCCTGGAAGGGGTCTTTGGTGGTGACATCGTAGGCTCCTCCTCCGGACACTGTGTCCTGGTTGTCCCCCTGGAGAGTTGGAGCAGGGTCTGCAACTGTCTCTGGGGGAGGAAGACAAAAACACACAGGACAGTGTTGTGCTTCTTTTAAAACGGTTTATCTAGAGCCAGTCAACAAATAACAAAATCATTTGATCTCTGCACTGACTGAAAAACAAACGCACACCAATTTATTTCTAAAAAACCTGGGAAGGTTCGAGAACACGGACTGCCTGCTGCGCCGTATCAACTTACTGTGTGTTTATGTAAGGCGGTAATTTTACCGAGGAGGTGCGTGGCCTTGCTAATGGCCCTGTTTGCCTTCTCTCTGGACAGTGAGGCCTTGGGGATGCAGGGCTGCATACATGGCCCAGTCTTTGATGACTAACAGCCTCTCTCTGTCTCACTGGCTTAACGGCTCAGGCCGGGGTATAAGGATGTCTTTGTAGAGGATGAACATTTTGTCCACAGGAGCTACAGGTAGCCTCTGCCTACGTGCTCAGCTCTCTAAATCTCCTTTCTCTATTCTATAAGGGTTTGCCCAAGCTCGTCGATAAAATGCTCCAGACGACAAAGGACTTCACCAAGGGTTTGGGCAATTATTTCTGTAAAATATGCTGCAATAAGACAGGAGACGATACAAGATTGCAAAAGTTGGATTGAGCAAAAAGTTGACATCCTTCGCACGTCCTCGCGCTTATTTCACATGTCTTGCACAATCAGTAAAGACAACTGTGTGAAGTGAACTCATCTGTGTGCGGGACATACGCAGTTCCACATGTTAAACAGTGGACCAGATTTCAGTTTTAGTGCAAAAAGCCCATTGAGGAGGCAGTGGTTGGCGAGCGTGTCTGTAGCTCAGTTTCTACACAACTACTCCTCTACCATCTGTACTCTCTTGTCCTCTGCCAATCTATCCTCTGTTCTCCTCCTACCATCCCAATTTGTCCTTCACCTACATTCCTCCCATCCGAGAGACTTTTCACACCTCCACAGTAGCCATAGAAACATGGCTTACTTCTCTTTCTAGGGCGCATTTCTGACTTTAGGTAAGACTGGCTTCTGGAAATGCTCAGTTGAAAAGTCTAAACTCTAAACTACCACGTTTGAGTCAAACGATCCTGAAATCGTGATCCCGGCCGTCTCTCCAATAAGTGGACAGCTGTACAACTTCGCTTTTGAAATCCAAAGGAACAGGGGAAAATTTGATCCCGATCTCCCCAGAAAAACAAACTCTTCACACACAAGCCCACCCATTCACATACTCACTGATTCACTCATCCTACCCTCACGCTTCGCATACCAACAAAACCATACGCCAAACATATTTACACCCAGCTTATTTAATGTGCACCCTACATATTTACTTTGTAGCCTCTGACGCCCGCTGTAAACTCCCTCACCCTACTTCACATCTTTTCTGTATTGCTCCTTTTTCATTTTCATCTAATCCTTATTAAAGACTCACACAATTCTCAAACACAAACTCACACAGTCTCTAATGCAGTGCAAATCATCAAACATGATAACCAAGAAACCAATGACATAATCTTAGGAGCTCGATAGCATCATGTTAGCTGTGTTCTTCTCAACAATATCATATCACAAACTACAATCCTGATATGCACACTCTGATATGCAGTTCTAATGTAACATGCTAGTATTTTGATGCTGCTGTGTTGATTCTGTGTAGTGCGCAGCTTCCTGTCCTGCTGGCTGAAGGTATGGAGGCCTGGGCCTCTGGCCAGCACCGCCATCAATGAGGCCTTCAGCCGAGGGCACAAAAGGCCGCTTGTGCGGTCATGGAGGGCGGCGGGCTGCAACCAGTAACAACCGGCCAGGCCCAAACCAGGCACCGGCTGGGCACTGGATGTCAAACAAACTTGTTTATTAAATAGTCTCTGTGTGTAAAGGTTGTACCTTCTGGACAGCTTGATTTAATGAGAAGACAAAAAAATAACATGATGTTTTTCCATTGGTGTTTGTTTCCTCTTCAAGGAGGGGTTTACTTGCACTCGTAATTTCCGTTAATGGAATTAACATAAGTGAAACCTCTAGAAAAATCTTTGTTATCCTTCTAACATCGTCTCGGCCAACACCCTTCCAATAGGTTACACTTTCTGAAGAAATGAGTCGACCTGTCAATCAACTGACCCTCCTTCTCTTCCACTGCACATGGTTCCAGACATGTAAAAACATGGCAGACAGTAGGAAAGGCTGCTTGCAGAGACTAAAAACACAGACAGCCATTTGTTTGTAGCTTGGGCCTGTCCAGTCAGGATTTCACACCAGCCAGAGAGATGACAAAGCGTGCAAACGGGTGTGTGTGAAAACCACCCTGCCCCGGCATCGAGGGGGCGAGCAACCCACCCCAAACATGGCAATGGTGGTGCCTGTGTCCTTGCCTCACCCCCTTTCACTTCCACAGGTGGAGATGGCCTTTTACTCCCAGACCCTCTAACATAACATTTAACAAATGGCCAGTGTTTGAAGACTTTATGCTGGTAATGACCAACACAGTCAAACAAGAGGAAGGGGGTTCAGTGTAGAGAGGGTTACTATTACTAGTCTCCATTTCCGGTTACAACACTGATGGTGAGCCCCTTCTCATTTATCATTCTCATCTCGCTCACACTGTAAAGGACAGATTTGAAGGGGTGTGAGTCATCTTGGCATGACAGGTTGTGTCTCAAGCTTGATCAGATCAGCCATTTTGAGGAAGATCAGAGAGAGAGAGAGAGAGAGAGAGTGAGTAACTGTCACATTGTGGTAACTGAGCTTCTCATTTTGACTCATCTGGCTTTGTTTCTCATGCTTAGTCAACGATTGGGGTTGCGTGTCACGCTGATCCAGTCACCTGGTTTGTGTTGTGGTCAACATGGGTGGCTCTGTTTCAAAACAACATGTAGGCCCACATGTCATCCACGTCACTTACAACAGCCATGTTGATGATTAGCTGGGACTGTAGAGTGGAGTCTCACATTGTGCAGCCAAATAACACTCACATCTTCATGAACAAGTCTATTGGCTATGTTCAATATTAAATTGCTATTAATTCTGCCCCAGAATATGCTTTTCTGTTAGGTTATCTTTGTACCTGATGGCAACCTAGAAAGCAAACTAGTTAAGAATGGTACTCAATAACTTCTCAGACAAATATTCATCTAGCAAGTTATAAAGATGTTTCTAAACTGTGTATCCGTGGCTGTTGAGAGGCAGTAAAAATAATACAAAAACCCCCCATTTGTTTCTGCAACAATCCACCTCAAAATTGCACAATCCAAAGCAAGAGGAGACTGCAAGATATTTTGGGAAACCTGCCTAGATGTAGGAAAGTCATGTGTTTGAAGGTCTGACGTGGCTTTTAGGTCAAAGCCTTGTTGCTATGACAGTAGTCTAGTGTCCCATGTAAAGGTGACAGTTCTCAACCTGTTATATTGCTGTCGTCCCGCCGCCCTGCTCACCCCTGCTCTGACCTCTGGGCCTGAGAGCTGCTCCACTGTGTGTGTTGGTTGTTTCCAACTCTCTAACAATCCCCGGCTTTGTGGATTCCCCTCTTTTCCCAAGCCTTTTCTCAAATTTATCAGAGAGGTGTCACACAGAGGGAGGAGGAAACACAGGGAGAGAGAGAAAGTGAAAGAAAGAAGGATGGAAATAAAGAAGGAAGGAAAGAAAGAAAGAAAAAAACAAAGAAACAAAGAGTGGAGGCGAATGACATGAGAGTGTTGATAGAGATCTCTCCTCAGGTTTATCAGCTGACTCTTAAACCACATTCACACAGATGCTGGGAACCTGTTGAACTTCGATGTAAATAGTTCCCATACCAAGAAAAATGTTCACAAATCACTTAAATCTTTGCTTGAGTCGGTGAATATTCAGTTTCAGACGAATTGCAAACATCGGGGCATTATGAAAGCGACTGAGTCATCCTGTTGGTCAAAGAGCAGCTTTCAGAGCTCAGAACTTCCACTAGCTTCAACAACTGCATCATTTAGATCAGGACGCTCACATCCAGGCCTGTGTGTATGGAACAGAGTGGGAGAATGACACGTATACACACACACACACACCTCAGGCTTTAATACGCTGAGGACCAAAAATTACATAGAGCATAAAGCATGGCAAGTTACCGACACCTTAGTGGCCCAAGATGAATTTCAAGCATCACGAGTAAAAATACCGTAAACCTGCCCATTCCAAGTTGTTCCACAAATGAAAGGAAACAACTTTATAGTGCAAAAGATCAGCAGCAATTAAAATTCATGCCTCATTTTACTGTGGCGAGAGGCAGTGACTTTGTTGGCAACTCTTGACATAATTTGCTGAGAAGCTATTTTCCTCACATCATGCCGAATAGCCGTGCACTTTACAAACCTCTCTTTCCAGTTTTCCAAACCCTTGACCTGTTTAAGTTTGACAGCCAGATGCAACGTGTGTAAATCAGACATTTTGGTCTTATGGGAAACATTCTAACATGTCTTCCATTTCTGCAAACCACTTTCTTCCATTTCTACGCACAAGCAGGCAAACTCTAACCATGTCCACCAGTCACCATGCCACACAAATCACACAACTAGTCAGCAGACCCAGGGAGAGGCTTACCTGTGTGTACGGTGGCTACCAAGAGGCCTAGGAGCGCCAGGAGGAGGAATCTGCAGATACTGCTGCTGTGAACCATGGTGCCTGGGAGGGATGAGCGAGAGAGAGCGCAGCGTCTCCGGAACTCCTCGAGCATGGACTTCAAACGAGCACTGACCCTGGGAGAGGAGTAAGAGAAGAGTATGGAAGAGTGCAGGAGGGAGGGAAGGAGGGATGGAGGGAGGGCGGGAGAAAGGTAGGCAGTAGTAGGGTGAGAGAAGGGGCGGGGCTAGGTGTACAGAGAGCTGTCTGGACAGTGTGGACTTTGTGAGCACATCATCACAGGGCCCACCCACTCCATACTCCTCTGACCACATACTTGGGTGGGTGGTGGGTGGAGGGGGGGGTAAACATTCTGTAGCCACTGACCTTGGTCGGGTCAAATCACAAAGATCTCTGCTGGACCCCCTTTACTACGCAAACTCCTGGATCATGACGCATCAGAGTAGAAGGAACGTCTCTGATGGCAAACTCCGATTTTAAAATTAAAGAAGGGAGAAAAGGATGATAATGGCGATGTGATTCTTCACTCAAGTCAGAGTGCAGGGTCTGGTAAGGAACAGTTCCCCCAAAGCTTATAGGGACTCACTGCATTGCACTAAGCACACTTCAGCAGGGCAGATGTTTGCCAACATGGGAGGCTTGCAGCCAGCACCTCTGGGTGAAGGACAGCCACCCTACTCACTATGCTGCCCTGTCACACCTCTGACATTTGATATTCTCACCAGTTTCTTTCACCAAGTCTTCATACAACCTCTACCAGCGGTGTAGGCTGACCCAGCATGGTGACGACCCCGCTGCACGCTTCGAGATCTATGGTGCTGCTCCTTATCATGAGAAATCGGTGGGTTACATTTCTTCTTTCTGGAAGCCTGACTGATCTGTGTACATGTATACAACGGAGTGGCAATTTATAATTGATAATCTTTACTACCTGAAAAAGACTAAGAGTTGTCAACCTGGAAGACTACATATTTGTTACAGCTACATGGATGATGTCTGCTCTGAATGTCAATGTTATCCACTTCATGGGACAAACTGTGTACATGGAGGGGAAAAGATAAATAACACCCATCACAAAAGTGCTGGTAACAAATCATGTGAAGTAGTTACTCCTAATTTTCCATTTCATAATTCTCCTACTTTCTCACACTTGACTGGATTTTAAGAGTTGTTTAGTTCAATGTAACCTCATATTGGCTAGGCACTGTCAAGAAGGCTGTACCTTTTTGCATGATAATTACCCTTCAAAGCAACAAATTTGCAATATAGGAAATAGCCACCAAGCAACAGCTCCATAAAATGTGCAACTGTATATATATTGGGATGGAACAAGAGTTTTATCCATACTTTTGGCAAAATTCCCAAACTTCCCAACACCTGGAAATGATCATTTTTCATTTCTGTATGTTTCCAGTCCTGCGCAGCAACACTGTAAAACTTGATTTATGGTGGTGTGACTAAGTGTATACATGGGCATCAAATGGATCTTACACTTTCATGGTTTTTCCAAATTGTTCATTCAGACACAGGTGTGAACAGCCCACACAACAGACTGTTTTATTTCATACCGCAATAAAAAAGTATGACTCCAGCAGTTCATCATTTCCATATATTATAATACAGATGCAGAATTGAAAGTTTATTCTTTAAACAGCCTAGTATTTTACAAGAAATAGATAACTACTTGGAACTTTCGAACATGCCCTTAAAACAGGACATAAGTGGGCACGAATCCTTGGGTCCTACTTTGCCATCATCATTACCCATGAACACCCAGCAGAAAACAGGGAGGGAAAAGAGAAGGGAATTTAAGTGTCGGGGAAAACTTTCAATAAATAAAACAAAAACAATGGATATAAACTCTCTAACCTTTCCCATTAACCCCAACACCACCCCACCCATATATCCACACTTTTAAAAAGAAAAATTCCATAGGATGCAGCCCAAATTTGGAATCGGTCGTTATTGCAAATTTCTACAACAGGACATGAGCAGGGACTGAGCAGCTGAACGCACATAGACATCAACATCTCTGCAGCCTTTTCCAGAAACTTGGGAGCTCATTGGTTGATTGCTTTCTTGCTTGGCTGGTTGGATGATTCATTGGTCATTTTGCTTGTCCCTTTCTCTCAAGGGGGTTTCATTAGATTAAGGATCCATTAGCAACGGGAAATACACCCTGACTCCGATCACTGTTGGGAATTTGGAACTGACGTAGGATTATCGGAGATTGCTTATTAAATGAGAAAAAAAAAAGAAAAAAAAAATAGGTGAAAGATGTGGGGGCAGTGGGGGGCCGGGGCAGGGAATTGGGTAAAACAGCTGCTGTTCAAATCGGATACAGTCAGTGGGTTGGTTGGCAGCAGTCCCTTAAAAGTCCTCCACAGTCTCAATCTCGCCCATATTCAATCTCTCAGACGACGCATTCACAGAAAAACCTGAGAAAAACAGTACAAGACAAGCAAGAGGTTATTACAAGATGTTCAGATTTAGCAGAGAAAAGGACGAGTTTAAAATAATACCATCTCTCTTAACGCCCTCCATTTATATTTGCTCTCACCTAGAAGGCTGGGGTCTGCGCGGACCATCTTCTGCTTTTTCTTCTTCTTCCCTGAGGTGACGGTCTCGAAGCGCGGCTGCTGGAGGCTCGTATGGTTGGACTGGTAGAGCGACGAAGATCCTGTTCCACCCCATACAGAATCCTGGGCAAGACAGAAATGGGGATTCAGAAAACTGATGGAACCGTAGGAATAAAGCTATTCTGTGACGCTTGAACCCAGGACACCGGCAGATTCAAAACAAGTTATTTGCGAATCACTCATTCATTTAAACCAAAAACCAATGTTAGTATTTTTGAGAATGGGGAACCAAAACTACGTGCTTCCCAATTTGGTTTTGCACAACTGTGGAATGGTTGACTGAATGCAGTTCATGATTATTTGAAGTCATCTGGAGCATGATTTTCTGGTAAAATATCATGCAAACTCAATCTACGCATAAATGAGTTTTCACAATGATTTACATTTCCAAATGTGAATTTCATGCAACCTGATGACACCGAAACGGATGCACCAATACCAGTTTTTCAGAACCAGTACCGAGTACTTTATTATGTAGATCTGCCTATCTGAGTACCGATCCAAGTACCACTCAATTCACATCCATTCACCGCTAAGTTTTGGCCGACTGTACCAGGTGTTTCAAAACTAGGTGTACATTTTCATATGCATTATTAATATTAGCTGCATTATGAAGTATTTTTCCTGTTTCCAGGTACACCCATTATTTACGGGCTATTGGATGTACCTAGATAGTTAAAAATGAGTAAAATTAAACTTTGTTTTTTATTATTATTTTTTAAAAAAAGTGCTTCATTTTATAAAAATATGCACTGAAAATTGTGAAACATTCCTCAAATAAAAGAATTCAGCATTTCCGGTCACATTTTCAGAATAAAACCCACGTTGATGAACACGTTGCAGTTTTTTGAGCAAGTGAATATATTTAAGGGGGAATGAAAATATCATGTTCACACCATATTAGAGGTGCAGTGATAGTATCTGTAGTATCGGAAACAGTGCTGATGCAGCTTCCAAGTACTCGTACTCCAATTGGCAAGTGAAGCTGTCCTGATACCGATACTTTATTGAGCTGTGCTTTGGTGCAATAAAACACTTTTCTGGCGGGAGGAAAAATATCTGCAACATGGCGAATCTTCAATTTCAATGAAGCAAAGCGCCACCTGTGCCAAGCTAAGGTGTCTCGCAATGTTGAGAGTTGAAGAGAGGGGAAGCAGCTCCATCAAGCCAGCCAGAGATAGTCAGAATAATACTGGAAGTGAGGCAATGCTGCCTTCAAAAACAATAAAAGCGTTAAGTCGGTCACTTTCACATTAGGTATAAAATTATAAATTAAGCACTGTTAGCTGTTTAAAACCATTAAATAATGACACTTTATTATTAATTTGTTTGATTTTGTATTATTGTTTGATACCAAAAACACAGAGCCTTTTTCTGAGGTACCACTTGTGCTTCTCTCACCTGCTGCTGCTGCTGCTGCTGCTGCTTGAGGGCTTGCTGTTGGTTCTGCGGTGCCTGTTTCTGTTGGTTGGCGTTCTGTTTGGCACGACGTTCCAGGAACTGCTTGGCAAACTCCTTGGCCTCGGGAGTGTCCCCCAGGTAGGCCCTGACATAGTCGTGCACCTCGTACGGAGAGTCCACCTCCTTCAGGAAGGACGCAAACGTCGGAACTGGGGAGGGAAACAGAGGGGGAATACTCCTGAGTTGGACAACCACTTCCGGTAATGATGATTGAGGATGATTGAGGATTGTGGGGAGAGTTCCTTTGAAACACATCATTTTAAGACTTTACCGTCCAGGTTGTTGGCCGTGTTGAGGGTGTGCAGGGTTTGCTCACACCATTGCATGAAACTGTCCTGCTGGCTCTTGTTGACCCCTTGGAACAGTTTTAGCAGCTTCTCCTCCTCTTCTACCTTCTTGTTGGCCCGCCCGCTCACAGAGTTACTTTAATTGCACATACAAACGCAGGACAAAAACAAAAAAAATGGCATAAGTTTCATGTACTACTCAACTGCTCAATATGATACATCATGTTCCTCACCAGGGGCTGTGACAAAGATATTTTTGGGTTATGACTTCCTAACTACATCCAATCCTTAGCTAATGAAGGGTTCCAGCTCATGTACCTGAGGTTGGCGTTGCCCTTGTTGTTCTTCTGAGCATTTCCCTTGGATGCCTTGGATTGCGGAGGGTGCTGGACAGCCTCCTTTACAGCCTCATCCCAGAAGCCCATGTTGGAGTTGTGTGTGTCGCCCCAGATACTGCTGGGGTCCGAGGTCCAACTAGAACTAGTGCCGGTGCCGACAGATCCCCACACTGAGCTGCTCAGAGTTGTCTGAGAAGAGAGGGAGACGCAGACAGTCAGAAACATACTGTATATACGTACATCCCTCCTTCTCTCCCAAAAGAACATTGGCGATTGTTACATATTAAAAAGGTCAAGTGCACCCCAAATTGGCATTGACAATTTGTATGATCTGACTGTTCAACAGATATTTGGGAATAGAAATAACTTAATTTAAGAGCTAGGAAAACACAGAGCCACAACTCTAATTTGTGACATCTTAAAGCGACTAGTCCCAGAATTTATGTACTGCCAATATACGGGATGCTGACCTTGAATATTTGAGCTTTCACATCCAAATATAATTGATATCATGGCACCGTTATGCATTACAATTCCACACAAGAATGCGGCAAGAATGAGTTGCTCTCTTATTGTAGCTTTCTATGACCACTGGAATAACATAACATTACAGTTTTAGGATTTGTGTTGTAAGGAAGAAGCAAATTTGCCATACTGTGGTTTCAAATGACCACAGTCTTACCAGCAATCACTTTAGGGAAGGAAAGGCTAGTAACACAAAGTGCACAAGAATATGGGGCACGTACAGCTGCTCTGTTCTGGGTGCGGTTCTGTTGGGTAACAGTCGGGTGCGGCTGCTGCTGCTGCTCCTTGCGCTGTTTCATCTGCTGGGCCTCCTCTCTCTGGATCTCCAGCAACGACTTTGTGGCAGCTGGCTGCTTGGCCACGCTACCCCAGCCAGACAGCTTGGCCTGGGGCTGCTGAGCCTGCTGCAAGGCCTGCTGCTGTTGTAGCTTCAGGAGCTCCTGCTGCTGGCGTCGCTGCTGCGGGATGGACAGGGCAGAAGAGGACGGGCGGGAAAGGAAGATCGTTAGTACATAAAAACGGCATTTGATTAAAAAAACAATGAGTAAATAAGCATTACTGATCTCTCACCACAGCTACTAAAACAATGGTGGTGGCAAAGGGACCATGCACAATCAGACTGACTTGAAAAAGGAAGAGTGCTGCTGGCTGCCCTTACCTCCTCCCGCGCCTGTCGTTCTCTCTCCTCCTCCAGTTTCTGGATCTCGGCAAGTGACAGAGCGTTCTGAGTCTGGTTTATGACGTTGGCTGACTGCTGGCCCCACTTTGAAGAGGATGGGAGCTATGGAACAAAGTAAGACAAATCTTTTTGTTAACTGGAAATAAATTATACATATATTTTGATTTATGCAATGAACAGCACTTTATCCAATGGAGTGGCAATTCCAGCAGGATCTGGGGAACTTCTGGGGTCCCCAAAGAATGAGAAATAATTTAAATATTATTTCACACTGTTGCCAACATTATGCTGATACGCTGCTTTATGTTTGTCAAAGAGCATTGAGTATAGAACTAATTTCAACTGAAATCCAACACATTACTACTTCAATAATTATCTTTTCACAAAAATGCTTACTGGGCTAACATGAGATGATGCTTTGGTCTTGCAATCTTCATCAAAGGGTTGAGTAAAACAACCACAAGTATTTCTTGACATTGCTGGCAATGTTTTCTGTCCCTCCTTGCCCTTACCTTCATTTGTGCGAGCTGCTGCTGCTGTTGCTGCTGCTGGAGTCGCCTGAGGGCCTCTTGCTGCTGCTGCCTCTGTCTCTGCAGCTCCTGCTGTCTTTGTGCCTCCTGCTCCCTCCTTTTCTGCTCCTCCTGTTGTTGCCGAGCCAGAGTAGCTGCCGCAACCGCAGCTGCAGCTTCCTCCTCTGCTCGCTTCTCCTCCTCGCGCCTCCTCAAAGCTTCCAGCTCCTCTTGCTTCCTCCGCTCTTCCTCCTGGTGGGGTAGCCAACATTACTCATTGCAATACAAAGGAGAGACAAGTTTCACAAATCCAGCAAGAAGGCCAGCTATAATGTCACTTGTGTTCTTGGGCTTACCTGTTTGCGAAGGAACTCTTCCCTTTGCTTCCTCTCCTCCTCTTCTCTCCGCCTCTCCTCCAGTCTGCGGAGAGCCTCCTCCTGGGCCAGTCTCTCCTCCTCTTCCTTCTGTCTGCGCTGTGCCTCTTCTTGCTCCCGCTGCCTCCTCAATGCCTCCTCCTAAGGGTTTACACCACTGGGTCAGTCTCATCTCCATCATAAACCAGTGACTCATGATGAAGCACTAACTCAGGGCTGGGAGAGCTTCAGAATATTATTGTTCAAGTGTTATACCTGTTTCTGCCGTGCCAGTTCCTCTTCCTCCAAGCGTTTGTGTTCCTCCTCCTGTCGAGCCCGCAGCGCCTCCTCTAGCCGTTTCCTCTCCTCTTCCTCCCTCTTGGCCCTCATTTCTGCTTCACGCCGCTCCAGCTCCAACTGATATAGGGGAAAATAGGAATTTCCACATGGTATTATGTCCAGAGATACAAAGATTAAAAACTTTCTGCTGGCTCTGTTTCCTATTTCTTAAAATGTGTCTGTTCTTTCTAGCCTGCTTACTGTTTTTATCGCTTGCCATTTTTTTTTTAGATCTACTTATGTCATTTGTCCTGTGTAAAGCACTTTGTGACAAATCTGTTTGTTAAAAGGACTTTACAAACACATTCAGTTTGACTTCTCTTACACTGGCAAGACAGACAAGTGATTAGAAATACTGGTTACCTTAGCAGCCTTTGCCTTCTCTAACTGTTGCATCTGCTCGATGGTTGGAGCCTGCGCCATGGAGTCTATAGGTAAGTCCCATACGCTGCTGCCATCCCATGCTGTTGAGAATGATAGATTTTGATGCATTGCATATGGTACAACTAACACTTAAACATTGTGAAGTACAATGTAAAGTATTTTGACATGTGTGTGGGATAAAAAAAATGAAAACTTTTGGTCCCTTAAGGTTCACACAAAATACCAAAACTTTGAGACTCACTGCTAGGAGCAGCTTGTTGGAGGTTTGGTGTGCAGGAAGCCTGAGAAGACGGGTTCTGCATTTCCCACACAGAACCAGAGTCTGGTACAGACAAAGACCGGGTAACAGGAGGTAGGAGGCTCTCAGAGGCTCTATACAAATATAAATAAATAAATACATAAATAAATAAATGGATTCAATGTTCCCTTGATTCCAGTGCAAGCCAAGATTTCTAAACACTGAAGAGCCTAAATCAGTATTGGCAAAGACAAATGAAGAGGCAGGACATTTTTGATGTGTATGTGCAATGAAGTGCGTGCAACTGACCTAATCTTGAGCGCCTGGTATTGCTGTAGGAGCAGGTTGATCTGCTGCTGCTGTTGCTGCTGCTGTTGAAGAGGAGCTGAGCTGAGGGCAGCAGCTTTCTGCTGGGCCAGAGCATACTGCTGCCTGAGTGGTGGAAGACAGGATGATGGGAGGAATGATTGGGGAGGTGAAAGGAGAAAAGGGGAGTTAAAATTAGATTGGGGACAATAGGTATGACTTGGCGTTTCCTGTAGAATTTTATGTAGATGTGGGGAGTTGGGGTAATTTTGGTTCTGTGGCCCAGATTCGCTACTCAACCCATTCCTGGAACAGTTCCAGTAGGTGTAGCACTTTAATAATGTCCTTATATCATGATAAAAAGGGCCAATCATGCTGTAGTTGCAACTGGCTAAGGGTGTCAGAGCTGAGAGACGGGCATACCTGAGGAGGTATTGGTATTGGAGCTGCTGTAACTGGTAAAGGTTGAGGGCAGTCAGCTCCTGCTGCCTCTTCAACCTCTCTTGATCACCATCTCCCTGCATGATATATAGAGAAAATGAGTCAGAATAAACTAGAAATAACAGACAAAAAAATAAACCCAAGCCCACAACATTTGTGGGATACTGCAATTTTTCCTTAACCCCACAGTAGCCCTGCTTGCATTTATATTGGTCAACCATCAGTTAGACACAATAATCCAAAAGTATTCCTTGTGAGTTCATTTGCATGTTCTGATGGTCTCCTACCACTTTCATTTACAGAAACAATTCCAAATTATCGTGCATCAAAATGGGTCTCAAGCGTTTGCCATGTGCGCAACACAGATACAGAGGTTACAATCCTCACTTGGCAGTCATGGAAAATAATTAGTGGCTTGATTGTTTTCTTGGAGTGACGGGGTTATTAAATTGTGTTTTATAACTTCCAATTTTCACCAGTTCCATGGCAAAAGACAACATCACAGAAAACATCACAGATTGCAGGAGAAAAAAAGAAGCAATCAGGAGAAGGACCATTCAACTCTGATTAACCAAGCCATGAAGGATTCCTCTGACATAAGTTAATGGTAAACAGAGTGGAGTAGCGCACCACCTGGAGCTCAGGGCTAGTATTGAATATTTCAGATTAGGAGTGCTGATTTACTAAACAGGAATTATACGGGTCCCAGTCTGCAAACATGTACCTGTAGAGGGGGAGGTGCTGGGCCAGGGGCGAAGGGCACTCTTCCCCACATCTTGATAATCTCTCCCAGGGGCTGAAATACCTCGTCACAGCCCCTCTTCACCAAGAGAGTCATCGTGAAATAACCAGCCTGGAACCACTCAGTCATCTCCTGGTTACTGAATGGACCTGAGAGAGCATGGAGGTTGCATTAGAGTTGAAATTCAAATAACTAACCAACTATGGTTTAGTTATGTCTATTTTGGAAACGGCTCTTTCAGCAGATACGATCTCTAAAATGTCTCCCAGTCTCACCCTGTATCTCCCCCTGGGGATCTTTGTAGAACCACTTGAGAGCAGCCTCATGGGTGAGAGGCAGGCCTGCAGGCTTGGGCTTCTCTGAGCTCTTTGCTGCCAGCCTGTCATCATCTGTCACACCATCCTGTAGGTATGCTACCATCTTTTCTGCCTCCTGGAGAAGGAAGGGAAGAATTGATGAGAGAGAGAGGGAGAATTGATGAGTGACTGTGCATTACTGATAACCCTGTATAAATAAATACAAACTAGTCTGGGGACAACAGCTTTGACTAGAACCAGTCCACCTACTAACTTACCTGCTCAAAGTGTTTCAGTCCCTCATCTTCATCTGTGTCATGTGGTATGGTGGCGGGCCTGCCAATGGGAGCCATCATATTTGTAGGGAAGGGCAGGGTGTTGGCCATCGCCACAGGAACCTCCATGGGCTTTTGCTGCTGTAGTTGGACGGTGGGCGACGGAGCAGAGACTTCTGCATTGGACAGGGCATGAAAGAGGCAGATATTAGATATATATAAGAGAGATATTGAGAGATTTTCTAGGTGGGTAGAGACAATTGACAACAAAAACTATTTGCAGTGACATGAATGAATCACAACACACCTGCACGAGTGGTGGCAATGTGGGCCATGGGTAGGGACTCAAGCATGCTGTTGGACATGGGGACATGCAGGGGGACTTTGCTGGGCTCTGGCCGTGGCTGCGGGGGAGACAGTCTCTCAGTCCGCTCAGTCGGCCTTTCAGGTTCTTCGACTCTGCTGGGCTGGAGGGGGAGAAGCGACTGGGCCGCAGCGTGGGGTTCAGGTGCTGGGGGAGCAGCAGGTGGAGCCTCCTCCACCACTCTGGCCAACTCTGGAAAAATAATAAAGTCAAGACAGTCGTTAAATTTGGGGCAGTAGGGTGGTATAGTCTGTATGGATACTACCCTTCAGCTGGAGGACCCAGGTTCAAACCCCCATGTCAGCAAGCTTAAGTGTCCCTGAGCAAGACACTAAATCCCTACCAGCACCAAGGTTACAGTTACTGACCCTGCACTCTGGTCTCAATGTGGAGAGAGGGAAAACGAAAAGAGAATTTCCCTCCAGAGATCAATAAAGCATCACATAATAAAGTTAATGGAAGATGTGGAAATATTTTTTTTTAAGACGACAGCATGTAATTTGATACAAACCATGCGCAATTTCCATCTTTGCCCAAAGTTCAACTGATTTTCTATCCAGTCCATCAAACAACATTCAAAGATAACAATACATGAAAATCAGTACTTAACAATCCAAGTGACTCACCTTCTTTTCTGTCAGCCTCTCTCCTGGCCTCTGTTTCGGTCTCTTTGGTGTCCTTGAACTGACTGTCCTCCTCCTCCAGGCCCTCTTCACACTCTTCCAAGGGTTTGAAGTCGAGCTCCGCCTCCTCCAGGATGGGCTCCTTGGAGGATTTCTGATAACCCAACAGAGAACAGAATTGCAGTAAGTATATGTCACAGCTATCATCCCATAAAACATCCAGTATACCGTAGACGGTCTATATGTCAGAAAGTCAATGGTGGTCACCGGTTGGCAGTGAAAACGAATGCATTTGCTTGACAAATACAACTGCCTGTGCAACCGAATATAGTACATATAGCTCAGAAGCAAATGAAAATGTGACACATCTATCCATAGACCCAGCAGTCTGTGTGATGGGAGCAGCATTCATGACTGACGGGGAGAAAACCTCAAAGCTGCATGTACTGACACTTGACAGGCAAGCCACCAGCATGGTTCAGGGAAACTGACATAAAATCTATGCTTCGGGTGATTTAACACACAGGACAAAATTCAGGAGATGAAGCACCTACAGGTATTGAAGCACCCAAGTTATTAATGGAATGAAGGAATGACTGAAGTTCTAAGGTATATACAGGGAGCTCATCGATTTCTACTTTAACCTCCTTGTGTTATCTGTACAAAATATGGAGCTAAATCTTCAGTGTGTCCCTGTCCAAATACCTATGGAGTTATCCACATACTCTTAATTTTTTTCAATCTTTAGATGTTACTTTATGCTTATATGGCGTTTATTTGAAAGAGCAATTTGGGTTAAACATTTAAAAAGAAAGGGTAGTAGTAATGGTGCGCATGCCAGAAAAACCAAACCCAGATTTGCCTTACAGAATTACTAACCTCGATCTCTGTTTTAGTCTGCTTAAAAAAAAAAAAAATCTAATTTCCAATTGTCACAGGATCTTGATATTTTGTATTCAAAGTACCATGGGGGTGCAGGCCTTGTTGAACTATAAAGATAGATTTCACTACATTACGGCTTGCCAGCTGTGATGTCAAAACTTTGACACTTATTATATCAAAGCTGCACTCTAACCAGATAAAAACCTTAAAATTCCACGCTCGCGCCTTCTCGTTGCAGCATCTTATCGAGGCTGATACATATTCATAACATCCTCTCATGTCCGCCCACACCTTGAGCGAGAGAAAGGCCCCTGACGAGTCAAAGGTGCCCGCCTCCTCTTCTGCGTCCTCCAGACACCACTCTGGCAGGCTGTCCCTCTCATCCTCCAGGCTGCCACTGCCCGACCGTGGCCTCCGGTAACCACGTTCGTCCTCTCTGGCATCGAACGGGAAGCGACGGCGCTGCTCTGGGTGTTCCCGCCACCCTGCCGACCGAGGCCCATCTGGGGAGGAAGCAAACAGTCAGCAAACTCAGTCTGTACAACCAATCTTACCTCTACATTAGCTCTTATTTGCATTAAAGCAAAATTTAACAGAGCTTTAAATTATAATGAATTTCAGATGATGGATAGGTCAAGCCTCCAACATGTGTCTAGAGACAGTGCTCACAATGCTTTGCATTATTAAGGATTACTTTATCATACCTCTGCTGCTTCATTAGGTAGTATATAGTATACAGTGGGGAGTGAAAGGGAATGTAGTACAAATGCAGACCAACATGGGTCCTGGGATGTCCTGGTCACAACACTTTTAGAAACTCAAGATACCACCCTGTAGAAACTCTCCCGCCCACACACTCGTCTAAAGCGGACTCAAACGCACGTTGTGGAAACGACAAGACATGGGTAATGGGGTCAATGCAGTGCCCACCTGGGCTCGGGGGGCACCACCGGTCGCTGTCCCGTCGAGAACCCGCCAGACGCCAACCCCCCTCATCATCCTCACCATTTTGATCGTCGCGAGAAGTACGCCAGTTCTCACTCTCTGCGCGCGTAAAGTCGTGCTTCCTCGGCAGGCCCGTTACGACATCCTCATAGTTGGCTCGGACTGCAGGGAGTTGAGGGGTGGGGGGGAAAGGAGAAGCCATTATCACTACATTGCTGGTCTCCATATAAGATGTGTTGCCAAACTTGCATCAGTCAATCCCAAAAAATCCAATCCAAGAAAAAGGTTAACTTGTGTTATTTACAACTACGCTCAAGACTCAATGCTGCACTTCCACTCGGTAAATAATGAAACTCGCACAAGGGCACACTTACTGTGATTCATCTGAAAATGGCCTGGAACTGCATCTACTGGGTTGACAGAGAGAAACGGGAGAGTAGATAAGTGCATTTGCCAATGAGTACATGAGAGTCATTTATTGATTATTTGAGCAGCAAATTTCAACACTAACCTGGGTCTTTTCGACCTGGCTTTTCAAACCTTCTATCTCCCCTGGTGAGTGAAAAACAACACTCATAATTAAAAACATGCAACAAATCATATAGTGGACATCCTAAAGACATGACAATGGAGTCACACAAGGAGACTCATATTGAACATCTACATTTGTTCTAATTGTCAAAATAAGGACTATCCCCTTATTAAATTTTAAAAATCCCCTAAACAACCTCATTGACACCCCAGAAATAGGTGTTTCAGTACCTTTCTTCCCAGCTCTGGGAGCGGTGCATCTCCCTCCCTCCGCGGCCAAAGCCTCCTTCCACATCATCAAAACTTCTTTGGTAAAACCCTCCGTCTCCTCTTCCCCGACCTGAAAACAATCATGAGTTAACATGAGCTGACGAGATCTAATTAATGATGAGTATGTGTAACTGTGTGGCATAAAAAAAAAGTAAATTTTTAATAGAATCTTAGGCTTACACTGACTGAATGTAAAGTATAGTCATTAGGAGTCTTTTCCATTAAGATAATCTTTAATGTTATGGTAGGAGTGCTTGATAATCTTTGTAAATAGATTTTTTTTAATTGAATAGTCATTATTTTGAAATGACATTTTCCAGATTTTTCCAAATGACAGGCTTGTGTTTCCATCTTGGTGAACAGACATTCCAGCAGCTTTGCTTTATCTACCCAGTAACCTTGGTTGTCATGACAGTTAAGAAGACTTGTTAATTTGAAGGATGACAAAATACACAAAAACACTAAAATCAGAAATCAACTAAGGTTGAGTCAGTGTAAGAGTCTCAGAATTTACCTGATCTTCTACCCATAGTTATATGGCTCTAGAGCTGTGCAAGTGGACTTTACAAGCTATTTCTTAACAGGTCAGACAGGATATATGGGGCGGGCACCTCCACTTAAATTGGGTGTAGCATGTTTGAGGCACATCAAGATGAGTTCAACCAGCTGGAAGAGTCTGCTGGTAAGCACAACACCTAGAGAGTGCTAATATTACACCCCTTGTCTCAAGCTGCGCTGAAATTGGTTGAATTCTTTAAAAGGCATTTTAACTATCTGCAGCAGTTGCGGCTCTTCTGGAACTGCACAGACAGAATATCTAAATGGCTGAAAGTATGTCATATGAAAAAACTAAAATCCACCATATTGCTCCCATAGCGGAAATTCCACCTGCAGCAATTTATCCTTAAAATGAGAAAGGAAAAACATGATGCATCCATGTATAATCCGAATAAGGCTCTTACCTCTACCCCTTGAGGTACTTCGGCCTCTTGGTGCCCCTGCTATCGGACCGCCTCCTCGCCCTGTCAGCCGAAGTACAGCTGCACTGTTTACAGACATGGAAAAATTTCTCTGCAAAGACAGGGGGAGGGGAACAGGGGGGGACAAACTCTCAGCTCTCTTCTGTGCACCTGCTCTGCATTTGGTGAGGTACAGTATATTCCAAGATAAACCAGGGTTCGACAATGAGGCCTGTCCGACGGCCCGAGGCCAGTGAACACTGACATTGGGCTGGTTGATTGGTCAGTAACTGGTTCTAGTCTTGCCATTGGTCACTCAGTAATAAGCCTGTTACCAAGTGGAAAACAATTCTCAGTGTTGAACTCGGTAAACGACTTCTATTTCAGGCATTTCCTGAAGTTGCAGCCAACTATGAACTATTCATGCTTGTGCAGTGACATGATATTATGACAAGTATTCCTACCTGCTCCTCCTCTGTAAAAGACACAAGCGCCAGTGGTGGCAAGGGCTCCTCTTGCAAGATGGGCAGAAACTCCTTATCGTGTAGGTCTATAGGGATCTGGCAGGGGGAAGAAAGAATCACATGCCTCACTGTAAAGATGCATGATGCTTTGAAAGAATGTGCTCTAACACACCAAATGAAAAAGATGTAAAGATGCGAATCTAGCCTTGGCAGTAACATTATTTGTATGTAAATCATGTGGGTTGCAAGTCTGCATCCACTGCTAAAATGCAGATTTTATACCCACCTTGTTATCCTTTACATAAAGTGCTAACATTTCTTCTCTCCCGTAGCGGTAGTCTGCAAGTTTATACTTTGGCAATGCAGGTGAGAGGGGCGGGGAGGCAACAATGCTGCTGCTTCCACCACCACCGCTGCTTCCACCTCCAGACAGGGCGCGGAGCCTGCAGAGACGAAAGGGTAGCATAAGCAGAAGGGACAGAGGAAGGGGAGAGGATACTATAGCTGAGGTGGCACTCTGCATGTCTCAACATGTATAGAAAAGCTGCATCAGAAAACCAGTTCAACAACCCCCATCAGTGTTAACCAATTTGAGGATGAAAATCACTTCAGCCTGACTAATCATGAATTTATGCCAAGTCAGTTACCATTCTGGTCCAAAGTTAAGTGTCTGGGTTTCGGCCATTCTTCCTTGAAGTTCTACAAAAATGAAAAGGGGGAGAAAACATTAGTATGGGTCAGTATATACTGGTATGGTTATGGTATAATTGTACTTCTGTTGGAGAAAATATTTTAAAACAATACACTCTCAGAACCAATACATACATGATCGTTATGTTGTGGTTTATTTTCAACTTGGACACAAAAAAAACCCCATCCTACTTACATAAATCGGTTTCTTGTTTTTCCAAAGATTTATTAATGCCATTGGGTAGATGGTCCATTTTTTTTTTTTCATTTTATTAATTTGCTAGCTGTGCAACACTTCATTGTATGAATTATATCCCTTCAAAAAATACTTTCACATGTCTTTTTTGATTAATGTTTTGTTTAATTATTGCATTTGCAGTGTGATTATTATACATTGGTATTAACAAGGCTACATAATTTCAGTTTTTTAAGTTTTTTAATCTATATTTGGAACCAACTGATATCTGGACTGATACTGTTAGCTAACCTTTGCTATTTGTTTTTAATCATGACAACACAAATGAAGTGAAATATTGATGTAATAACCTCATAGGCTCTTTGGCTGTTGGTATGCCAACTCATTCCATAGGATAGCCCATCCCTCTCTCACACAACCAGTGTACAATTTCAATCTGCTAAAGCTATTTTAGGAAGTCTCCCAGCCTGGGAGGAGGGTTCTCTCAGACACCTGTAATTGACAACAGGGTCCCCTTAACTTAAGTGTATAAAATACAAATACAAAACTACAAAAAGAAAGTATCATGTTGTAGCAACGACGTTAGTTTGTTTACGTGTGTGTCTCTATTGCAAAGTTTATTTTCTAACAGACATGAAAGCAAGATTTACTGTCATAGGCTTCCGCAAATGTCAGACACAAAAAGGCGACAGGAACATTCCTAGAGATTTCTACTATAACGTTACGCACTGACCATGAAGCCACGTGTAGCAAAGCAATAAAAGCAGCATCTCAACTAACGTTAACTACTTTTAGGGACTTTACTCTTCAAGCTAAAGTGCTATTTGTCAGTGCTAAAATAAAACAATAAAACAATAAAGACGGCAAAGTATTGCATAAGACTTCTATTGTTATAGTTAAAACGGACCACCGTGCCAAACATTGTCAACTGTACCAATCTGTCCCCAAACAACGCAACTTTTATCAGTTAATGAAAGTTCGTTTTTGATAAGGGGGAAACGGCTACAGTCAGCGGAA